>NC_081410.1:125615639-126278139 GCF_030272615.1 Cryptomeria japonica
GAGATAACAAAGCGAGGCAAAAACAATGAAAGCTTATCCCATGAGGTAAAAAAGAAGTGCAAAGGGACCCACGGGATAAGAAGCCAAAGAAAATCCAAAGGGGATGGTCATTCCCCCTTATCTCATGCAGTATGTTGGGTCGTTTAGAGGTCCAACACAGTGAGTGGATCGTGGACCCGAGGTGCCACATCCGACATCTGCAATCATTGGATCTTCATAAAGGCCCAATCTGATAACCATGTTTTAATCACATATTGGGCCTATTGGATGCCTATGTGGAGAGATCTCATGCGTCCATCTTCACATGAATCTCTCAGATCGACGGTGGACTTTTGATTTTGCGACAGTCATTAAGTTTTGAATGCTCTACAGGAGGGTGGTTATTAACCCAATGGTCGAGGATGTTTTTTGGACCCAGTCAGCACCCCATTCCAGATCCAATCTCACTCCAATCATCGAATTTTCTCACCTTAACTCTAGATTGGACCCTACAGGCCAACTTCAGACGCCAACCATACCCTCTTCAAAGCAATTCAGAGAATTTTTGCCTCTGTAGGTCCCCCAGATGCTTTCAGATGCAAGGTTTTCCCTTATTTGTAGGGTTTTTTCTCTTCTAGAGGCAAAGGACGCCTTCAGAGGCCAGATTCAGGATGCCATTAGATCATCATCAATCTGATCTTCTTCTCCCCTCTCAGATTTTAAGTTGTTCAATTCTGAGTCATGCCTGAACTATAAAGGGAATTTTTTCGAATCTTTATGATGCATCTTCTTCCTTTTCATTTTCAGTTAAATACTTGTTTTCATGATTTGTAAAAGTTGCATTGCCTTTACATTAATAGATTATGCTTACTTTGCCTCCTTCAGTTCTTACAACTTGTGTAATATTTTACCTCCTTGTATGATTGTATTCTTCTTTGTTTTCCTTAGTTGTAAGTGTCTGTATTGATCCCTCTATGGATGTCGACTGTGAACTGAACTCAGTTCCTCTCTTCATTTCGTAAGATTCCAACCTTCACTCACACATAGGTGGCTAAACTAGGATAGGACTTTGTGCATACTCAAAGCAATTCAATTGATGTTTTGTGCAGATATAGGCGAGAAGATAAAACTTTCAATCTAGGTACAAACCTTTTTCCTTTTCAAGAAATCCTTCTTCCCTTTTTCCCTCAAAAATCAGTAGTGTTAGATTATTGGTGTTGGGTTGGTTCAACACCTGCATCAAATTGGGAAGTAAGTTGGCCTTCTCCAGAGACTCAACCTCACTTCTACAAGTCTCACACTTGAGAGGTTGTTTCTATGTGTCACAGGGTTGATGAGCTTAGGAGTTCATCAAGGGTGCAGACTTTTGTGACAACAATTTTTGGCACACCCGGTGGGACCAATTTCAACATACTTGCTAAGGATTCAATGCTTTTTCTGAGCAATTCAGACTTTAGAGGCAGTCAATCAAGCACTTGGTGACTCTAAGGAACAAATTCAAACTCTCGATGATACCAGTTGTAGCTTTACGCCAAGAAGACACACCACGTCATCATCTAGAGTTATTTTTCAATTCACTCAGCTCCCTTATTTTAATTATAGGAGAAGAAGAGGTAGACATTCTTTATCACCTGTTAGGAGAACCCAAGTAGAAACATCCACACCCCTAAGGTCCCAGTCTACCCCTCATATTACAAGATTAGCACAGCCTAAAAGCCCTGTCATCCATATTAACAGACCCTTATTTACAATGGCGGTCCCAAGAGCACATACCTTTGTCACATTCAATGGTGGAGTCCCTTAGTTGTAGCTCAAAAGAATGACATTCCAATAGTAGCCTTGAAGGCTATACCATTTTTTACTGAAGAAACATCCACCTCCTTTGAAGAACATATCCAAGATGTGTCATGTATCTACATAGTGTTTGATATCACTAGGGATAACGTATCAGTAGGGCTTCTTGCTTCCTCATTCAAACGAAAGGCCCTTCAATAGTACAGAGGACTAGCTCCTAACTCCGTTCGCAATTGGGATGAGTTAGGGGAGAGGTTGTGCAAACATTTTGAGGACAAAAGTGACCACCTGTCACTTATGAAGTAGCTAACTATAATCAAAAGAGCACCTCATGAGTTCATAGGTGATTTTAATTATAGATTCCAAAAGACATGGGTTAGAATCCCATCATTGGTAAAGCCTTCATCAAATCATGCTTTTTTATATTTTCTTAAGGCTTTAAACAGTGATATTGTAGCTATGATTCAGTCTATGGGAGAAGATAATCTCCCAAGGGCATATGATATCACCATAAGGGTAGAAAATTGCTTACTATAGGCAGGAAAGTTGTCTCTCAGGCCCCCAATGCCCTTATTTCTAGATGCTCCTCCACAACAACCTATTTTGGCTCCTATTCTGGTGGATTCCACAAGCCATCTGCTCACACCTGTGCCTTCTCCCTAATCTTCTGAAATTAAGGAACTACAAGCCTCTCTTGAGACATCGATGTAGAAAATGATCAATCCACTACAGCAACAACTACAAGGGTTTGGGAATGATTTGGTCTTAGTCAAGAGATAGTTGTCGCGGGCTAACAACATGCCTTATCAGCCCCAAAACCAGAATTACTAGCAACAGAGATTAAATTTTCAAGGGGAAAACCAATGGAAAAATGCTAGGCCTTTGAATAGCTTGAATCCATCGGCTGCAAGTACTTCAAAGGCACTAGTGCCAACATAAAACAATCTTGCTCAGGAGAAAGATTGGTGTGTCCCATGCAATCAGCCACATAATCAAGTCTCATGTCAGAACGATGAGTTTTCTCAAGCCTTGGTGGCACAAAATGAACCAACTACCTCAGGGTAGCAACAATTTGTTGATATTTCTAGTAATTCATAGGGGGATACAACTTTCATGAATTAACAGGAGGCTATTTTTGTGGCATGAATCAGACAAGTGGGGATAGTGTGGCCAACAACACAAGATCAAAAAGGAGGGCCATAGATCCTAGTGCTAATTCTAGAGCAGTAGCTTAGACTCCATCTGTAGCTCAAACTTCACAACCTGTCCTACAATCTTCAATTCCAAATTCATTTGATAAGGAGATTGATACAAACAATGAGCAAGATGACACAAAATGTCAAGGAGAGAGAGCCACCTAGGGTTCCTATCACACCAAAATCAAACCTAGTCACTACGAAGGTCCCTGTTAAGGCTGTCATCCCCTTTAATATTGTTGAATAGATGAAGAGTGCCAACCTTAATGTATCAATATGGTATGCTCTTTCTATCCCATCTCAAAGAGACCTACTTTAGGAAGCCCTAAAGGGGATGGATGTTGCAGACGATACCAGCTAGGGTTGTAGTTCTTCAACTTCCACAAGCTTGGTGCAACCTTTGGATGTAAAGAGTTCAAAGAAAATCAGTAAGCCTCCCCTTTTTTATCTGTCATTAATCCTAGAAGATAAACTTGTTCATAATTGCATGATAGATAATGGGGCTAGTATTTTAGTTATGCCCAAAGGGATACCTAACTACCTAGATATCAAGTATGAACCTATAACAAGAGGGGTAGTGCAGCTTGATGGAAGATCAGTTCAGCCTATGGGAGTCATTAAAGATTTAAATCTAACCTTGCATGTTTGCCCGAGTTGTAGTCTGTTGCAAGACATCTCAGTGATTGACCTCCCTTCTTATTTTGCCATTTGTTTATCTAGGGAATTCGCTGCCAAGAAAGGTGACTACCTATCTTCTAATTGGTCTCACATGTTGTTTAGGACAAGATATGGTACCAAAGTAACTATTAGGGTTGAACATATTGCCAATGATCATATAGAGCCCTATACCCCAAGTCCTATCAACATGAATTGTACTCTCCATGAGGAGAAAGAAGAAATTATAGTAAGAGGGTATGCAACTCAGTTGGATGGGGTTCTTAACTGCCTACTTGATGAGTGGGCAAATGTATTTTAGTTTGACCCCATCGATGAGGTCAATAATATTAACTTGGGTATATTTTGTATACATGAAGAAGAAACCCCCATTCCCAATCTTTCAAAGGAAGATAATGATATGTAGGGGATATGGGACATGTTCTTTGATGGTTCAAGGAACAAAAATGGTGTAGGGGCTGGTGTATTGTTGATCTCTCCCAAGGGGGAGAAATATTTCTTTTCTTTTAGACTTCAGTTTAGTTGCACTAACAATGTAGCTGAGTACAAAGCTTTGATTTTGGGTCTCCAAAAAACTTAGAGGAGAGGGATAAAATATTTGAAGGTGCATGGAGATAGTGAGTTGGTTGTAAATCAAATCAGAGCTCAGAATACCACCAAGAGAAACCTTCTCAAGTCCTACAAACATAGAGCATGGGACCTAATTAAGGGATTTAAGGCCTTCAATATTTCTAGTGTCCCTAGAAATCAAAATAAACATGTTGATAGACTAGCAGCAATAGGTGCCCAACATGACATTCCATCTCATATTGCAGCAAAGAAAGAATAACAAAATTAGACTTGTGGTGATACCTACAGTGCATGATAACCAATTTAATTGGCAGGTCTTTGATTCTAATTAGCAAATTGTGAATTTCCTACAAGATGAAGCAGAGTTCTCCCATAGGAAGCAGGGCATGCTACAGGACCAGTATAGAGATCAAATCATGCAGCTCGATTCTAACAAGCTACCCAAGAGGTTGATCACCTTGGAGGGGATCTTCAACCATGATGATCAAATGAAAGGGAGAGAAATGAAGCTAGCTGCCAAGAAAGGAGACTACAAATCAATAGCCATGGCGGAAGGAAAAGGTCTCAATTTGGGGAAAGTATGTTCCCAATCAAATCAAAATACTTTTGTCAATCTCCGTCAAGAGTATAATGATATTTTTCTTTTACCTATGAAGATCTAAAAGGGTTTGATCCTAGTCTAGCTCAACATACAATAGAGTTAGATCCTAATGCTAAACCAGTCAGACAAAAGCAAAGGATTATAAATCCCAAAATTGAGCCTTTTATGAGGAGAGAACTATCCAAGCTTATAGAATATAGCATTATTTTTCCAATTAAGCATTCTTCTTAGGTATCTGTAGCATCGTAAATTGTACACCCTTGCTAGGGTGGTATAATTTCACACTTGGTTTAGCACTCGCCTTAGTGTGTTTTGCATCCTGCATTTCTAACATCCTTTAAGCATTTAATTAATTAATTTAATTAAATCTAAATTTATATTTCATCATAGCATATATTATAAAGTTGGGCCCTTTACCCTAAGCGTGCCCCTTTTCATTCTATTCCTTCAATAAATAATTAAATCATAAACCCTAATTATGTCCTATTTCAACCTTTTAAGGCCCGATTTCGCATGTCAAAACATCTTGAAATCAGCTGTAACTTTGGGATTCGCTCTAATATCAACATATCTAACAGCCCTAAAAATTTGGTGAAAATTTGGTCAGCTCCCTGACATTTTTCTTAAAATTTTAGGATCATAATTCTATGATATTATAATGCTTAACCCCAAGAAATTGGTGGGAAATTCAAATCCTAGGTCGGCCTAAAGATGAAATTAAGATCTAGGGTTTCATATATAAGAGCTTTCTTTCTTCATTTGAAGGAAAAAAAGCTTTTGGAGCGATCACAAGGAACCTTCTATGAAGTGAAAGAGCAAATCTTTTGGAGTCTTCAACAACATTCAACAACATCTATCAAACATTCATCAAGCATTCTTTCATCAATTGGGGGATTTTGAAGATGTAGGTAAGCAATAGGAGATCATCGACTGAAGATTGGCTTGTACCTCTCCCTGAGGGTTGGGTATGATTTCATGTTGTTTTCATGTCTTTGTATGAGCTTCATTACTTCAATTTTATTTACATTCATTCTTTAGATCACTTTGCATCATTGATTTAGAGCATTTACTTTGTCAATTGCAAGCATTTAGGGTTTACTCTCTAGGGTTGCTCTAGATTGTTTGCATTCATCTTAGGGTCTTGCACACACATAAGATTCTTGCACACACTATTTTACTATACAAATCAGCTATTTATTAAGGTGGAAATCACCAAAATATGGGTTTGACTAAGGCAAAACCCCATATAACCACCCAAAACCCTATTTTCAGTTACAAGTGCAAATTCAGGATCTGAGTGTCGCTATAAATTTCAGGACTAGCAGAGCACACAAACATAGTTCCCAGGACCCAATCTAAGAAAAAACCATTGGGAAAAGGGCATGGCACCTTGGTCCTACCCAAGACAAGGGTGTGGCACCTTGGTCCAACCAGATTTTGGCAGATTTTGGCAGGACAACAGTTCATAGTCTTCAAATCTTAGCTTGTCAGTTACAGCTTCCAGTCTAAAGAATCAGGACAAGGGCATAGCACTCATGTCCCAAACATTTTGGTTTAGATTTTTGGCATAGGAGCACCTCTAAATTTTCCTCCTAATTTTTACTTTTCTGCAGCATATCAGTTACTCTCAATTTTGTATTTCCAGATTAGGGTTGCTTGTGTATACTTGCATTCTAGGTTAATTTTTCAAATATGCACTTTTCATTTCTCCTATCTCTCATTTATAACAAAGGAATATAAACCCTAAGAGGTAATCCTTGGCTCTCTCTTCCTCACAAGAAGTATTTGAAGTGCGTCACCTCCTTAGGCTCTTTCGTATTCCATGAGTGTGTACACGAGAGTGTGATTAGGGTTTGTTTACTTAGTCTCACTTTTTCCCCTACAAATCTTTGGTGAACCCGACATGAACTCAATATTATTTTCATTTCATTGCATTGTTAAATCTTTCATTTTTTTTATAAAATATAAAATTCAAAAAAAAACAAAAAAAAAGAGCTTTCTTTTACTTTCTTGCATTGTGTATTTCAAAATGTCAAATTTTTATTTGCAAGATGATCATACTTTTGATGATGTATGAAATTATGTTGATTATGAGTTTAGTAAGGATGGATTAGATGAAGCTCTAGATGATTTTTTGAACCCTAATCCTTCTAAACCCTCATTTTGCCAAAAACTAATTAACCTTGTTACTATGCCTTTTCATGGTGATGAGAAAGATAAGCTGAATGATTCCTCTCATGGGTACATTCCTATCAAATCCTCCACTAAATCTAGCAACATTGTTTTCTACAACAATTCCCATTATGAGGAGATGTCTCCTTTTGAATCAAAAGATAAACCTTTCAATCGATATGACCATGCCTTGTTGGATGATGCCCTTGATGACTTTATGTCTCTTTCCAAATCTTCAAACAAAAACAATACATCTAAAAGATTAATCAACATGATAAATGTGAATGAACATAGTGATCCTCTTTTTGTATTCCAAGGTGCTTATGCTTCACAACTTCCCAACCAACCACTTTTCACTATTCAAGGTGGATATAGTCATGATTCCTTTAGTACTCCTAACAAACCCATCATTACTGTGCAAGGAGGAAATCCCACTAAGAGTCCTTATAGTTATGCTAAACAACTAACTAAGGAAAGTCATCATGTAGTTGCCCACACTTATAACACAAGAAAAAATAGGCAACCTAATCCTCCTTCAGTTATCCCCACTTCTCTTCTTGATCCCCAACCTATTCTTCCTCAAGCACCTCGCATTTCACAAACTCTTGGTAAGGAATGTGATTTTATTGAACAACTCAAAGCTACTCCTACCAAGATATCCCTTTGGGATTTGATTCAAACTTCTTCAGCTCATCATGGAATGTTACAAGATGCCTTAAAAACTTTGAATGTCTCAGCTGCAGTGACATCCAATAATATGGCTTCCTTGATTAATTATATCACATCTCCTAAGGCTCAAATTGTGTTTACACAAGATTAGTTACCTACTAGTGAAATTCAACATCAATATGATCCTTTAATAATTGTGGTTATCATAAACGATAGTGCAATAAGACAAACACTAGTGGACAATGGTTATGGCCTTAATGTTTGTAGCATTAAATTGTTGCATAAAATCAATGTCGATACATCTCTCATTAAGCTCGATTCTCTTACTATCTGAGGCTTTGATAATGTTGCTAAATCTTCATTAGGTATCATCACCTTTCCCATTAAGGTAGGTCCTATTAATTTATCCACACCTATTCATGTCATTCCTAGAAATTTGGTGTATAACCTATTATTAGGGAAACCTTGGATTCATAGCATGCAAGTTGTCCCCTCTGCATTGCATAGGCAGGTTAAATTTATTTATAACAATAAGACATATACCTTGCTAGGTGATACTAATCTCCAGGCTTGTCTGCAAACATCAATATCCAAATCATCTTCAACTTGTTCTTCCCCAACTATCTTAAATTATTCTTCCAAAACCTCTAGTGTGTCTATTTCCTCAAGTATATCTCCTACCCTTAGTTCATCTCCTAATGATTCCTAAAGTGAACCTAAGGTTCTTGAAGAAGATCCGTCCCAAACCAATTCCACTGCTTAAGATGTCTTCTCTCCTGAAAAGATTCTTGTAGAAGATGATTGGGGATCCCTTGACTTTAATCCTACCTTCATAGAATATAAAATTCCCCCTATAGAACCCAAGGTTGAAAGGAAGAAAGAAGAAGAAGAACCTAAAAAACAATCCACTTTACCCGAGCCATTGAGTAATAACTTTGTGGCAGCTTCTCAAACTTCATCTCCCTTGGTTTCTGATTCAGAGGATTTTGGTTCCTTATAGTATGAAAACCCCCTTTGTCTTTCAAAACCAGCTAACCTTTATGGTCCTGGTTTTCACATCCTAGATAAGTGCGGATATAATGATAATGGTTGTGGTGCCCAAGAACAAGGGATAAAAGTTCCTTTGGAAGATAACTTTTGTGATACAACATTTAGACTTGGCAATGATCCTTTTGAGCGTACTAAAGCTTCCATGAGACCATCTATTAGTGTTAATGTTATTTCTGCTTCTCTCTCAATAAAATATCCAAAGTATATTGACTGCGACTCTTCTAGTATTTTTGCTTTGGATATTTTTTCCACTAATGATTCCTTAGCTGAATTCTTAGGAGCCTATGACAACCTTCCTTGTTATCACCATAATTGTGGTTTTCCCTATTGTTTAAATACAAAATCTTACTTTGGGAAAGAAAGAAATGACGATGAGATAGTTAAAGAATTCCCTCAATTGAAAGACGTTCCTCAACAAAGCAACCTCCTCATAAGTGTAATACCCTAAAAATGGTCACCTAAACCATGGGCCCCTAATCTCGGTACATCACCAAGGTCCTATACAAAGGTAATTAAATCAAACATGAGCACCTAATTAATTAATTTCTAAATCATCAATGTCACATGGCAAATAAATCACTCTATATTAATTAAATATTTATTTAATTAATTAATCATTCCAAGTAAATCATTTTAATCAATTATCCTATTTATTTAATTAAATATCCTAGCATATTTAATTAATAAATCAATTTTCCATTAAATCATTAAAAAGGAATTAATTTGGAAAAAGAAATTAATTTGAAAAAAGGAATTAATTTGAAAAATCTCAGAAAATAAATTAAATCAATTAAATATCAAAATTGAATAAAAATATGAAATAAATCAGTTTTTCTGATTTTATCTTAAATTTAGTTCAATTTCCTTTAAAGCTGAGAAAAGCAGCGAATCACATCAATTCACTTGGATTGTGCTTCCTCTTGGAGAATCTCGACTGCTCATCATTAATCAATCTTGACCGCTGGCCTCTCTCTGGATTTTCTATAAATTTAGGCTCTCATCTCTTAATCAAATTACCTGGAGATTTATTGTTATTATGTAGTTTTTGCTCTAGGTTCATTGAGATTTTGTGCATTAAGAATATTACATCTTATTTTATTGCATATTAGTTTAACCATGTTAGCTTAATATTCGTTCATCTAGTTTAATATTGCATATCCAACTTAATCTTGCATCCATTTAGCTTAATCTTGTGCTCATATAGATCAAATCCTTCATCTTGGTGTAGTCTAGTCACTGGTATTTCTTAGACAAATCTGAGAGCAAGTCTATACTCGCATCTTTTAAAAGGCAATAGGTCGATTTCTTATGGTTTTTTATATTCATGATTATATCTATCTAACCATGCATGCAATGATTTATTGAAGTGTTTGTGCCTTATAGCTTGCAGATTACCACTTTTCACACACACACACTTTTTGTGCCCACCGTGGGGCTTGAGAATTCAATTTTTCGACCTTAAAATCATTTCTTTTTATTTTCCAACTCTCATTTGTACAGTCTCTTCAAACTGTCGTACGAGCTTTTGTATCACATAGTACGAGTTCGGTGTTTTGTCATATGATTATGTGGGAATCATCATACGATATTTTTCTTCTGTCGTTTTTATTCAGTATTTACTCGTCTGGTTCACTGAGGATACTCATCTAGTTCTGTGAGAATTGTTGTATGAATTTCTGATTTTCTCGTTTTAGAAACATTATACTTGTATACACCTAATAATGGTCTGAAGATAATTAATTAAATAAGCAATTATTTAATTAATCCCCCTTCCCAATTTAATTGAATTCATTAGCAATTTGATTAAATTCCCCATTCACCTCCTTATTAATAAATCTAAGGATTTATTTAATAAGTTCATTTCAATAGTCCCCTTTGATTAATTAATCTAAATTAATTAATCCTCCCCCGTTTAATTCATTCTTCTAATCCCCTAATTAATTAAAACAAATGAATTTATGAGTTTGTTGAAAGTTAATTAACCTTTTCCTATTATTAGAATTTTTAAATTCAAATTCCCCACATGCCTCCTAACTTCTAACCACCTAACCTAACCTAAATACCCCCTAACCTAACTCATTTCACCTAATCCTGGGTTTAACTAACCTTGTCCTCTTGCACATCCTAACCTCCTTATCCTAACCTCCTATGGGTTGGATATTCTCCCCATGAGACACATGGCACTTATGCCACATTTCTCCTCCCTTGGACACTTGCCCTCTTGTGAGAAAGATTCATTGACACTTGTCACCACAAACATGAAAAGTGTCCCTCCCTCCAACCTCTTCTCCAACCTCCTCCAATTTGACCCTTGATATCTTCAAACTCAATCTTGACCGTTGATTCCTTTCACCTCACCTCTGGCCTTGGAAATCCTATAAATATCCCCCATTTTGGAGCACAAAGGATCCCATCTCAAGCATTGTTATTATAGGCATATCATTTCTATCATTCTAGTTTAGCATTGTTATCATTTATTGCATCTTAGATCTAGCTTAATTTGATCATCTTCTAGCATAATTTCTTAATCATATAGCATAATCAATCTCTAATCTAGCTTAATTGCATCATCATTTAGCATAATTATGCATATCATTAGCATAATTATCTTCTTAGATCAATCTAGCTTAATCATGCATTCATCTAGCTTGCACATCATATTATTTTAAATCCTATGTCTTGGTGTAGTCAAGTCACTAGGATTGCTCTTCTAGATCTGAAAGCAAATTGACACTCGCATCTCTTAGGAGGTGATAAGTCACTTTGCCATGGTTTATCTTTCATTTGATTTCAATTTGCTAGCCATGCTTGTAATGATCTAGTGAGTGTTTGTGTTGTAGTTGCAGGTACCCTACTTCACACTCACGACAATACTTTTTAGGGTTTTTTCTTGAATTGAATTTGATTTTACTGATGCTAACCCTTATTTGTCTTCTCTTTGCCTAAGAGATTTTCTTTTCATAGCCTAACTTTTTTTTTTTGCAGAACGCTTGTCAAAGAATCTATCAATCAAACTTATGCCTGTCAAAGAATCCACTGCTCAAAAACAATATGACTACTGATGCGTTGTTTTTGCAGGTTGCCTAAGGAGAATCAACTGAACATTGTGTATTCTTTAATTCATTTATATGCACTTAAATTATGATATAGTTAATGAACAAGTTTGTTTGTCATGTTTGGGAAAAGTCTAAAAGGTAGTACAGTATGCTCTTGTCTGTACAGACAATCAGAAATCCAAACCCTTGAAGCTTTTCTAGTTTTGAGATTTGTGTTCCTTTAGCGGGCCTGTCACAGTGGGAAAAAGTAATCACCCTGTGAGAATGACCCAAGTGAGTACAGTTAAACCCAAGCATTCCAACTCACTATAATAAATAGGTCTTTTGGGATTAAAGTCTCAGAGGATGGGATAATTTGAGTTTTCTCTTTGAGATCTCTCATATCGGGCATTTTGTAGGGCCTTGCGGTCTCAATCACGCTTGTGTGACTACATCTTGTTTTGGTATCTTGTCGGGCTATAGGCCTCAATCGCGCTTATGTGACTTCAAGGGGTAATTTTGAATAGAAGTCCTTACTAAGAACTTTAAAATAGTAGCTACCTAGTTCACCTCCGAAAGGGGGATAATCTTTGTGCAAGAGAGATAGTAACTCTCCCAAGATATTTGCCATATCGCTCCCCCATTAGTGTTTGGAGTCGGCTAATTCAGCGTTGAGAATCCATTGTGTGAGACTCAATGACCATATTCTGATTAGCTATTGGGTGTGTACCTCAATCTACAAGCAAAGGTTTTCTCTCTCAACCAACTTCCTTAGAATTAGTGTGTTGTGTTTGAAGTCACTTCATATCTTGCGTGTTTGCTATGTTTGTGTCCTGGAAACTAAAAATTGAAACTCTAAAACTCAAAAACAATCAAAAACATCAAAAACTCAGTGGTCAAAACTCTGTCCTTGTTAGAAACTCATCCCTGTATAGTTCTGTGTCATACAAGCTTTCTAGTTTGTCGTCCTGTTCTGTGAGAGTTATCATCTGGTAAATAGTAAATTGTCGTACGAATTACCACTTTAAAGAGTCATCATTGCCAGTTTTTTGTACTACCTTCCACGAATTGTCTTCTGAGCAATACTAAACTTCCATACGATTCTCTATTACTACTATCATTTTGTCATCTAAGAAGGTCTAAACTGTCATGCGAGTTTAAACAGCAACTCATACGAGAAACTGTCTTTGTCGTCTAGAGTTCATTAAACTGTCGTCTAGGTTATTATATTCTGTCATACGTGTCATACCCAAACTTTTGGGGCTAAAAATGAAACAAACAAAAAAAATTTGAAACACTTAAACTCTCAAAATAATCTACATTTAAAGTGGAATCAAATAAGTCTTGTCTTAACTAGGGTGAAAATAGAATTGTTTTCTAGGGTTGGTTTAATTAACCAACTCAAATAAGTGACATTGATTAATGGAGATTAATGGAGATTAATTAATCCCAAGAGGAATGTCGCAATTTAGTTAGTTAATTTAATTATCTTAATTAAGTTGCCGCTAATTAAAATTGAGGGATAATTAGATATCTCAATGCATTTAAATCATTTCCGACCAAATAATGATAAAGCTATTTAAAATTGATTAATAATTTTCGTTTACAAATTTTCCCCAAACTAATTTCCACTTGACGTCCATATTTAATTAAATACAAATTAGCTAAGAAATGTCCTTATTAAAATTCCTTGATAAAATTACGTCAATAATGCGATAAGATAACTATATTAAATTTAATAAAATAAATTTAAATAGGTCTTCTACTTAACCTCAAATATGTATAATTAATTGTATATATACCTATATGTAGAAAATATAGCATATATATAAATTATATACATATAAACAATTTGGGTAAATAATTTTTATATTTTATCTTATTTATACACGTAAATTTCTTTTGATAAAAAGAACCATCTATACCCATCAATTATTATCATGCAACTATTACATAACCTTAAATTTTAAGTTATAATTTAAAAACTTAATTCAAATTTCCCCTCATATTTTTACATGCAAACCCTAAGTTTAAAAATTATAATAAGGACTAAATTTCAATCCTTCTTTTATTTTTCCTATGCTAACCCTAACCCGAATATGGGCTAGGGTTGCATTATTAAAATACTCTTATTATTAAAAATGCTAACCCTAACCCAAAATTGGGTTAGGGTTGCATATTTTTTTATTTTAAAATCCTTTCTTTCTCCTTTTCCTAATTGCTTATACCCTAACACGAATGTGGGTTAAGGTTTAATATATTTTTTTGTGAGTGTGTGTTTGTGTGTTTTGTGCAAGGCTGAACTAGGGCAAGGTGGCGGCCATGGAGGCAGCAGCCAGATGGGAGCTAGGTGGCGGTGCCTAAGTTGATGCAGAGGGGGAGAAGGGGTTGCAGTGACGGAGGCGATGGCGCGGGGCTCCCTCTTTGGGGTCGGCTGCAGCCGAGCCCTACGAGTCACCGCCCACAGAGGTGGCTGTTGCCGCCACTGTGGGACGTCGCCCACAAGGAACGGTCGAAGTCGTTACCCCTGTGGGTTGCGGCCCACCATGCGGTCGCGGCCACCACAGTGGGATGCCACCCACAGGGAATGGCCGAACCGCTTCCCCTATGGGTTGTGGCCCACTGCACGGGCAGGCCGCCCCTTGGGTCTCCCCGCAAGGGCTGAGGCCTCCCCTTTGGTACATTTTTTTTTTTTAAATCCTTTTTTTTAATATAATTATATATATATATATATATACAGTTGTATAAATAGGTTTTAAATGAATATTTGTATGTATATTTAAATTTATATGTTTATAAATATATAATATATATATTTATATATATATTGCAGGGATAAATTAAAAGCTCTTGTTTTTTTTTTTTGACAGAAACCTGCAGGAATAATTTAAAATATAGACATCATAGAAGGTCTATATATTTCATTTCTTGCTAAATTAATGTAAAGTAAGATTTTAATTTCACATGTATACCAATATTCGTTTAGCTAGGTTATCTAGATTTTTAATAAACAGCATCAAATTTATCAGAACAGTCAGATTTAACAGCTTGTTAAATATATCAAAAAAAAGGTTCATTTCTCTAATATTATAAATCTATGAATGCTCCTATATCTCTTTTTTTTTTTAACAAACATATAATAAAAGACTTTGTAAACAATCAGGTTTATCTACAGCAATTCCTTTTTTGAATACTTTCTGAAATGTTTAAATAGGAAATAATTAATGACAGTAAACAACAGCATTTAAATATTTTAGGAAAATACTGAAAAACACATTTCATTTCTTTTTCTGCATTTCCCTTTCTATTTTTTTTTTTATAAAATTTGCAGAGATAAATAAATATCAGATTTTAGTTTAAGGCAGATTTAAATAAGAAAACAACAGCAGTATATTACAGAATTAAAATAAATATGCTTTTCATATATAAATGAATGAACTCAAGTTGTCAATCTTTACAAATGGGTAAGATACCCAAATAGTCTCACATTCCTAATGAATGAGGACTTACTAAATAACACATCTCTTTCCTTCATAATATTTACAATAATTTACATTTTTATTTCTCACTTTCTGCAACTAAAGTAAAATCTACATCTCCTAGCTTTCCTTTCCAAGCAACCTACATTCAAAATTATAAGGTTGTGACCATTGGGTGCTCACCTCCCAACCTAGGCTTACTAGAATCCACCCCCGAGCTTGGAGAACCAAGTCCTAGATGGGTTACACTCGAGCAAACACAAACAAGCAAAGGGGAAAAACATAACACAAAAAACACATTCCCTTCCCAAGTTGAAACTTCATCACATAATGTGATGTTTTACTAGGGTGGAAGTGGACCAAGTACCCTAGAGGAGATCTGCTAGATAGTAACTCATAGCCAACTCATGGCATCCAAGAAAACACAACAAAACTCATCTAATCCCCCATATCCTTATGACCCCCAAAAGACAACCATGCCATATTTGCTCCCCTTATGACCCCTGAATGCATAAACAGAACTATGCAGCAAGGGTCACATGGACAAACCCTTGAGATCACTCTCATGATGAGAGCCTCTCACTCTAAGGTTGTCAAACTCCTTCCACCCCCAAGACCATTTTGCCCTCCCAAGGGTAAGATAGTCTTGGATACTCCCAAACACAACAAAATGCATAAACAAAAATAAAAAAAAGAATCACATAGTGCTTTCACAAATACAATGCAAGATACAACATATACATTCAAGCATCCTACATACAGATTTCAAATAACAAGTAAGAAAACACCAACCTTGAATCTGCCAAGGGTATTCTAGGGAAAGCTTGGAGAAGAGCAGCCCAATTGACAAGACTTTTCTCCAACACTTAGCCAAATTTTCCTATTCTCAAACTGGTTTTCCTTCCAAAATTGTCCAAAATCTCCAAAGATGGAGAGTGGGTGATTGGCTCACTAAGCTTCAATCTCTAGCCTAAGAAGGTTTCTCTCACTCCTTCCAACCTCTTGGATAGAGTGAGGGACTCCCATTGGTTGGTCTTCCCTATGTCTTACACATTCCCTAACCAAGGCACCTCAAGAAGAGGAATGAAATGGGGAAACGGAATTACACCTATCAAGAAGGTTATCTAACCAAGGATGGCACTCCTATAGATGGAATTCGTCCATCTTGGGAAAACCACTTTTTTGGGTGGTTAAACGAGCTCTAGGGGAAAGACACATGTCCAAATTTGGCCTTCACCCATAGGTACCCCATGAGGCCTAATAAAAATGCTCTAAAACTGACTCTAGGAGTTGATTTAACCCTTAGAAAGTCCACCTAAAGTTAACCTACGGGTCAACTCTGAGTTGACCCTCCTTGTGGCTCACTAACCTAGATTTCTTGGTACCTTCAAGGATAATTAGGAGATATAACAATTAAACAAAAATAAAACTCTCCAAAAAGTGACATGACAATTGCCAACACAACATACAACATATGTGTCAAGTGACACTACAAAGTAATTCCACATCACAAATACACACATGGCAATAGTCCTTTGAATGATTTAAACAAATTTAATGAATAAAATTTACACACATGCAAACAATTACGTTTACGAATAAAATACGATACATACGGGGTGTTGTCACTCCAAATAGACAGCCCCTGGTTTTACGAACATACATAGGCCTAGGCTTGATTCTCCATAATATTTCCATGGTCACATGGATAATTTTCTGTGCATCACAATTTAAACATTAGTACTTTCCAATAGCCTCATATAATATAAAACACATAATTAAGAATACAATTCAATCACTCTGCATAGAATTGATATTATACAATACAATTTGCCACAAATCAAAGCAATTCACATAAGTAATTCATCATAACCCTCATAATTTAATCCATTCATAAGATATGCAACATATTTCTAGCATCATAATAAAGTCTTTTAAATCAAATAATGACATGCATCGTCTCAATGTTACCCTATTCTAGGATCATATAAAATTATGTATCCACAAAGCATAGAAATGAAGCATCAATATGTCAATGTTATCAAATTCGTGGGATCATATAAAGTCCTATATCCATAATGCATAAAAATAAAGCATCCATAATAGTTCCAACATGAAAATCACTGAAAAGATAAGATGGGTTGGGGTAGGGCCTCACAATACAAAGCTCTAATTTTGTCAGTCCAGAAGCCTGTCTTTTTGCATGCTTTTCCAGATTCGTTATACTTGCCTAATCAGTCTACAGTGAGCATATATCTGGTAATTTTCATCTTGAGCATAAACAATCTTGATAGTGTACCCTTGTCATTGTGTTACATGACTTTGTCAATTATATCTCAGCTAGTCCAATCAATCCTATATCAATCTGATCAACCTAATCTACTTAGATCACATCTTATACAGGATAGATCATTTTTGAAACTAGACTTGGTCTTCATCTCCTCAATCATTACCTCAAACGAACAACTAGCTCTGATTTCATCTTGACTTCAATATCACTTCTAGATCTCGGTCATGTCAATTGTAAATGCATGTTTGAACCAAAAGTTCTCATAAGAAAGCTAGCAAAAGTAAGGACAATCTTACTCATTACAAACTAATCCATTCTTACAAATCAAAATTGTCATAAATCTCCATGGCTACCTTGGCCCAACAAATTCAAGATCTCAAGCAAGAAATATATGACATTCAAGCCCGACAAGAGGATTCAATGACCCCTCTTGAGATAAAATTTCATGATATCAAGAACGCCAAAATTCAAGAAATGCTAAAACAATTATATAAGGTGGAACAAAAAGTAATTGAAAATCAAAAGCCAAATATCTTACAAGATCACAAGACACCTTCACCAAGACAAAAAGAAAGCTATTCCCTAGATAGAAGGTCTACACCTTTGGGGAAATCTATTGAGTCAGCTGGAAGAGCTTCTTGAGCACAATCTTATCATATTGCCTAGCAAGACTGCATGGAGATGTGAAATTTTGAGTAATTATTGAGCATATCATAGGCATAACAAACATAAGACTTTAATGTGCATGGAATTAAAACATAAAATTCAAGACCTCCTTGATTATGGTGTTACTGAAATTGAAGATCCTAATAATTCACCTAAGGAGAAACCAAATGTTATTACCAAGCATGATCAAAATTATGAACCTGTTTAGAATTGACCCACATGTAGCCTCCATCTCTTCCATGATGCCTCCATCTCCTAAGGCTTCTCAACAACAATCCATACCATATCCCTAAAATAATGAATCTAATGATGAAACTTCTCATGTTGACCCTCAAAAGCTATCCACAGTACAAATCCAAGAATCCCCCATGCATATCAACAATATTACCCCTTCCTTAGAAGTGACTCCATGTCAAGAAGATAATCTGAAAAATGAAGAAACAAGTCCTATCATAAATCAAGATCAGGACACCAAGGCTTTTCAATCCCATCCAATGGTTGAAAAAGATCCTATCTCTCTAGAATCCTATGATGATCTCCTTATACCTTTCCAATTCTTTCAAGATGATTCTCTTCCATATCAAGAGAAAATAATCCTTCCAAATCCCATTCATAATTCACTTCCTAAGCAAGATCATGATTCCTCTTCCACCTTTTCAAATGATCATATTCAAAATTAAGATTCAAACACCCTTCCTACTCTATCCAATAGTCTTCTTCCATGTCAAGATCAAAGTGTCTTTGTCTCCTTATCATGATTGTCCATGTTCACCTCAAGGATCCATCATGCCTACAAATCTTTCTCATGGTCCTATCATTCCCTACAATCCACCTCCACCTCATGATGGACTCACGTCTTCTTCCCAAACCAGAGTGTATCCTACATGTCAAAATATTTATGAGGGCAAAGGGGTAGACCTTCACAAGAAAGAACCCCTCCATATTAAAGAAAATATTAAGTGTCATGGCCTCAGTGGCATACCTCAAGATGTTGGTATCCCTACTAAACCAAAATCCAAATATAAGCATTCCCCTTCATCTCTTTCATCCATTTTAGGACCCTATATCCCTCCATCCCTTATGCAAGATCAATAAAGGCATACATCTTCGAGCACCTTCCATCCATCCAAAATACCTCCATATCATTCCTATCAACCTACACATGTATTCAAGGTTCACCATGTCCCATCTAGTCAACATGTCAAAACAAAGCAAAATATAATCCAAAAAGAAGAAGGAAAAACTAAAAGGACACAAAGGCACACTGAGAAAAAGAAAGAAAAATCAAAAGTTATATGGGTTCCTAAAGCACTTGTAGAAGCAATGTATTCCAAGAAACTACAAAAGCATAAAAAATCAAAAACCATGTGGATCCCTAAGCGACTCCTTGAAGCACAACAATCTAAAGAAAAATCCAAATCAACATCCAAAATTGTTGTTCCTCCATGCAAACTTTCCAAATCTATTTCTCCATCACCTCCTTCATCCATTTTGGATCCTTATGTCCCAAAATCCCTGGTTGTGCCTCCATCCAAATCTCAAAATCTGAGATCCACTTTTCCTCCATCACTCCACCCCTCAAGATGTGTGCCAATGTTCATCCTGCCAACATTTCCATTTACTCATGCACCAACCTTTCATTATCTGATCCATTATCCAACACCTCTTTTTCACTCTTGTATCCCCGTTATCCAATCCTTTGCATAAGACTTTACCCTAGTTTCATCATAAAATCCAAAAACTAAGGAAATCAACATTGGAGATGTTGAACAAGTGCACTTAACTGAATCCTTATATCCTATTGGAAAAGACATCTTTATCTGACTCTTCAAACAAACACCAATGAAATACCTACACAAAACTCTCCGACCCTATGAATAACATGCACCTTAAATGATTCTATATCTAAGGGTTGGGTTAGTTTAGGTTTTTCTTTCCGCATTGCATCTCATTTTATTCAAAGCATTGCATCACATATAGTTTCTTTTTTAAAGGCATCGTATTCATAAAATTTATGCATTTACATATAGCAACATCAATAAAAAAAGGCAATTGTCCAAGTTTATCATTTGTTTGCATTCGAGACAAACAAGGGTTGTCTCATTTCTTAGATATTCGGACATGAAGTCTTTCAGGTCCTAAAGTCATTCATTTTCAACATCACCTTGTGACAAAGCTTTACTTATGGTTGGGTAGTGATTTCACTATTTGAGACTTGTTAACCCAAAATCTATCAATTCTTATATCTCAAACACATTAACAAAATCCCTAATTCATTCTAGACACCTAGTTGATCATATGACTAGTAAAAAATCTTAAATTCTACTTCAGCGTCATTGTAATTCTCACACCCAATTAGGTTTCATTACTTACAAGTCGAGGCAAGAAAAATAAAAAATAAAAAGTGTTATGCCAAATATTCATTTGAAGGCAAAAGAGAAATGATATATAACTGAAATATCACGCATGCAAGTGCAAAAAAAAGCTTGACTATGGGAACATACGAGTAACTCCATCAGGGCTATGAACGCCTGCTGGCAATGGAGCAATATTTGAGAAATTATAGTCTATAACCTCATCAGAGCTCTAAAAGCTTGCTGGTAGCGAAGCTCTATTCGGGATGCTTTTGAAGTTAGAATAATCCATGTAGCTAGTCATATAGGATACTAAGGATCTTTACTGAACATAAGAGGGAGAATTAACTCATTTGCACTCACATGGGCAAAAGAAGATCAAAGTTTCAAGAATCAATGGGGAATTTTTTTGCGTCTCCATTTGTAAATCATAGTCACTAAGTGTGTTAATTTGGATGTTCCAAGGGACCTTAAGGATTGATTGACCGCTTATCTATGAAATGTTTTGTACCTCCAACTCAATTAGTGTATTATGAAATGCTAAACAAACATAGTCATCCTTGTTCGAATAGGAAATGCATCTTCATCATGCATATTGCATTAACATAGGTCATATCAAAAATTCATTATCTCCACATGTATTCTACAAATCATCATGTCATATAGGTCTGCATACTGGGGGCATAGCTGACAAAATCATAAAAATCATAAAAGTTCTGAAAAAAAACAACCAAAAACATTTAAATAAAGTCCTGAAAAAAAATCCTAAAAATAAAAAACTCACAAAATCAAAAACTGAAAAACCAAAGCAAGAAAGCATAGACCATCCATCAAACCAAAACAACAACAAACAAACTCTCAAATTCTACAATCAAACTTATCACATGTTTTGTTAATCAATCTATCAAACTCTATCAAACATCAACATGTTTTATACAAGGAAGGGTACACTTGAAACCAGACAAATCGGTCTTATACGGGGTACTTACTCTTTGAAACCAGGCATTCCTATCAATGATCACAAAAATCAAAACAATGACATAGGTCAGTATGGCTACTGGATTTTGTCCAAGTTAGTCATATTTCCTGTACTGAAGTGTTGCATCTTTACTTTAGCTTGTACATGTTCTTTCAGTCACTTTTGTGACATCCTATTTTTTTTCTTAGAACCCTCATGGCTTGAAACCAATCAACATCCTAGTCTTAGGGAAATCAACTAATCAATCTAAATGTCCTAAGCAGTTTAACCAAGTTATCTTTATGTCAGTAGTACCAAGTCATCCAATCTGAGTCAGTCACTTGTCTCTAAACCACGACAAAGTTTTACCACTGAGTAAACAAGCAAAACAAGAACAATGAAAATAATCACTAAAACTGTTTGAGATTTGATTGAAATTTTCTTTGTGTTGTCTTTTAAATTGGTTTTCAATTATTATTCCCTCTGAGTAACTCAAAGAAATCTATCTTGACTAAGAGGAGCAAGGACTGGGGGCATAATACTTTTCTTTGTTTTCTACTTATAGGAATAATTTCAATGATCTGAAAACATCTAATAAGCTGGGTGTTTGTGATAAGTGCCTTCACATCAAGGTAAAATTGCCACACATACCTCGACTCCATTTATTTGTAAAATATAGGGAGGTTGGAATCATTTCCTTGTCTGTTTTGAGTAAATTTATTTATCATGCAATCTGGATACATGCTTAATCTGTCCTAGGATATGAACGATAAAAGGGTCATTGTGGACAAGATAATCAGTATTGCATATGACGAGGAAGGAACTCTGCTTAGTCTTGTGTGTTTGCACGCAAGAAACATTCTGGTCATCCTAGCTCTTTATGCCTTGGTGATTATGATTGCTTTCTATATTAAAAAGGGCGTGACATTCAGGACATCCTAGCTCTTTGTGCCTTGGTGCTTATGTTTATTCCTACATTTTCGCCCAATGATGATAAAAAACAAATTAAAATCCAGTGACTCAGTCCTAGTTTACATACATGTCCTAGTTTGCATACATGAGCATATCATATAGATCCATAAGTCCATTACGCATTCATTTGCATTCATACTATTACATGAAAAATAATAAAAACCCAAACATTTGCATTATTAGATCATCATTTTTATTCATCAAATCATTTATTTGCATATGAAAAAGAAACAAAAACATCCATTTTCATCTACATTACATACATACATACATACATACTAAAAAGGAATGCATTCATATAGAACAACAACATATAGAAAGACATCTCATAGATCATCTCATAACAATAAAACAAGTATAATGAGCTCAAATCACAGACATATATATCTCATCAAATATCAATATCAAAGGGTACAAATGATATCAAATGTCATAAATATTGTCAATCAGGGCAAGAATCATATAAACTACAAAATAAGGGTACAAAATATGGGAGATATCTAAAAATCTAACTCTTTTCCTCTCCCTCATCGCCTGGAGGAGGTGGTGGTGGT
The DNA here is from genome assembly GCF_030272615.1 of Cryptomeria japonica. Taxonomy (NCBI): domain Eukaryota; kingdom Viridiplantae; phylum Streptophyta; class Pinopsida; order Cupressales; family Cupressaceae; genus Cryptomeria; species Cryptomeria japonica. The sequence continues at coordinate 125,638,654 of NC_081410.1, forward strand.
TGTTGAATAGGGGCATCATCCTATCTGGGTTCCCTAGCTCCCTCTGATCGATCCATGTACATAGAATAAGGCACTACTTGCCTATCTGCCAGGACCACCACACTATAGGCTGCTACGTAGTACGCTACCCTGCTCATCTGATGAACAACCTCATGTTGAAGGCTGTCAAGTTCTACTCTCATACTCTACAGTTGTTGATCTCTCTTTGTGATCCGCTGATCTCTCTTCACTATATGTGCCTGCATCACTGCCATCTGTGTCTGCAAGCCCCTGACTCTCCCTCTCAAGACACAAATAATATTTGCGGGTGTCTGACCTCCTGCTCCTCCCTCCTCACCTCCACCACCCTACTCCTCTCTCCTTTGTCATACCTATCTAGGATCATCCTCACCGCCAAGGCCCACTACCTCACCCATCTCAGCATCCACTGTGGCCTCTCCTCCCCAATCACCACCTACATATCCACCAAGTACTCCTAAAGATCCTTTATCTCCCCTCTGTCGTTGTCATCCTACTATTGGTGCTCTACTGCTACTCACACCCGGATCTCCTCCACCCCTCCTAGGTGTTGCCTCTCTCTACGCTCGCACAAGCACATCGCCACCCTCATCTATATGAGGAGCATGCTCTCCGGGATCTGTGAATCAAGGAAAGGGATGTCTCTAAAACCAATCTCTATACTAGGGAAATACTCTTGCATCTACAACATCCTCAAGGTACTCTCATCTTTGCAACTGTAAACCTGATAACTCCTGCATGGCCAAGGCATATGATAGTCTAGACCCCCATCCTCGTCTCTCCTCATCCACAAATCTAGCATAAGTTGTAAACTTCTGGGAGATACTTTGTGGCCTCCCACACTACATCAAAACCCTACTAACTACAAAACGCTCAATAATAACTAAAGATCTACCCAAAAGTGGTTGCATCATAAAAATATCTTTTCGTTGCCTCCTCCAGTCATCCCACAACTCTAGACCACTATATGGTCTCCATACTACTATTATCAGGTCATCTAACTGTCTCCTCCAAAAATCACTCTTGCTCAGGTGGGGCTATGTGATATAAATAGAATATCTATATATAATAGGTTGGCCATCCTATCATGCATAATCCACAATCGGTCTACAAACTGGGATGTGCTCACAGGCCCAATCTACAAAACTAGAACACCTATCGCCATACTCTTCGCCCCTCTATAGGCGATCTCATGCATCAGATGGTACATATGTGTGAGTAAGCATGAACCCCAACCTAATCTGACTAGATGAGTAAGAAATCTCTCCAGCATCCTACCCCATCCACATAAGAATCCTTGTTGTCCCCTATGAGGCATCACGAAGCAGCCAATAATGCCAGCTAAAATGAAAGCAAGAGGGAACTGTGCACTGTTGGCATTATGTGAACCAGTATGAGGACATAATGACATTGTGTGTTGTCATTAATGTCAATATGTTGAAGAGGTGAGAATTGGCATATGTGAGAACTGGTATAACACTATGAACTAGCATTTGTGCCAAAGTGATGTGGTGTGCTTGTTCAAGGTGAACCAGCATATGGTTATGGGAATCGGCACATGGAAGCGTTGTATGACTACCGGTTGGTAGTCTCAACTTCAGGGTTTCCAGTTGAAGTGCTTCAAGCCTGTATGGCTCAACTGGTGACTTTGTGTGATGAGTTAGTATGATAACAAAGAACAAATCGTGTTGCCATGTATGCCTTGTGTGCATGAAGGATCTTGCATGAAGGAGATTGTCCCTATCTACCTAGGGAATGTGCAAAGTCTGTAAATGATGATAACACATGATGGGTTATCAGCCGCCATGAAATAGGTGTATAATGAACGATGAAGATTAATACAGTATTTTGAATGGTCAGGATTGAATCGTTTGAATTCCTTAACCTAATAGGTTTAGGGTTTAGGGTTTATGCTACCAACCTGTCTATTTTCCTATAAGGTTGATGTTGTGTTTCTTTCTAAAGTTGTTGGCAAAAGTTGTGTGTGTGTATCCAAGAGAAGGGATTCGTGATTCTTGCCAGACCAGAGGAGAGAAGTGATACCTGCAGAGTGTAAGTGTAGAAGGTAAAGAGGAGCTTAAGCGGATCTGGATTGTCGTTGAGTGTTGTTACCGGATCATTGTAATACCTATTGATCTCTAACCACCTCAATAGTTGAAAAATCCCTTAACAGGGTAGCTTTAACCGGCTTGTTGTAAATCCTTTAACAGGGTGACTCAAAACAATTGAGTTCTTGAAATCCTCTAACAAGGTAACCTTTAACAGGGTTTAACCCTTAACCGGGTATTCTAGCCATCCCTTAACCGGGTGATCCCTAATAGGATCGGTTCCTAGCAGAACCTATTGTATCAGTCTTTAACCGAACAAGGCTCCTAACAGAGCGGACTTCTAAAGAGTTCAAAAACAAGCTTGTGGGTATTCATCCCCACTGTGGTTTTTCCCAGTTGGGTTTCCACGTGAAAAATATGTGTGTCATGTGTGATGCTTTCTTCATGTGATGCTATGTTGTTTTCTGTCAAGCGGTGAATCATGTTGATCTAGATGCTTATATCTATATCGTTGATGATAGAATACCTGTTCATGCTATAGGGTGGAGTGAAATGAAGTGTTAGATTGTATGAGAAGATAAGTGTCAACCGGTTTACGCTTGTCTCAGCTATTATGGGTTTTGCCAGTTGTACTCTATTTAAGGACCAGTGTTACTATTTGTTTGTCAATGCATAGTGTATGTAGACAAACCGGTTCAAGAGTATGTTTTTGTCTGTACTGATTCACCCCCCTCTCAATACCGGTTTGGTACTATACGTTCATCAATGAGTTATCAATTGGTATCAGAGCATCCTCTAGGTCCTCTGTGTTATAAGCTTAACCGCTTGAAGTAAAGATCCTAGTCTAATGATGAAGAGGGAAGGTCCAAAGTTTAACAGAGAAAATTTTAGTATATGGAAAGATAGAATGAAGATATACATCAGAAGCATGGGTGCTCAACACTGGAGCTATGTTGAGAATTCCTATGTTGCCCCTACCGGTACTCTCATTGATGACCAAAAGAGAGAGATGCAGGAGAATGGGCAAGTCATGGAAGCTCTAATTAGTAGTTTATCTGACATTGAGTTTATTTATGTCCAAGATAAAGTTGATCCCAAAGAGGTATGGGATACTCTTGAAAATATCTATGGCGGTGATGAGCATGTAAAACAGGCTAAGGAAGAAAACCTTAGAGGGAAGTTCGAAGACATGCAAATGGTTGAAGGTGAGACCATTCAACAATATGGAATAAGAATCAAAACCTTTGTTGGAGATATCAAGAGTGCAGGTGGTAAAATAGAAGATTCCACTGTGGTAAGCAAAGTCCTAAGATCCCTATTGTCGGTCTATGAAATAAGGGCTGCTGCTATTCAGGAGTTGAGATCTATAGACAAGACTAAGGTATCCCTAGACTCCATCATTACAAAGTTGATAGCCTATGAGCTAAATAGTTTTGATGGCAGTGTTCAAAAGACTGAATCAGCTTTTAAAGCTTCTATTGTACCATCCAGAAAAGGAAAAGAAGCTAGCACTAGTGGTGAACCAAGACAGAGCAGAGAAATGGATGATGAGGAGATTCTGATGGCATTTGAAGCTCTCCTTGCCAGGAAACTTCCTAAAGGTACCAACAAATACAGAGGTAAGCTCCCTTTGAAATGATTTTCTTGTAACTGGATAGGACATATTGTTGTAAACTATCCTAATGGCAACAACAAGGACAAACCGAAAAGGTTCAAGAAATTCAAAGGAGGAAACTAAAGAAATTGTTTTGTGGCAGTTGATGAAGGTGTCACAGATGAGGAATCAGAAGATGAAGAAAATGAAGATATTGTGTTTGTTGCTATCAAGGAAGATGTGTTAGACAAGAAGGCTCTTGTCTCCCGGTTTGATAATTCCAATGAGTGGATCATTGATAGTGGTTGTTCTCACCATATGACTGGTGACCGGAGCAAGTTTATATCCTTGGATGAGTATGATGGTGGTGTGGTTTGCTTTGGTAATGATGCACCATGTATGGTCAAAGACAGAGGGTCCATCTCTCTGAATAGAAAGAGTAGTGCTAACAATGTGTATTAGGTTGATGGTCTCAGACACAACCTTCTGAGTGTTGCCCAGTTGAATGACAGTGGTCTCACTCTAGAATTCAAGAATGGAGTTTGCAGAATCAAAGGAAAGAGTGGTGAATTGGTGACCACCGGCATGCAGACCAAAGGTAACCTATTTTAGCTGAATGCAAATATAAGTACATGTCTTATGGCTAAATTTGATGATAGCTGGATATGGCATAGGAGACTCTGCCATGTAAACTTTGATAACATTGTGAAGGCTAGTAAGATCAAGGCAGTTAGAGGGTTGCCGGTGCTAATCAAACCGGAAACACCTTGTGCAGAGAGTGTCAATTGGGGAAAATGTCTTCCTCAACCTTTAAAGGTAAATCTTTCACTGCTGACAATTTGCTTGATCTTGTGCATACTGATTTGTGTGGTCCTATGAAAACTAGGAGTGTCCAGGGTGATAGGTACTTCATGATTCTCACTAATGACTGCTCAAGAATGATGTGGGTCACATTCTTGAAAGATAAGTCTGAAGATTTTGTGAAGTTCAAAGCTTTTAGAGCATTAGTGGAGAAGGAAAGTTGTAAAAGGATCAAGTGCCTGAGAACTGATCAAGGAGGGGAATTCACTTTCGGTGAATTCAACAAGTACTATGAAGAAAATGGCATCAAGAGGCAACTGTCTACCCCCCGGTCTCCACAGTAGAATGGCCTAGCAGAGAGGAATAACCAGACTATGGTTGAAGCAGCTAGAACCATGTTGATTCAAGGAAAGGTAGCTCACACCTTTTGGAGAGAAGCGGTGAGCACTGCAATCTAAACAATGAACCGGGTACTCATCAAGAAAGGTAAGGATAAAACTCCTTATGAGTATTAGACCGGTAAGACACCTGTGGTTAGCTACTTTAGAGTGTTTGGTAGAAAATGTTACATCAAGAGGAGTGAACACCAGAGAAAATTTGATGTGAAATGTGATGAGGGAATATTCCTAGGATATTCCACCAAGAGCAAAGCTCTCAAGTGTTTCAACAATAGGACTCAGAGAATTATGGAAAGCATCAATGTAAGAGTTGATGAAACCTCTGAGAAAACTAAGGAAACCGGCAGTGAGCAAGCGATAATTGAATCGGTTGTAACCTTCTGGGAACCGGTTGTCAGTCAACCAAGTACCAGTAATAGTGTTGCTACACCGGTAGATGTAGATGTTGATACTGATACTGATGGAGATGAGGATGAAGAAGAAAAGCAAGAAGAATCTATCAAGACCATTCCTCAGTATGTCAATCTGAATCATGATCCTAAGCAAATCATAGGAGATAAGGATGTAGAAATCCTTACAAGAAGAAAGGTTAGAGAAAACTCATGTATGATCTCTAAATTTGAGCCTAAATCATTCAAAGAGGCCCATAAAGATGTAGATTGGATCAAGGCAATGGAAGAGGAACTTGACCAAATAGAGAAAAATGGTACATGGTCTTTGGTACCCAAACTGAAGCATAAAAATATCATTGGTACCAAATGGGTTTTCAGAAATAAGCTGAATGAGGATGGCATAGTGGTTAGAAACAAAGCAAGATTGGTGTGCAAAGGATATGCTCAAGAAGAAGGAGAAGACTATGGAGAAACCTTTGCTCCTGTAGCCAGATTGGAAGGAGTTCGTATGCTTCTTGCATATACAGCTTTTAAAGGTTTCAAAGTATATCAAATGGATGTAAAATCTGCATTCCTAAATGATGTACTTGAAGAGGAGGTGTATATTGAGCAGCCAGATGGGTTTGCCCTATCTAAAGACAGTGACATGGTATGTAGGCTACATAAAGCCTTATATGGTTTAAAGCAAGCACTTAGAGCACGGTATGAACATCTGCATTCCCATCTTGTGAAGATTGGATTTAAGAGAACAAGTGAAGATAGTAATATCTACTTGAAGTCTGAAGGAGATCAGATCCTGATCTGTGAGGTATTTGTTGATGATATTATCTTTGGTGGAGATGACAAGATGAGTCATGAGTTTGCAGATGAAATGAAGAAAGAGTTTGAAATGTCACTCATAGGGGAGATTAAATTCTTCATTGGACTGCAGATCCAGTAGATGAAAGATGGAATCTTTATCACTCAGTCCAAGTATGTCAAAGAGGTGTTGAAGACCTTTGACATGGAAGATAGCAAACCGGTTGGTACTCCAATGGTGACCGGTTGTAAACTATCCAAAGAAGATGACTCAGCATTGGTTGATGAGAGGACTACCAATCAATGATTGGTAAGTTGCATTATGTAGTGCATAGCAGACCGGATATTACACATGTAGTTGGCATTACTACAGGATTCTAGCAGTCAAGCGGATTCTTAGGTATCTGAAGGGAACTGTTGACTATGGATTGTGGTACCCATATAGCAAGGATTTTAACCTGAAAGTGTACATAGATGCTGATTGGGTAGGTAATATGGATGACCGAAAAAGCACAACCGGTGGTGCATTCTTTCTCGGTGGTAGACTAGTCTCATGGATGAGCAAGAAATAGTGTTGTATCCCTCAGTCTACAACGGAAGCAGAGTATGTTGTAGCTTTCATGAACTGCACTCAGACAATTTGGATGAAGCATGTATTAAATGGCTTCAAAGTTCGTGTATCTGAACCGATAAGTATATTTTGTCACAATACTAGTGCAATTAACATCTCTAAGAATCCGGTTTTACATTCTAGAGCCAAGCACTTTGAGCTTAAGTATCATTTCTTGAGGGAAAAGGTTCCAAACAAAGAGATTGCACTGGAACATGTTTCCAGTAAGGAGCAGTTAGCAGACATATTCACCAAGCCTCTCCCAAAGGCTACATTTATTTACTTGAGAGGTGAATTAGGGATGTTGCCCCTTCAAGAAGTAAACTAAAGGTATATGCTCCACATCAGTCAAGTATTGCATAGTCAAATTTTTCTTCAGGATTGATGTGTTGAAGGATGCTACTCCTCAGGGGGAGCAGCATAATGGAAATGGGAAGCTTGTACCTCCACTTTGGCATTGTTGTCAAAGCAGGAGAAGATGTGAAGTGGAGGAGATATCTGTAGAAATTGGGGCAGAAGATGTGATGCGGAGAGATATCTTTGTATATTGCCATCAATGCCAAAGGGGGAGATTGTTGGCATTATGTGAACCAATATGAGGACATGATGTCATTGTATGTTGTCATTGATGTCAATATGTTGAAGAAGAGAGAACCGGTATGTTACCAAGAACCGGTATATGTGAGAATCGGTATAACATTGTGAACCGATATATGTGCCAAAGTGAAGCGGTGTGTCTGTTCAAGGTGAACCGACATGTTGATATGGGAACCGGTACATGGAAGCAATGTATAAACTACAAAAATAGGGTACAAAATCTGGGAGATATCTAAAAATATAACTCTTTTCCTCTCCCTCATCGCCTGGAGGAGGAGGTGGTGGTTGCTGAAAAGGGGCATCATCCTATCTGGGTTCCCTAGATCCCTCAGATTGATCCATGTACCTATAATAAGGCACTACCTGCCTATCTGCCAGAACCACCACACCATAGTCTACTACATAGTGCGCTACCCTGCTCGTCTAATGAACAACCTCACATTGAAGGCTATCACATTCTACTCTCATACTCTGCAGTTTTTGATCTCTCTCTGTGATCCACTGATCTCTCTTCGCTATATGTGCCTACATCATTGACATCTGTGTCTGCAAGCCCCTGACTCTCCCTCTCAAGACACAAATAATATTTGCGGGTGTCTGACCTCCTACTCCTCCCTCCTCACCTCCACCACCCTACTCCTCTCTCCTTTGTCATACCTATTGTAGACACCCAAAATTGTCATGTCTAATTAAATAAATATTTTATTTATTTAATTATCTAAGCCTAATTCTTCTATTAATTAAATAAATCTTTATTTATTTAATTAATTCATTTATCCTCTTCTAGCCTTATTTCTCATTTAAATAAATACATTTATTTATTTAAATTATCCCTTTCCTAAATTAAATAAATATTTTATTTATTTAATTGTCCTACTTCTTCTATTAATTAAATAAATCTTTATTTATTTAATTAATTCATTATCCTTTTCTACACATGACACATGTCATTCATCTCTTATTTCCTACACTACCTACCCCTTTCATTATTTTGGTATTTCTTATACCTACCCTCTAATCCTAGCCGACCTCCTTTTTACACCTCTCAATCTTAACCCTCCATTTCTTATTGTGTCTTCTATTTAAGGAGATGCTTTCTTCATTGACAAATCCTAATGACATATCCTAATGACATATCCTAATGACAAACCCTAATGACTAATTTTGGAGGACTTAGCTACACTACAATTCTACTTGCAACCACATTCCGTTCTTTATTGAGCTCTTGTGCACATAAAAATCTGAGAGCAAGCATATCCAACAAGATCAATGGAGATAGGAAGAATGGAGATCAAAACCCTAGTGGACATGTGATGGTATAATCTTTGTGATTTTTGAGTTATTAGCATTGTCTTAGGTTATCTTCATATGTTATGGTGGATCTTTGTTCATTGTTAGGCTAGGGTTTGGTGGTTGAATCCATTTTAGTCTTTCAATATTGTTGTTTATTGCTATCCATTTTCACCATATACATTTTGGCACGCCCGGTGGGACTCTTGTCCCTTTGCATTTAACATTTTGTTGCAGATTTTGCATTTTGAAGTTGCAGATCAGACGATTTCGACGACATTTTTAGGTTTTTTCCGCGTCTGCAAGTGTTCGGATCGCGTTTTTGTATTTCAGAGGCGTCTGTGATATCTTGGATCGCGTCTGTGTTTCTGTCATTTTCTATTTTTGCAGGTTTCCGAAAGTCGCGTCTGTGATCCCGAATCGCGTCTGTGAACCATCTGATCGCGTCTGCAGAATATAGAGGCGTCTGTGTTATTAAATCGCGTCTGCGAATCACAGAACCGCGTCTGTGTAGGACAGATGCGTCTGTGTCTGGTATAACAGCGTCTGTGCATTCTGTTTTGCAAAAAAAAAATTTCAAGTTTTTCGATTCGGCTTTTCGGATTTTGTACTTAGGGTTTCAGATCTGGTTTATTTTTGGCTAACCTTTGCAGATCTAGCTAACCTGGTTTGTGCAGCTTGCTTGGGAGGCAAATACGTTTTTGTTGAAGGCCCCTTTTCACAAAGTCTTTTTGGGTTTTCTTAAAATTTACCTAACTTGTGTGCTTGCAGGAAGGGGTTATCATTTGAAACAACCCAAACTACTAACAATTTTGTTGCAGGGCCTTGGCTAGGGTTTTGTAATTTTATTTGTGTGTCTTGTCTTCATAGCTTAGCAAACACTTCAATTGGTGCACTAAAATTGAACCATTGTCTTTTGTGTCTTGAGCAATAGGCTCTTTTTGTTTATTCTTTAGAGGGCCTGTCTTCCCGTGTGGTCATTAGGACTACTAGTGAGAAGAGAACGACCCAAGTGGTAGCAAAAGAAAAGCCATCTTCTTCCAAGCCACTATAATCAAATGTATTCATGGTGAAAACTATGAATAACGTGTGCTGATTAGTTCATACCGACACTATGTCTCCCCATAAACCCGTTTGATCAAATTTATTTGATCATTTGTAGGGCGTAACCCCTACCGACTGGGAGCCTTCTGTATTTACAGAGCTGAAAGTGCCGCATGTATGGCCACACGAGCGGATGCCCTTACTAGCACCTCATTGTTTTAGATGCCCAAATCCTTCTAGTTGTTGAGGCAGGAGGTCGGACCTCTGGTAGCGGCCCACACACATACGGTTCTTAGTAGAGATACAAAGTTCGCCATGGGGAGTTTTCATGGGGACTGATGCTTGGCTGACCCGAGAAGTGAGTGCCGAGGGTGGAGCCAGTGAGGTCAAGCATCTAAGTATCCGCTCTGAATAGCGTAGCCTCGGGGGTAAAACCCCATGTGGGATCAACAATTATTGTCCTGGCCAGCCATAAGAATTGTGCTTGACTTATGATAAACATTCAAACAATCAAGACAAAAATGCAAAACATTGTGTCTTTTGTGTCTTCAAGTGTATGCAAAAACTTTTTTTACATCAAACAACACACTTTTTGGAGTCTAAACAGTCTGCAAGCATTGGGTCATCAACACTGTGTCCTCTTGTCACGAAAAACAGTCGAAAAATCAGATTTGGTCACAGCAAAACAAATTCACAGATAGGAAAGATTGCACTAAGGTTACAGAAACGCGTCTGTGTCTGTTAAAACAGCGTCTGTGTCTGATAAACGCGTCTGTGAAGTACAGAATAGCGTCTGTGTTTTTATCAGCGTCTGTGTCGAACAGAGACACGTCTGTGTCTGGAAATCGCGTCTGTGAAGTATACAGGCGCGTCTGTGTCCACAATTGCAAAAACTGTTACAGTCTTAGCAAACATCAACAGGAAATCTCAGAATCACGTTTGTGTCAAACAGAATAGCGTCTGTGTCTTCAAACCTCGTCTGTGAAGTATACAGAGGCGTCTGTGTCAGGATTTCAAAAAAGTTTAACAGTCAAGCAAACAAAGAAATCAGTTTCGGCACACTTGAGCTTCCTAGGTTGTCTCTTCAGGTTTCATCTAGCATTCAGCCTGTTCTAAGGTCTTACACAGTCCATCATTGCTTCATACCTCATTTTACATTCATACTTGTCTAAACTTGAGTCAAAAGGTCACTTGCTTGTCCTCACTATACTTTGTCAACACTACATACTACTACACTTTGCTAAGTGGTCCCTCATCAAGGTTTCTTACCTTTGGGTCTCATTTGGTCTTACTTAGAGTCAAGGTCAGCTTACCTCATCAAGAGAAACTATCCTCTCTTTGGAAGTCACACCTACTCTACAACATACATACTTGGTCTTACACTTTGGACATTGCAAGTAAACTTCAGATTCATTTACACTCCATACAACTCTTGGTCTTACATACTCTTGTCATTTTCGTCTAAGTCTCTCACATATTGGTCCAACACCTAGTTCATGGTTGAAACCCGTCTTCAAAAATCTAGGAGAAAAGCTAAGGAAGCTCAAGGGCCCGTAAACATGAGTTCTTATGAGTACGACAATGATGTCTTCTACAATCCTGAGCACACTACATTACCAGACATGAATGTTTATAGACACAATCCAAATATGGAAAGCGCAAACGCTATACACAACGCTACACACAATGATAATGTGGACAATTCTTCAATACTATCAGCAGACATACAAGAATCTATAATGGATCCTCAATTCAATAGATTGGTTGAAGAGATAATGAGGAGAGATCGTCAATACTTTCTAAACATGATGGCACAAAGTGGAGCTAAAATACCACATGATTTTGACTTATCTCAACTTATGGAAAGTAGACCTTCACAACAAACTCAACCTAATAGTGGAGGACCCAATAATATGATGTCGGAGTCACCATCAGTTTTGCTTCAGAAACCAGCAATCCCACATATACAAGCTCAAATGCATGATACTTACACTCAAAGACCATCATGGAGGCCTTATGTTCAAACACATGCTCAAGATATGGGTCAACCAAGACAAATGGATACTCAAGGACTTCCTCAAAATTTTGACACAAGAAGACCTCATGCCAAAATTGGGGGCAACACAATGGAAAATGAAAGGCCCATTGAATATGGTTTATATACACAAAACAGATATGGGGTCCCTCAACAAGAAGTTATGCCAAGTGCTCCATACATGTCGCAACAATATAGACCTCCATATGGACATGTCTACAATCAGTATCATCCATATATGCAACAAGCTCCTCCTCAAATGGGTGTTTCAAACATGGGATATGCTACAAGAAATCCATCTCCTCCCAAAAATAATTTGGAGCAACAAATTAGAGATCTACAAAAGAAAGTGGAGGACATGAGTACATCCAAACCCACATATACTATGAGAGATATATGCCCTTATCCCTTTGATAAGAGTATTCCAATGCCTCCGTTTCCTCCGCACTTTGCAACACCGAAATTTGACAAATATAGAGGGAGAGGAGACCCCAAGGCACACATAAGACAATTCTTCACAGCTTGCATTGAGGTAGCGGCAGAAGAAACATACTTAATGAGGTTGTTCCCACAGAGCTTAGGAGATCAAGCAATGGAATGGTTTTCTCAATTACCTCCTGGTATTAAGTCATGGGGCGACTTGGCAGAGGCATTCATTCAGCATTTTTCTTACAACATTGAAACAGATGTCTCAGTTACTACCTTGTGCAATACGAAACAAAAAGAAGGAGAATCTTTTGCGTCATTTTTACAAAGATGGAGAAACTTAGCTAGCAGATGCTCTTGTGAAATCCCGCAAAAACAAATGGTGGAAATGTTCACACAAAATGTTAACAAGGCTATTGGTTATGATCTCAGAAAAGCTTGTTTGTCTACATTCAAGGATGTCATTGAAAAGGGCCTAGCAACAGAAAAGGTCTTGATTGAACAAGGAGTTATCAAACTATTTAAAGAAAACAAAGAGGACTTTAAGGGAAAGGACAAACCAAAGTTTTGGAACAAGAACAAGAACACAGTTAATGATGGTGTTGTTGATGCCAACACAGTGAGACCAAAGTTCATCTTTTCTGGATCAAATTCTACCAATAATCAAGTAAACAATCAAACGGCTGCTAAACCACGAAGGAAGTACACTCCATTGGGAGAACCACTTGAATCAGTATTCAAGAAGCTTGTAGCAAACAAAGTGATCACGGTCCCAGATTTTCCTCCATATGAACCAAAGGTAAAACCGAATTGGTGGAATGATGATGAATATTGTGAATTTCATAAGAGCAAGGGTCACAAGACAAGTAATTGCCATCGATTGAAAAACATTGTACAAGATCTCATTGACAGAGGAGATATTGAGATTGAGGGACATTCATCTAACCAAGAGCATGAGGTGTTTAAGGAACCATTCCCGAAACATGACAAGGGAAAAGGCAAAGTCACAGATGATCAAGCCAATTACACCAGAACATCTTACAATTATGATTCCACTATTAATCACATCTCAATGGACAATCATATTTCTACCATCACTATCAAAAATAAAAATTCTGAGAATCCTCCTCAACGACCTAAAATTGTCCTAAAAGGTGTGGGATCTTCGTCCACATCTACCTCCGAATGTCATGTTACAACCCGTCGAGGTAAGATCACATTGCCAGGAACCTCTTCTAAGAATACCAATCTTCCGTCAACTAAGCCTGAGTACGATCTTGTAGAGCAATTAGGGAAAACACCCGCACTCATCTCTATTCTTGAGCTCTTACGTATATCTCCTGCACATAAAGTTGTCCTTGACAAAACCTTGAGAGATACTGCTGTCCCTACTGATCTGAACGTGGATCAGTTTCAAGCCATGGTGGGATACTTATCCGTTCCACACTCCCTCACATTCACAGAAGCCGATGACGCCTCCATAAGTCAGCCTCATAATGCACCTCTACATATTGAAGCCTTCATACATAAACACCGAATAAAATGAGTCCTGATAGATGGAGGAGCAGGTCTTAATATTTGTACATTGAGCACCATCAGACAATTGGGATATTCTGACAAAGCTGTGAATGCTACAAACCAAATCACTATTAAGGCTTATGATGATGAAGAGCGTTCGTCCAAGGGCACAGTCATCTTACCACTAAGAATAGGGCCAGTCACAAAGGACGTGATTTGTCAAGTCCTGGATCTAGACCTCACGTATAACATATTGCTAGGACGTCCGTGGATTCATGAAATGAGAGCAGTTCCATCAACGTACCATCAGTGCATAAAATTTCCTCATAATGGAGTCGAGGTAACGGTCAATGGTGATCCAAATCCATTCATATATTGCAATAACTTGAGATCACATACTGAGATTATCATTCCTAGCAATCGTGAGGCTACTCCTTCTTCAGCATATATTGATCCTGAGTCATTAAAGCCCTCGACATCCAAACAAGGTGAACTTAGAGCCAAGTTTCAAGACAAAGGCATGGGAGAATACACTCTGAATCAAACAATGTTCTTACGACAAGTCATGAACTCCCCCAAGGAATATGGGAGACCACATCCTAATAAGCAAATCTCCATCATGCTCCTCAAATGGGATCCTACCGTCTTTCAAAAATGGGGCGAACTAGAGGAAGAAAGTTTATATAAAATGCTATATAAGGACGCTGAAGATGATACACATGATCAAATTATAATACCCTGTGAAAACTATGGTAAAGGTTTCAAAATTCTGCAGAGATTCGGGTATGATGGAAAAAGTCCTCTCGGACTACGCAAAGAAGGTGTCATGGAGCCTCTACAACCTGAGCTAATTACAAGAAGGGAACGCTCTAAGGGGCTTGGTTTTCTAAATCCCAAGATTCAAAACAAGAGAACAAAACAGATATGGCAAGTCAAAGTGGCTGAAGTTCAACAAGAGGATAATTATTCCACAGACTCCAATGAGTGGGAATGGGGTTCAGACAAATCCTCCAGCGACTATGAACTTAATGAGACATTTAGAGAGCCAGATGAACCTACAGAGGAGGAGGAGTTTTACAAGAAATTCAGAGTTGGTCAAGAACCGACCCATAAGGATCCCGCACAAGCTTCGTTTCAGGGCCCTAGGTCAGGATCACATAGGATGAGGACACCTGTCCCTGAGGGTGCTACTAGTGATGATAATTTGGACTCATTCACGATCGACACTGATGAGGAGAGTGCCATAGACGACCTCGATGACTACCTTGACATACCTGAATATAACCACATCTTCACTATTAGCCTTGCGGACTCTAAAAACACTAAAGACCTTCCCCTCGTTCACCCCCAACTCATTGACTGGGATCAGGATGGACCACCACAGATTGATACATTTCAAAATGACGAAGCTATTGTTGATTATCTTGGCATTCGCGATGATCTTCCTCTTGGAGACCATAAAGCAGGATACGCCATAGAGCTAAATAACATGGCATACTTTGGTGAGGGTGTCGGGCCTTCTAGTCGCAAAAATGTGAAAATAAAGACAAAACAAGGGTCTTATGGTGAAAACCACACTGTGGCGCTCTCTGACTCTAAAAAAGTAAAAAGAAAGGACGTATCTGAGGGTGAAAACCTCTCTGAGGCGCCCGAAGATGGAAGGCTTGACATTCTCCCAGCATCATACGAGGAAAAATCATCCATGTTGGTAGAGGAGACTATAAAGACAAACATTGGTACAGCAGAGGTTCCACACAACATATTTTTGGCTCAATCATTGACAGAGGCCGAGAGAGCAAAATTCATAAGCTTCTTTAAGGAACGACAAGTCAACTTCGCATGGTCTTATGCTGATATGCCTGGACTAGACCCCGAGTTAGTAATGCATCATTTAACAGTCAAACCGGGGGCAAAACCAGTAAAACAGAAATTGAGGAAAATGCATCCACAGGTGGCATTGCTAGTCAAGGCAGAGCTGGAGAAATTACTAGATGTCGGATTCATACGCCCAATTGATTATCCCGAATGGATTTCCAACTTAGTACCTGTTAGCAAACCAGATCGCAGCATCCGAATATGTACAGACTTCAGGGATATTAACAAGGCTTGTCCGAAGGACGATTTCCCATTACCAAACATTGATTTAATTGTTGATCTCACAGCAGGCCATGCGATGTTATCTTTAATGGACGGATTCTCGGGATACAATTAGATCAGGATCGCACCTAAAGATCAACATAAAACATCATTCACTTGTCCATGGGGAACCTTCTGCTGGAATGTCATGCCCTTTGGGCTGAAAAATGCAGGTGCCACGTATCAACGAGCCATGACTACTATCTTCCATGATCTCATGCATGTAAAGGTGGAAGATTATGTCGACGACCTTTTGGTTAAATCAATAGACAGAAATACACACTTGGACATACTTTCAGTTGCTTTTGATAGGCTGGAAAAATACAAGGTAAGATTAAATCCAAAGAAATGTGTCTTTGGAGTAACCTCCGGGAAGCTCCTAGGATTCATTGTGTCTAAAAGAGGAATAGAAGCGGATCCAGCAAAAGTCAAGGCTATCTTGGATATGCCACCACCCAAGAATATCAGTCAACTTCGGTCTTTACAAGGGAGACTCCAGTCCATACGAAGATTCATAGCACAACTTGCAGATAAGTGTAATCCTTTCCAGCACCTGCTACACAAAAACATTAAGTTCAAATGGGACGAGAACTGTCAACAGGCTTTTCAGGCACTTAAAGACTATCTTTTGAACCCGCCAGTTTTGATGCCACCAATTCCGGATCAACCATTGCTACTTTACATATCAGCTACTCCAACAGCACTGGGGGCACTACTAGCACAGCAAATACCTGACGGCAAGGAAAAAGCAGTCTACTATATCAGTCGCACATTGGTGGGATATGAGCTGAACTACACACCAATTGAGCGTGCATGTCTCGCTGTGGTCTTCGCTTCACAAAAATTACGACATTATATGCTCACTCACAAGACCAAGTTGATTGCCAGAATTGATCCACTAAAATATCTGCTCAACAAAGCTACACTTACTGGGCGACTGGCCAAGTGGGTAATGATTTTGAGTGAATTCGACATTGAATACGTGGACAGAAAAGCCATAAAAGGACAAGCCATTGCAGATCAACTGGCAGATGCTCCCATGATAGATGATGTTCCTCTACAGTCAGAATTTCCAGATGAGTCCATTCTAACAATATCACCTGCAAAGCCATGGCAACTATACTTTGATGGCTCATACACACAGCATGGGGCAGGAGCGGGTATACTCTTTATAACTCCCCAAGGCGATTCTATACCAAAGTCATACCGCTTATCATTTCCTTGTACCAACAATATAGCGGAATACGAGGCATTAACAACTGGGTTAAGAATTGCAGTTCAGTGGAAGATCCAAGAACTTCGGGTTTTTGGGGATTCTCAACTTGTCATCCGTCAAGCAACTGATGATTATCAAACAAAAGATGAAAAGCTAATGCTTTACAAACAACTGGTAGATGATCTGAAACAACAATTTGCAAAGATAGAGTTTGAGCAGATACCAAGAGAACAAAATCGCGCTGCTGATGCCATGGCTACAATTGCTTCACTCATTGACCTACCGCAAAATGAGACCTGCTATGAGTTCCTGGTTGACAACCTGCTGATTCCGTCATATGAGATCACGCCTACGGAAATGATATGTGTTGTTGGTCCTGAATCCCAGTTATATGGTTCCATATTCACATACCTTCGCGACAACATCTTACCTCCCGATTTATCGAACAACCAACGCCGCACTTTCATCCGCCAATCCTCCCGATACGTTATCCTAGCTGATATCCTATACCGACGAGGTCTAGATGGCACCCTCCTTAGATGTTTAGAGAGTGACGAAGCTCAGATTGCGTTACGAGAAGTGCACGAAGGGATATGTGGTCCGCATACTAGTGGTCCTACCTTGGCCAAGAAACTCATCAGGACTGGATACTACTGGCCTACTATGGAAAAAGATGCATATCAGTTTGTCAAGAAGTGTAAGCAGTGTCAAATTCATGGAGACCTCATACACGCACCAGCACAAGAACTACAGCCACTTGCATCTCCTTGGCCCTTTTGTCAGTGGGGACTCGATCTCATAGGCAAGATTCACCCTCCTTCTTCCAATGGACATAAATTCATTATCACAGCCACAGAGTATTTCACAAAGTGGATTGAAGCCGTGCCTCTCACGCAAGTTACTGGGAAACAAATCGCTACTTTCATCCTGAACTACATCATTTGCCGATACGGGATCCCTACTTCCATTATTACTGACAACGGGCGTCCTTTCAAGAACCAGGATGTTCGTGAACTCTGTGAGCACTTCCATATCTCTCATCGTTTCTCCACACCATATTACCCCCAAGGTAATGGCCAAGCTGAGGCGTCTAACAAAACAATTCTCAAAATCCTTAAAAAGACAGTCGACGACGCTGGCCGTAACTGGCATGTCCAACTCAATCCCGCACTTTGGGCTTATCGTACTAGTGTCCGCACACCTACAGGGGCTACACCTTACTCACTTGTCTACGGTGCTGAAGCCATCTTGCCTATTGAGGTCGAGTTACCTTCTTTACGGGTCTCCTTGAGAAACATAATCAACGATGAAGACTACAGGGTCTCTCGCTTACAAGAACTAGAACTGCTGGAGGAACGACGACACACTGCTTTTAATCATCTCAAGGCTTACCAACAACGAATGAGTCGCAGTTACAATCACAAGGTCAAGCCTCGCACATTTGAGGTAGGTGACTTAGTCCTCAGAGAGAACCCCAAGAATCAGCAAGAGAGAGAAAAGAAGGGCAAATTTGAACCCAACTGACTTGGTCCTTACATCATCACAGCAGTATATGGATCTGGGGCATATCAGCTCTCAACTACAGAAGGGGAATCTTTGGAGGATCCTATCAACAGCATGCACCTTCGCAGGTTCTACACATAAGCTCTTTTTGAGTATCCTAATGCAAAAATACAAAAAAAAAAATCAAAAAATGCAAAAATACAAAAAAAATCAAAAAATACAAAAATACAAAAAAAAAAGTGAAAAATCAAAAAAGTAAAGAGAAATAATTTCGTCCAACGGTGAAAACCACTTCGGTGGCGCCCTAGGCAAGTACCATGGTGAAAACTGGGTCACCAGCGCCATGCGTAGGGACTTTGCTCCTCCCTCCTTCAGGATTCACTTTCATCCTTTCACTTTGCACACACTCACAACTTATTCGCTCACAATAAACTTACCCATTCCCATCATGGCTTGTTATTGATCTACCCAAGATTGGTTAGCCATTCATAATAAACCCTCCCTTTTCACTCTCTTTCCATCCATAATAAATCAGATCCTATCTGTGACTACGGCCAATTCCTACGTCTAGTAATGGGTGTGGAACTGAGAACATCACATGTTTCGAGGAGTACAGTTTCTTTCAGCTTCCTTCAGTCTATCTGCGCACAATCCGCAATAAAGCAACATTTTGCATCGCAAATCCGCAATAAAGTTCCATCTTCTCCGCAATAAAGTATCAGTTTCATGGAATCAGTCAGTTTCAGATGAGACACAGCAGCAACAATGGGCTTCAACAAAATCAAATCTTTCAACAGACTCAGACAACATATGGTTCAGTGCTATCTATCCTTTTTGTGAAAGTGAACATTGTGACCACAATCAAAATTTGACTTAAACAAGTGACAAGAGACACAAACTTGAGGACTACAGTGGATGTTGGTGTCGAGTCTTGGTTTTCTCTTGGTTTTATCTTTTTGGTGACATGTCTTTTAGCTTTTCCAGGATGTCTTTGACTAGAGATTCTATCTCCAGGATGTCTTTGACTAAAAAGGCGAGGATGGGGTATCGTCACCTACTTGCATTTGCTGTCTGTGGATTGTCTTTTAGTAATGCTATGACTTGTCCAAGGATATGAGGACACTGTGAGTCTAGTATGAACTGGGGCATTCCTTGTTTGTGACTGTCTTATCTTCATGCAAACAGGTACAATGACTTTCTGGGTCGAACATATGCCTCGATTGTCATAACCTATTCTGCCATAATAAAGCTCAATGATGATAACGCACAAGAAGCTCTTTCATATTCATATCTTCTGTCTTCCATCCCCCGTTCTTGATTGACTTCCATTGTCCTTCTCGAGTCCGCGTAGCCCGCTATCACATGACTGAGTATAATGACACACCTAAAACATTTGCATTTCATATAGTTACACCTGCATCACCACATATAAGCATTTCATACATATAGATATTATAATTGCATCACATCCTGCATACAACACATGTTAGCACATCTCACATTTTCATTATGTAAATAAACATTTGCATTATCATATTCATTTGCATCACATACATTTTCATTTGCATCATGCATCACATTTACAACATAAAAGAACAAAAATATATGGCATTGCATCATATAAGCATCCATATCATAAAACATGCATCACATAAGAACATCTCATCACATAAGGTACACATGCATATAGCTGCCGCAAAAGATGAATCATCTCATATATATAATCAAATGTGTCATAATACAATGATGTCAAAAGAATCATATGGCTACAAAAGAATCACCCGCAGGTGTCTACAATACAACAATGATACATCTACTGATACAATGGGAGCCCACCATAGCTATGAGGAACTCCCTCCCTCGGAGCCGCCTCGCCTCGACGGAGTCTGAGCTATAGATGGACCCGCCCCAGGATCCCCCTGTCCCTCTGGTGGTGGTGGAGGCCCCATAACCCCACCGCTGGATGCCTGTCTCCTGCGGCTCCCTCCCGTAGCCGTCGCTGTGCGCGACGACCTCTGGAAGCTCCTAGCCCGCTGCTCTGCCGGCACGGCTGCATAATATAGATCCCTCCAGTAAGCGATCTCCTCTCCGGCTCGCAAAACATAGGCATAGCCTGCCCCTGCATCCTCTGCTGCCCGCCTACCTGCCCTCAGAGCTGTCTCGGCCTCAGTATATCTCTGGATGGCCTGATCCCTCTCCCGCTCTGTATCTCGGACCCTGATCCTGAGGTGGTTCCTCTCTCGAACCAAATCCTCAATCTCATCTGCCTGGCCCTGGCAGATCTCCCGTAGCCTAAGCACATCATCCTCCTCGGAGTCTCCACTCTCCGTCCCTGCCTGTGGCTCCTCCTCTATAGGTGCCTGTCCCTGTGCCTCTGCCTGCACCTGTCCCTGTGCCTGTATAGGTACCTGTGGCTGTACCTGTCTCTGTCCCTCTGGCTGCACCTGTCTCTGTCCCTCTCTGGGACCCTGTGCTGCTGGCACCTGTAGGGGCAGTCCACCCCGTCCTCTCACCACTGGAGCTGCTCTCTCCTGACCTCCCTCCCTCCGAGGTGCTACCCGTCTCTCTCCCACCACTCCCCTCCGCCTCCGCCGGCCCCTACCTCCATCCCCTCCTCCATCATCATCATCTCCTCCACCCTCTCCATCCACTGGCTCCGCTGGATCTGTCAACCTAGGAAATGGATGCTTTGCCCAGTACGCAGAGTACTCTGCGTCCATCCCTGCATCATCTACCTCTGGCCACATGTCCCATGGCATCGGCATCATCTCCGCTAGCTGCATCACTGCCTGATCATAGGATAACAGTGGGCCAAACTGCACCTGATCTCTGACCGTACGGGCATACATGCCTGAGCCTCAGGGCATCCTCTGAATCCTACCATACTGCCTGCATACCCTGTCCACCAGCTGTCTCTCTAATATATAGGGCGTCCGCCCAATCAGGTACCTGCTCCGGAAGGTGTAGGGCAGCTCCAGTGCATCGTCCTCCCACTCCTCGCACCCCAGGTACGGCCTCCAGATCACCATGTCAATGTCATCAATGACTCTCCTCCAGTGCTCCAATCTCCCAATCCGAGGCTGGGATGTAATCATCGCATATAGGTGCACAAAACTCTGTCCCTGTCCTCTGCCTCTGAAATGAATAGGCCGTGTGATGGGAAGGTGCTCATAGGCCCACACCTGCAAGAGAGTCACACCGCAGCCCAAACCCACTGATCCATGGTATACAAACTGATGCAGCTCATAATACAAATGTGCTAGGACACATGGCCCCCATGCATACCTCGTGTGCTCTGCCATCAGTGTCTCCAAGGCCCCTCCCCAGCCCACTGCCAATCCTCGTGTGGCCCTGTCTGGACACAGATATCCACTGATAACTCCCCCAACAACTGCCGGCAATGCTAATCCTGTGGCAGTCATGGTGTCCCAGGCTACATGGCCTGCTCGCATCTCCAACTCAGGATCCTGAAAGACCCGTCTCAAGGCCTCCCTGTCACCGTCACGGTCGTAGGGGATCAACTCTCCGTCAATGGGAACATGTAATATCCTGTATACATCCTCCAGTGTCACTGTCATCTCACCCATCGGCAAGTGAAACGTGCATGTCTCTGAGTGCCATCTCTCGGCCAACGCAGTCAGCAACCCCATGTTTGCCCGAAACTCGGGCACATAGAGCATATGTGTGAGGCCCATCTCCTCAACGGAAATCATGTCCTGGATAGACAACTCTGATCGCAACCTCTGAGTCGACGGGAATCTCTCCCATGACTCCAGCATCGGCAAATACTCCTGCAGTCAAGCAAATCAATCTTGTCAGTTATCGTGGCATTCACTGTTTATCACAAAATGCTACTTGCTACCTAAATGCATATGGCTATCTACCCTAGTGACACTCACTGTTCATCACAAAGTGTTGCTATTTATCCTAGTAGTGCTCACTGTTCATCACAAAGTACTACGTGTGTGACATTCCCTGTTCATCACAAAGTGTCACTCACATTCGCACTCCCTGTTCATCACAAAGTGCTGTATATCCTGGTGCTCCCTGTTCATCACAAAGTGCCTTGATCTATCCTAATCTTCCTAGAGGACCTGCTTGAGTGTATCCTCTCAGCAGCTTATCCAATCGACAGCGTATGTTCATCACAGAACTGCCGATTTGACCTAACGACTAAAACCATGCATTTAAACACACAAACGCACTGTTTCAACACACACGCGCTTTTAACTCATAAACGCGCTTATAGACTGCATAAACGTGCCTCTGAAACACAGACGCGCTTTCTGAACACAAACGTGCCTATGCCAGACACAAACGCGACCAGGGAACACAGACGTCCCTGCATGACATAAACGATATTCAAAAGCACAGACGCTACTACATTTCACAAACGCGTCCGCAATCAACACAAACGCGGTTCCAGGCACAGACGCGCCTGGACACAACACAGACGCGCCTGTTGGACACAGACGCGCCTGGAATTGACACAGACGCGGTTGCGCGTTTTTGCACTTTTAAACTACCCTATTTCTAGCGCATTTATTGCTCCTAAAACGTGCATTTATGACAAAACTTGAAATGCGTGAAAGTACGACGAGGTTTTCGGTTACTTACCGGCTCTCCTGCATCGGCTGGTCGCTGGAATCGGCGGACACGGTCGAATCTATGAACGAATGCCATCCCTGCTGACTGCTGCTGCTCTTTTCTCGCTCTGCACTGTGATCTCGTAAGGGTGTGGATGACAATGAGGATGTCTTTTGCCCGTGGTCTATCTTATAGCCTACCCTAGCCCTCGCCCTCATTTCCTGAGTCAGTCTTCCTCATCCCGTGACTTTGTCACTTTATCCAATCAGTCCATTCTATCCCATCTTTCTTATCGAGAGATTGTCTGCAATCTTTTCAGACATTTTCATCCAATCTCTCGAGGGGGCATATCATTCCCATCTTGGGGCAACTCTGTATCAGTTCATCTTATCTTCTTTGAAACAACGCGACAAGCCGCATTGTCTCAAAGAGGGGCAAAATGTAGACACCCAAAATTGTCATGTCTAATTAAATAAATATTTTATTTATTTAATTATCTAAGCCTAATTCTTCTATTAATTAAATAAATCTTTATTTATTTAATTAATTCATTTATCCTCTTCTAGCCTTATTTCTCATTTAAATAAATACATTTATTTATTTAAATTATCCCTTTCCTAAATTAAATAAATATTTTATTTATTTAATTGTCCTACTTCTTCTATTAATTAAATAAATCTTTATTTATTTAATTAATTCATTATCCTTTTCTACACATGACACATGTCATTCATCTCTTATTTCCTACACTACCTACCCCTTTCATTATTTTGGTATTTCTTATACCTACCCTCTAATCCTAGCCGACCTCCTTTTTACACCTCTCAATCTTAACCCTCCATTTCTTATTGTGTCTTCTATTTAAGGAGATGCTTTCTTCATTGACAAATCCTAATGACATATCCTAATGACATATCCTAATGACAAACCCTAATGACTAATTTTGGAGGACTTAGCTACACTACAATTCTACTTGCAACCACATTCCGTTCTTTATTGAGCTCTTGTGCACATAAAAATCTGAGAGCAAGCATATCCAACAAGATCAATGGAGATAGGAAGAATGGAGATCAAAACCCTAGTGGACATGTGATGGTATAATCTTTGTGATTTTTGAGTTATTAGCATTGTCTTAGGTTATCTTCATATGTTATGGTGGATCTTTGTTCATTGTTAGGCTAGGGTTTGGTGGTTGAATCCATTTTAGTCTTTCAATATTGTTGTTTATTGCTATCCATTTTCACCATATACACCTATCTAGGATCATCCTCACCGCCAAGGCCCACTGCCTCACCCATCTCAGCATCCATTGTGGCCTCTCCTCCCCTATCACCACCTGCATCTCCACCAAGTACTCCTAAAGATCCTTTGTCTCCCCTCTATCAT
This sequence comes from Cryptomeria japonica, assembly GCF_030272615.1. Taxonomy (NCBI): domain Eukaryota; kingdom Viridiplantae; phylum Streptophyta; class Pinopsida; order Cupressales; family Cupressaceae; genus Cryptomeria; species Cryptomeria japonica. The sequence continues at coordinate 125,663,051 of NC_081410.1, forward strand.
TGTCGTCCTGCTACTGGTGCTCTGCTACTACTCGCACCTGGATCTCCTCCACCCCTCCTAGGTGTCACCTCTCTACGTTTGCGCAAGCACATCGTCACCCTCATCTTTATGAGGATTATGCTCTCTGGGATCTGTGAATCAAGGAAAGGGATGTCTCTAAAACCAATCTCTATATTGGGGAAATACTCTCGCATCTACAACATCCTCAAGGTACTCTCATCTTTGTGTCTGTAAACCTGATAACTCCTGCATGGCCAAGGCATATGATAGTCTAGACCCCCATCCTTGTCTCTCCTCATCCACAAATCTAGCATAAGTTGTAAACTTCTGGGAGATACCTTTTGGCCTCCCACACTACATCAAAACCCTACTAACTACAAAACGCTCAATAATAACTAAAGATCTACCCAAAAGTAGTTGCATCATAAACATATCTCTTCGTTGCCTCCTCCAATCATCCCACAACTCTAGACCACTATATGGTCTCCATACTACTGTTATCAGGTCATCTAACTATCTCCTCCAAAAATCACTCTTGCTCAGGTGGGGCTATGTGATATGACCAGAATATCTATATACAATAGGTTGGCCATCCTATCACACATAATCCACAATCGGTCCACAAACTGGGATGTGCTCACAGGCCCAATCTGCAAAACTAGAACACCTATCGCCATACTCTTTGCCCCTCTATAGGCGATCTAATGCATCTCATGGTACATATGTGTGAGTAAGCATGAACCCCAACCTAATCTGACTAGATGAGTAAGAAATATCTCCAGCATCCTACCCCATCCACATAAGAATCCTTGTTGTCCCCTATGAGGCATCACGAAGCAGCCAATAATGTCAGCCAAAATGCAAGCAAGAGGGAACTGTGCACCATACCTACTCAATAGATCACCCCAAGTGATAGACCAATCCAAGATAGTGTCATCATGAAATATGCAACTAAGTGCCACAATGCCTTGTTGTTGCATCTTAATCAGCCTTATCTCCAACAATGGTATCCTCAAAATCCTGTATACATCCTTAGGAGTGATAGTCATCTCCCCAGTCGACAGGTGGAATGTGTTATGATCACTATGGAATCGCTCAACTAAAGTTGTGAGTAATCTATGATTCACATGGATATCAGGCATCTGAAGCAAGTATCCAAATCCGCACAATCTGATATGTCCACTTTGTGCATCTGATAAGTCTCACATTAATCTCATAGTAGGCGGATATGTACATCTGAACTGAATATCAGGCAACTGAACCTGCAAAATTGAACACAAAATCATCACTACGTGATCAAATTTGAGCTAAGAATGTGTCAAAATTGCTAATGAATCCAAATTTACAAGAGTGAAAATAAAAATTTGATGTTTTGGTCATTAAAAATATACATTGCTTTCCATATGAGTAAGTACAGTCAAGTAGAAAGTCGTACAACAAAATATTATGCATAGTACGAGAAAACAATCCAATATGGGAGTTTGTAACATGTCGAACGATTAAATGGTTACTAAAGAATATTCTCAAAGGATTCAAGGGTATACACCATACAACAAACCATACATGACCTTACGAGAAAATATAAATTACCAGTTACTCGTATGACAACTCCTAGTAAACCAAATGATGAAACAACTAGGGATGAACTTGAACGAAGTTTTGAATGAAAAATTCAAGAAATTTGGAATGAAAGAGGCTTCATATCAATCACTTACTGATGGGGGATAGTTTTGAGGTTGATTATGTCATCTCTGGCACTCGAATCGATGATCTGGAATGAGAATTTCCATTTTGCTCCAGAGAAGGTTTTTGAAATTTTGAACTTTGACAGGTAAAAATAAATTGAAAATGACCCCTTCAACCCCTTATATAGGCAACACCCTAATTTTTAAAATTTCTTTGATTGACACAAAATTTGTACTCTTAGCTAAATCAACCACCCTAAGTCCATTTTCGGGATCGAAATTGAAATCTAACGTCAATTTTCTAGTCAAATTTTTACAACGTTGACCACTTGGCACTTTCATCTTCGCGTCACTCTTCACCTCACTTTGCGCTCAAATATTTTCTAAATCAATTATGATCTCAAAATTAATTCTCCAATCAATTGTCGTGCTCAGATTATCATCAATATATCATTTTATTAAATAAAATTGCCTAAAATAACTACGATCTTGCTATCTTTCGATTTCGCTCCCAAGGGGGCATACTCATTGTATATGGTGAAAATGGATAACAATAATAACAAGATTGAAAGGCTAAATGAATCCAACCACAAAACCCTAGCCTAACAATCAACAAAGATCCACCATAACATATGAAGATTACCTAAGACAATGCAAATAAAACAAAATCACAAAGATTATACCATCACATGTCCAATAGGGTTTTGATCTCCATTCTTCCTATCTCCATTGATCTTGCTTGATATATTTGCTCTCAGATTTTATATGCACAAGAGCTCAACAAAGAACGGAATGTGGTTGCAAGTAGGATCGTAATGTAGTTAAGATGATCATTAGGGTTTGATAATGAAGGAGGCATCTCCTTAAATAGAAGACACAATATGAAATGGAAGGATAAGATTGAGAGGTGTAAAAAGAGAGGTTGGCTAGGATTAGAGGGTAGGTAGAAGAAATAGTAAAATAATGAAAGGGGTAGGTAGTGTAGGAATTAAGAGATGAATGACACGTGTCATGTGTAGAAAAAGCTAATGAATTAATTAAATAAATAAAGATTTATTTAATTAATAGAAGAAATAAGATAATTAAATAAATAAAATATTTATTTAATTTAGGAAAGGGATAATTTAAATAAATAAATGTATTTATTTAAATGAGAAATAAAGCTAGAAGAGGATAAATGAATTAATTAAATAAATAAGGATTTATTTAATTAATAGAAGAATTAGGCTAAAGTAATTAAATAAATAAAATATTTATTTAATTAGACTTGACAATTTTGGGTGTCTACATTTTGCCCCTCTTTGAGACAATGCGACTTGTCGCGTTGTTTCAAAGAAGATAAGATGAACTGATACAAAGTTGCCCCAAGATGGGAATTATATGCCCCCTCGAGAGATTGGATGAAAATGTCTGAAAAGATTGCAGACAATCTCTCGATAAGAAAGACAAGATAGAATGGATTGACCGGATAAAGTGACAAAGTCACGGGATAAAGAAGACTGACTCGGAAAATGAAGGCGAGGGCTAGGGTAGGCTATAAGATAGACCATGGGGGAAAATACATCCTCATTGTCATCTACACATTCACAAGAGCATAGTGCAGAGCGAAAATAAAGCAGCAACAGTCAACAGCGATGGCTTTCACTCACAGATTCGACCGTGTTCGCCGATTCTAGAGGCCAGCGGAGGCAGGAGAGCCGGTGAGTACCACAAAACCTCCTCATACTTTGATGCATTTATTATTGTCATTAATGCATACTAGGTAATGTAATAAATGCGTGTTTATGTCAGGAAAGCACGTTTGTGTCCAAAAAATGTGAATTTGTGTCTTCTAGGTCAAATCGGCAATTCTGTGATGAACATACGTTGTCGATTGGATAAGCTACTGAGAGGATACACTCAAGCAGGTCCTCTAGGAAGACTAGGATAGATCAAAGCATTTTGTGATGAACAGGGAGCACCAAGATAGAGTACTTTGTGATGAACAGGGAGTACCCAAAGTATGAGCAGCACTTTGTGATGAACAGGGAGTGCAAAATGTGAGTAACACTTTGTGATGAACAGGGAGTGTCACACACGTAGTACTTTGTGATGAACAGGGAGTACCACTAGAATAAATAGCAATATGCATTTAGATAAAAAGTAGCATTTTGTGATGAACAGTGAATGCCACTATAACTGACATGATTGATTTGCTTGACTGCAGGAGTATTTGCCTATGTTAGAGTCACGGGAGAGATTCTCGTCGACACAGAGGTTGTGACCGGAGTTGTCGTTTCAGGATAGAGCTGCCATCGAGGAGATGGGTTTGAGACATGTGCTATATGTGCTTGAGTTTCGGGCAAACATGGGTTTGCTAACTGCACTGGCCGAGAGATGGCATTCAGAGACTTGCACATTCCATTTGCCGATGGGTGAGATGACAGTCACCATTGAGGATGTTTACAGGATTCTGCATATACCGATTGATGGAGATCTGATTCTATATGATCGTGACGGAGACAGAGAGGCTTTGAGATGGGTGTTCCAGGATCCCGGCCTAGAGATGAGAGCAGGACATGTGGCATGGGACACCATGACCACGATAGGGTTAGCTTTGCTAGCTGTGATCGAAGGAGCTATCAGTGGGTTCCTATGTCCAGACAGGGCGACACGGGGGTTGGCAGTGGGCTGGGGAGGAGCACTAGAGACACTGGTGATGCAGCACACCAGATATGCGTGGGGTCCATGTGTGTTGGCCCACCTATATTATGAGCTTCACCAGTTTGTATACCATGGATCAGTGGGACTGGGTTGCAGAGTGACACTACTGCAGGTTTGGGCGTACGAGCATCTACCTATTACACGACCGATACATTTCAGAGGGAGAGGTCATGGACGGAGTTTTGTTCATCTGTATGACATGATCACGTCGCAGCCGCGGATTGGCAGGTTAGAGCATTGGCGGTGAGTGATAGATGACATTGATGTAGTCATCTGGAGGTCGTATCTGGGATGCGAGGAGTGGGAGGATGATGCAGTGGAGCTGCCTTACACCTTCCAAAGTAGGTATCTGATTGGGCAGACGCCCTATATACTGGAGAGATAGCTGGTGGACAAAGTATGTAGGCAGTATGGTAGGATCCAGAGGATGTCACGAGGCTCAGGTATGTATGCCTGTACAGTTAGGGATCAGGCGCAGTTCAGGCCTTTATTGTCATATGATCAGGTGCTGACACAGCTGGCAGAGATGGTGCCCCTACCCTGGGATATGTGGCCAGAGATTGAGGACGCCAGGATGGATGCAGAGTATGCAGCATATTGGGCCAAGCATCCATTCCCTCGATTGACAAATCCAGGAGAGCTACTGGAGGGAGATGGAGGAGGAGATGATGATGATGATGGTGGGGGTGATGGAGGCCGAGGCCGACGAAGGCGGAGGGGGGTAGTTGGGGAGAGGAGGGTGGCACCGCGGAAAGAGGGTGGATAGGAGGGACAGGCCCAGGTGGTGAGAGGTCGCGGTGGATTGCCCCTACAGGTACCAACAGCACAGGGTCCTAGAGCACAGGGACAGAGACAGGGACAGGTACAGGGACAGGTGCCAGTACAGGCACAGGAGCAGGGACGGAGACAGGTATAGGGACCTAGGCATGTACCGAGATAGGTACCCGTACAGGCACCAGTACAGGTACAGGGATAGGTACAGGGGCAGGCACCCGCAGAGGCAGAGGGTGGGGATCCAGAGGAGGATGAGTTGATTGAGCTCAGGGAGATCTGCCAGGGCCAGGCAGATGAGATATAGGATCTAGAGAGGGAGAGAGACCATCTCAAGACGAGGCTCAGGGATACTGAGCAGGAGAGGGATCAGGCGATTCAGTGCTATACAGAGGCTGAGACAGTGTTGAGGGCAGGGAGGCAGGCGGCAGAGGACGCAAGAGCAGGCTACACATATGTCCTGCGAGCCGGAGAGGAGATTGCCTACTGGAGGGACCTTTATTATGGTGTCATGCCAGCTGATCAGTGGGTGAGGAGCTTCCATAGACCATTGCGGACAGTGACAGCTATGGGAGGGAGCCGGAGGAGACAGGCATCGAGTGGTGGGGTCATGGATCCTCCACCACCACCAGATAGAGGGGACAGGCAGAGTGATCCTGGGGTGGGTCCTTCGAGGGCTCAGATTCTGTCGAGGCCAGGTGGCTCCGAGGGAGGGAGTTCATCATAGCCATAGAGGGCTCCCTTGTATCAGTATTTGTACCATTTTTTGTATTGTAGACACCTGCGGGTGATTTTGTAGCCATATGATTTTGACATCATTGTATCATGACACTTTATATGTATATATATATGAGATGATTCATTTTTGCGGCAGCTATATGCATGTGTACCTATGTGATGAGATGTTCTTATGATGTATGTTTTATGTGATGGATGCAAATATGTATATGATGCAATGCAATATTTTTGTTCTTTTATGTTTTATATGTGTATGCATGATGCAAATGTGAATGTATGTGATGCAGATGAATATGATAATGTAAGTGTAAATTGTGCTAACAGATGTTGTGTGCAGGATGTGATGCAGTTGTGATATATATATGTATGTATGAAATGCTTATATGTGGTAATGCAGGTGAAAACTACATGAAATGAAAATGTTTTTGGTGTGTCATTATACTCAGTCATGTGATAGCAGGCTACGTGGACTCAAGGAGGACGATGGAAGTCAATCAAGAAAGGGGGATGGAAGATAGAAGATATGAAAGTGAAAGAGCTTCTTGTGCGTTATCATCATTGAGCTTTATTATGGCAAAATAGGTTATGACAATCGAGGCATATGTTTGACCCAGAAAGTCATTGTACCTGTTTGCATGGAGATAAGACAGTCACAAACAAAGAATGCCCCAGTTCACACTAGACTCATAGTGTCCTCATATCCTCGGACAAGTCATAGCATTACTAAAAGACAATCCACAGACAGCAAACAAAATAGGTGACGATACCCCATCCTCACCTTTCTAGTCAAGACATCCTAGAGATAGAATCTCTAGTCAGAGACATCCCGAAAAAGCTAAAAGACATGTCACCAAAAGATAAAATCAAAAGAAAACCAAGACTCGACACCAACATCCACTGTAGTCCTCAAGTTTAGTGTCTCTTGTCACTTGTATAAGTCAAATTTTTATTGTGGTCACAATGTTCACTCTCACAAAAAGGATAGATAACACTGAACAATATGTTGTCTGAGTCTGTTGAAAGATTTGATTTGTTGAAGCCCATTGTTGCTGTTGTGTCTCATCTGAAACTGATTGAATCCATGAAACTGATACTTTATTGCGGAGAAGATGAAACTTTATTGCGGACTGGCGATGCAGATGTTGTTTTATTGCGGATTGTGCATGGATAGACTTGAAGGAAGCTAGAAGAAACTGTACTCCTTGAAACATGTGATGTTCTTAGTTCCACACCCATCACTAGACGTAGGAATTGCCTTAGCCACAGATAGGATCTGATTTATTATGGATGGAAAGGGAGGTTTATTATGAATGGCTAACCAATCTTGGGTAGATCAATAACAAGCCATGATGGGAATGGGTAAGTTTATTGTGAGTGAATTGGTCATGAGTGTGTGCAAAGTGAAAGGATGAAAGTGAATCCTGAAGGAGGGAGGAGCAATGTCTCTACGCATGGCACTGGTTACCCAGTTTTCACCATGGTACTTGCCCAGGGCGCCACTGAAGTGGTTTTCACCATTGGACGAAATTATTTCTCTTTACTTTTTTGGATTTTTCAATGTTTTTTGTGTCACAAGGCACCTGTTTGCCAGGTTTTCACCAAGTAACGATTTTTTTTGCTTTTATAATTTTTTTGTATTTTTGAATTTTTTGATTTTTTTGGTATTTTTGAGATTTTTGATTTTTTTTGTATTTTTGAAATTAGGATATTCCGAAGAGCTATGTGTAGAACCTGCGAAGGTGCATGCTGTTGATAGGATCCTCCAAAGGTTCATCTTTTGTAGTTGAGAGCTGATATGCCCCAAATCCATATACTGCTGTAATGATGTAAGGACCAAGCCAATTTGGTTCGAACTTGCCCTTCTTCTCTCTGTCTTGCTGATTCTTGGGATTTTCTCTTAGAACCAAGTCACCCACCTCAAATGTGCGAGGCTTGACTTTGTGATTGTAGCTACGACTCATTCATTGTTGGTAAGCCTTGAGATGATTAAAAGCAGTTTGCCTCCGTTCATCCAGCAGTTCTAGTTCTTGTAAGCGAGAGACCCTGTAATCTTCATCAGTGATGATGTTTTGCAAAGAGACCCATAAAGAAGGTAACTCGACCTCAATAGGCAAGATGGCTTCAGTGCCATAGACAAGTGAGTAGGGTGTAGCTCTTGTAGGTGTGCGGACACTTGTGCGGTAAGCCCAAAGTGCAGGATTGAGTTGGATATGCCAGTTACGGCCAGCGTCATCGACTGTCTTTTTGAGGATTTTAAGAATTGTTTTATTAGATGCTTCAGCTTGGCCATTACCTTGGGGGTAATATGGTGTGGAGAAATGATGGGAAATATGGAAGCGGTCACAGAGTTCACGAACATCCTGATTTTTGAAGGGACGCCCATTATCAGTAATAATGGAAATAGGAATACCATATCGGCAAATGATATAGTTAAGGATGAAGGTAGCAATTTGTTTTCCAGTGACTTGTGTGAGAGGCACGGCTTCAATCCACTTTGTGAAATACTCTGTGGCTGTGATAATGAATTTATGACCATTGGAAGAAGGAGGGTGAATCTTGCCTATGAGATCAAGTCCCCACTGACAAAAGGGCCAAGGAGACGCGAGTGGTTGTAGTTCTTGTGCTGGTGCATGTATGAGGTCTCCATGAATTTGACATTGCTTACATTTCTTGACAAACTGATATGAGTCTTTTTCCATATTGGGCCAGTAATATCTAGTCCTGATGAGTTTCTTGGCCAAGGTAGGACCACTAGCATGCGGACCACATATCCCTTCATGCACTTCACGTAACGCAATCTGAGCTTCGTCGCTTTCTAAACATCTAAGAAGAGTGCCATCTAGACCTCGTCGGTATAGGATATCAGCTAGAATGACATATCGAGAGGATTGGCAAATGAAAGTGCGGCGTTGGTTATTCGATAGATCAGGAGGTAGGGTATTGTTGCGAAGGTATGTGAAGATGGAACCATATAACTGGGATTCGGGACCAACAACGCATATCATTTCAGTAGGAGTGATCTCATATGAAGGAACCAACAGGTTGTCTACCAGGAACTCATAGCAGGTTTCATTTTGAGGTAGATCAATTAGTGAAGCAATTGTAGCCATGGCATCTGCAGCACGATTCTGCTCTCTTGGTATCTGCTCAAAATCTATCTTTGTGAAGTGTTGTTTCAAATCATCCACCATTTGTTTGTAAGGCATTAATTTTTCATCTTTTGTTTGGTAATCGTCAGTTGCTTGATGGATGACAAGTTAAGAATCCCCAAAAACACGAAGTTCTTGGATCTTCCACTGAACTGTAATTCGTAATCCAGTTGTTAATGCCTCATATTCCACTATATTGTTAGTGCAAGGAAATGATAAGCGGTATGATTTTGGTATAGAATCGCCTTGAGGAGTTATAAAGAGAATACCAGCACCTGCCCCATGCTGTGTGTATGAACCGTCAAAGTACAGTTGCCATGGCCTTGCCTGTGATATGGTTAAAATGGATTCGTCTGGAAATTCTGAATTTAGAGGAGCATCATCAACCATGGGGGCATCTGCTAATTGATCCATGATTGCTTGTCCTTTTATTGCTTTTCTATCTACATACTCAATGTCGAATTCACTCAGGATCATTACCCACTTGGCCAGTCGCCCAGTAAGTGTTGCTTTATTGAGAAGATATTTTAATGGATCAATTCTTGCAATCAACTTAGTCTTATGAGTAAGCATATAATGGCGTAATTTCTGTGAAGCAAAGACCACAGCGAGACATGCATGCTCGATTGGTGTGTAGTTTAGCTCATATCCCACCAATGTGCGACTGATATAGTATACTGCTTTTTCCTTGCCGTCAGCAATTTGTTGTGCTAGGAGTGCCCCCAGTGCTGTTGGAGTAGCTGATATGTATAGTAGCAAAGGCTGATCTGGAATTGGTGGCATCAAAACTGACGGATTCAAAAGATAATCTTTGAGCGTCTGAAAAGCTTGTTGACAGTTATCATCCCATTTGAATTTGATATTTTTATGTAGCAGGTGCTGAAAAGGATTACACTTATCTGCAAGTTGTGTTATGAATCTTCGTATAGACTGGAGTCTCCCTTGTAAGGATCGAAGTTGACTGATATTTCTGGGTGGCGGCATGTCCAAGATAGCCTTGACTTTTGCTGGATCGGCTTCGATTCCTCTTTTGGACATAATGAATCCAAGGAGCTTCCCGGAGGTTACTTCAAAGACACATTTCTTGGGGTTTAATCTTACTTTGTATTTTTCCAACCGATCAAAGATGACTGAAAGTATGTCCAAATGTGTATCTCTGTCTATTGATTTACCCAAGAGATCATCAACATAATCTTCCACGGTTATGTGCATGAGATCATGAAAAATAGTGGTTATTGCTCTTTGATATGTAGCACCTGCATTTTTTAGCTCAAAGGGCATGACATTCCAACAGAAAGTTCCCCATGGACAAGTGAATGATATTTTGTGTTGATCCTCGGGTGCAATCCTAATTTGATTATAACCAGAAAATCCATCCATTAAAGATAACATTTCATGACCTGTTGTGAGATCAACGATCAAGTCAATATTTGGTAATGGGAAGTCGTCTTTCGGACAAGCTTTGTTGATGTCTCTGAAATCTGTACATATTCTGATGCTGTGATCTGGTTTACTGACAGGTACTAAATTGGAGATCCATTCGGGATAATCAATTGGGCGTATGAATCCGACATCCAATAACTTCTCCAGCTCTGCTTTGACTAGTAATGCCACTTGTGGATGCATTTTCCTTAATTTCTGTTTCACTGGCTTTGCCCCCGGTTTGACTGTCAAATGATGCATTACCAAATCTGGATCTAGCCCAAGCATATCAGCGTATGACCATGCAAAGTTGATTTGTCGTTCTTTGAAGAAGCTTATGAATTTTGACCTTTCGGACTCTGTCAATGATTGAGCCAGGAATATATTGTGTGGAACTTCTTCTGTACCAATGTTTGTTTTGACAGTATCCTCTACCAACATGGATGACTTTTCCTCATATGATGCTGGAAGAATGTCGAGCCTTCCATCTTCGGGTGCCTCAGAGAGGTTTTCACCCTCAGATACGTCCTTTCTTTTTACTTTTTTGGGATCAGATAGCGCCACAGTGTGGTTTTCGCCATAAGACCCTTGATTTGTTCTTATTTTCACATTTTTGCGACTGGAAGGTCCGACACCCTCACCAAAATATGCCATGTTGTTGAGTTCTATGGTGTATCCTGCTTTGTAGTCCCCAAGGGGAAGATCATCTCGTATGCCAAGATAGTTGATAATAGCTTCGTCATTTTGAAATGTGTCAAATTGTGTTGGTCCTTCATAATCCCAATCAATGAGTTGGTGGTGAACAAGGGGAAGGCCTTTAATGTTTTCGGAGTTTGCGGGGCTAAGAGTGAAGATGTGGTTATATTCGGGTATATCGAGGCAATCGTCGAGGTCATCGATGGCACTCTCCTCATCAGTTTCGATCGCAAGCGAATCCAAATTGTCGTCACTAGTAGCGCCTTCTGGGACAGGTGTCCTCATCCTATGTGATTTCGACCTAGAACCTTGAGACGAAGACTGTGTGCAATCCTTATGGGTTGTTTCTTGACCAACTCTGAACTTTTTATAAAATTCCTCTTCTTCTATAGGTTCATTTGGCTCTCTGAATGTCGCGGTGAGCTCATAGTCACTGGAGGATTTGTCTGAACCCCATTCCCATTCGTTGGAATCTGTGGAATAGTAATCCTCTTGTTGAACTTTGGCAGCTTTGATTTGTGATGCCTCTTCTGGCCTTTTAGTGTGGATCTTGGAAGTCAGAAAACCAAGTCCCTTTGAGCGTTCCCTTTTTACAGTCAATTCAGGTTGTAAGGGCTCCATAACGCCTTCTTTGCATAACCCAAGAGGGCTTTTTCCATCATACCCGAATTTTTGTAAAATCTTGAAGCCTTTGCCGTATTTCTCACAAGGTATATTGATTTGATCTTGTGTGTCATCTTCAATGTCTTTATAGAGCATTTTGTATAAATCTTCCTCTTCTAGTTCACCCCATCTTTGAAAGGTAGTAGGATCCCATTTGAGTATCATGATGGATATTTGCTTGTTAGGATGTGGCCTTCCATATTCTTTTGGAGAGCTCGTGACTTGTTGTAGATACATGGTCTGATTTAAAGTGTATTCTCCCATGCCTTTGTCCTGAAATTTGCCTTTAAGTTCACCTTGTTTTGATGTCGAAGGTTTCAATGACTCAAGGTCAATGTATGCCGAAGAAGGAGCAGCCTCACGATTACTGGGAATGATGGTTTCAGTATGTGATCTCAGGTTATTGCAATATATGAACGGATTAGGATCACCGTTAACTGTTACCTCGACTCCATTATGAGGAAACTTAATGCATTGATGATATGTTGATGGGACTGCCCTCATCTCATGAATCCAAGGATGTCCTAGCAATATATTATAAGTGAGATCCAGATCTAGGACCTGACAAACCACATCCTTTGTGACTGGCCCAATTCTTAGAGGTAAGGTGACTGTGCCCTTGGATGAGCGCTCTTCATCATCATATGCCTTGATGGTGATTTGATTTGTTGAATTCACAGCTTTATCAGAATATCCTAATTGTTTAATGGTGCTCAATGTACAAATGTTTAGACCAGCTCCTCCATCTATCAGGACTCGCTTTATTCGATGTTTGTGTATGAAGGCTTCAACATGTAAAGGTGCATTATGTGGCTGACTTACGGAGGCGTCATCGGCTTCTGTGAAGGTAAGGGAGTGTGGAATGGAAAGGTATCCCACCATGGCTTGAAACTGGTCCACGTTCAGATCAGTAGGAACGACAGTGTCTCTCAAGATTTTGTCAAGAATAGATTTATGAGCGGGGGATATACGTAGGAGCTCAAGGATGGAGATGAGCGTGGGTGTCTTCCCTAACTGTTCTACAAGGTCATACTCAGGTTTGGTTGATGAAGAAGCGGTATTTTTAGTGGAGGCACCTGGCAACGTAATTTTACCTCGACGAGTTGTAACATGACATTCAGAGGTATGTTCGAAAGAAGATCCAACACCTCTTAGGACAATCTTGGGTCTCTGAGGAGGATTCTCAGGGTTTTTGTTCTTGATGGTAATAGTAGAAATATGATTGTCCATCGAGATGTGATTGATAGTTGAATCATAGTTATAGGGTGCTCTAGTATAGTTGGCCTGATCATCTGTGACTTTAGCTTTTCCCTTGTCATGCTTTGGGAATGGTTCCTTAAACATCTCATGTTCTTGATTGGATGAGTGTCCCTCAATCTCAATATCACCTCTATCAATGAGATCTTGCACAATGTTCTTCAGTCGATGACAATTTCCTGTCTTATGACCCTTGCTCTTATGAAATTCACAATACTCATCATCATTCCACCAATTTGGTTTGACCTTTGGTTCATATGGAGGAAAATCTGGAACTGTGATCACTTTGTTTGCCACAAGCTTTTTGAAGACTGATTCAAGTGGTTCTCCCAATGGGGTGTACTTCCTTCGTGGTCTAGAAGTTGTTTGAGTATTCACTTGATTGTTTGTAGAACTTGATCCTGAAAAGATGAATTTGGGTCATACTGTATTGGCATCCACAACACCATCATTGACTGTGTTCTTGTTTTTATTCCAAAATCTTGGCTTGTCTTTTCCTTTAAAGTCATCTTTGTTTTCTTTGAATATCTTAATGACTCCTTGCTCAATTAGAACCTTTTCTGTTGCTAAGCCCTTTTCAATAACATCCTTGAAGGTGGACAAACAAGCTTTCCTTAGATCATAACCCATTGTCCTTGTTAACATTTTGTGTGAACATCTCTACCATTTGTTTATGTGGAATTTCGCAAGAACATCTACTAGCTAGATTTCTCCATCTTTGTAAAAATGATGCAAAAGATTCTCCTTCTTTTTGCTTAGTATTGCACAAAGTAGTGACTGAGATATCTGTCTCTATATTGTAGGAGAAATGTTGAATAAATGTCTCTGCTAAGTCACCCCATGACTTAATACCAGGTGGTAGTTGGGAGAACCATTCCATAGCTTGATCGCCTAAGCTTTGTGGGAACAATCTCATCAAATATGTTTCTTCTGCCGCTACCTCAATGCAAGCTGTGAAAAATTGTCTTATGTGTGCCTTGGGGTCCCCTTTTCCTCTATACTTATCAAATTTTGGCGTCACAAAGTGTGCAGGAAATGGAGGCATTGGAATGCTCTTGTCAAATGGATAAGGACATATGTCTCTCATAGTGTATGTTGGTTTTGGTGTATTTATGTCCTCCATTTTCTTTTGTAAATCTCTGATTTGTTGCTCCAAATTACTCTTAGGTGGAGATCGACTTCTTGAAGCATACCCCATGTTTGAAGCACCAATTGTAGGAGGAGCATATTGCATGTATGGATGATATTGATCATACACATGTTCATATGGAGGAGGTCTATATTGATGCGGCATATATGTAGCACTTGGTATAGCTTCATGTTGAGGAACCCCATATCTATTTTGTGCATGTATACCATATTCTACAGGCATGTCATGTTCTATTGTGTTGCCCCCAAATTTGACACGGGGTTTCCTTGTGTCCAAGTTTTGAGCATGTCTTTGAATGTCCAATTGTTTTGGTTGATCCATAGCTTGAGCATATCTATCTGCATAAGGCTTCCATAACGGTCTTCGAAGGTAAGTATCATATGTTTGACCATGTGTATGTGGGACTTCTGGTTTTTGAAGGAAAGCTGATGGTGATTCAGGTACCATATGTGGTCCTCTATTTCCTCCACTATTAGGTCTCCTTTGATCCATGTTGGAGTGAGTTTGTTGCAAGGGTCGATTTTCCATAAGTTGAGACATGTCAAAATCATGAGGTATCTTGGCTCCACTTTGTGCCATCATGTGTAAAAAGTACTGTCTATCCCTCCTCATTATTTCTTCAACCAATCTATTGAAATGGGGATTCATAATGGATTCTTCTACATCTGTTGAACGTATTGAAAAGTTGTCCACATTGTCATTGTGTGTAACATTGTTGTTTGTAGTGTCTGCGTTTTCCACATTTGGAATGTTTCTATAAACATCCATGTCAGGTAATGTAGTGTGCTCAGGATTGAAAAATAAATCATTGTCATACTCATAAGAACTCATGTTTGCGGACTCTTGAACTTCTTTAGCTTCTCTCCTAGATTTTTGAAGACGGGTTTCAACCATGAACTAGGTATTGACCAAGATGTGAGAGACTAGATGAAAAATGGAAAGAGTATGGAAGACCAAGAGTTGTATGGAGTGTAAATGAATCTGAGGTGTACTTGCAATGTCCAAAATGTAAGACCAAGTATGTATGTAGTAGAGTAGGTGTGACTTCCAAAGAGAGGATAGTTTCTCTTGATGAGGTAAGCTGACCTTGACTCTATGTAAGACCAAATGAGACCCAAAGGTAAGAAACCTTGATGAGGGACCACTTAGCAAAGTGTAGTTGTATGTAGTGTGTTGACAAAGTATGATGAGGACAAGCAAGTGACCTTTTGACTCAAGTTTAGACAAGTATGACTGTAAAATGAGATGTGAAGCAATGATGGACTGTATGAGACCCAAAGACAGGTTGAATGCTAGATGAAACCTGAAGAAACAACCTAGGAAGCTCAAGTATTCCGAAACTGATTTCTTTTGTTTGCTGGACTGTAAAAATTTTCAATTCTGGACACATACGCTTCTGTATACTTCATAGACGCGATTCCCAGACATAGACGTGTCTTTGTTCGACACAGGCGCTTCTAGACACACAGATGCTATTATGCCCTTCACAGACGCGCTTAGATGACTTAGACGCGGTTAAAACAGACACAGACGCGTTTCTGTAAACTTCGTGCAATTTTTCCAATCTATGAAGTCGTTTTGTTGTGACCAAATCCAACTGTTTGACTATTTTTCGTGACAAGAGGACACAATGTTGATGAGGACTCAATGTTTGCAAGTGTTTAAACTCCAAAAGTGTGTTGTTTGATGTAAAATGTTTTGCATACACTTGAAGACACAAAAGACACAATGTTTTGTTGTTTGGTCTTCATTGTTTGAATGTTTAACATAAGACAAGCACAATTCTTATGGCTGGCCAAGACAATAGTTGTTGATCCCACATAGGGTTTTACCCCCGAAGCTACACTATTCAGAGCGGATACTTAGATGCTTGACCTCACTGGCTCCACCCTCGGCACTCACTTCTCAGGTCAGCCAAGCATCAGTCCCCATGAAAACTCCCCAAGGCGAACTTTGTATCTCTACTAAGAACCGTATGTGTGTGGGCCGCTACCAGAGGTCCGACCTCCTACCCCAACAACTAGAAGGATTTGGGCTTCTAAAACAAAAAGGTGCTAGTAAGGGCATCCGCTTGTGTGGCCATACATGCGGCACTTTCAGCTCTATAAATACGGAAGGCTCCCAGCCGGTAGGGGTTACGCCCTACAAATGATCAAATAAATTTGATCAAACGGGTTTATGGGGAGACATAGTGTCGGTATGAACTAATCAGCACGCGTTATTCATAGTTTTCACCATGAATACATTTGATTATAGTGGTTCCGATGAGGTGGGTTTTCCTCGCTACCACTTGGGTTGTTCTCTTCTCACTAGTAGTCCTAATGACCACATGGGAAGACAGGCCCTCTAAAGATTAAACAAAAAGAGCCTATTGCTCAAGACACAAAAGACAATGATTCAATTTTAGTGCACCAATGGAAGTGTTTGCTAATCTATGAAAACAAGGCACACAACAAAATTTCAAAACCCTAGCCAAGGACTTGCAACAAAATTTGTTAGTAGTTTGGGTTGTTTGACATAATCACCCCTTCCTGCAACCACACAAGTTAGGTATATTTTAAAAACCCAAAAAACTTTGTGAAATAGGGGTCTTCAACAAAAACATTTTTGCTTCCAAGATAAGCTGCACAAACTTAGTTAGCTAGATCTGAAAGGGTTAGTCCAAAAATAAACCAGATCTGAAACCCTAAGTGCGAAATCCGAAAATTGAATCAATGAAAATTTGAAAATTTTGAAACAGTAAATACACAGACATCGTTACCCTCGACACAGACGCGTCTAGATGACACAGACGCGGTTCTGTGATTCACAGATGCACTTTAAAATCATAGACGCCCTTCTCCAACACAGACGCTGGTAGAAACAACACAGACGCGTTTCTGAAATACAGACGCCCCTATCCGAAACCTGCAAAAATAAAATTTGTCGAAAACACAGACGCGATTCCAGATTCCGCAGACGCGCCTGAAAATCAAAGACGCGATCCGAAAGTTCGCAGACGCGGAAAAACCTAAAATGCCATTGAAAAATGTCCGATCTGCAACTTCAAAAGCGCAAAATTTGCAACAAGAAGGTTAAATGCAAAGGGACAAGAGTCCCACCGGGCGTGCCAAAATGTATATGGTGAAAATGGATAACAATAATAACAAGATTGAAAGGCTAAATGAATCCAACCACAAAACCCTAGCCTAACAATCAACAAAGATCCACCATAACATATGAAGATTACCTAAGACAATGCAAATAAAATAAAATCACAAAGATTATACCATCACATGTCCAATAGGGTTTTGATCTCCATTCTTCCTATCTCCATTGATCTTGCTTGATATATTTGCTCTCAGATTTTATATGCACAAGAGCTCAACAAAGAACGGAATGTGGTTGCAAGTAGGATCATAATGTAGTCAAGATGATCATTAGGGTTTGATAATGAAGGAGGCATCTCCTTAAATAGAAGACACAATATGAAATGGAAGGATAAGATTGAGAGGTGTAAAAAGAGAGGTTGGCTAGGATTAGAGGGTAGGTAGAAGAAATAGTAAAATAATGAAAGGGGTAGGTAGTGTAGGAATTAAGAGATGAATGACATGTGTCATGTGTAGAAAAAGCTAATGAATTAATTAAATAAATAAAGATTTATTTAATTAATAGAAGAAATAAGATAATTAAATAAATAAAATATTTATTTAATTTAGGAAAGGGATAATTTAAATAAATAAATGTATTTATTTAAATGAGAAATAAGGCTAGAAGAGGATAAATGAATTAATTAAATAAATAAGGATTTATTTAATTAATAGAAGAATTAGGCTAAAGTAATTAAATAAATAAAATATTTATTTAATTAGACTTGACAATTTTGGGTGTCTACACTCATCACATCACATCATCATTATCAGTGATTACACCATCAAAAAGTTGATAAATTTTTCAAATCTTCATCAAAAGCGAGCAATAAATCTTTTCAAATCAAAGATTAATCGAACTCCAGTCAATCTCTAAGGGCATAACAAGTTTGTCCCCATCTTAATCAAACTTTAAATTAGTGTTCAGTTTCATTGCATCAAATCAAGTTGGACATTCGGTTTTGCTAATTGGTTCTTTTTCAATCAAGTTTGGAATCGGTTTTATCTCTTTGCTCAATCGATTCTGGTTCAATCAAGTTCTAGATCGGTGCTCATTTCTTGATCCACCAAGCTCAAGATCGGCATCTCGCTCTTCATTGGTCCTAGTTCAAACAAGTTCAGGATCGGTATCATTTTAATTAATATGTTCAGTTTCATCGCTTCAAATCAAACTGAACATCTCGATCTTCATCGGTTTGTGATCCATCAAGTTCAGAATTGATATCTCTTCGACGTCAATTATTCTTTCAATCAATGCGTTGCTCGCACATCAGTTCAAAGAGGGGCAAATGTAATACCCTAAAAATTGTCACCTAAACCATGGGCCCCTGATCTCGGCTACATCACCGAGGTCCTAACCAAAGGTAATTAAATCAATCATGAGCACCTAATTAATTAATATCTAAATCGTCAATGTCACATGGCAAATAAATCATTCTATATTAATTAAATATTTATTTAATTAATCACTCCAAGTAAATCATTTTAATCAATTATCCTATTTATTTAATTAAATATCCTAGCATATTTAATTAATAAATTAATTTACCATTAAATCATTAAAAAGGAATTAATTTGCAAAAAGAAATTCATTTGAAAAAAGAATTAAATTGAAAAATCTTTGAAAAGAAATTAAATCAATTAAATATCAAAATTGAATAAAAATATGAAATAAATCATTTTTTTCTGATTTTATCTTAAATTTAGTTCAATTTCCTTTAAAGCTGAGAAAAGCAGCCAATCACATCAATTCACCTGGATTGTGCTTCCTCTTGGAGAATCTCGATCGCTCATCATTAATCAATCTTGACCGTTGGTCTCTCTCTGGATTTTCTATAAATTCGGGTTCTCATCTCTTAATCAGTTTACCTGGAGATTTATAGGTTATTATGTAGTTTTTGCTCTAGGTTCATTGAGATTTTGTGCATTGAGAATATTAAATCTTAGTCTATTTCATATTAGTTTAATCATGTTATCTTAATATTCATTCATCAAGTTTAATCTTGCATCCATTTAGCTTAATCTTGTGCTCGTATAGATTAAATCTTCCATCTTGGTGTAGTCTAGTCACTGGTATTGCTTAGACAAATCTGAGAGAAAGTCTACACTCGCATCTTTTAGAAGGCAATAGGTTGATTTGTTATGGTTTTTTATATTCATGATTATATCTGTCTAACCATGCATGCAATGATTTACTGAAGTGTTTGTGCCTTACAACTTGCAAATTACCACTTTTCACACAAACAATAAGTGACACTATTAATATCAAAATGGATCCCTCTATTGAAGACAAAGTCATTAAGATAGGAAAATGTCTCGATAAAGAAGAACAAAAGCAATATTTTGAATTGTTACATGAATTCCCTAAAATATTTTCTTGGATATACTCTAATATGCCTGGCATTGATCCTAAGATTGTCATTCATAACATTGTCTTAGTTCCTGATGCTAAACCCGTGAAGCAAAAAATTCAAAAGATGAATCCTAAAGTGGCATTGCTTGTTAAGGCTAAGATTGAAAAGTTCTTGGATGCTGGATTCATCCATCCTATCGATTACTCCCCATGGATTTCAAACATTGTAGTTGTAGCTAAATCTGGTTACAAGATTAGGATGTGTATGGATTTGTGAGATCTCAATAAGGCTTCTTTGAAGGATGATTTCCCTCTCCCAAATATCGATATGATAGTGGATTATATAGCATGTCATGCTTTATTATCCTTCATGGATGGTTTCTCTAGCTATAATCAAATCTTCATTCATCCTCAAGATCAATTCAAAATTGCTTTCACCACCCCTTTGGACACCATTTGTTGGGCTATGATGCCTTTTGGATTGAAAAATGTAGGCACTATCTATCAACGTGCTATGACCCTCATCTTCCATGATTACATGCATAAAACTTTAGAATATTACATTGATGATATCTTAGCTAAATCCATTCTTCATATAGATCATGTTAAGACCCTTTGTCAGGTCTTTAAAAGGATTTGTAAGTACAACATGCGCTTGAATCCTTGAAAGTGTGCTTTTGGTGTGTATAGTGGAAAACTATTAGGATTCATAGTCTCGCATCATGGAATTGAGGTGGATACAAAGAATATAGATACCATTATTAACATACCACCTCTTAAAAATGTTTCCCAACTAAAAAGTTTACAAGGA
Source organism: Cryptomeria japonica (assembly GCF_030272615.1). Lineage (NCBI taxonomy): Eukaryota > Viridiplantae > Streptophyta > Pinopsida > Cupressales > Cupressaceae > Cryptomeria > Cryptomeria japonica. Next base: position 125,683,577 of record NC_081410.1, read on the forward strand.
AAGATTCAAGTTATTCGTAGGTTTGTTTCTCAACTTGCGGATCGTAGATTTCCTTTTACTCACTTTCTTAAAAAGAATATCACCTTTTAATGGAATGAGGATTGTCATCAAGCATTTGAAGACTTAAAAACATATTTGGCCAATCCTCCTATTCTTCAACCCGCTGACCCTTCTAAGCCCTTTCTTTTTGTAGCGTCCTAAAATTGCGACACTTGCAATTTTGGCTGCATTTCGGTCTTCACGATGGCGACGCAACACGCAACCTGAATGGAGACCCCGAAACCTGATTACGACACTGAAAACTGTATTTTTCAAGCACCCTGGCCTGAACCTCCTTGCACCCTGCTGTCCCGGGAGGTGGGACCAGAGCGCCCAGCACCCTGGTCCTTGGGTCCTATTTTGGGCTCGGTCTCCTTTGGACTTCGGGTCTTTTTGTTTGCAAATTGGAAATTAACTTTCCTGGTCGGCCTAAGGTCGGGAAAATCAGTCTATCAGCCCTAAATGACAAGTATATAAACTACATTTTCCTCTCTCATTTGGATGGAGACACACATGAGGGAAAAAGCATGGAAACTATACTCAAGCATTCAAGCATTCAAGCATTCTTTCAAGCAATTGATCATTTCAAGTCTCCATTCAAGGCTAAGTGTTGCATTCAAGTCAAGGATTCAACCATTGAAGAGGAGATCACATACTACATGCTACAACATACAACATACAACATCTATACCTTCGCGCATAAGGATACAAACATCCTTAGAACAAGGTATTAGTACTTGTTTTACATACATTTACATTTACAACACTTGCTCATTTCTTGGTTAATTCCAAAACCGGGGTTTGACCTAAAGGCAAACCCCTAATCCCTAACCCCCCAATCGTCTTCGCTTTTCTGTGTGTAGGTTGCAGGTACGTGGCTGAAATTGAAGATCTGGAATCCTTGTGCAGAGACGAACAGATCCCCCTTCGTTTCGCGGATTTTTCGGAGGACCGTGGCGCTCGGGCACCATCGTCCCGACAACTTTTGCTCAAATTTGCAGGACAGCGCCGTATCGACATTTTACTGCTAATTCCAAGTCCGCAGCTTCATCCTATATCCCTATCTCAGTTTATAAGCGAATCTTTGTCACTTTCTATGCATTCCTAGCTTAATTCTTCTATGCACATTCTTTACAAAAGAGGGTAGCCTTGCTTTCTTAACCCTTGAAATTCATTTAGCATCCAATCTTGCATTGTGTGGGATTGGATCTTGTGGGTTTCAACCCCTCTTTTGAATGTAAAGTCTCTCCCCTAAGTGAAAACCATCAACCCTAGCGAACCTCCCTTCTCTCTCCTCGGAGTTGGAAGAGGGGAGGGCAACTAGGGTTCGATCGCGATTTTCCGCTTTACATTTTGGTGAACCCGACGTGAACATCCTTTCTGATTATTCATAGTTAGATCTGAAAATTGGATTCCTTGATTACATTTCCATGTTTGATCTTTTGCAAAATTTTAGAGGTAATTGCATAAAAACCTTAAATTTTCTTTTTAGTAATTGAACTTGCGAAATGTCTAAATGTTAATGCTTGTTTCAGATCTGCCCTTCTATTACAAATTATCAATTCATATTTGTGCTTTAATTTTGAAAATTAAGTGGTTAAGTGTCAAAACCCTAATTTTTGAAACCCTCTTGATTCAACCTTTGTCCGACAATTTCACTGATCAAAACATCTCCAAATCAGCTGTAACTTTGGATTCCGCAATAAAATCACAATATCTTTCATCCCTAAAAATTTGGAAAAAAAGTTGCGAGGAACGTGTGCACTCCGAGCGCCATCGTCCCCGACATTTTTTCCAAAATTTTGGGAGCGAGATCTTACTGTATTTTCCTGCTAAAATCCAGAATTTTGGCTGATTTTATCAATTTTAACACCTTCAAAATTACAGTCAAAGTTGGTCTTGTGATTGCTTGGTTTAAGGCTTCTAATCATTCAAAAATCATCGAAATTGAAATTTTGTGTCAAAATTGTGTTCTTACTGCCCTAAATCTGAAAAGTGTGTTTGCATTCATTCGAAATTGTAGTGCTTTATTCAAATTCTTACAATTTGTGACTTTTGAAATTAAGTGCTTAATTACAACAACTTTAATTTCCGCTTTCAAAATTGAATTTTGCGTGAAATTGAGTCAACTTTTGAATTTCAAAACTTGCATTACTTTTGGCATTCCCTCTAAAATCATAAAATTCAAAATTTCAGTTTCCCTCTCTTTTCAAAAATCAAATTTTTGCATTTTTCGACAATCTTGGTAGGGTTCAATTTTGAGATTGCAACTTTAATTTGGCCTATCTACAGATCGTAAAATCACTCAATTTTTTCAGATTAGCTCTAAAATCATCATACCTTTCATCCCTGCAAATTTCGAAAAAAGTTACAAGGACCGTGTTGCACTCTGAGCGCCACGGTCCCGGACATTTTTTCCGAAATTTCGGGAGACTGTCGTGATTGCATTTTACAGCTTAAATCCAGAAGATTGGCTGATTTTACTGAAAATTGCTACCTCTAAATTCAAAATCTTCTCTCTCTTTCTAGTGCATGAGTTTTACAACAATCAGCCCTACTCCCATTAGACGAAGCCGTAGAATTAAGTCTTTCCGAGGTTTAACTATTGAGGAGATGGAACCTAATTTGAATGGTCTTTTTAACGAGGACATGGGTAATTCCTCTAATCCTCCTAATGATGAAGAAGCTCTCCATGAGGTTTCTGAAGAACAACTTTCGAAATTGGATAACCAATTTGACGATTTTCACCAATGGATGTCTCATGAGTATCCCGATAGTCAAGCTCTTCCTTTAATTGAGGGTCTAAAACGTATGCTTCAAAGTGATAAGAATGGAATTGATATTTTGCGTGGTATTGCACACATTGTGGATTCAAATGTGATGCCTATGAAAAGTTGTGCCGAAACCTTAAGTTATACACAACCTCCTACACAAGTCAATCATTCTATTCCTTTGATGACTTCTATTGCTAGCGTACCTACTTTTACATCAAACATAATGACTACTTCAATACAAGACATTCCTCCTGTGATCACCAGTCATGGGGGCAACCCTCCTTCTTCAATTAACCCTCTTCCTTCATTCAATCCAACTTCTTCATACATTCCTTCAATGAGTGTTCCTATTACATCTTCACAAATGAACATGATGCAAGGGGGCAATTCATTCAACCATTCCATTCCTCCTTGTAGTGTTCCTCTTGTCCAATCATCTCCTATGACTGACTATCATAGGGTCCCACCACCTTACTCTCTACCTTCTTTCAATAACATAACACCTCCATCTCAATCTAACACGTCTAATATGAACTCTTCGACTGAAGCAACCATTACCAATCTTGCACAAACTGTCTCCTCTTTACAGCAACAAATTGCCTCTATGAATCAATCTAAGTTTAGTGTGCCCACATTTGATGTTGCGAGCCCACTTTCTCTTGACATTGTTCGAGCTATCCCTCCTAAACATGTTGAAATCCCACATTTGGAGCTTTATAATGGTAAAGGTGATCCTCTAACACATGTTAAGACTTTTCAAACAATATGTACTGATTTTGCTTATGACCAAAGGTTGCTTGCAAAACTGTTCACTAGAACATTAAGAGACAAAGCCCTACAATGGTATTGCTCATTGCCTTCTTATTCTATTACTTCTTTTGAACAACTTGCAAATGCTTTCATTCAACAATTTCAAAACAATATAAGTCCTAAAGTTACTTTGATTGATTTAATGCATTGTAAACAAGGTGTTAAAGAAAAAGTGACTGATTTCATTGGTAGATATAAGCATTTGTATGCTCAAATTTCTTTTCCAGTGCCTGACAATGATATTCAAAGAATCTTTATTTCTAATTTACAAAAAGATATTCGAGACAAACTTCTGTTTTCTGAGTTTACTTCTTTCCAACAGTTGTGTGCAACTCTTCACAATTATCAACTGACTGTGAGTCAAATGGAACAATCACATCCTATGACTCTGAGTGATAAGGGTGATAGTAGTCAACAACCATTTGGGAAGTTTAAACCGAATAGAGATTCCATCAAATTCAATGAAAACATCATCAACAACAATGTGAATGCAGCATCAGGTGTGCCTCCTATTTCTAAGTTTTTCAAGAAAGAAAGAAAGTATACTCCTTTGAATGAATCATTGCATAGTATTATGAATAAGTTATTGGAACAAAATGTGCTTACTCTTCCTCCTATAAGACAAATTGATCCTGCAAAGATTACTTCACCTTATTTTGATAACAAAGCTTTTTGTCACTTTCATCGTCAGCCTGGGCATGATACTGAAAAATGTTTTTCTTTAAAGGGTAAAATTCAAGATTTGATTGATAATAATACTATCTCTGTTTCTGGAGTGAATGATAAAGGCAATACATCTGTAGCTCCTCTTAATCAAAATCTTTAGATTTTCATTGATCCATTACCTTCTCATACCTCTAATGCAATTGAGGCTAATGATTCTTCTCTCTCATCTGATGGTCTTGTGTCTATGACTCTGAATGTGATTAACTTTGTAGAGCAGCAAGAAAACCCTAAAGAACCTTCCATCACATTTGATTCTAGTGAAACCATTAGGGCACCTGATGGTCCTTTATACATAGTAGGAAAAGTTAAGAATACACCTTGCCGTGGAGTGCTTATTGATCCTTTGTGCATGGTTAATGTTATTACTGAAGAATTTCTTTTTACTTTGCAATTGAATCAAGTGATATATGACAAAACAGATGTGATTGTGAAACTATTTGATGCATTTTCTTCTCCTACAATTGGTTCTATTACATTGCCTATTGAGGTCCATAACAAATCTCTTGATGTGAACTTTTCTATTATTCCTTCTTCCGAACAATTTCATGTGAAGCTTGGCTATCCTTGGCTATCTTCCATGAACGCTATTGCTTCTCCTATTCACAAGTGTTTGAAATTTCCCCATAATGGTGAAGTTGTTACTGTCAATCATAGTCTCTTTAAACCAGCTGAAAGAACTTCTAGTGTTCCTATTGATTACTTTTGGCCTAAACAATTCCAATCTCTTCCTCCGCGAAGTGATCATCTTTTCAAATCTTATCAAAAGTGGAAAACAGATATGATCCTATCTCTAAGTGAACCTAGAACACCTAAACTTGATATTCCTATCATTCTTGAGAAGGAAGTTCTTCCTTTGAAAGATAAAACTAATGTTTTTCCTCAAGAAAATTCCCAACCCATCCCTATGGATGTGATTATGTTTATGCCTAATAAACCTTCTAAGAGTAGACCTATACCTCCTCATCATGATGGACTTGGTCTTCTCCCTAAACCAAATATTCCTCCTTTGTATGGAGCAGTCCCTCCTCCTTCTTTTTATAGAGAGAAGAGACCTTCCTCTTCTCCTATTGTCCAGCCTAAGAGACCACAACCTAAACACCCAAGTGATAAGGATGAGAACATTCCTCCTCCTCAACCTTCTCCACTTCCTACTAAGACTAGACGAAATCGTTCGGCACGTGAACGCCGGCGAAAGCATCGTCTTAGAGCTCAAACTTTGCAATCTCCAAAAACACCTTCAACAAGCATTATTCCATTTTCTCCTCAGCCGGTCGTTGAGCCTAAATCTCCTAAACATAAGATGCATGATGGTCTTGATCCTGTGCGAGTTAAAGATCCTATTTTTATAAATCTTGATGATGATATAGATGAAAATGTTATTCATGATGCAAATGTTACTCCTCTTGCTTCTGATAGTGAATATGAACTTGTTGATATTGATAACCATTTATCTAATGAATTTTCTAAAGCACTTATCCTAGCTCCTAGACAAGAACAACGTGGCTTGGAACATGAACATAGCCCTTGTTTGGATCTTGTGATAGCTCCATCTGCTGTGTTGGATGTTCCTCCTCTAGTGTGTTCCCTGCCTTCTCAAAACATTGATCAGCAAGATCGGGGGGTAGATGACATGCTAGACTAGTTACATTAGCATAGCAGATTCTCTCTTCCTCTCTTGTGTTACTTCTTCTATATGTTATTCTCATTCTTCTATTTGTTGTCCTTAGTGTTGTCTACTTGAGGACGATGCAAAGCATTGAGATCTCTCGATCTCTCTCATGTTGACTCAAAAGACACATGTGTTCCCTTCTTCTAGGTGACCTTCCTTGATTGGGGAATGAAGAACAATTATGCATACATACATATGATATACATGAATTATCATACAGCATACTGACCCCGAGGAAAGCGAAGTCACCTCGTGCTTTGTGTTTTGTGTCTATTATCCTTGGGTTTATCTCACACTTGGGGGCTAAATCCTTGTGATAACGTGCTCCTTTCCTTTCTCATTTCTTATATGTATCACTACCTTAAAGCAATCACCCCCGGTGAGGCGTGTGCGATCCCTTTAATGTAGGGGGGCATACATCCCGTTCATATCTTTTCAAGATACTTGAAAATTTCTTGACAAATTTATTTTTGCCTTGAAAATTTTTGATATCTTTCTTGCATGACTCATAGTGAGGGAACCTTACTACTGACAGTCATGGTTCTCCCTCATGATCTTCCCTTTTACTTTGTCAATCGAAGTCGTAAGATCCTTAGTCCACTGGGGGCTTGGTGTGTCTTGCCTCCTTGACGTGGTGAAAGTCTTTCAATGTTGTTTCCTTGTACTTTACCGGAAGTATGAGCATACATACTCCCGCTAAAGTGGGGGCTAAATGTAGCGTCCTAAAATTGCGACACTTGCAATTTCGGCTGCATTTCGGTCTTCACGATGGCGACGCAACACGCAACCTAAATGGAGACCCCAAAACTTGATTACGACACTGAAAATTGCATTTTTCAAGCACCCTGGCCTGAACCTCCTTGCACCCTGCTGTCCCGGGAGGTGGGACCAGAGCGCCCAGCACCCTGGTCCTTCAGGACCAGGGCGCCCAGCGCCCAGCGCCCTGGTCCCTGGGTCCTATTTTGGGCCCGGTCTCCTTTGGACTTCAGGTCTTTTTGTTTGCAAATTGGAAATTAACTTTCCTGGTCGGCCTAAGGTCGAGAAAATCAGTCTATCAGCCCTAAATGACAAGTATATAAACTACATTTTCCTCTCTCATTTGGATGGAAACACACATGAGGGAAAAAGCGTGGAAACTATACTCAAGCATTCAAGCATTCAAGCATTCTTTCAAGCAATTGATCATTTCAAGTCTCCATTCAAGGCTAAGTGTTGCATTCAAGTCAAGGATTCAACCATTGAAGAGGAGATCACATACTACATGCTACAACATACAACATACAACATCTATACCTTCGCACATAAGGATACAAACATCCTTAGAACAAGGTATTAGTACTTGTTTTACATACATTTACATTTACAGCACTTGCTCATTTCTTGGTTAATTCCAAAACCGGGGTTTGACCTAAAGGCAAACCCCTAATCCCTAACCCCCCAATTGTCTTCGCTTTTCTGTGTGTAGGTTGCAGGTACGCGGCTGAAATTGAAGATCTGGAATCCTTGTGCAGAAACGAACAGATCCCCCTTCGTTTCGCGGATTTTTCGAAGGACCGTGGCGCTCGGGCACCATCGTCCTGATAACTTTTGCTCAAATTTGCAGGACAGCGCCGTATCGACATTTTACTGCTAATTCCAGGTCCGCGGCTTCATCCTATATCCCTATCTCAGTTTATAAGCGAATCTTTGTCACTTTCTATGCATTCCTAGCTTAATTCTTCTATGCACATTCTTTACAAAAGAGGGTAGCCTTGCTTTCTTAACCCTTGAAATTCATTTAGCATCCAATCTTGCATTGTGTGGGATTGGATCTTGTGGGTTTCAACCCCTCTTTTGAATGTAAAGTCTCTCCCCTAAGTGAAAACCATCAACCCTAGCGAACCTCCCTTCTCTCTCCTCGGAGTTGGAAGAGGGGAGGGCAACTAGGGTTCGATCGCGATTTTCCGCTTTACACTTTTATACTAAACTACTTCCCTTCATGCTCTTGTAGCCTTATTGGCACAACATGATAAGGATGGTAGAGAACGTCCGGTTTACTATATAAGTCACACTCTACTCGATTATGAAGTCCGATATTCTACAATAGAAAGATAGTGCCTTGCTTTAGTTTTTGTAACCTTAAAATTAAGACATTACTGTAAAGCGGAAAATCGCGGTCGAACCCTAGTTGGTCTCCCCTCTTCTAACTCCAAGGAGAGAGAAGGGAGGTTCGCTAGGATTCGATGGGTTTTCACTTAGGGGGAAGACTTTACATTCAAAAGAGGGGTTGAAACTCATAAGATTCAATCCCACATGATGTAAGATTGGATGCTAAATGAATTTCAAGGGTTAGGAAAGCAAGGCTACCCTCTTTTGTAAAGAATGTTGATTAAGGAAATTAAGCTAAGGATGCATAGAAAGTCATAAAGATTCGCTTATAAACTGAGTTCGGGTTATAGGATGAAGCTGCGGACCTGGAATTAGCAGTAAAATGTCGATACGGCACTGTCCTGCAAATTTGAGCAAAAGTTGTCAGGACGATGGCGCCCGGCGCCACGGTCCTCCGAAAAATCCGCGAAATGAAGGGGGATCTGTTCGTCTCTGCACAAGGATTCCAGATCTTCAATTTCAGCCGCGTACCTGCAACCTACACACAGAAAAGCGAAGACGATTGGGGGGTTAGGGATTAGGGGTTTGCCTTTACGTCAAACCCCGGTTTTGGAATTAACCAAGAAATGAGCAAGAGCTGTAAATGTAAATGACTGTAAAACAAGTACTAATACCTTGTTCTAAGGATGTTTGTATCCTTATGTGCGAAGGTTTAGATGTTGTATGTTGTATGTTGTAGCATGTAGTATGTGATCTCCTCTTCAATGGTTGAATCCTTGACTTGAATGCAACACTTAGCCTTGAATGGAGACTTGGAATGATCAATTGCTTGAATGCTTGAATGCTTGAGTATTTGAGTATAGTTTCCACGCTTTGTACACATATCCTCTTCATCTATCCCAAATGAGAGAGAAAAATGTAGTTTATATACTTGTCATTTAGGGCTGATAGACTGATTTTCCCGACCTTAGGCCGACCAGGGAAGTATATTTCCAAATTGCAATCAAAAAGACCCAATATCACTTAGGAAACCGGGCCCAAAATAGGACCCAGGGACCAGGGCGCTGGGCGTCATGGTCCTGGAGGACCAGGGCGCTGGGCGCCATGGTCCTGGAGGACCAGGGCGCTGGGCGCCATGGTCCTGGAGGACCAGGGCGCTGGGCGCTCTGGTCCCACCTCCCGGGACATCAGGGTGCAAGGAGGTTCAGGCCAGGGTGCTTGAAAAATGCAGTTTTCAATGTCGTGAGCAAGTTTTGGGGTCTCCATTCAGGTTGCGTGTTGCGTCACCATCGTGAAGACCGAAATGCAGTCGAAATTGCAAGTGTCGCAATTTTAGGACGCTACAATTACCTTTTGAATGTTGAACTCCATGTTATCATTAAATTTGAGCCTCTAAAGTATCTTTTCTCCAAAAGTGATCTTTCAGGATGCTTAGCCAAGTTTTTTTCGCATAAGGCAATAAAAGGTCAAGCGTTGACTGACCACTTAGTTGAGGCTCCTTCGCCCTTCTCCCTACCTAATCAAGAGTCTTTTCCCGATGAATGTATTCTCTCTAGTGAGGTTGATGAAACTTGGGAATTAAATTTTGATGGCTCTAGGTGTCGTACAGGATCGGGGGCAGGGTTTGTCTTAATCTCTCCTAAAAAGAAACCTATCCCTTTATCATATCATCTCAATTTCTTGTGTACCAATAACATTGCTAAATATGAGGCTCTTATAGCTGGAATTAAAGCAACCTAAGCATTAAATATAAAAAATCTACATATCTATGGATATTTTCAATTAATCATAAGACAAGTGACAGGAATTTACCAAGCTAAGCAAGATAAATTATTACAATATAAATATTTTGCTATATCCTTGTTGCAAAAGTTCGATTCTTATACCATGGAGCCTGTTCCTTGAAAAGATAATCGGCATGTTGATTCCATGGCATGTGTGGCCTCTCTTGCGTCTTTAGAGGATCCCTTGGTAGATCTCAAATTCACTATTCACAACCTCACTACCCCGACCATTGTCGACAATCCTAGTGTTGTAGCATATTGTTGCACTATATATTCTGATGATTGGTACTCGCATATCATGAGATATTTGAGTGATGGTACCATTCCCGACCCTACAAATAAGAATACTAGGGCTAGGATTCGCAAGTTGGCCGCTAGATACATTATCATTTCTAATGTTCTTTATAGGAGGGGTTATAATGGTCTCCTCCTTCGATCTCTTAACAAAGCCGAAATCCCTATTGCTCTTGAGGAAGCACATTCAAGTGCTTGTGGGGGGAATTTTGGGGGTAGATCCTTAGTTCAAATATTGCTCTAAATGGGATATTATTGGCAAGCCATGGAAAAGGACTCCTTTGAGTTTGTTAAGAAATGTCATCAGTGTCAGCAACCTAGCAATTTGATCCATGCTCCCGCCAAAGAACTTCGATCTCAAGTAGCATCTTGGCCCTTTTCTACATGGGGTTTGGATCTCATTGGTAATATCTCCTCCCTCATCTCAAGGACATACTTTCATTATAATTGCTACCTATTACTTTACAAAGTGGGTAGAAGCAGTTCCTCTTTGATCTACTACCACCGAAGTACTCTGTCAATTCATCCTAGATAACATCATTTCCCGATTTGGAATACCTTCCGCTTTGGTTTTGGATAATGGAACATCAGTTAAAAATAAAGATGTGAAGAATTTTTTTGAAAAATATCATATTCAACATCAGTTTTCTACACTGTACTATCCTTAATCAAATGGTCAAGTTGAATCTTCAAAAAGAATAATTGAACAAATTTTTTGTAAGACTGTGAACAAGCATGGTAAGGATTGGCACACTCAATTAATCTACGCTCTTTGGGATTACCGAACAAGCGTACGTATTGCTATGGGTTGTACTCCTTAGAATCTTGTTTATGGTGTTGATGTTATTATGCCTTTGGAGTTAGAAATTCCATCTTTAAGAGTTTCTCTTAGGGGTATAATGGATGATGATTCCTATTGAGAACAAAGGCTCCAACAACTTGAGATTCTTCACAAACGACACATAAACACTCTTGAGAATATTCAAGTGTATTATAAAACTCTACAATGAAGCTGCAATGGTAAAGTCATTCAATGTTCCTTCTCAGTGAGTGATTTAGTACTTTATGAGAATCAGCGTAATGTGAATGCTTTACCTAAAGAAAAAATAAATTTCAACCCTAATTGGCTTGGACCATACATCGTTGTCTAAGTCTATGGATTAGGGGCTTACAAGATAGCAGATGTGGAAGGTACACCTCTCAAAGAACCTATAAATGCTATGCACCTTCGTAGATACTATGCCTAGTCTCTCTCTCTCTCTCTCTTTCTAGCTTATTTTCTCTCTCCTTATGCCTTTTCTTTCTTCAAATTGGATAATATGTTAGCATATCTTTTTTTAAAGTATGTAGTATTAAATTATATTGCATTGTTTAGTCTACATTACTTCATTCTTGACAAGCATGTTTCTTCACTTTATGGTTTGTCTTGGATTCATTTATGTAAATTGTAATAGATTTATATTTTATATGTGCTGGCATGTTATACAATTGCTTATGTTTTAAGTAGGATTATATCATGTTATGTTTCAATTAGACTTAATTAAATCAGATTAGTTATATAGTCCTTAAGCTTAACATATTTTTCTTCTCCATCACCAAGGTAGTATTTACTTAAATCACACATGTATCAATTTAATCATGAAGCATTGAGAAATAAATCACATGGAAATTAAATTGCACATACAAGTTCATTACCAAATATGTTACCTTTAATCAAAGAAATACATATATTGTTTCAAGAATTAAAATAACATGTTTGAGATAAAATATGAGCATAAATAAATATATATATCAATGAAGTCATAACATGTATATCACTAGACATCAAAAAGTGTCACATACTACAACACAGTCATCTTCTATCCCTGGGACTAGTAGTTGGAGGGTAGTGACTTGACATCCCCTTCTGAATCTAGCTGTGGGGTTGGACCCATGGGTGTGTATCATTATGTGGAACATGAATGACTCCGTGAAGAGCTTCTACGCTCTCTATCCATCATGATCCCATGATATGTGGCTACCTTTGCCTGAGCCACCTCTAGAACATGCTCTGTCCATTGCAGTCTCTCTAACAAAGTATTCTCCCTCTCTTGCCCGACCTCTAACTCCACCCAAAAGGGGGTGAATAGGTCCTCATGTCGCCCAACACTCCTCTGAGATCTATGCACTATCTGCGAGGAGCTAGGAATTTGTGCGGTAATGATGATGTTTGTCACTCCATGTTGGATAAGGGAGTGCCACTTTTGAACACCAACTGCAGAGATAGAAAGAAGTTTTCATCAGTAGCATTCTATATAATTAAATCTAAATTTGCATAAATTAAACAATCATAAAATCACCTTACCTGGATCTCCCTTTCGCTAATAGGGGTCGTGAAAAGAGACCTCCTGTGACTGAGAACCACTAGGCTCTTCGTGCTCATAATGTCTCTATACAGTGGGCAATGGACAGTGGGGACTAGAATCAGGACCCCTTATAGGATCCTTCTCCCCTCGAGATGCAATGCTCGGTGGATCTAGGGCTATGGTGTCATCTCTGGAGTGATGTGGAACTGCATCTGACTCATCCTCCTCATCCTCCTCACCCTCCTCATCCTCCTCATCTTCCTCCTCCTCTCTATCCCCCTCATCCTCACCATCCTAATCTCCCTCTCCAGCATCAAGATCATCTCCTTCACCACTAGTCTCTTGCTCTCCTTCATCATTATCCTAATCATTTGTGTCCTCCTCACCAAGGTCCTCAGATGTATCAGGGTTCTCCTCATCACCTGCTTGTCTCCATGGTCTAGGGTTCCCTCTAGGGAAGTATGCAAGAAAGATAGTGCCAGGGTATATCCTACCCCACCATGTGATGTACCGTCGGTGTGTACCCACTTCATCTCTATAGTTGGTCGCGATATCCTGATCTGACCCATCTGAATCTGTGATATCAATCTCATCACTAGTAGGTCTCGGAATGGTTCCTAGCCTAGGGGTCATGCATGAGTGTTGGATTTAGATATGCACATCAGTAGGGACACACTACTCGAACCCAAACTATCGTCGGACTCAATCGAGGTAGAATGGTACTATAGTGTGGCTATACCGTCCCTCCAGAAGATGGTTCCTCTACATGCAAAATAACTGCCTATGTATACCAGCCCACATGTACATCCTAAGGTAGGGTCTCCATCTGGTAACCTCCACTGTCAATCTGACAAGAGTCACCCTCCAATGAAGCAAGTCTCTGAACCGCCACTCACGGGTAAGAGGATATGCAAACACCCTAGGCTACTCTGGAAACAAATCAATGAGAACCCTAGCAAGTCTAGTGCACGTGATGTGATCGAGTATCCAAATTTGTAGCAATGTGCAAATCATCAGGATGCATCCATGTCCAAAAATGTACTCTTCTAGGTCATGATAGAGGTGGGCTAACATGCTCTGCCCACAAGAAAATATCATCCTTTGTCTCTTCATAGATCTCACCGCATAAGTGAGACCTCTATGCATGTGTGTGTCATGCCCATTGGGGCACATGGCTAATGCAATGGCAACAATCATCAATCGTCTCACTAGTGCTACCTCATCGGTGGGATGTAAAAGCCAACTGATCATAATGTGACCTTTCGTCTCACCAGGCATCTCTCTTCCAATGCAGTATATATGCTCCCTTTTGTATTCGATATCGATGCGATCGGCTTGATACCTCACTGTCTCTCCTCTGATAGGCAGATGGAGTATGTAGTACACATCCTCTAGAGTGATTGTCATCTCCCTCATAGGTAGGAGAAAGGTGGAGGTATCTACATCCCATCTCTCCATCAAGGCCATCAGCATCATGGGGTGGAACTTGATGGCATGCATGGTCATCACATACCATAGACCTATTGCATGTAGCAGCTCTCTTTCCTCTGGTGAAAGCCTCAAAATATGACTCTGGAGGCTCTGAAAGGTGTGGCTGGTAGTGTTCTCTCGTATGTAGGGAAGAATCTGCAAAATGAAACAATCCAATCATTAGTGATTGATCATCATCATCTAATCGAAAACATCATTCTATCTATTCTATACCTCATATGCCTGATCTCATGCAACCCTCGATCACCCCGAGTAGGGACCAGGGTGACCCTCTGGGATTGGAGTGCCCTGGGAGGACCAAGGTGCCTAGACAAGGGGCATGCGCATGATCTCGATGTTGACATCATCAACACAAAAATCAAAGTAAACAAAAAAGTCAACGGAAGGTCAACTCACCTCATCAAGCGGTCTGTTGGTCAGCACGACCTAGCACAAGATCTCCATCTGCATAGGTCATTCGGGTCGATGTTGAGGCATGATGGTTGACACGTGGGCTCCTCTACAGTGAATAGTGCACAAAGTCAATAAGTGACAAACGAAAGTGTTGCTTTCATATTTATGAGGTTCCCACTTTTTTATTTTTATAATTTTAAGTTAAAAACCCTAATTTCACTCTTTCACTTAATCCATCATAACTTGAGCTAGGGAGTTCCAATTTTTGCACTGTCGGTGGCATCAGGATCCTGATTTCACTCTCTTACTCCACACTTATTTCATAAAGTGCTTTGATGTTGAATCGAGCCTTGTTGTGAACATGTTTCATCAAGGTCTTTATCACAATTCGATGTGGTAAACATGATACCCTGTTTCACCTCACTAATAAGCAAGCCAAAACAGGGGGGCTATAGCTACTCACGAATTTCATCACCTTCCTTAGTAAGCATTAGGTAATTTTGTGATCTAATATGTGGTTTTGTAGGATGCAGTTCCTAACTATGTACTACAGATATCGCTAGGGGCTTCATCTGACAACTTATAGATATTTTTTTTTCAAATAATGTTTATTTTTCTATACTTTAGCTTGCATATGCACGTAGTATCATATGACCACTAAAGTAGGAGCTAAATTTAGCATAATAAATTGTACACCCTTTCTAGGGTGGTACAATTTCACGCTTGGTTTAGCACCTGCCTTAGTATGTTTTGCATCCTGCATTTCTAACCTCCTTTAAGCATTTAATTAATTAATTAATTTAATTAAATCTAGATTCATATTTAATCACTGCATACATTATAAAGTTCGGCCCTTTACCCTAAGCATGCACCTTTTCATTCTATTCCTTCAATAAATCATTAAATCATAAACCCTAATTATGTCCCATTTCGACCTTTAAGGCCCGATTTCGCATATCAAAACATCTTGGAATCGGCTATAACTTTGGGATTCACTCTAATATCATCATATCTAGCGGCCCTAGAAATTTGGTGAAAAGTTGGAAGGATCCCTGACATTTTCCCAAAATTTTGGGAGCATAATTCTATGATATTATAATGCTTAACCCCAATAAATTGGTGGGAAATTAAAATCCTAGGTCGGCCTAAAGGTTAAATTAAGATATACAGTTTCATACATAAGAGCTCTCTTTCTTCATTTGAAGGAAAAAAAGAAAGATCTAAAAAAAAAACTTTTGGAGCGATCACAAGGAGCCTTTTATGCAACGAAAGAGTAGATCTTTTGGAGTCTTCAACAACATTCAAAAACATATATCAAACATTCATCAAGCATTCTTTCGTCAATTGGGGGCTTTTGAAGATGTAGGAAAGTAAAAGGAGATCACCGACTCAAGATTGACTTGTACCTCTCTCTGAGGTTTGGGTATGTTTTCATGTTGTTTTCATGTCTTTGTATTGATAACTCAATGATGAACGGATAGTACCAAACCGGTACTAAGAGGGGGGGGTGAATCAGTACAGCCAAAAACACAATCCTGAAACCGGTTAGTCAGCAGACAATGTGCTTTGGCAAACAAACAGTAACACCGGTCTTAAATAGAGTACAACCAGAAAAACCCAAAATAGCTGAGACAAGCATAAATCGGTTGACACTTATCTTTTCATACAATCTAATACTTCATTTCCATTTCACCCTAGTACATGAATAGGTAATCTATCATCAAACATGTATAAACAGCTAGATCAACATGATTTACCTTCAGACACAAATCACTTAAACCATCACATAAATAACACCACACATGACACACAGATTTTTTACGTGGAAATCCAACTGGGAAAAATCACGATAGGGATGAATACCCACAAGTTGTTTTGAACTCTTTAGAAGTCCGCTCTGTTAGGAGCCTACTCCGGTTAAAGACTTATTACAACAAGTTATGTTAGGAACCGATCCTGCTAGGGATCACCTGATTAAGGGATGGCTAAGATACCCGGTTAAGGGTTAAACCCTGTTAAAGGTTACCTTGTTAGAGGATTTCAAGAACTCAATGAATTTGAGTCACCCTGTTAAAGGATTTTCAGTAAGCTGGTTAGAGCTACTGTTAAGGGATTTTCCAACTATTGAGGTGGTTAGAGATCAACAGGTATTACAATGATCTAGTAACAGCACTCAATGCCAATACAGATCCGATTTAGCTTCTCTTCACCTTCTGCACTTACACTCTGCAGGTATCACTTCTCTCCTCTGGTCTAGCAAGAATCACGTATCTCTTCACTTGGATACGCACACACAAATTTTTCTAACAACCTCTGAAAGAAACACAACAATGACCTTATAGGAAACAGATAGGTCAGTAGCATAAACCCTAAACCCTAAAACCTGTTAGGTTAAGCAATTCAAATAGTCTATCCTGACTATTGAGCACATTGCATTAAATGCAACAGTATTGAACCAATCTCAAGACGTTCTCCATCGTTCGTTTTCCACCGCTTTCATGGCAATTGATAACCCATCATGCATTTTCACTGTTTATAGACTTCACACATTCCCGAGGTAGAAGGGAACAATCTCCTTCATGCAAGATCCTTCACACGCACAAGGCTAACATGGCAACATGGTCTGTTCTTTGTTACAATGCTAACTCATCACACAAAGTCACAGGTTGAGTCACACAAGCTTGAAGCACTTCAACCGGAAACCCTAAAGTTGAGACTACCAACCAGTAGTCATACAAAGCTTCCATGTACTAGTTCCCATATCAACATGTCGGTTCACCTTGAACAGACACACCGCTTCACTTTGGCACATATACCGGTTCACAATGTTATACCGGTTCTCACATATATTGGTTCTTGGTAATATACCGATTCTCTCTCTTCAGCATATTGACATCAATGACAACATACAATGACATCATGTCCTCATACTGGTTCACATAATGCCAACAATCTCCCCCTTTGGCATTGATGGCAATATACAAAGATATCTCTTTGCTTCACATCTTCTCCCCCAATTTCTGCAGATCTCTTCTCCACTTCACTTCTTCTCCCCATTTGACAACAATGTCAAAGTGGAGGCACAAGCTTCCCTGTTCCATTATGCTGCTCCCCCTGAGGAGTAGCATCCTTCAACACATCAATCCTGAAAATATTTGACAATGCAATACTTGACTGATGTGGAGCTCATATCTTAGTTCACCTCTTGAAGGGGCAACACCCCTAATTCACCTCTTAAGTAGGTAATTGTAGCCTTTGGGAGAGGCTTGGTGAATATGTCTGCTAACTGCTCCTTGCTGGAAACATGTTCCAGTGCAATCTCTTTGTTCTGAACCTTTTCCCTCAAGAAATGATACTTGAGCTCAAAGTGCTTGGTTCTAGAATATAAAACCAGATTCTTGGAAATATTGATAGCACTTGTGTTATCATAAAATATTCTTACCGGTTTAGATACAGGAACTCTGAAGCCATTCAATACATGCTTCATCCAAATAGTCTGGGTGCAGTTCATAAAAGCTGCAACATACTTTGCTTCCGCTGTAGACTGAGAGATACAACTCTGCTTCTTACTCATCCATGAGACCAGGCTACCACCAAGAAAGAATGCACCACTGATTGTGCTCTTCCAGTTGTTCACATTGATGCTCTGCAAAAAGGATTAGAAAATCTGTTTGATGGCAACACACACAAGAGCATAAGAAACAAACGTTAGTGTTAGCAACAAAAGATTATCCTAAACAAGCATATCAAGAGAGATATTAAGCATGAAATAGAAAGCATATAAACATAGAATAAAATAGCTAATCAAGATGCTCATAGTTGCTCCTCCCTTGTTACTCTCCTCTCCAAGTCCCAAATGAGTGTAGCTCTCAGCTTTTAGCACTAGCCATGGATGCCATATGGAGATTCAAGATGGTTGAATATGATAAGCAAATGCTATGCAAGTGTAGATAGTGATGCTATGAGAAAGCTCTATGCTAATGTCAGTATAATAACAATACTCTAATGCTTCCTTTTTTGCTTGAGGAGAAGGGTTCTATTTATAGAAGAAATGGGGAAATGAAAGGTTAAGATTGAGTAATCTTAACAAGGGTTAGGATTGAAAGATATTCAATCCATGTGAGACTTTCAACCCAATCCCATGTTGACAAGTGTCACCATGAGGAGGCTTGAGAGGAGAGATAAGGAGCATTAAATGCTTGAGGGAACATGATGGTTACCCTAGTCAAAGAAATAAATGCTTTAAAGAGATACATGGGTTACATGAGGGTTAAGTTAGGGGTCAAAGTCCTTAACCATGGGTGCAAGTGGAATTAACTATTAATGGTCATGTAAGAGCCATAAGTGGTTTGGAAGACTTTAGAGGCTAATTTGTTGAACACACAAATCATTAATTGTTTTTCAAAGACTTTGGAGTCTTTGAGAAGTGACTCCAATTTGCTTAGGAATGTGACAATATTTAGGGGATGGATTAGGTTAATTAGGAAGGGTTTAGAAGAATCTAGAAGGGGTTTAGGCATGCAAGTGGATTTTGTAGGAAAATGCAAGTGGGAGGAATTTTGGTATTTTCAATTAAAATAAAATCATTTATTTCAATTAAATGGTGTAATTTGCATTTGGATAAATATTCAAATAAATATTAATTTATTTAAATGAGAAAAAGGAAGATAAAGCATTAAAATGCTTGAAGACTTTGAGGGAAACCATTAAAGGCTTGAAGACTTTAAGGAAAACCATTAAAGTCTTAAGAAGACTTTAAGGGAAGCCATTAAGTTTGAAGACTTTAAAGCCATCAAGTTTGAAGACTTTAAGGGAAACCATTAAAGGCTTAAGAAGACTATAGAAGGAAGCCATCAAGTTTGAAGACTTTAAGGGAAACCATTAAAGGTTTCAAGTGGGTGAGGATAAATAGGATTTTAAATAAATAATTTATTTAAAATAGTTGTGCAACTTGCATTTGTAGGAAAATGCAAGTGGGTGGAGGATAAAGGTGATTTAAATAAATGATTTATTTAAAATAGTTGTGCAACTTGCTTTTGTAGGAAAATACAAGTGGGTGGAGGATAAAGGTGATTTAAATAAATTATTTATTTAAAATAATTGTGCAACTTGCATTTGTAGGAAAATGCAAGTGGGTGGAGGATAAAGGTGATTTAAATAAATGTTAATTTATTTAAATGTGAGAGATGAGATTTTGGGGGTTTTAAATAAATATTAATTTATTTAAATGTGAGAGAAAATTTAATTAAACAAATATGATTTATTTATTTAATTAATGGTCTGAATTTGGTTAAGTGAATTAAATCAAATCAATTGAATAATTTATTTAATTAATAGGAGAAGAGGGTTAAGATGAATTAATTAAATATTAATTTAATTAATTATTGATTGATGGTTAAATAATCAAATAAATACTAAATATTCATTTAATTAAGTGGACAGATTTATGTGACTACACACATTACCTGTCCAATCAGCATCTGTGAATACTTTCAAGTTGAAATCCTTGCTATATGGATACCACAATCCATAATCAATAGTTCCCTTCTGATACCTAAGAATCTGCTTGACTGCAACCAAGTGGGATTCTCTTAGACTTTTCTAGAACCTTGCAGTAATGCCAACTGCATGTGCAATATCTAGTCTACTATGCACTACATAATGCAACTTACCAATCATTGATCGGTATTCCTTCTCATTAACCAATGTTGAGTCATCCTCTTTGGATAGTTTACAACCGGTCACCATCAGTGTACCAACCGGTTTGCTATCTTCCATGCCAAAGGTCTTCAACACCTCTTTGACATACTTGGACTGAGTGATAAAGATTCCATCTTTTATCTGCCGAATCTGCAATCCAATGAAGAACTTAATCTCCCCTATGAGTGACATCTCAAACTCTTTCTTCATCTCATCTGCAAACTCATGACTCATCTTGTCATCTCCACCAAAGATAATGTCATCAACAAATACCTCACAGATCAGGATCTGATCTCCTTCAAATTTCAAGTAGATATTGCTATCTTCACTTGTTCTCTCAAATCCAATCTTCAGAAGATGGGAGTGCAGGCGTTCATACCCTGCTCTAGGTGCCTGGTTTAGACCATATAAGGCTTTATGTAGCCTACACACCATGTCACTATCTTTAGATTGGGCAAACCCATCTGGTTGCTCTATATACACCTCCTCTTCAAGTACTCCATTTAGAAATGTAGATTTTACATCCATTTGATATACTTTGAATCCTTTAAAAGTTGCATATGCAAGAAGCATACGAACTCCTTCCAATCTGGCTACTGGGGCAAAGGTTTCTCCATAGTCTTCTCCTTCTTCTTGAGCATATCCTTTACATACTAGTCTGGCTTTGTTCCTTACCACTGTGCCATCCTCATTCAGCTTGTTTCTGAAAACCCATTTGGTTCCAATGACATTTTTATGCTTCGTTCTGGGTACCAAAGACCATGTACCATTCTTCTCTATCTGGTCAAGTTCCTCCTCCATTGCCTTGATCTAGTCTTTATCTTTATGTGCCTCTTTGAATGATTTAGGCTCAAATTTAGAGATCATACAAGAATTTTCTCTAACCTTTCTTCTTATAAGGATTCCTGCATCCTTATCTCCTATGATCTGCTTTGGATCATGATTTAGTTTGACATATCAAGGAATGCACTTGACTGATTCTTCATGCTTTTCTTCTTCATACTCATCTTCATCAGCATCAGCATCTACTGGTGAAGGAATACTGGTACTGGTACTCGGTTGATTAGCAACCGGTTCCTAGAAGGTTACTACTGGTTCATCTCTTACTTGCTTACTGTCGGTTTCCTCAGGTTTTCCAGAGTTTTCATCAACTCTAACATTGATGCTTTCAACAATTCTCTGAGTCCTATTGTTGAAACATTTGAGAGCTTTTCTCTTGGTGGAATATCCTAGGAATATTCCTTCATCACATTTTGCATCGAACTTGCTCTGATGTTCACTCCTCTTGATATAACATTTGCTACCAAACATTCTAAAGTAGCTTACTACTGGTGTCTTACAGGTCCAATACTCATAAGGAGTCTTATCTTTTCCTTTCTTGATGAGTACCTGATTCATTGTGTATACTGCAGTGCTCACCGCTTCTCTCCAAAAGGTGTGAGAAACTTTTCCTTGGATCAGCATAGTTCTAGTTGCTTCAACCACAGTTTGGTTGTTTCTTTCTGCTAAGCCATTCTGTTGTGGAGTTCAGGGGGCAGATAGTTGCCTCTTGATGTCGTTCTCTTCACAATATTTGTTGAATTCACCGGAAGTGAACTCACCTCCTTGATCAGTTCTAAGGCATTTAATTCTTCTACCACTTTCCTTTTCTACCAATGCTCTGAAAGCTTTGAACTTTCCAAAAGCTTCAGACTTATCCTTCAAGAATGTGACCCACATCATTCTTAAGCAATCACCAGTCGGAATCATGATATACCTTTCTCCCTGTACACTCCTAGTTTTCATAAGGCCACACAAATCAGTATGCACAAGATCAAGTAAATTGTCAGCAGTGAAGGATTTACCTTTGAAAGTTGAGGAAGACATTTTCCCAAGTTGACACTCCCTGCACAAAGGATTTTCTGGTTTGCTCAGCACCGGCAATCCTCTGACTGCCTTGGTCTTGTTGGCTTTCACAATGTTGTCAAAGTTTACATGGCAGAGTCTCCTATGCCATATCCAGCTATCATCAAATTTAGCCATAAGACATGTACTTACATTTGCATCCAGCTGAAATAAGTTAACTTTGGTCTGCATACCAGTTGCCATCAATTCACCATTCTTTCCTTTGATTTTGCACACTCCCTTTTTGAATTCTAGAATGAGTCCACTATCATTCAGCTAGGCAACGCTCAATAGATTGTCTGAGACCTTCCACCCAATACACATTGTCAACACTACTCTTTCCATTCAGAGAGATGGACCCTCTTCCTTTAACCATACATGGTGCATCATTGCCAAAACGAACCACACCACCATCATATTCTTCCAAACATAGAAACTTGCTCCGGTCACCAGGCATATGGTGAGAACAGCCACTGTCAATAATCCACTCATTGGCATTATCAAAGCGGGAGACAAGAGCCTTCTTGTCTGACACATCTTCCTTTATTGCAACAAACACAATGTCTTCATTCTCTTCATCTTCTGATACCTCATCTGTGACACCTTCATTAACTGCAACAAAATAGTTTCTCTGGTTTCCTCCTTTGAATTTCTTGAACCTCTCTATTTTATCCTTATTGTCACCATTAGGACAGTTTATAGCAATATGTCCTATCTGGTTACAAGAAAAGCATTTCAAAGGGAGCTTACCTCTGTATTTACCGGTTCCTTTGGGAAGTTTCCTGGCAAGAAGAGCTTCAAATTCCATCAGGATCTCCTCATCATCCATTTCTCTGCTTTGTCTCGGTTCACCACTGGTGCATGCTTCTTTTCCTTTTCTGGATGGTATAGCAGAAGCTGTAAAAGTTGATTCAGTCTTTTGAACACTGCCATAAAAACTATTTAGCTCATAGGTTGTCAACTTTGCAATGATGGAGTCTAGGGATACCTTAGTCTTGTCTATTGATCTCAACTCCTAAATAGCAGCAACCCTTATTGCATAGACTGATAACAAGGATCTCAGAACTTTTCTTACCGTAGTGGAATCTTCCATTTTACCACCTGCACTCTTGATATCTCCGACAACAGTTTTGATTCTTATTCCATACTGTTGAATGGTCTCACCTTCAACCATCCGCATGTCTTCAAACTTTCCTCTAAGGCTTTCTTCCTTAGCTTGTTTTACATGCTCATCACCGCCATGGATATTTTCAAGAGTATCCCATACTTCTTTGGGATTTACTTTATCTTGGACATCAATAAACTCAATGTCAAATAAACTACTAATTAGGGCTTCCATGACTTTACCATTCTCCTGCATCTCTCTCTTTTGGTCATCGGTGAGAGTATCGATAGGGGCAACATAAGCATTCTCAACATAGCTCCAGTGTTGAGCACCCATGCTTCTGATGTATATCTTCATTATGTCTTTCCATTTATTGAAATTATCTCTGTTAAACTTTGGACCTTCCCTCCTCATCATTAGATTGGGATCTTTTCCTCAAGCGGTTAAGCTTATAACATAGAGGACCTAGAGGATGCTCTGATACCAATTGATAACTCAATGATGAACAGATAGTACCAAACCTATACTAAGAGGGGGGGTGAATCAATACAGACAAAAACACAATCCTGAAACCGGTTAGTCAACAGACACTGTGCTTTGGCAGACAAATAGTAACATCGGTCTTAAACAGAGTACAACTGGCAAAACCCAGAATAGCTGAGACAAGCATAAACCAGTTGACACTTATCTTTTCATACAATCTATTACTTCATTTCCATTTCACCCTAGTACATGAACACGTAATCTATCATCAAACATGTATAAATAGCTAGATCAGCATGATTTACCTTCAGACACAAATTACTTAAACCATCACATAAATAACACCACACATGACACATAGATTTTTCATGTGGAGACCCAACTAGGAAAAACCACAGTGGGGATGAATACCCACAAGCTATTTTGAACTCTTTAGAAATCCACTCTGTTAGGAGCCTAGTCCAGTTAAAGACTTACTACAACAAGTTCTGTTAGGAACCGATCCTGCTAGGGATCACCCAGTTAAGGGATGGCTAAGATACCCAGTTAAGGGTTAAACCCTGTTAAAGGTTACCTTGTTAGAGGATTTCAAGAACTCAATGAATTTGAGTCACCCTGTTAAAGGATTTTCATTAAGCTAGTTAGAACTACCCTGTTAAGGGATTTTCCAACTGTTGAGGTGGTTAGAGATCAACAGGTATTACAATGATCTGGTGACAGAACTCAATGCCAATGCAGATCCGCTTTAGCTCCTCTTCACCTTCTGCACTTACACATTATAGGTATCACTTCTCTCCTCTGGTCTAGCAAGAATCACGTATCTCTTCACTTGGATACACACACACTGTTAGGGTTTCTAGCAGATCCGAAGCAAATATGAACACGTATCTGGACCCCGGCAAGGATACGTGCTAAGTGTATAGTACTTTGTTGATCAGTCGCCACATATCAACACACACATTTTTTTCCAACAACCTCTAAAAGAAACACAACAACGACCTTATAGGAAATAGATAGGTCGGTAGCATAAACCCTAAACCCTAAAACCTGTTAGGTTAAGCAATTCAAATGGTTCAATCCTGACCGCTGAGCACATTGCATTAAATGCAACAGTATTGAACCGATCTCAAGACATTCTCCATCATTCATTTTCTACCGCTTTCATGGCGGCTAATAACCCATCACGTGTTTTCACTGTTTATAGACTTTGCACATTCTCAAGGTAGAAGGGAACAATCTCCTTCATGCAATATCCTTCACACGCACAAGGCTGACATGGAAACACAGTCTATTCTTCATTACAATGCTAACTCATCACACAAAGTCACTGGTTGAGTCACACAAGCTTGAATCACTTCAACCGGAAACCCTGAAGTTGAGACTACCAACTGGTAGTCATACAAAGCTTCCATGTACCGGTTCCCATATCAACATGCCGGTTCACCTTGAACAGACACACCGCTTCACTTTGGCACATATATCAGTTTACAATGTTATACCAGTTCTCACATATATCGGTTCATGGTAACATACCGGTTCTCTCTTCTTCAGCATGACATCAATGACAACATACAATGACATCATGTCCTCATACTGGTTCACATAATGCCAACATGTATGAGCTTAATTACATCAATTTGATTTACATTCATGTTTTAGATCACTTTGCATCATTGATTTAGAGCATTTACTTTGTCAATTACAAACATTTAGGGTTGCTCTAGATTGTTTGTTTTCATCTTAGGGTCTTTCACACACTATTTTACTATACAAATCGACTATTTGTTGAGGTGGAAATCACCAAAATAGGGTTTTGACTAAGGCAAAACCCCATATAGCCACCCAAAACCCTATTTTTAGTTATAGGTGCAGATTCAGGATCTGAGCATCGCTACAAATTTCAAGACTGGCAGAGCACACAGACATAATTCCAGGGATCAAATCTAAGCAAAAACCACTGGGACAGGGGCGTGGTGCTCTGGTCCTCCCAGATTTTGGTAGATTTTTGAAAGACAGTAGTTCACAGTCTTCAGATCTTAGTTTGTCAGTTACAGCTTCCAGTTTATAGAATTAGGACAGGGGTGTACCACTCTTGTCCCAGACATTTTGGTTCAGATTAATGGCATAGGTGCACCTCTAAATTTACCTCATAATTTGTACTTTTTAGCAGCATATCAGTTACTCTCAGTTCTGTATCTCTAAATTAGGGTTGATTGTGTATACTCACATTCTAGGTTAATTATTCAAATATACACTTTGCATTTCTCCTATCTCTCATTTACAGCAAAGGAATAGAAACCCTAAGAGGTAATCCTTGGCTCTCTCTTCCTCACAAGAAGTAGTCAAAGTGTGCTACCTCCCTAGGCTCTTTCGTATTTCACGAGTGTGTACATGAGAGAGTGATTAGGGTTTGTTTAATTAGTCTCACTTTTTCCCCTACACAATAGCCAATCTTGTTCCAGTTAGGAAGAAAATCAGGGAAATCAGATTGTGTGTAGACTTTAGGGACCTCAACAGAGCCTCCCTTAAAGACAATTATCCCTTTCCTTCCATGGAACAAATTTTAGCCAAGGTTAGTGGCTCTAAAAGATTCTCATTCTTGGATGGATACTTAGGGTATAACCAAATCTTAGCCCAAGAATGTGACCAATACAAGACTACATTCACTACTAAATGGGGTACTTATGCCTATTGTAAGATGCCTTTTGGGCTAACAAATGCAAGTGCAACTTTTCAAAGAGCCATGGATATGGCTTTTAAGGGAGTATTAGCAAAATTTGTGCTAGTATATCTTGATGATATTACTGTATACTCCAAACATACGGTATACCACTTTTCTCATCTTGAGCAAGTTTTCAAAAAGTGCAGGGAATATGGTGTGTCCTTGAACCCCATCAACTATGTATTTGCCATTGATCATGGAAAACTACTTGGAAACATTGTATCCAAAGTTGGTCTGGCCATACATCTAGAGAGAGTGGAAGCCATTGTGTCTCTTCCACTTCCACATCATAAGAAGCAACTTCAGAGCTTTCTAGATAGAATCAACTTTGTTAGAAGGTTTATCCCAAACCTTGCAGCCTTGGTCAAGCCTCTCACGACCATGGTAAAGAAGGATTTTCCCTTCAAATGGACTAAGGAGGGGAAGGAGGGCTTTGATCAGATCAAACAAGCCATTGCTCAGGCTCCTGTCCTAGTAAATCCAAACTATGAGAATGATTTCATCATTTACACCTTGGCAAGAGAATCGCGTATATATGCTATACTAACATAGTTAAACCAAGATGATTTGGATAAACCCATAGCTTTTTTAAGTTAAGGCCTAAAGGAATATAAACTTAGGTACAACTATGTGGAAAAACAAGTCATCACATTTGTGAGAACACTAAAAAAGTTCAGACACATACTCTCAAACAACAAGATTCAGCTCCTAGTCCCACATGCCAGTGTTAAGGATTTCCTTCTTAGCAAGGATATAGGCGAGAAGAGAGTTGGATGGATCACTAAGGTCATGGAGTATGACCTTGACATCAAAATTACTAGGTTAGTGAAGGGAAGAGGACTCTATGAGTAGTTTAATTTGTCTTTTGGGAAAGAGTCAGAGACCTCCCTCTTGCTGTAGGAAGAAAAACAGGTTGATAACCAGGGAGATGCACAAACCGATTGGCTGGAAGTTATATCTGCCTTCTTAAAGGATGGTAGCTATCCTTCTCACTTTGATAGAATCAAGAGAAGGCATATCAGATTGTAGTCCATCCCCTATGCCTTAGTGGATGGTATATTATTCAAAAGAAGCCTCGATGGTGTCCTGTTAAGGTACATCCATGGAGCTCAAATCGGCAGGCTGTTAGAGGAATTCCATAATGGGCCCTTTGGTGGCCATTTCTCAGCATAAACTATAGCTATGAAGATCATGAGAGTAGGCTATTATTGGCCTTCTCTATTAAATGATGCTCACAAATGGGTTAGACAGTGCAAAGAATGTGCACTTTTTGTTGGAAAGAAAGGGTTAGTTGCCCTTCCTCTTCATCCCATTTTAGTTGATCAACCCTTTGCACAATGGGGGCTTGATTTAATTGGCCCTATCAATTCAATATCAAGTGCAGGCCACAAGTGGATTTTGGCTACCATAGACTATTTCACAAGGTGGACAGAGGTTGTTGCTTTGAAGGATGCAACCAATAATTCAGTGGCTCAATTCCTTGAGGGCATTGCAACCAGATTTGGAGCCCCTTCCACCATCATATCAGACAATGCCAAGGCCTTTGTGGGATCTCAAATCAGATTATGGTCAGTCCAACATGATGTGTTTCTAAAAATATCATCAAATTATTATCCCCAAGGCAATGGCTTGGTTGAGTCCTCCAACAATAATCTAATCAGGATCATCAAAAGGACTCTTGAGGACAATCAGAGAGCATGGCACTTAAAGTTGGGAACAACCCTGTGGGCTGATAGGATTACTTCTAAGAGAGAATTGGGTAATTCTCATTTCATGCTAGTATATGGGAGGGAAGCTAGGCTTTCCCTATCCCTTGAGTTTCCATCCCTAGACCTGGCACATTAGTTAGAGCTCCTAGAAATGATGCCTTATCGGTAAGATATGCAGAACTTATAGAGCTTGAAGAGGTCAGGGAGAAAGCTAAGCAGACTTTAAATATCCATCAGGAATAGGTAAAGAGATACTTTGACAAGAAATCTATTTTGACAACCTTCCAAGCCGAATATTTTGTCCTAAAATGGGATGCTGATAGAGCGAAGCCTGGGAGACACTCAAAATTCGATGCAATATGGAGTGGTCCCTATGTGATTATAGGCTACAAGGAGGCTAATGCTTTCAAGTTATCCAGGTTGAATGGGGAAGATCTCCCCATTGCGATGAATGGGATTCACCTTAAAGCATGTGTTAAAAGGGTTGTTGTTGCAATTTCTTTTGTAAATATTGTAATTTATGTTCTTTTGCTTTCGAGCAAGTGCCCACGCACAAGCTATTCTCCAAAATGGTGAGGTTTTGACATTTTGCAGGGGTAGAGATTATATTTTTCTTTAGGTTTTGACTCTATGCCTAATGGACTTCATAAGGATACTGATCAATGTGCCAAGCAGGCTTGTCATCCCCGTTGAGTCGCCATAAATGTTGGCAATTTTTGTGCCAACCTTAGCAGGGTTAAGAAGGCAACAATGGTGTCCCGTAGGATAAGAAAATTCAAAGGTAGGTGGGCTTTTCCCTTATCCCACAAAGTAAAACAAATGCACCAAAGGTCACATGGAATAATCTTGTCAGGGACAAAGTATAGGCTTTCCCCTTATCCTGCGGAGTTAAAAAGACAACAACGGCGGCCTGCAGGATAAGGAATTGTCCAAAGAAAAGAAGAAAACCTTATCTCATGGAGTGGAAAGAGGGCACAAATGTTTTCATGGGATAAGGAGATAAAGGAAAAATGTGTTTTCCCTTATCTCTCAAGGTGAAAAGGTCAACAAGAAGGTCACGCGGGATAAGGAGGATAGAAGGAGATAAGCTAGAGGGCTTATCCCGCATAGCAACAACATTCAAACTGCCAGTATATCAAAGAGAAAAAAGGGAGGCCTCGGGGGATAAGATCCAAGTAAGAAGAGTGTCAGCCTCTTTTATCCCACGAGGTAAAATAAAGGCATCAAAGACCCTGCGGGATAAGGAAATAAAGGTAAAACAAATAAACCCTTATCCCGAGGAGTGGAACAAAGGCTCGACAAGGTCCGTGGGATAAGAAAGCGAGGTAGAAACTGTAGTCACATAAATCTATCCACTTAATTAAATGAATACTTAGTATTTATTTGATTATTTAACCATCAATTAATAATTAATTAAATTAATATTTAATTAATTCATCTTAACCCTCTTCTCCTATTAATTAAATAAATTATTCAATTTATTTGATTTAATTCACTTAACCAAATTCAGACCATTAATTAAATAAATAAATCATATTTATTTAATTAAATATTCTCTCACATTTAAATAAATTAATATTTATTTAAATCCCCCAAAATCCCACCTCTCACATTTAAATAAATTAACATTTATTTAAATCACCTTTATCCTCCACCCACTTGTATTTTCCTACAAATGCAAGTTGCACAATTATTTTAAATAAATAATTTATTTAAATCACCTTTATCCTCCACCCACTTGTATTTTCCTACAAAAGCAAGTTGCACAACTATTTTAAATAAATTATTTATTTAAAATCATATTTATCCTCACCCACTTGAAACCTTTAATGGTTTCCCTTAAAGTATTCAAACTCGATGGCTTTAAAGTCTTCAAACTTGATGGCTTCCTTCTATAGTCTTCTTAAGACTTTAATGGTTTTCCTTAAAAGTCTTCAAGCCTTTAATGGTTTCCCTCAAAGTCTTCAAGCATTTTAATGCTTTATCTTCATTTTTCTCATTTAAATAAATTAATATTTATTTGAATATTTATCCAAATGCAAATTACACCATTTAATTGAAATAAATGATTTTATTTTAATTGAAAATACCAAAATTTCTCCCACTTGCATTTTCCTACAAAATCCACTTGCATGCCTAAACCCCTTCTAGAATTTTCTAATCACTTTTAAATAAACCTAACCCCTTCTCTAAACTTTGTCACATTCCTAAGCAAAAGGGAAGTCACTTCTCAAACCCTCAAAGTCTTTGATAACCATTAAAGGCTTTCAACCTTCAACCACTAAATGGCTCAAAGTCTTTGATAACCATTGAAGGCTTTCAACCTTCAACCACTTAATCCCCAAAGTCTCCAATAACCATTAATGGTTACCTCAAACCCTCCCACATGGTTAAAACATTTGTTTTGACTCAACCTCTACCCAACCCAAAGGTCTCATCAGGCCATTAATGCTTTGACCATGATTATCTCTTAAACATTTGCACAAAGGTTTATCCTTGGATTAACTCTTAATCCAGTGGGTAATCTTAATTTGGACTTGACCCTTAGCCTCTAGATAACCACGAGGTCTTCTCAGGCCTTTAATGCCTCCAACCTCTTCTCTCAACCCAATCCTATGTTGACACTTATCACCATTTTATTGGTGCCAATTGTGCACATGGATCCCCAACTTTCAAACTTGGCCCTTGATTAAACCATTCAATCTTAACCCTTCATTTCCCCATTTCTTCTATAAATAGAACCCTTCTCCTCAAGCAAAGGGAAGCATTTAGAGTATTGTTGTTATACTGGCATTAGTATAGAGCTTTTTCATAGCATCACTATCTACTCTTGCATAGTATTTGCTTATCATATTCAACCATCTTGAATCTCCATATGGCATCCATGGCTAGTGCTAAAAGCTGAGAGCTACACTCATTTGGGACTTGGAGAGGAGAGGAACAAGGGAGGAGCAACTATGAGCATCTTGATTAGCTATTTTATTCTATGTTTATATGCTTTCTATTTCATGCTTAATATCTCTCTTGATATGCCTGTTTAGGATAATCTTTTGTTGCTAACACTAACGTTTGTTTCTTGTGCTCTTGTGTGTGTTGCCATCAAACAGATTTTCTAATCCTTTTTGCAGAGCATCATTTGGTGAACCCGACGTGAATCCAAACACCAAAAAGATCAACTTTTTTTTTTTTTTAACCAATAACATGTTTGAATGTTGAAAATGTCACATAGGTTGCGCTTTTGACACTGTTTTGGTGCGTTTGACATTATTTTGGCACTATTCACCCTGTTTCAGTGCTTTTCCCTTCTCTGTCTTTCCCTTTCTTTTAGTGTGTTTGTGTTAAATAGTGCCTCTGTTCAAATGCAGACTAGCGCTATTGTAACAAAACGTTGTACAAATCACCTTGTAACCAAAAAAAAAAAAAAATTAGGCTTGTAGAAGCCCACCAAATAGGCGGATTTTACTTACTATTTTTCTCTTTTGTGCAGATTTAAATTAGATTAAAAAGTAGATTTATATTTTTTACTAACTTGTTTTTGAAGTTGGTTTTAAAAATGAATTCACTTTTTATTTTGGTTTAAAATTAACTTCACATTTCAAATTTGGGCTTTTAAAAAAAGAATCACACATTTGTTTGGGGCTCTTAAAAAGAATTTCATTGTTCCAAGGTAAAAAGAACCACAAACTTATACAAAACAACTTTATTTCTTGCAAGTTAGGAAACAAACTTCGTTTTGGTGCTTAAAATCAACAAAACAAAATTTATTTTCTTGCATCAACTTAAGAGAAATTTACAATCAACACTTTGTTTTGGGCGATCTAAAAAGAACAAGCCATTTTTCTTTCAAGCTCAAAAACAATTTTACTTCAAGCAAGACGTGTTTTCAATTCAGTTGACTAGGATTTCAAAGTTCCTAGTTTACAAAATATTTTGCCTTTGAAATTAAAAAGAACACCATGACTGTTGGAGCAACATCTCCAAATAGTTAGATCATATTGCAATGACAGATTAAAAAAAAACAAGTGTTTTTCGTGCTTGGCACACTTATGCAAAGAGTTGGTCGAGTGGTCCTACTTCTAACACACACTATCCTCTCCCTTGGCTTTCGTGGTCCTAGGTGCAAGAGAAAAGTGTTAGTAACACTCAAAATTTTATCTTTTTAAGAGAGGTATGCCAAGAGACACATCACTCTTGGGAACGACCTCGTGCGGTAAATCCTTCGAGCCGCTATAGAAATCAGGTGAGAGCGAAAGTTGTAGCCTTGGGTATAGCTGTTCCTACAGTGTAACTGGCCAAAAGGACAAATGGGCCCCACTACCAGTTACAAGGCTCTTAAGTGAGTCACTGCAGAATGAACTTATGTCAAAAAACATCGAACATGACTAAACACCTTTAAGTAGTAGCCCACCCGTTCTATTGATTGAGGATATTTGAGATATAATTTAGTGCAAGAGCATAGATGGTTTTGCTCCCAAGATACTCACCATACATATTTCCTTGAGTAGAAACATAGCTTTTTGAAAAGTCACTTGTGGCTTGATAAAAGTGGTGACTCCCCCATCATAGGGATCATCTATTTGTTATGCTCGTGCAAGACTTAGTATATCACATCCTTACCTGCCACGGCGGGATTCATAAGGTATGTAGTACCAAAGTCGAAGAAATATCAAGATGTGGGCTAAATTTATCACAACTGGCCATTTGACCTTAGGGATAAAAAGTGTTTGAAGTGTGTTCGTTTTAAAGACCAAGTGCAAATTGAGCCGACTTCAAGCTTTGGAAATAAACCTTAAAATACATCTAAAGGAAGGGTCAAAAACAAGTCCAAAGGATTGGGTTGATCTAGACCCATACTCATTTGTGCCTTTGAGGCAACATTCTTGTGTTTGTATGCTTGCTTTGTTTTCTTGTCAAAGAAAAATCAGAAAATCAATCCCAAAAAGAAACTATTCATCCAACATTTCTCAAAAACAAACAAAAATACCAAAAACAAAGTGCAAACAACAAAGAGACAAATTTTATGACCATTCTTCACATCTTGCGAAAGAAGAAGTGTCATCAGAATATCAACTTGAAAAGGAGACCATTAAGCTCAAAGGCTTTGATCAAAAGGAGGAAATTCTTCTATCTCAATAGACAAATCTTTGTCTCACATAGAGTCTTTCTACATCGCATGCGTCTATACCTTCAAGGTAAAACAAACGAGTATGATTCAGAATCATTGAACCACAGAACTTTTATGCAATATAGAGCTCTGAGTTATCACAAAAATCAAGGAGGAAAGATTAATCCCAACTTCTTCCCAAACATCTGTATCACCTACAACACAGCTCGAGAAGTGCCACCAACGCCTGAAAGGGAAGAAGTAGAGTTTGTTCCATTTGTAACACAAAGTTTTTATTGAAGTTGAAAACAAAAGATCCATCATCTCATTCATACATCATTATTCCATCATCAATCCATCCCAAAACTCTCAAAACATTAAGAGGTTCTTGTCCCAAGATTCCTTTTTTAGATATTGCTCGAAATCAAACACATCACATCACTTTTTAGATTGTTTCTACATCTAGGATAAGCTCATCCTAAGAGACACATCTACGCAGGGTAAAACTAGTTCATGAGTGAATCCTCTCATTACTAGGTAGTCAAAATCTGTAACACATCTCAGATTTCTCTACACCTTATCACATCCAAACTCCTCAAAACAAACAAGCAATTCAAAGAAGGAATTTCGGTTACATATACCTTAAAGTACTAGAGATCCCTATACAACACAAATCACCAACCATCAATCTTTCATTTCATCAAACAAACTCATCCTCATCTTCAATCAACTTCAATAAAAACTTGCAAACAAAATGGCTCAAACCCGATCACGGTCAAGGCAACGAGAAATAGAAATTGAGGAAGAAGAAGACGAAAATCTCAATGAATTTCAAGAAGCACTTGGAGGAAATATAAATGACTAAAACCCAAGTACTCCCACTCCTGCAACAATCGAAAGGGTTCAGCATAACCCTCACTTTAACAGATTGTTTGATGAAATACTCAGGAGTAATGCGGATGCTCACTTCTTAAAACTCGCTCAAGAAGGAGCCAAACTCCCCTCTGACTTTGATCTTGCCCAATTAAGACAAGCATTAGAAAGACAAAGTCTCCATGAGGAGGAAAGAGGTAGAAATCACATCAGATATAACATTCCTCGAGGTAACCCACCACCTCCTCCTCCAAATGAAATGGAGATGTTGCGGCAACAAGTCGAGAATCTCGCCCAACAACTTCATAGTGGTGTTAAGACAAATCAATTCTCACTTAACGACATCTGTCCCTATCCTTTTGATAGGAATATTTATATGCCACCCTTTCCACGAGGATTCAAAACACCCAAATTTGAAAAATATAGAGGAAAGGGGGATCCCCGTGATCATGTCCGAGAATTTCATTCCGCTTGTCTTGAAGTGGCATATGAAGACACATACCTAATGCACCTTTTTCCCCAAAGTTTGGGAGGAACAACCACATCCTGGTTTTCCCGACTACCAGGTGGCATTAGAACATTTGAGGAACTCATCCAGAAGTTCCTATCTCATTACTCTTATAACATTGAACGCGACATCACCATGGCTTATCTGTGCAATACCAAACAAAAACCAGGTGAACTATTCTCAGTATTCCTGCAACGATGGCGCCAAATGTCTAGCAGACGTTCTCTTCAGTTACCTGAATGAGAACTAGTGGAAATTTTCATTTCCAACTTAAACGAAGAAATGGAATTTCACCTGGATGTCAAAGACACAGACTCTTTTAACGATATGATCACCAAGGGTTTAAAATGTGAAAGGGCACTCATCAAGAAAGGACTCATCAAAATCTTTAATGAACCAAAAGATGGTCCTCGCCCGCGCTTCAATAGTGATAAACCAAACTTCTGGAACAAGAATAAGAATATCGTCAACGAGGGGGTTGTGGATGCTCGAACTATCCAAAATGCACAACCTGTGGTTCGGTTTGCAGGACAAAATCCTCCACCTCAAAACCGAACAAATGTTCCTTCCAATCAAGGTCGCATCACATCTCACGATGAACCAAGACATCGTCAGCAAAAACAGAAACGCACATACACTCCCTTAGGGGAACCCATTGAAACAGTATTGCGACAACTCATTTCTCGAAATTTGGTCACTCTACCTAAACTATCAAACTATGAACCTCAGGTCAAACCAGCATGGTGGCGAGATACTGAACACTGTGAATTTCATCAAGGAAGAGGACACAAGACAAGTAATTATCACCGATTGAAAGATCTCATTCAGGATTTTATTGATCGAGGAGAAATTGAAATTGAAGGACATGACCCAAAAATGACCAATAATGATCATCTGATGTTCAAGAATCCACTTCCATCACAAGATCAAAGGGGTCCTTCCACTTCCCGGCGAGGCACTAATACCACTGATTATACGCAGGCTGCGTATAACTACACTGTAAATCACCTGTATGATGCCAGTGAACAAATTGCAACCATAACCTTCAAAAATCTCACCTCAAATTGCAATGTTGTTACACGTCGTGGCAAGGTCACCATCAAGGCAGCTCCACAGGGCACCACCTCTGTCCCAAAGCAGTACAATCTTGTGGAACACTTAGATAAAACGCCTGCGCTTATATCCATTTTAGAGCTATTGCGCCTATCGCCATCTCATAAAACTATCTTGGATCAAGCACTTCAAGAGGCGTCAGTCCCTGCAAATTTGAATATAGACCAATTTCAAGCCATGGTTGGAAATCTAAAGTCATCGCCTTGTCTCACTTTTTCTGAAAGTTACAACTCTTCTTTCCAACAACCTCATAATGCTTCGCTACACATTGAAGGCTTTATCAATCAACATAGGATCAAGCGAGTCTTGATCGATAATGGAGCAGGCCTAAACATTTGCACACTACAGTTGGTCATAGCATTGGGATATGCAATAGAATCAGTGGATCCTCACAAGAAGATCACCATCAAGGCCTATGATGATGCAAAGCGTTCATTCAAAGGAGCTATGGTACTACCAATCCGAGTCGGCCCTATGGTAAAGCACATAATTTGTTAGGTTCTGGACCTTCCTCTGCCATATAATCTATTATTAGGGAGACCTTGGATACATGCCATGCAAGCTGTTCCATCTACCTACCATCAATGTATCAAGTTCCCACATAACGGTACAGAGATCACAATCCTGGGTGATGCGAATCCTTTTGCGTATTGCCATAATATCAACCATCAACCAGAGATTACTGTCCCTAATAATAGAGAAGCCATTTCCTCTACATCATATATAAGCCCAACCTCTCTTGCCAGTTCGAACACCCCTATACCCAAGCAAGAAAAGCTTAAAATGAAAGTAGCAGAGGAAGGTCCTGGAGAATACAACTTGAGTCAGCTCTTTTGTGTGGGACAAATGCCCACTTCTCCTAGAACACATGGTAAACCACAGTAGTTACTCCAGCAACCACTAATCACGCCAGCATGTGCCTTGACACCTTTCGTCCTTGGAAAGAGTCAAGAGGAAGAGACACAAGATGAGGACCTAGCGGAATGGATCTATAAAGATCCCATCACCATTGATAAACCGCAAGTTACACTTCCTACGGAACAGTATGGCAAAGGCCTCCTCATTATGCAAAGAATGGGATATGATGGTCAAAGTGCTTTGGGATACTGCAAACAAGGACGACATGAACCTCTACTACCAGAATTCAAGCCCAAAGGTAATACAGGCCTAGGCTTTGAAAAAGAGATCCTTCCTAAACTCAGATTCAAAGGAAAACCCAGCAAACCATTTTGCCCACCTACTGCAAAGAGGACACCTTTCATAATCAAAGCACCATCAAGCACTATCCCCACTGCCCCATCAAGGCTCGCAACTCCACCGCAACCATCACCAATGCCAAACATCCCACCAATCGAACTAGTAATCCCATCAGCAACACCATTCATCGCAACAACTGTATCAAAACCCGCAGCAACATCTATGGCACCAGCCATTCCAATAGAAGCCACTAAGTCAACACTGCCGATACTTCCAGTAACAAATCCTTTAATCCCCATCAAAATTCCTGCAGCACCGATCACTACAAAGGTACATAAACCAATCACGCCTGCAGTATTCAACTCCAGCGACATCCCAGTATGGTATAGCAATCGGATGCTGGAAAGTGATTCAGAGACCGACTCACATGAGTGGGAATTTGATTCTGTACAGCTTAACACTTCAGATGAGGAAGGCACATCACCACCTCCACCACGCAAAGACATCCCTGTTTACGGAGAAGCACAGATAAAGACCACTTGGGTACCTGAGCTGGAAACATCTTCCACAGACCCTACGTCTCATCCTACGCCTGATTCTGACAGGGAAAGTACCATCAACGACCTTCGCCACACTGTCTTAACCTCACTGATACCTCTAACGAACTTAACCTAATCGATGATGTAATGCCCATTATCCACCCTGAACTCATCGAATGGAACCAATCAAATCTTCCATGTCTTGACCTCTTCCAAAATGATGAGGCCATCATTGACTTTTTGGAATTAAGGGATAACCTACCAAGCAGGGATCACAAAGCTGGATTTTCCATTGAACTTAATAGCGCAGCATACTTCGGGGCGGATGCCAAACCTTTCAGCTGCAAAAATATAACATTAAAACATGGATCTTCTAGTGAAAACCACACTGTGGCACTGTTTGATCCAACAAAAGTAAAAAGAAAGAGCGTATCCAATGGTGAAAACCTCTCTGAGGCGCCTGAGGATGAAGGGTTTGACATTCTCCCTGCTAGTACACAACAGGAATGATCAACGATTCTCATCGAGGAAACCAAAGAATACAGTGTGGGGACTCCTGAAAATCCTCATATCATACATCTGGCATCTCTTCTCACTCCAGAGGAACAGCCTAAATTTATAGAGTTCTTCCAGCAGCGTCAGATCAACTTTGCATGGTCATATGCAGACATGCCTGGGCTTGATCCGGATTTAGTTATGCATCACCTCACAGTAGCAGAAGGAGCCAAACCTGTCAAGCAGAAACTTCGTAAGATGCATCCCTAGATTGCAGTGCTAGTCAAAACAGAACTCAAGAAACTCCTGGATGTTGGTTTCATTAGACCAATTGATTATGTAGAATGGATCTCCAATATTGTGCTAGTTGGCAAACCAAAAGGGGGCATCCGCATTTGTACCGACTTCAGAGATCTAAATAAAGCCTGTCCTAAGGATGACTTCCCCCTACCAAATATCGACATCATAGTGGATTTGAAAGCAGGACATGCCATGCTTTCACTCATGGATGGCTTTTTAGGATACAATCAAATAAAGATCACACCAGAGGACCAACATAAGACAACCTTCACATGTCCATGGGGCACATACTGCTGGAATGTAATGCCTTTTGGTCTAAAGAATGCAGGAGCAACCTATCAAAGAGCAATGACCACCATCTTCCATGACATGATGCATACTATGATGGAAGATTATGTGGATGACTTACTAGCAAAATCACTCACTAGAGATGGGCATCTCCACATCTTAGATCAAATCTTTGATAGACTGGAACAATACGATGTTCGACTCAACCCAAAGAAATGTGTCTTCGGAGTGACCTCCGGGAAGCTTCTAGGATACATTGTCTCAAGCAAAGGCATTGAGGTCGATCGAGCAAAGGTTAAAGCAATCATGGACATGCCACCTCCAAGGAATATCAGTCAACTAAGAACACTACAAGGACGGCTTCAATCCATCCGCAGATTCATTGCATAATTGGCTGATAAGTGTCACCCATTCACACACCTGCTACACAAGAACATCCGCTTTCAGTGGGATGACAAATGCCAACAAGCATTTCAGGTGCTTAAAGACTATCTCATGAATCCACCATTGCTGATGCCACCAGATTCAAGTAGACCGTTGTTACTTTATATCTCAGCAACAAGTACAGCATTGGGTGTACTACTGGCACAACATAATGCAGAAGGCAAAGAGTGTGTTGTATACTACATCTCTCACACATTGGTTGGCTATGAACTCAATTACACAACTATTGAGCGAGCTTGCCTAGCAGTAATCTTAGCAGCCACTAAACTGAGGCACTATCTATTAACACACAAGGTACAACTCATCGCAAAGATTGATCCACTCAAGTACTTACTTAGTAAAGCAGCATTGACAGGTCGCTTGGCCAAATGGGTGATGATTCTAAGTGAATTTGACATTGAGTATGTGGACCGTAAAGCTATCAAAGGTCAGGTTATTGCAGATCAGTTGGCCGATGCACCACTCATAGGCGATCATCCTCTTATTTCCAATTTTCCAGATGAAGAGATATTCATGATCACAGAAGCACAGCCATGGAAACTATATTTTGATGGTTCATACACTAGGCATGGCTCGGGGGCAGGCATTTTGTTTATCACACCTCAAGGTGATAGCATCCCGAAGTCTTACAGGCTCACATTTCCAAGCGCAAACAACATAGCAAAATATGAGGCCTTGATCACAGGACTCGGGCTAGTCGTACAATGGAAATTAAAATAACTACAAGTATATGGTGACTCACAACTGGTCATTCGACAAGCAAAAGATGAATATCAGACCAAGGATGATAAACTCATGCCATACAAGCAAATGGTGGACAATCTAAAGACATCATTTATTACTATCACCTTTGAGCAGATACCAAGAGATCAGAATCGAGCTGCTGACGCTATGGCTACTATCGCATCTCTACTAGATCTTCCACAGAATTCAACACGCTACGAGTTCTTGGTAGAACAGCTTTGGATTCCCGCTTATGATACCCCTGAATCCGAGATGATATGTCACCTTGTCGGTTCTGAATCCCCATGGTATGGTGAGTTCTACACCTATCTCCGCGATCACACCCTTCCTCCCAACCAATCAAATAACCAACGAAAAACCTTCATTCGCCAAACTGCTCGATATACCATTATTGCCGAAACCCTATACCGACGTAGTCTTGATGGTACTCTCCTTCGATGTTTGGAACAAGGTGAGATAACAAAGGCTTTGGAAGAGGTACATGAAGGAATCTGTGGAACCCATGCAAGTGGTCCGTCATTAGCCAAGAAACTCCTGCGCAATGGATACTATTGGCCATCTATGGAAAAGGATTCCTACTACTTTGTCAGAAAATGCAAGAAATGTCAAGTTCATGGGGACCTGATACATGCACCAGCCCAGGAACTGCAACCAATCACAACACCATGGCCTTTTCGTCAATGGGGCCTTGACCTTGTGGGTAAGATTCATCCATCTTCATCCAACGGCCATAAATTTATTATTACCGCCACTGAATATTTCACCAAGTGGATCGAAGCTGTTCCACTTACCCAAGTCACCGGCAAGCAGATCGCCTCATTCATCCTCAATTACATCATCTGCCGGTATGGTGTACCCATGTCCATCATCACAGATAACGGTCTTCCTTTCAAAAATCAAGATGTCCGTGAACTTTGTGAGAAATTTCATGTCCAACACCGCTTTTCCACTCCCTATTACCCACAAGGCAATGGTCAGGCTGAAGCATCCAATAAAAACATATTGAGGATCCTAAAGAAGACAGTCAATGATGCCGGCCGTGATTGGCATGTTCAATTGAATCCAGCGCTATGGGCATATCGAACTAGCATTCGGACCCCTACAGGTGCAACTCCTTATTCATTGGTCTATGGTGCTGAAGCTATCCTACCTATTGAGGTCAAGATACCATCCTTACGGGTTTCATTGCATAATATCATCGATGATGAAGCATACAGAGTATCCCGTCTTCAGGACTTGGAGTTACTTGATGAAAAGTGACAAGCTGCATACAATCACCTCAAAGCCTATCAGCGGCGCATGAGCAAAAGCTACAATCACCGAGTTAGATCTCATACATTTGAGGTAGGTGATCTTGTTCTTCGAGAGAATCCTCGCAACCAACCAAACAGAGAACATCAAGGCAAGTTTGAATCAAACTGGCTGGGCCCATATGTTGTCACTACTGTATTCGGGTCTGGGGCATATCAGTTGGCTACATCAAAAGGAGAACCGCTTGCAGATCCAATCAACAGCATGCACCTCAAACGGTTTTACACATAAGTTGCATAGAGTATCAAGCTCCCAGATATACTGGCAAAAATACCAAAAACATTCAGAAAATGTCCTAAAGAAAATACAAAAACATTCAAAAACGTAAAGAAAAATCATCCATCCAAACGGTGAACAACCACTCCGGTGGCACCTTGGGTAAGAGCGATGGTGAAAACCTGGCAAACAGGCACCACTCGTAAGGGCTATGGCTCCATTGTCTTTTCAGACTTGTTGCGATCACATTTACTTCATACATACATCCATCCATCCAAAGCCATGGCTTGTTAATCATCTGTCATTAAGAAAGTACTCCATGTGTCTAGCATCCCACTTTTTCATAGTCAGGTCTCAAAACTGGGGGCAACACCCTTAACCTATTGATGGAAGTGGATTCTACATTGTCTTATGTGTCATTACACTCTTCATTCAGGCAATCATCAAAAATATCAAAAACAT
Source organism: Cryptomeria japonica (assembly GCF_030272615.1). Taxonomy (NCBI): domain Eukaryota; kingdom Viridiplantae; phylum Streptophyta; class Pinopsida; order Cupressales; family Cupressaceae; genus Cryptomeria; species Cryptomeria japonica. Next base: position 125,725,187 of record NC_081410.1, read on the forward strand.
TCAAAAATGTCCCAAAAAATACCAAAAACAATACAAAATCCAAAAACATTCAAAATTGTTTCACAAAATCCAAAAAAACATCGAAAAAACCATCGAAAATCAAAACAAAAACATGGCAACACCTTGTACATATTCATCCGATCAGATACAAAACAAACATTGACATAGTACTCACACAATGACCATTTATCAATCGACCACACAATCCACATCCAACAAATCAGAGACTGTCTTCAACAAGGATGCATCCTTCCTTACAAAAACAAAGACAAGATGACATTTTCTTTGACAAGAAAATTCTGTTTACACTATCAAATACTTGGTTGATTTCTGGTCTAGTAATTTATATTAGGATCTTTCAGCATTGTTTTGCATCATTTGCGCATTACTTCCGATGAAGTTCTGGGGCATGTACTAATGGTGTCTACGTGGGAAGTTCACTAAGCTACGTGATCATAGGCAATAATACAGTCATAGATCACTACGGCTTGTTGACTACAGCGTATACCTCGACCATATGAGCATGAACCATTACCAAGGATCCATATTCTTTATTCTTTATGTATATATTGTTTGTTTGCAGGTACAATTCTCTTTCTTTGGTTCTTCCTACCTCATCCAAACTGGATAAAGGTTTTATCTCTTATTACAGCATGCACTTGTCTCAGGATATGATCAGTCTAAGATCAAGGAGGACGATCCAAGTCATGCATGAAAGGAGATAATCCTTGCCTATTCTGCAAGCAATACTCAGGTCAACTTGATCCATTATATCAAGTTGCTTGTATTAACTTTCTATATCAAAATCCATGTAAGAAATACTCTGGTCATCTTGAATCTTTATGTCAAGTTGCTTGTATTTTCTTACAACATTTTAAAGCTCAATGATGAAAAATAAAGCACCATGGATCATCATTCCATCTCATTTGTATATATTGCATTCCATCCATCCATACATTCATCAATAGCTGCATATCATTCCTACATAGTAATGACAATGGATACTCTATTTTCCTCTTCTTCCATAGGAATGTAATAGGTCCTCCATTTCTTCTATCTAACATTGAACCCCCCCCCCCAACCCTTCCCATCTTGATAATCACCATCACATACCCTTCATCGTGTCCCATCAAATCAATCAAGCCACATTCATCACCATCCATCTCTAATATGAGGGACTGTGTTTCCCATCCTAAGTCATCCACAAAATTAAGCTAGTTACTATGTCTACACAGATACATCGACTCCCACACACCTAGACTATCAACAGATACTCTGATCAAGTATCTTCGGGTCTCAATAGGTAATCGATCATGGTAAATCCTAGACTACATCAGGCATTTATCATAATGACCTAGTCTCAACGGGGCTGCCATGATTCCCCACAACCATCCATCACATGCACACACTATCAATTGATCAACCAATCAAACACAATCCAACGGACAATTACATCAATTGTCTACGTCTCAACGAGTATTTTGCTTCATATACCTTGACTTCATCGGACAATTACATCAATTGTCTAAGTCACCATCAGGTCACTTTGATTCACTTACTCAGACTTTATCATGTCCAAGTGACCAACTGACATCAACTGTCATGCTTTGACTTGACTAGGGCAATTCAACCGATTGCACCAGATTGTCCAACCAATTTTGATCAATTGTATAGCATCAATCAAAACCCCACACTACATCTGCTATGTATCTCTTGCATGACCTCAGGGTACTCGCTGGCTTGTTGTTTCTTCATATTCACTCCATTTTCTCCCATTCTTTCATCATTAGTTCTAATTTCTTCTATTCTACCTCCCCTCCACTTTTCATTCTTTTTCGAGAGATCGCCCGATTTTTCAAAAAAAATCGGCCCATCTCTCGAGGAGGCATACCACCCATTAAATTTACATTTTATGGGGCATTTCTTCACACCTATTTTTCTTTCTTTGAAACGACACGATAAACCGCACCGTCTCAAAGAGGGGCAAATGTAGTCACATAAATCTGTCCACTTAATTAAATGAATACTTAGTATTTATTTGATTATTTAACCATCAATTAATAATTAATTAAATTAATATTTAATTAATTCATCTTAACCCTCTTCTCCTATTAATTAAATAAATTATTCAATTTATTTGATTTAATTCACTTAACCAAATTCAGACCATTAATTAAATAAATAAATCATATTTATTTAATTAAATATTCTCTCACATTTAAATAAATTAATATTTATTTAAATCCCCCAAAATCCCACCTCTCACATTTAAATAAATTAACATTTATTTAAATCACCTTTATCCTCCACCCACTTGTATTTTCCTACAAATGCAAGTTGCACAATTATTTTAAATAAATAATTTATTTAAATCACCTTTATCCTCCACCCACTTGTATTTTCCTACAAAAGCAAGTTGCACAACTATTTTAAATAAATTATTTATTTAAAATCCTATTTATCCTCACCCACTTGAAACCTTTAATGGTTTCCCTTAAAGTATTCAAACTTGATGGCTTTAAAGTCTTCAAACTTGATGGCTTCCTTATATAGTCTTCTTAAGACTTTAATGGTTTTCCTTAAAAGTCTTCAAGCCTTTAATGGTTTCCCTCAAAGTCTTCAAGCATTTTAATGCTTTATCTTCATTTTTCTCATTTAAATAAATTAATATTTATTTGAATATTTATCCAAATACAAATTACACCATTTAATTGAAATAAATGATTTTATTTTAATTGAAAATACCAAAATTTCTCCCACTTGCATTTTCCTACAAAATCCACTTGCATGCCTAAACCCCTTCTAGAATTTTCTAATCACTTCTAAATAAACCTAACCCCTTCTCTAAACTTTATCACATTCCTAAGCAAAAGGGAAGTCACTTCTCAAACCCTCAAAGTCTTTGATAACCATTAAAGGCTTTCAACCTTCAACCACTAAATGGCTCAAAGTCTTTGATAACCATTGAAGGCTTTCAACCTTCAACCACTTGATCCCCAAAGTCTCCAATAACCATTAATGGTTACCTCAAACCCTCCCACATGGTTAAAACATTTGTTTTGACTCAACCTCTACCCAACCCAAAGGTCTCATCAAGCCATTAATGCTTTGACCATGATTATCTCTTAAACATTTGCACAAAGGTTTATCCTTGGATTAACTCTTAATCCAGTGGGTAATCTTAATTTGGACTTGACCCTTAGCCTCTAGATAAACACGAGGTCTTCTCAGGCCTTTAATGCCTCCAACCTCTTCTCTCAACCCAATCCTATGTTGACACTTATCACCATTTTATTGGTGCCAATTGTGCACATGGATCCCCAACTTTCAAACTTGGCCCTTGATTAAACCATTCAATCTTAACCCTTCATTTCCCCATTTCTTCTATAAATAGAACCCTTCTCCTCAAGCAAAGGGAAGCATTTAGAGTATTGTTGTTATACTGGCATTAGTATAGAGCTTTTTCATAGCATCACTATCTACTCTTGCATAGTATTTGCTTATCATATTCAACCATCTTGAATCTCCATATGGCATCCATGGCTAGTGCTAAAAGCTAAGAGCTACACTCATTTGGGACTTGGAGAGGAGAGGAACAAGGGAGGAGCAACTATGAGCATCTTGATTAGCTATTTTATTCTATGTTTATATGCTTTCTATTTCATGCTTAATATCTCTCTTGATATACCTGTTTAGGATAATCTTTTGTTGCTAACACTAACGTTTGTTTCTTGTGCTCTTGTGTGTGTTGCCATCAAACAGATTTTCTAATCCTTTTTGCAGAGCATCAGAAACAACAAAAGCTTATCCCGCAAGGTAAACAGGAAGTGCAAAGGGACTTGGGAGATAAGAAGACAAAGAAAATACAAACGGGATGGTTGTTCCCCCTTATCCTGCGCGGTATGAAGGATCGTTTAGCGGTTGAACACAGTTTGTTGAGCGTGGACCTGGGGTTCCACGTCGAACATCTATGACCATCGGATCTTCATAAAGGCATGATCTGACAGCCATGCTTCAATCATAAATTGGGCCTAATGGATGCCTATGTAGAGAGATCTTGCGCATCCATCTTCATGCGAATCTCTCAGATCGATGGTGGAATTTTTATTTTGTGGTGGTCGTTGAGTTTTGAATGCTCTATAGGAGGGTGGTTGTCAAACCAATGGTCGAGGACATTTTTTTGACCCATTCGGTGCCCCATTTCAGACCCGATCTCACTCCAACCACCAGATTTTCTCACCTTTACTCTAGATTGGACCTTGCAGGCCGATTTCAAATGCCACCCATGTCCTCTTCAATGCAATTCAGAGACTTTTCGGCTTTGCAGATACCCCTAGACGCATTCAAATGCAGGGTTTTCCCTGATTTGTGGGGTTTTCGCTCTTCTAGAGGCATAGGATGCCTTCATAGGCTAGATTCAACACGCCATTAGATCATCCTCGATTTGATCTTCTTCTCCCCTCTCAGATTTTTATAACCTAACCCGAATAGGGTTAGGGTTTCCATCAGTTGTTCAATTTTGAGTTATGCCTGAACTATAAAGGCAATTTTTGTATCTTTCTGATGCATCTTCTTCCTTTTCATTTTTAGTTGAATAATTGTTTTCATGATTTGTTAAAGTTGCCTTGCCTTTAAATTAATAGATTATGCTTACTTTGCCTCCTTCAGTTCTTACAACTTGTATAATAGTTTACCTCCTTGTATGAATGTATTCTGCTTTATTTTCCTTAGTTGTAAGTGTCTATGTTGACTCCTCTGTGGATGTCGACTGTGAACTAAACTCAGTTCCTCTCTTCATTTCATAAGATTCCAACCTTCACTCGCACATAGGTGGCTAAAGAAGGATAGGAATTTGTGCATACTCAGAGTAATTGTAATGATGTTATGTGCAAATATAGGTGAGAAGATCAAACTTTCAATCTAGGTACAAACCTTTTCCCTTTTCAAGTAATCCTTCTTCCCTTTTTCCCTCAGAAATCAGTAGTGTTAGATTATTGATTTTGGGTTGGTCCAACACCTATATCAGATTGGAAAGGAAGTCGGCCTTCTCCAGAGACTCAACCTCACTTCTGCAAGTCCCACACTTGAGAGGTTGTTTCTATGTGTCACAGGGTTAATGAGCTCAGGAGTTCATCAAGGGTGCAGACTTTTGTGACAACAATAACTTAAAAATGAATCTAGAGGGGTTGGGTAGATAAAAACATTAATCAAGATAATGATTTCCCCGTACATGGTTGAGTGCTTGTTTAGGCTCAAGGTGAGGTAGAAAGGCCTGGAATGGTGAGATCAACTACCTTGTCCTCTTGAAAGGTATTTTGGTTCCGCATGAGTCTTGAATGGGGTCCAGGGGTCGAGAGAGGTTGCCAAGATAACCCTGGATGGGGGTCAGGGCCTATGGAGGCCTGCCAGGATAACCCATATCAAGCTATGCAATGAAACTCCTCCCTTGTGTGCATTGTTGTCATGTTTCTATGTATGTGGCTTCTGGAGTTATTTCCATGATTAATGTTTTATTTATGTAAGTTTTGATTGAGTCCTTACCTGGTAGAATTATTTTTAGACCATGTGTTGTATTGTTTTGCATGTATGCTTAAGGGCCTTATATTATCTCCTAGCACGGGAGGTGGACCTTCGAGTTCCACATGGTCGGGTGGTAGTTGCCTTCTTCCATCAGGGATTTTGTTCCTATCTTTGCATGGATTAGCTTCCTTCTTGTTTCAGAATGCTACTCTTGGTTTGGGTCAGCTTAGTGAGTTAGATGGAGATCTCTTGCATTTTGACTTTGTACTTATGTGTGTCCATTGTAACTTATCTGTATCCATTGTAACTTATGTGTATCTATTGTAGCTTATGTATATTCATGCCTTTATGGAAATTATGTAATTGATGTATCAATGGAGTGTAAATGATGAAATTATGATGTAGCAATGGTGTAAGCTATATTGTATTCTTAATGAAATCTTGATCTATATGAACTGAGAATTAGATAATAGGTTTAATGTTAGTTATTGGAAATTTTGACCTTGAAATGAAAAGTGATCGTGTTTGTTAATCATTACTTTGTATGTTATGTTAATTGTTATTATTGGTTTCTATGAATGTAGTTTTTAAAAAAAATTATGTGATGCAATGCAAATGCGTAATTTAATAATTGGTTTAAATGGAATACTTTAATCATTCGTTAGAAATATGTTCTTTTGTGTAGCAAAGTTTTGGATTAAAGCAAAAATAGGTTTTGAAGGGGCCCCAAAACCCTTTACAAAAAGGTTCTAAGAGAATTAGAATCAAAGATTAACATAAATCCAAAACAAAACAGGTTGCAAGAGAATGACATTACAAATGACAACCATAGAGACAGCAAAAGCCCAGACCGGCAACAAAAACCAACAAAGAGAATAAAACACAGAACCAGCAAAACAGAGACAGCAACGACAATAGACAACAGACCCAATTACATGAATCTCTTGAGGGTCTTAGCGAACTTAGCCTCAAGGACACTCATATTTTCAGCAGCAACTTTTATTTCTTTGTAGTCCACCTTCTGAACGGTTGTCTTCTTCTTCATGTTGCAACTATGCACCATAACAACCATAACGTCAGTAGTATTCTTCACAATCTTGTGGATGTTCGACATGATAGCCTTAAGCATAGCTTGGGTCTTATTGCATCACTCTTCGACATTGGAGATGTGGTCTTCAAACCTTTTCATTATCTGATCAATCCCTTTAGCTATACTTTTAATGCATTCCAGCACCGACTTCTTCTCCTCCGTTGTCCACTGCCCCACATCCATCTGATTGATTTGATCATCACCAATAGGGATGGCCTCCATTTTACTACCCAGGGCTCTTTGATTGAGTCTAACCTCCTTTAATTCATGAAACAACCATTTAAATATGTTGAACGTGTTAATTACATGTTCTCATGCCATACCCAGCACATTCTCATAATCTTCCTTTTTATCACTAAGCTTTGGACATTTTGGGTGAAGGTCCTCGTGAGCCGCCGCACCCACATTACCAAAATCATGGGGTGGGGACAGAGGGGTTTGAGGGATATGGTTGTCCAACTCCTTGCTATCTTCTTTCTCACTCCCAGAATCCTCAAGACTAACTTTGGTACCACTGGAAGCAGGGGAGTCATTTCCAACCGAAGTGGAAGAGGAAGATACCACAATTTTATTTTGGCCCTTTTTAACCTTGCCTCCCGAGGGATTGGTAGTCACAGATTTCTCAAGTTTAACTTTTTTTGGAGGGGGATGGGACTCACCTTCAGAATTAGACCCAGACTCATCTTCACCTGATTCACCCACACTAGTATCCTCTTCAGAAGAAGTATGAATAAATTCATCAGGGGCAGGAAGGGCATGGAAATGAGAATCAATAAGAACTAGCAGTCCTTCATGCAATATGGGGAACTTAGAGGGATTCTTCTTGTGGTCATTAAAATTGTCTCTTAGGACACACATAAGATAAATGGGAATGACATCTTCACTCCATGACGAAACTGATTCATGATCACAAAATGATGCCCATAAACTCTAGTAAAATTACCATCTAAAGTAAGGTATTCCATAATTACCTTTAACATCTTCTGCCAGAAGGGCTTGAACACCGAAATGGAATAGTAACTGGCAGTCTTTTTAACAATTTTACCTCTCTCTGCTTCCTTCTTGGGAAAATCCTTCACAGCTTACTTCGTATACGCTCTATCCCTGTACTATTTCATGCCATCCATGGAAAGCCCAGTGACTTGGGCAATGAGGCTTTCATCCACCAGAAATTTCCGCCCATGGATAATAATGGTCTCATCCTTCCAATGCTTGGCAAAGTAATTCGTAACATTGTCCTTGTTAGTTTCAATTTCTTTAACTGATGTAAGTTTGGAACTGTATCAATGTTGAGAAACCTTAGGGGAAAGTTAGTAGATGACTTCCGCATGTGCATTTTAGATCCATTCTTATTTTTCTATAGCTTAAAACATTATTAAATAGTTTTAAAAAAAAATTATTTCACCTTTATTTGGATGACTTAGTCTTTTCCTCTAGGGTTTCTTGGCGGGGCGTTTCATTGTAGTTGCAACTTGAGTATCAATATGATTGGAAGATTTTTTGCTATTATCTTAATGAAGTTTTTATTTTTTTTCCAAGGTTTTGAAATGTTTAATAAGCCTCTTTATTCCTATCAAAGGCAATCAAGAATGGAGGACCTACATGTCGATTAACCTAAAGTTGATAATTACAAAGTGTTATGCACATGCGTGTGAAAGATGTGTAGTGATGAAACAAAATCTTTCCTCTAATATTTGGTTGCAAATTATCAATAAAATTTCTTTGTATACTAGCATCAGGAATAGGATAAGCAATTTGAGTATACAAATATTGATAACTTCTCATAAAATCTATAACTTTTTTCTTAACACTTTGTTTATAATGTGATACATTAGTCAAAGTAACTTGTGGTCCAATGTTGTAAAAATGCATCCACTAATTGTTGAAAATTGACAATTGAATAATTAGGTAAGGAGAAAAACCATTCCAAGCCACATCTTTCATGGTATAAGTACAAAGTTGTGTCACACTTAGACCAACTTATCAACATAATTGAAATTAAGCATTTCTAGCTATAATTTTTTTTTGGTCAAACACATGGTCTAACAGATTCATTCTAGCTGATTTAGATATGGATCACAACATTTCCGATTGGAGTGTCTACTAAATGCATATTTTATACCACTTTGGGTCTAATTAACAAAAGAATAAAATTACTTGAAAGACTCGATGTTTCAACAACTCCTACTCTTATAAACAATATTTTTTAAAAAAACTAAAAAATACCTTCTTGTAAATCTATAAGTGAAATTTTCTTAAAAATGTATCTTTTAATGTTTTAATTATATTAAATATTTTATTTTTTATTTTTTTGAAAGGAGTTCATGAAGACTATAATAAAAGGTTGACTATATTGCCAAGGAAAAATAATAAAATTTATTTAATTTTTTTGAAAAAAAATGATGAAGCAAAGAAAAGATTCTATGTCAAGATAATATAATTATTTTCTATCAATGATAAATAATTAAGACAAAAGGTGACATCAAATGAAAAGAGTTATATTTAGGAACATGTCGGTTCTCAAATTTATTTAAAAATACATGTTTATAAAAATAGTAAATATATATATGGACTAAAGTTTCAAGTTATCGATACATAAAAAAATTGAAGGAAGAGAAAGATAAAATCTAGTATAGAAAGAGTGATGCTCCTTGCACTTTCAAATATAGCATTTCATCAACAACTAAAATTTAGTGTTTATATTATTAAAAAAACATTTGATTTTAAAAATAAATAAAAAATTGCAAACATAAATATAATAAAAATATACTTTTTATTAGTCAAGCATCACTTCAAAATTGAAAACAGATATGGCACCTTTTAATGATTCAATTTTAAATTTTAAATTAGCATTGATCATTTCCTTATTGGAAATATGTGTTGTCATTGATGTCAACCTGATGGCTGACAACATGTGTTGTCCTTCATGATGGGCAGTTGTTATGTGATCATTAATGTTATTGTATTGGCATGGTTTGTTGATGAAGATGCTATACAGTACTGATGTGATGATGGTAATGATAATAATTTAATGATGATAAGTTGTGGATTTTTAGCATCATGATGATGATTATGATGAGTTTTCTTGGCCTTGGCACTTTTTTTAGGCTAATGTTATTTTCGAAATGTTTATAGTATAATGAGATGTGATATGTAGGAAAAAGTATTTTAAGAATGGCTAAAAGAATGCTTCATATTTGAGGATTTGGTCTTACCGATTTGAAAATGATGTTTATGCTCTATGGACATTGTACTGTTGTCTTTTTAGGTTCCTAGTGTTGCCACTACAGTGGCTAGTGATTGTTGTTTGTTGACAGTCTGGTTGTCTATCAAAGGTGGATTTGATTGGTCTAGAAAATGCTCTGCATTTCTCCACATTGTTGTTTTAGGTGTTGTGACATGGAGGACATGCTTGTAATGTTTTTGTGTTGTCTCAATTCTAGTTTCATGTATTGAAGTTTTTTGCAAGAATATATATTGATGTTCAGTTTAGGATTGTGTTTCTTGACATTTTGATAATGAAGTGTTATGTATCTATTTGTGTTACACCAGTGATAGTGAGAAAAGAGAATTTGGGAACATTATTGGATGTTCTAGGAATGACCTCTTGTTCTTTGCATGGTGTTGAATGATCAATTTGGTGTTGCATCGTGTATGATGTTGTCTTTTCTGGGCAATTGTTATGGTTTGGTCGATACGGTTTTGTTTTCTATCTTGTGGCATGATCTTAATGATATGTGTCGACTTTGAAGAGTGTGTTAACTTGTATTTGGGTCCTACCTTTGGCATGTGGGGATTTGCATTAAGTTAATTCATTTGGATGATATTTTTTTGGGCCTATTGGTTATGTACTACATTGTTTATCTACACATTACCTTGTTATCGACCTTGGATGTTGTGCTCTAGCATGTGTGTTATTTGGAGCCACTTAGAAGAAGTGTAATATAATGTTTTAGGTCATCTCCATCTCTTCGATTGGACCACATTCACAACAATTATGTTTGGTGGCAAACTTAATTGGACTTATTCTTGTCCCATGTTCTAGGCGACCTAATTGATGTTTTGAGATGTAAAGGTTGGTATATATAGAAAATCAAATCAATATGGATTGTGCGGTGTTATGAGTGTATGAATAAAAATATGTGTGAGTGTGCTTTAATGATCATATCATTTGTAGAGTTTTGTGATGTGAAGACAATGAAAGTGTGGTGGTGATTATTGTTGGAGTCGGATTCTTGTAACAAAGGCCCAAGTATAGCTTCATATTTGGAGAAGACTTTATCTTTTTTATTCAAATGTTCATGTACCTTACCCGAATATAGTGGATCTTCTCAAAAAATCTTTGTATATTTACTTAGAGCAGTGAGCTTCAAACTGCAATTCTTTATATCTTTCCCTAGAGTAGTGAGCTTAAGCATGTAAGTCCTTATGTATCTTTCCCTATAGCATTGATCTTCAACCTGTAAGTCCTTTTGTATCTTGCCCTGGAGAAGTGAGCTTCAGTTTGCAAGTCCTTCTAGGTGGAAGTGAACTTCCTTGGCATTAAGCCTAAAATAGATATGTAATCATTTCATATATTGTGAGTTGACTCTCACTATGGTTTTTCCCTATCTTGGTTTTCCACGTAAATTTGACATTCACTTGTGCATTGTGTTTCATTGTTTTGTTTTTCCTTACTATTAATAAGGTTAAAAATAATTTGATAGTGTTTTGGGAAAATTAAGTTTAGTGTTTTAAGGTCCAGACTGAATCACCCCCCCCCCTCTTGGTCCTAATGTGTGTTAAACAATTTCTAAAAATGTGACACAACTTTGTACTTTTTCCCTTAAGGAATATAGGGAAAAGTTTTGCAAGAAGTTTGTCATCATAGAATAAGTCGCTACATAAAGAAAAAAATGTTTTCGCATGAGTATGAGGGTCACCTTTTCAATTATATTTCTCAAACCAGGGAACCTCAATGTTTTGTTGAAGTGGGATTCAAAGGATCTCAACTAAAAGTGGACTACTTATGGTATATTTAGGTATGGTAGACTAAGCTTGAATCAAATGAGTTATTTGTTGTTGTAAAGGTAAAAAAAATTGTAACAAAGGACTGATGATGACTTTTATGGATGGATTGGATTGGGAACAATTGGATTATGATGGAGGCGTAGCATGGTAAATGGGTGGAGGAGATCGTGGGTGCATATTTTGAGAAAAAAAAGGAAGAGTGAGGGAGGATGAAATGTAAACTATTGAACATGTGTAGTATTACCATTATGTACATAGTTGTAGACATGATAAAGGATGTGTATGTAGAAATATCAACTATATATGTAGGCATAGGTATAGGTATCTCAACTTTATTTGAAGGAGGAGAAGAATTTCCAAGAACTTTTGTGCAACTAGCTAACTTCATAGTGTTTTCATCCACAATGTGAGTTATGCTATGTAGAAGTTCTAGACCATGCTCATCACTTTGAATCGACTTCCTTAAACATTCAATTGAGGGGATTTCCTCTCCATCCAAGTGTTCTTGACTCACAAATTGTTGAAGACTTTCCAATTGCTTGTCCATATTTTGTAGTTTCTTATTAGACACTTGAATTGAAGGTTCGTCCTCATCATGAGAAGTACGAGGGGAATGATGCTCAATGATGCCAGGAAAGATAGGTGCCTGTTAAAGCAAAGATGATTCTTCCCAGTTCTTAGGTGGGAAAAATTTAGCACACACATCATGTTCAACATTATTAATGTTCAAACCACCAGAAGTTGTGAGTCTATAACTTCTTCTCACTTGAATATTGGATTGAGCACAATAGGTTATGAAACTCATACACAAGTATAAGCTCGCATGAAACACAATTGTACCTACAAGACAAAAAGGGAAAGCTCAAGGTAGAGGAATTAGTTTATGCTTTTGATGTCTTCTGTGTAGTTGTGATTTATCATGCAATACACTAACAAATGGTATGCAATTATAGCAATACAATAAGTGATTAAACAATGAAAGATCCCAATGGAATAATGAATTAACAACCTATTTAAGCAATGTGAGCTAAGAAAATGATGAATTTTCAATGAATGCAAGCATATAAAAGATGAATTTTAGAAATTAACACCTCTAAATCTATTTTTTTGTGCAAATTAACTCATATTTGAACATCAAATTAGAAATTATGCAGGCCTGGGTGAAGTTCACATCAAGTTCACAAAAATGAAATGTTGGGAAAAGGGTTCCTAGTTGTTAAGAAAATAGGTGTTGTACACCTTGCATGATAATGTTTATAACTATAATATTTTATTTATTATGTGAGTTGCACATGGATGTGTAATGTGTAGAGATTCCTTTGGAATATTCTCGGGGCCATTTTTTATGTTGTATTATAACATTGTAATATTATATTGTAAATATTTAATATTGGGGAAAGATTTTTGAAAAGAGAAACTTAGTAATCAATATTAAATGTGGGGTCAAGAGTTAGGAAGATCATGGTTTTAGCGCATGGTTTTGATGTAATGTTGCTTGGTGTTTTTGTGGGAGCTTGTGTCTATAAAGGCAACATTAAGGTAGTTGTTTAAGGTAATCTAGGTTTAACATTTGTGGAGGTTGGAAGCATGGCATGGGATGTGTAGTTACATGCTTGTTCACATGGAGTGCGTATTGATGACTAGGGTTTCAAAGGCTTTCATGGATGTATTGTAACATTGCATTGTTAATAATGCATGGATGATAGATGCTTTCAGAGGTTGGGTTTTTTCCCCTTGAGGGTTTTCCCAGGGTATATCTTGTATCATCTTTGATGGGTATGTTGCCTTCTTTGCATGTGGATTCTAAGTTTTTATTTGCTTGATTTATCAATTGGGTTATGTGGAAATTATCATTTGTATGGCTGCAAGTTTTATTTCATTTGGTATCAGGGCCATGGTAATGGTGTTACAACCCTAGGTTGAGTAATTCATTGTTATAGTTGATTTTGTGGAAACCATGAAAAATGAAAGATATGGAAAGATATAAGGATTTTGTAGGTTATTTATTGCAAATATGAGGGTTTTGGGTTTGTTGCTATGATGGCTTGTTTGCAGATTTGGAATTTGAAAAATATTAGGTCAAATGGGTTTTTTTGGATATGCATTCAAATGAGGGTTTTGTGGGTTAAATGTTGTAGATGACCTCCTGAGACAAAATGGACCTCACCATTAGATTTGAGATGGTTGAGCGATGAATTTTGATATTAAATTTGTCCTAATTTGGCCATAACTGAGAAAAATGCAAAATTTTTAGTATGACAGTCATACAACTATTAAATTTAATTTGCAAGGAGGATAAATAAAAGAAAAATATTTTACCCCAATGACCTTATTTTATCTTGTAATTACTTCAAAAAAATTCAACCACCCACATGTCAAAATAAACCACTGGCATTAAAAAAAGTTAAAATGATGTTGTATGTTATTAAACGCAATTTCCATTTTGTAAATGTTTGATATATTTTAAATCTATCACCTTTATTAATTTTTGGCTCTTGCTTTAAATAAATAAAAATTAAATGAAATTTGTGGAGCCTAGATTGAATTAAAACTAATCTATAAAGTGGCATGCTCAAGTGAAAAAAATAATCCTAGAATTTATGGAAATTAAAAATGAAAATTAAAGTGGAGCCCATCTTGGAGTTATCTACATAAGCAAATTAGTTGTTTTTATCATAACTTTCACTTGGGATGTCAGATTTTGGACTTCTTATTCTCATTGGAAAGTTGATTCCAATCACTATACTTTGATATATGTTGTCTTCCTTGATGTTGTCATTTTGACATGTTTTGGGGGCTTGGAAGCTAGATGTTCCTTATTACATAGTTTTCAACATAACTTTTGCATACAAAATCATATTTTTTTTATTTCAAATAGGTGTTGGAGAGCATTTTTTAGTTTACAACATAGTGGTGATCAATAAGCATTGTTATGCGGTTCTTGTAGATCATACTTGTGGTTTCGATCAATGTGATCTAGTAATCTGCTTGTCAATTATCTACTGCAACATGTATCCTTTATTGAAATGTTGTCTACTAAGTTGGTAAAGGGTTTCTTTGTTGCTACCCTCCTAAAGTCTTTGTTGAGCACTGGTTAGCATAGTGTTCACCTCCACAAGTGTAACACGAACCTGGAGGTTCCCTCTTCTATGTTCCTCTGTTAATTGCCTCATTGTATGTTTTGGAGTTATTGAACCCTTTTTTTGTTCGAATCACCATTTTTGTTACACCAAAAGCTCGAGTTGTCAATGAACAGGAGAGCGGCCAGAGACAAGGATCCATGAGAGGCGAGAGGAAGCCATGTCACAAACCCGCAAGAGGTGCTGACCACCAAGTCAACAATCCCCCCTCATCATCGATTGAGGGTTCCACATCGACGGAATGAAGGGGACCTCCTGGGATTCGAACCCATAACCTAGCACTCTAATACCATTTGTTGGAATCACCGTTGCCGTTACACCAAAAGCTCGAGTTGTCAGTGAACAGGAGAGCAGCCAGAGACAAGGATCCATGCGAGGCGGGAGGAATCCATGTCATGAACCTGAAGGAGGTGTTGACCACCAAGTCAACAAGGGTTTCTTTATTGCTACCCTCCTAACGTATTTGTTGAGCATTGCTTAGCATAGTGTTCACCTCCACAAGTGTAACATGCCCTCGGAGGTCCCCTCTTCTATGTTCCTCTATTAGTTGCCTCATTGTCTTTTTTGGAGTTATTGAACCCTTTTTTATCTCCTTTATAATCTTTATGACTACTCTTGAATACCTTACCACTCTTACTATTAGATTCATACATTTCTCCTCTCTTCTTGAAAGTTTGGGAGGACTGAGCCCATTTGACCTTTTTTCCAATTTTTGTCTTTGATGGAGTCATCCTTTTTATCTTTTTATCTTGTGTAGTGACCTTCTAGTAGGCTTAGTCCATTGTGATTGGTGCAAGAACATCTACTGATCTTTCTATTCAATTATTAAGACCCATGATGAACTTCCTTATCCAGTACTTCTCATCTATTTGGAATTGGGGTACATTTTTTAAATAACCAAGTAAAATTCTCCTAATATTTATTTATGGAGAGTTACCCTTGTCTCAAATCTTAGAAATATGTCATTTTTTTCTCAAAGAAGAGTTGTGGTGGTAATCTTTACCTAAACAATTTTACAAACCTATCCCAGGTTATGTCGACTGACCTTAGGCCTGACTCACCCTTCTTGTTTTCCCACCAACCGACAACTTCCTTTTTCATGTCATCGATAATGACATTAATCATATGTTTTTCTTTCCTATTTTGTGTATGGGATTACACCCCCCCCCCCCCCCAATGTTAACTCTAGTGTGTTCTTGTCTACTATATTTGTCTATGTAATGAGACTCTTGCTCCTTATTTTTGTTTTCATTTCTACCCTCTGCTCACTGCTCCAGGTTTTGGAGTCTGGTTTGGTTATCTTGCATCATGAGAAGGATTCAATCTAGTTTAGCAACTTGAGACTCTGGTGGACCATATCCTTTGCCACTTTCTTACATGTTGTCCATCATTTTGGTTACTTTAGACACCTGTTTATTGAAACATTTGTTTAATCTCATGAAACTAAATAATAAATTATTATTTATAATTGATGCACACACACACACACACACACACACACACACACACACACACACACACACACACACACACACACACACACACACACACACACACACACACACACACACACACACACACACACACACACACACACACACACGCGCGCGCGCGCACGCACACACACACGCACGCACGCACACACACACATTGTGATCACTTCTAAAAAGTTATTGCATTCACTTTTTTTTATAACCAAAGTGCTCTATTATAGAGCTACTATCACTTTTTGTGATGAGTTCTTCTTGCCCTTCAAATTCAGAGTAAGGAACTAGTCTAAAACCCAAGGTGGGTACATGGTATTCCATTGGGTCAACTAACTTAATTTTATTTGTAGTAGAGCTCTCGAGTTTGGGTTCTAGTATTGGTTTCTTCTTAGCTAATATGGATGCCCTAACCACTTCTCTTCATGAAGTTGTCCATGGTTGCCTTTCTCTCTCGAATTGTTTTAGTACTTTCGCTAAAGGTTTCATATTGAAAGGCAAAGAACAGCAAGAATAATCATGTTTTAAGTTGGTTTCTCTTCAAAGATGAACATAGACTGGGTCACCAACCCTTTTTCAGCTGGTTGTACATATCCACATCCTGGCAATGCCAAAAATGCTTCATTTTAGTTTTTAACCTAAATCTTTCTTTGTCATGAGTCCCTAGGTTTAGTGTTGAACCTGGTAGCTTTGATACCATATGTAACATGCTACTACTGCTGAGATAAACAAATAAACAATTGAACAATAATAACAAAAGGACCAGACAAGACAAATAACAACCTAGATATGTAACAATTTAAAAAAACAAAAAAAACAAGAGCAATAAAAATATTTAACTTTTTTACAAGATAGCAATAACAACAATATTAATCATGTACAACTAATGATTATATATCCAATTTGAAAACTAATCTAGCTTTGAGTTCATATCATAAAATTACAAAAGGAGTTTAGAGTTTACAACATTCGACAATCCATTCGATTTTCTTTAATCTTGCAAGTTGTCTAACAAGAGGGAAAGTATCATCAAGGGGATTTACCACCGAACCATAGACTTGGTGATCTCCTGCATAGCTTTCTACTAAGAGTGGCCTTTCCCTTCATAAGGGTATATGCAATTTAATTGATTTAATATCATATGAGATTAATGTTTTGACCCTACATGACTCTAGTTGGTCACACACCATAAGAACCTCCTAAGTAGCATGATCTCTTACTAGGTGGTGTATCTAGACCATGTGAACTAACAAATGCTTCCTTAACGTAGCGTCACCTTGGCCAAAGGTTTTGATTTTGCAAACACAATTAAACGTGTAGTCTATGTTCACCACCCTACTTAGTTAGAACCAGCATATGGGTTTAGGCTTATAGACCAATAAGGTTTTCTCTTATGCTAACTGCATATTGACATGATCTAGAGACTCGCTGGCTCTAAGTTGCCACTCTATACCATTCTAAGTGTTAATTTGTAGTGACAATATTTATAGTCTTCTACCTTGCATAATAAGTGTATATTAACTAATTTGAATATTCGTTGTCTATGTATTACTGGTTCCATACTCATGATCATGAGTTGCATACTTGCCTCCTCATGATTATGACTATGAGTCTATAGACATTGAATTCACTACCATTATATTGCTTGTATGCTATTCTACCATGACTTACAGTATGTTAGAGAGTTGAATACATGTTTACATTTGACACGATACTCTATTTTTAATATATCTTTTGTATTTTAGATTCAATTCATGAATTTTTTTATATTTAATTAATATTTCTTTCTTAGTGGACTAGTTCAGGTAAGAATATGTTTGATTCTAGCATATTTTCCATTTCCAGGTTTTCTCTGATTATTTTCTCAAATTGCCAAGACCCTTCAATTGTTCACTCAACTTAGAGATGTTTATCATATGTTTACTACAATAAGTTTCCTTCTAACAGAGGAATTTTTGAATACATATCAAACTTAATGTAGCAGTAGAAAGTAAAATTGTATCTCATATTTGTTTACCACTGTTCATTTTTATTGCCATTTCTCAAAAGAATCAACAAGTTATGAACCTTGAAACTATGGCTTTAAAGTTATTAATTGTGCTACAGTTATCACAACTAATTGATAACACATATTGTAATATAATATTCATATTATCAATTAAGTTATTTATCTGTGCTTATGAAAGCACTTCCATCATAGCCTTTTATTTCAATTTTCTACTTTCCATGTTTCAAAAACATTGGAAGAATTTATAGTGCATATTCTAGCAATATACTTGTTTGCTTACATGATTGCATTGTCCACTTCTCCAACCCCCTTCCAATCTCTTCACAGCTATGTCAGTTTTCTTTTGTTGTGCATATCTTTTCTTAGCTACCTTCCAAAATGAAGAGCCAAATATCAAGATTTTTGTCTTGTGTGAGAGAGAATGTCTCCACAAGGCTTTTTTTCTCATATTTAGCATACGGATTTAACCTTTTATCAATTCTCCCTAGCTTGAAGTAGTGCATGCCCCCACGTTAAAGCGATTGCATATGCAACAACGAGAGAAATTGCTTTAAGGTAGTATACATGCATCCAAAATATAAGCATGTTATCACAAATATATGCCCCCAAGAAGGACAAATCAAAGGATAATGATCACAAAACACAAAACACATAAGGGTTTTACTTAAGTCTGGAGTGAGTATGCTCTTATGATAAATAATATGTATCATGAAGTATATTTGCATTGAATTATCCTCATCCCCCAAAGAAATTAGAACCACAATGGAATAAGGGCACATGTGTCTTTTTAGTCAACATGGGATAGAAGAAAAGAGATCTCAATGCTTTGCATCATCCTCAAGTAGACAACACTACAAAAAATAAATAAAAGAATTCAGAAACAAATAGAAGAAGGTTAAGAACAAGCAAAGAGAGGAAAGAGAGAGAATCTACGACACGAATGAATCTAATCAAGCATATCATCTACCTCCTAATCTTGCTCAACATTGTTTTGGGAAGGTGGACAAGATGCAAGAGGGGCAACTTCGAGCATGGTAGATGGAGCTGCCAAATATTCCATACAAGGACCATGCTCTAATGATGAACCACTTTTTTTATTACTAGGAGCTAGGATGAATGTTTTTGAGAATTGTTTAGATAAATCATTGTGAACAAAAACATATTCATATTCGTCACTTGAATCAACATTGTTGGCATGAACATCATTTTCATCCATCTCTTTATCAAGATTAATAAAAATAAGATCTTTAATAGGAATAGCACATGAACCATCATTTTCCTTAATCATTTTTAATCTTGGATATTTAGGTTGAACTTCCTCCCTAGGGTTAGGCAAAGGTTGTACAAATGAGATCATATAGACATTTGGGGTCTTCAAGAAGGAAATGGGATGAGAAGCAAGTTCACGATATTTAGCACGACATCTCCATCGACATTCTCTTGTACAATGAATTATTTTAGTTTTAGCTAAGGGATGTGAAGGTTTAAGATCAATAGACATAGGCTTCTTCTCTTCCCTCGAGGAAAGAGGAATAGAAGAAGGTCTACAAGGTTGAAAGATAGGAGATATTGGACACTTCCCTTTGTAAGATGTAGAAAGTAGAACCACAACATATAAAGGAGGAGTAGAAGGTGTAGGAAGGAGACTGAGTCCATTATGAGGAGGAGGAATAGGTCTTGGATCTTTAGGCTTACTTAAGGATAAGATCATATGTATCATTCTTTCACTTTTGATAAAATTGAAAAAGAGTATAACTTCTAGTTTTAAGATGTTCAAATTGTTTAGACCAAAAGCAATCCAAATTAACATCTCCATGCCTCACCATGGGTTGGTACATGTTATGATTAATTGTTATGATTTTGTCATTATGAGGAAATTTTAAACACTTATGAATGGTATAAGGGACCACTTTCATGGAAGAGATCCAAGGATATCCCGACTTCACACAAAACTGATTGAATGTAGGAATGATATAAAAATGACATCTAAGCACTTAGTACCAACCTCAAAAGGAAGAGTAATAGAACCAATAGTTGGATAAGAGAAACCATCAAATATTTTAATCACCACATCAGATTTATCATATGTTACTTGATGAAATTGTAAAGTATAAAGGTATTCTTCAATTATCACATTCACCATACATGTTGTATCAATGAGCACCTCTCATGAGAGTATGTCTCTAATCTTCATAGTGATATAGATTGGGCCATCAAATGCTTCAATAGTCTCACTAGGATCAAAGGTAATGCATAGGTCCTTAGAAGGTGCAAGTTTATCAATAAGATTCACCGCATTATTAGACTCAAGGCCAAGGTCATCTAGAAAAAATGCAAGATGCTCATACTCAACCACAATAGTAGAATGGGAAGGCAAAGGATTAGTAAATATTTGGAAATTTTTATTAGGAGGAGCTACAAATTTATTTCCCTTGTCATGCACACCAGCTACAGATATGGTATTGTTATCAATAAGGTCTTGAATTCTACTCCTTAAGGAATAACACTTTTCAGTGTCATGACCAGGTTGACAATGATATTGGCAAAAAAAATTGGAATCATGATAAGGTGGAAAAGGTTTGGATGTGTCAATTGGTTTGATGGGAGGAAGTTTCAACATATTTTTATTCAACAATTGTGTCATAATGATATGCAAAGATTCAGAAAGAGGAATAAATTCTTTTTTAAAATACTTGGATAAAGGAGGCACACCTGTTGGCGCGGCTGCTACTTAGGTATTGTTGTTGTCATTCAACTTGATGGATCCCTTATTTGGTTTAAAATTAGAAAAAGGTTGTTGGGCATTTTCATTCTTATCAACCGAAGCCATTGAAGGAGATTGTTCAAATTGACTCACTTGAAGCTGATAGTTATGAAGCATTGCGCACAACTACATAAAGGAAGTAAACTCATAAAAGAGAAGCTTATCCCCAATGTATTTTTATGAATTAGAAATAAAAATTCTTTGAACATCGTTATCAGGCATAGGATGAGAAATTTGATAATACAAATGTTTATACCCACTAATAAAATCATTCACTTTTTCTTTAACACCTTGCTTACAATGAATCAAACCATTCAAAGTAATCTTATGACCAATATAATTGTGAAATTGTTGAATGAAAGCATTAGCTAATTGTTGAAATCATGTAATAGAATAAAGAGGCAAGAACAATACCATTGCAAATCTTTATCTCTTGATATTCTAGTAAACAATTTAGCCAAAAGTCTTTGATCATGAGGAAAAGCACTACACAAAGTTTGAAGTATTTTCACATGAGTCAAGGGATCACCTTTTTTGTTATAAAGCTCCAATCGAGATAATTCCATAGGTTTAGGGGGGACAACACAAACAATATCATTTGATAACGGGCTCGCTAAATCAAAAGTGGACACGTTAAAATTTGATTGGTTTATGGAAGCTATTTGTTGTTGCAAGGACAACACGGTTTGAGCTAGGTTGTTAATGGTTGCTTCGGTTGATGGGTTGAAATTAGACACATTGGAATGGGATGGAGGAGTAAAATTGTTGAATGAAGGTGGAGGTTAAGAATAAGAAGGTGGAACACTATGATAGGTAGGTATGGGAGATGGCTAGGTCACAAATGAAAGAGTCATGGAAGGAAGTATGAAAGAATTTTGATTATTAATATTGCCCCTTTGACTAAAATATGTATGGTTAACATTTTGTGTGGAAGTAGCCATGATAGTTGATGTGAAAACAGACACACTAGGAATAGGTGTAGCCATGTGAATATAATGACTGAATCAACTAGGTGCTTGAGTGTTACCAAGTACTTCAACACAACTTTTCATAGGCATGATATTAATTAGTGTCAACAATATGAGCAATACCACACAACAAATCAACACCAACTTTATCACTTTAAACCATTCTTTAATCCTCTAATCAATGTGATTGCCTCACTTTCTGAACATTGTTGACTCATCCATTGTTGAAGATTTTCAAATTCATTATCAATCTTCTCCAATTGGTCAACGAAAACCCTAGTTAGTGATTCACCCTCATCGTGAGAATTATGTAAAGAATGGAGATAAATAACATCAATTGTTGGAATAGAAGAATCACCCACATTCTTATGAAACAAGTTATCCAAATTAGGCTCCATATTCTTAGTAATTAAACCTTGGGAAGCCTTAATTCTACAACTTCTTCTCATGAAAATCTTATAGGTAGGACTAATGCACAAAGGAGGGAAATTTGAATTTGAATTTGAAAATTTGATTAAACAATACATTTTTTGTGAAAATGACTAGTTAACCAATTAATTAAGCAATTTGATTGTGAATTTGAAAGATAAATGCATCTATATCATAGCATTGCATTCATAAATATCATATCTGAAAATTAATTTGAAAATTTATGCAACCCATAAGTAAATTTTAGAATTATATATTAGGGTTTTTTTAAATTCAACCACTAAATCTATGTAATTCAGATTGAAAATGAGATCTAGGAGGGAAAATTTCAATTTTAAATTAAATGAATAATTAGGTCTAAAATAATATATCCAAATTAGACAACGCACAAGCTCAATTATATAATTAAAAAATAGGGTTTTTGTGAATGTAACCTCTAAATTTTTTAAATTCAATTGGAAACTAGAATTGCAAATATAAATTTGAATGCATAAACACTCATACCTGAAAACATAAATTAGAAAATTAAAGTGTAATATGTCATGTTCACCAAAATGTAATGGTGAAAAATTAGGGTTTCCACAATTAGATATAGTAGAAACCACTAATTTTAGGCTTAGGGACCATTACATTAAAAGAGGGGTAAACCCAATAGATCTAGCCACAAATCAGCAAGGATAGGGCTAAGAATTTTATTGGATTTACTGGTTATTTGGATTGATTACCCTCTTTTAAGTTGAATTGTGAAAATGTTAAAATTAGGGTAAATGTGTTGGAATTGAAGTAAAAATGCACGAATAGTGAACTACAGTCATCAGATCGAGCCACAAATCTAGATCTAAGGAATATAAGTCTATTCAGATCTATTCCCAGAAGGAGTTCCTGAAATGTCGGGATCGGTATGCCCATCGCACCAGTACTCTGCACTTTTCGTCATTCAAAAGGGAATTTGTTCATCACTGTAAATAAAGCTAATTCTGAAGATCACAGCTCTGTACTTGTTCCTGCAAACGCTAGAGAAGGGAAATAGGTTGGGAAAAGGGGTTTGCCTTAGATTGAACCTCGATTTTGGAATTGACCATGAAATAGAAATGAGATGTAATTGAATTGCACTAATGGAAATGTTCTCCTTTTGAGGGAGATGTTGAATAACAACTGAAAACATAAATGATATACCTTTTAATAGAGTTTTGTTTGTCTCCACAAGGAATTAGGGTTTCATGAAGTCTTTATAAACATAAAACATGCATGTCAACTCCAATGATTGAAAATTAACCTTACTTTTGGTCAAATTATTGAAAATTAAACTTACTTTTGGTCCAATGGTTGAAGGAAGACTGATTGTTTTCTCACTTAAATTTGAATGAATGCTTGATCACTTCATTCCAAATGTATATCAAAATGAGAGGGGTAGACCTCCTTTTATACTTTCCCATCGAAAAACAACTTAATTTTTCGACATGAGTGATATTGGATCTAGGTCCCAACTGAAAGGAGATGACTATTAACGAGCCCCAAAATCCTAATTGGGAGGACTATGGTGCCAACGCCTTGGTCTTGACCAATTAGGAACCAAGAAACAAAGGGCAGATGATGTGCAAGTTGAAAATAATAAAGAATTTGCATGGTGTGATCGGAATCAGGGCTCCAATTAGGCCTCTCAAGACATGAACGCCCATGTAAGGGCCTAGATAAGGATAAAATTGTAAGGTAGTACAATTTAGGATGTTGTATATGCATATATGTATACATGTGTGTGTGTGTGTGTACTCCTTATAGTATGCACTGATCATTTATGTTTCAAATACATTTAAATTAAATTGAAGTTTAAATCCAAAATGATTATCAATGACATTTAAGGTTGAACTACTTATCTGATGGCTGAAGTCAACACTAAGAGTTCAAGATGAGAAGGAACCCTAACAACTCGACTAACTTGCTAGAGTTAACCAAATCAAGTACCTAATACAAAACTCCTCATCTCTAGGCTCTGTTAACAAAACATTACATGACCAATACCTAAAGGTTTTGAAGACTTAAGATGACAACTTGACCTTTCACTTGTTAACTCCCATACCACATGATACTTTCTCTCCCTTCTTAGAGGATTATGAAATCCCTGCAACTACTATGTCAAAGCAATGTAGTTAGTCTGAAATCTCATCAATAATTCTTACATGAATAAACATCATTAAATAGCTTCATAAAACTTGATGATTTTTTAAACAAGACCATTGACATATGCATTATGAACCACTATTCAAATATATTGAATACTCACATATCAATGTATTAAAATATAGCAGATTATCAATGAGAAAGAGGGATGTAACACCTACAAACATGGTACTAGTTTGGATGTCTTTCCAAATTTAATGGAGCTCTTATGGGGTTTTACTCTCAATAAGACTTTGTCCCCTGCCAAAAATTGCCTTAGGTTATGCTTGGCATCAACATAACTCTTCTACCTGTCATTAGCTTCTACTAATATTTGATTGATTAGTTTTACTTTCTCTTCCACTTCTAGTAACATATTCAAGCCAAGGCTAATCCTATCTTCTAGCTTATCCCAACTTATAAGAGTTTGACACTTCCTTTCGTATAATGCTTCAAAAGGAGCCATTTTTATTGTAGAATGGTAAGAGATATTGTAAGAAAATTCCACAAACAAAAAATAATCCTCCCAATGGTATCATTGATCCATGTGCAATATACCCTTAATAAGTCTTCTAATACCTCATTAACTCTCTTTGTTTGACCATCGGTCTCAGAGTGATAAGAGGAACTTATATTGAGCTGCTTCCCTAAGAAAGAAAACAAGGCTTTCTAAAACCTAGATGTTATACAAGAATCTCTATTTGAAATATTTTTCTCAATAACTCCATGCAATCTAAACACTTCTTGGAAAATTTACGGGCTATGATCAATGCACCATCTGTTAGGTTTCCCAATTGGAAATGTGCCACCTTGGTGAGTTTATCCACCACAACCAAAATAGAATTATTGTTTTTCCTTTACATGGGAAACATTGTGCAAATTTCATGATATTGATGATTTTCCACTTCCTTTCTATAATCTCATTATTAAATAGGAATCTTGTCGGGTTTCAGTGTTCGACTTTCACCCTCTAACATTCTAGACACCCTGCCACAAATCTTATAGAATCTTACTTCATTCCTTTCTAGAAATACAATGGTTTGACATCTACTAGAATATTCATCAACCCAAGATGTCTTGAATTTAATGTCATGTGAACTTCTTTCCACGTGGTATTCCTCAACTCTCTGGAGTTTGAAACATATTGTAATGGTGAAAATTTAGGGTTTCCACCCTAAGAAGGATGAAAACCACTAATTTTTTGTTAAGGACCAGTTACATTCAAAAGAGGGTTAGAATCAATATATTCAGTCATAAATCAACAAGGATTGAGACTGAATACTAATTCAATTAAAGGGATAAATTTTTTTAACCTTTTTTGTGAGTTGAATTGTTGAAATTAGAGTAAAGTGTTGAAGATGAAGGTAAAAATGTAGAAACGATGAGTTGTGGTTGTCGAATTGAGCCACGCACTTGGATATAAGCAATATAAGCAAATTTGGATCTGATCCTTGAAAAAGCTCCAAAAATGTTAGGACCAAAATGCTCGTTGCTCTAGTCCTCTGAACTTTTCGCACACTAAAGGGAGCTTGATTTGTCACTGTAAATAATGCCTATTCTGAAGATCACAACTCTATACATGTTTCCTGCACACAAAAAAGAAAGGGAAACAAGTTGGGAATAGGGGTTTTCCTAAGTCAAACCCTGATTTAGGAATTCACCTTGATTGAAATATTGCAAATACTGAAATAAATAATGAAAAGATATAACTGAGATTTGCAATGACTAATAATGCTTTTATTATTTAATGTAATCACATATGTTGTATAAAATAGCATGAACATGGAAAAAACCTAATCACACACACACATGCTTGCATATGAATGATGTAATGTTGCTCCACAATTAATGAATGAAGAATATGTAGCCTTGAAGACCTCTAGAGATGCTTGATGATGAATACTTCAATGCTTGATGATTATAATTTCACCCTTATATCCTTATCTCCTTATATGTTGATTTTTCGACATAGGTCGACACAGGGCTAGATTTCCCACCCAATTTTGAGAATGCAAGAGGGGTAAAAGATGTGGCCCAATTAAGGAGGACCAAAGTGTGGTGCACCGATCCTCGTGAGAACCAGAGAGCCACACCCTAGTCCTATTTTGTTTTAGGGTTGAGACAAGGGGCCATATGATGCATCAAATGAAAATGAAGCCATATTTGCATGATGCAAGCATAATCAAGTCTTAATTAAGCATTGGGAGATGAACACTAAGGTGAGAACCCAAAATATGGAATAAATTGTAAGCAATTAAAATTTAGGACACTACATTAGCTCTTACTTTAGCCGGAGTATGAGCTTACGCAAATACTCATAGTAAAGTAGATGAAGAAGAGAGATGAAGAAGAGGAGCAAAATCACAAGGAGTATAAGACATCAATGATTTTGAGGAAGCAAGCCCCGAATTTTAGGATCTTAACTCACTCAAGCATATGCAAGGACACACAAAAACAAGACCAAAAAAAAAAGTTAAATAAAGACAAAAAGACAAACAAAGGAAAAAAGACACAAAAAGACACACAACAAAAGCTTAAGACAAAAAACAAGACCTCAAGGCAACTAGCCAAAGAGACCTCGATATCATAATGTCTCAAAAACTATATCATTCTTTAAAAATGTCACCTCAAGAACAAAAGTGATCACATAAAAGAACAAAGCAAACATCATCCATTAACCATCAATAGAAAAGCTATGAGCTCATTAGAAGAAGGAAAAAGAGAGCAAAGATACATGCTAGATGTGTTTTTCCAGGTGATCCATGAGAAGAACGATGAGAAAGGACATAGATACCTTTCCACTAGATGTGTTTTTCTAGGTGATTCATGTTGGGGAGGAGAATACAAATAGTCTAGTTGTTTTTAGCTAGCTTCAATCATCCTCGTGCATGTGTGCAAGTGATGTCTGGTTTTGAGCATGAAGCATCTCGTGTAAGACTTTTTTGTCTAGTTTTGAGAATGAACACCTCGTATAAGACAAATGATGCATAAAACAAGGATGAAGCATGAGGATGCAACACTCCCACATTGATAAATGAAATGAGGATTAAGCATGAGGATGCACTAATCCCATAAATGATGGAAAAAATAGGGATGAAACATGAATATACAACAATCCTGTATTGATAATCAATAGTTGAAAATGAAACTAGGAGGCCGCATATATGCCCCCCCCCCTTAAGATGTCATCATAGTCCTATGTTGATGTCTTAAGGAAGATAGAAACAAGGACACCCACCTTTAACACCAAGGAGATATCCACTAATAGATAATGCATGCATTTTGAGCTAGAAAGAAAGATTCCTGAGTAGGCTTCATTTCTTTAAGCAAGGAAGAGATAATTGTAAAAGAGATATCTTGCAACAAATGTAAAGGGATCCTTTTGAGGGATTCATGAATAAAAAAGGATGAGGAGATCTTTGCATAATATTTCTACCTCCAATAGGAGAGGAGATACTTAACAAAGATGGCATCTTGGA
Source organism: Cryptomeria japonica (assembly GCF_030272615.1). Taxonomy (NCBI): domain Eukaryota; kingdom Viridiplantae; phylum Streptophyta; class Pinopsida; order Cupressales; family Cupressaceae; genus Cryptomeria; species Cryptomeria japonica. The sequence goes on from NC_081410.1 coordinate 125,753,236, forward strand.
AGAATAAGAGGACTAAGAATACACACCTTCTCCAAAGTGGATTCTTATGATTATATACTTTAACTAAGGAGAGATTGTTCATAAAAGATGCACCATTTCAAACAAGGAATGCACACACACTCGTAAGAAATGATCAAATTATGAAAGATGCAACTCAACAAAGGAAAATGGCAATCTTTAGAAAAGAAGAGAGAGTGTGTGTTGAAACATTATTCTTGCCCTCCTAGCATGGAGACAAGGACACTAAAGAGAGATCAATTATAAAAGAAACACTCTTCTAAAATAAGCAAAAGATCCTCAACATGGATGCATATCACAATATAGAAGGGTTCATTATAAAAGATATCACTCAATAAAGAGAAGAATTTGATGAATGGTTATAGACTTTCAACATTAAGGGAGAGCTCTAAATAAAGATATGCACTTATAAGGAAAGGATAAGATCTTCAATAGGGATACTTGTTCTGATAAGAGGAAGGAGATCCTAAATGGGGATATACACCTCCACAATCGATAAGTGATACTTAATAAAGGCCCTACTTCACAAAGGAGAGATTGTTCATAAAAGATGCACCATTTCAAACAAGGAATGCTCACACACTCGTAAGAAATGATATCAAATTATGAAATATGCAACTCAACAAAGGAAAAAGGCAATCTTTAGAAAAAGAGAAAGTGTGTGTGTTGAAACATTATTCTTGCCCTCCTAGCATGGAGACAAGGACACCAAAGAGAGATCATTTATAAAAGAAACACTCTTCTAAAATAAGCAAAAGATCCTCAACGGGAATGCATATCACAATATAGAAGGGTTTTGTAAATGTCTAAAATTAATTAAATTAAATATTTAATTAATTTAATCCCCTCTACATAATTAATTTGTTTTTGTCATTATTCCTCTTAAAATTAATTAAATCAAATTCAATTAATTTTATCACTATAGTCCCATAATTAATTTATCAAAATTAATTATTCCCCATTCTTCTAAAGTCATCTCAATCATTAATTCTTCTAAATTCCTCTTATTTAATTAAATCTAATTAATTAACTTAAGTCATGTGATTCCTACAAATCACTTCTTCTAATCCTCACTTAGCCTAATTAATTCTTCTAGAAGCCTGATTATCATTATTCCTCAATTTTATATTCTTCCACTCATTTTCTCTCCTCATGTCACATCCTCCTAACTTTCCCACTTGCACTCCAATCACTCATTAAGACACCTAATCAATCACCTTAATCATTTTCACATCCCTAATCACCTTGAATAGGGATGGGTCTGTTGGCATTATAACAAACAAGGAGAGATTGTTGGCATTTCAATAAGGATATTGAGAAGGTTGTTGATGATTATGGATATAACTGATCAAGGATGTTTAATGTCTTAATATTATTATTTTGTCATTGATGTCAAGAAATTGCTTTTCTAATTCAGTATGATGTTGCCATATCTTAAGAAGTATGATTTGATGAGTATAAAGATGTCGGTAAAAGACACAGACAGAATGTGATGAATAAGGGGAGGAATAAGTTATTCAATGGGCAACTATAACCGAGTTAGACAATGATGAGATCATGATGTTTAGATTATTTTGATATCCTACATATGTTGATTGATTGTAAGGTTAATACTATACTATGTTACAGAGCAAAGAACCTAGTCGATAAACCCTAAGGTTATCGCTATCGGTTAATGAAGGCAGAATGTCTACTGAGTGAAGTTTAGTATTTACCGAGTTGCAACCGAGTAGTAACAGAATGCATTGAATGAATAAAAGCATTATTTAATGAAGGAAGTTGATGAGCTGGAACTGATTAAATGATTGGTATGTCGTGAATGAAGTTTGTTAAAGAATCTATGGTAAAGGAAAATCGACAGGAAGATCTACAACTAAGATTGAACTGCAATACCCTAGCACAAGTTCCAAGAAATGTATGCAAGTTCCAAGGTGGGGTAAAACATTTTTCAGATCGAAGGATACATTGAACCGAGTCAAGATTGAAGATCGAATGGCTATGATTGATCATGGGAAATGTGATCAAGGAGATTAAGCGGTTGGCAAATTGTTTATAAATAAGGAACTGTTGATAAACAATGTATGCGGGCAAGTGTATGCACGGGGATGCCACATAGTGATTACCGAGCACATAAGCTTGAAGACCTGTTTGAATAACAGAGTATAGAGCCTAGCACATGGACAAGATAAAGTTCTATGTCTAGATTGTATTGAGCAAATAATAATCTGCTTTAGCATTTTAGATGTGAAGTTGCAGATAGATTTTTATTACTGTTATTTTGTGAAGTGACATAAAATCTCTTAACCGAGTGGACTTAACAGTCTTATTTATAAAACCCTCTAGCAAGGTGACATTCTGATTGAGTGCTTGAAATCCTTTAACAAGGTCACTTCTAACAAGGTGAAGATCCTAATAGATTTGAGGGAAATCCCTTAATCGGGCCACATCTAGCAATGTGTTTGTAATCTTTAACAGGATTTGCTTTTAACCGAGCATACTCTAGAAGAGTATATTTCTTAGTGGGTCCGAAATCCCACAGTGGTTTCTCCCTATTTGGGTTTCCACGTTAAATCTGGTGTTATGAGTGTTATGATGTTTATATGCTTTTGAGTTTGCATGTTTAGTAGTTTTGGTTATATTACTGGAGTATATGTTACCGAGGTTGAATCTATTGTTTTTATGGAAGATTAAGGTTGTATGATTCACCCCCCCTCTCATCTTATTAGCTTGGCATCTGTACTTGACATTAAGTATCAGATATATCAATTGGTATCAGAGCATTGGACTCCGGAAGAAAAAGTTTAAAGGTACTTGAGGCAAAGATCCAAAGATGTATAAGAGGGATGCACTGAAGCGGAACAAGTCAAGTTTCTCTACATGGCAAAAAAAGATGATGCTGCACCTATCAGGAGTTGGAGAATATGTTGTATATTATCTGGAGAATGATTTCATTACACTGAGCACCTATCCATTAACAATGGAAGAGATAAAAGCAAAGCAAGAACATATCCAAGAAATGATTGAAATAACATCTACATTGACCAACTCAGAGTTTAATGATCTAGAAGGCTGCAATGATGCAAAGGCAATGTGGGACAAGATTATATTTGTGTATGGTGGAGATGAACATGTTCAAAGAGAAAAAGTGGATAGTCTAAGAGGACAACTTGAATCTATGAGGATGAATGAAGGTGATAACATAACCCAGTACAGTACAAGACTAAAGGAGATTGTCAATCAAATCAAAGGAGCAAGTGGAACTGTTGAAGAAAAGGATATAACAAGTAAGTTGTTAAGAACCCTTCTACCAGCTTATGCAATTCGAGTCTCTGCAATCAATGAATTGAGGTCTGTACCCAATATGCCAGTTTCTTTAGATGTTACTATTGGTAAGCTACATGCATTTGAGTTAAGTAACTTTGATAACAGTGGATCATCGGTAAATAAATTTGAATCTGCATTTAGTTCTTTTCATATTGGTGAATCTGATGATTACAATGATAGAATGAGTAAGTACACTAAAGGGGATCATAGTGGAGCAAGTGAAAGATTTCGCAAGAACATGGAAGAAGTACACAAACTGTATGAGGAAATTAGAAAGCAAGAAGAGTTTGAAGCACTATTAGCCAGAAGGTTACCGAGAGGCAAAGGTAAGTATAAAGGAAAACTACCTTTGAAATGTTTCAATTGTGATAAGATCGGACATATGGCTTCTAACTATCCTGACAAAGAATCTACTGAAAAGAGAGATTATCGAGATGATAGACCAAGATAATCTCTTTTTTGGAATTTTTAAATTCCTCTCTCCTTTCTCCAAGGAATTTTTAATTCCTTTTTCCCTTCTCAATGTACATGGGAGCTCTTCCCCATGTACCTTGAGAGGTGTGGAGATAAGAAATGCTTTTATGGCATATCTCTTGAATCCCACACCTTGTCCTCTCAATCCATTAGCTCCCTCTCAAATCAATCTCAACCCTTCATTAAAAAATCAATATTGGCCCTTCATTGTGACCTCCTCCAATCTATAAATTGGAGTCTCCTCTGTTGACATATGTGCAGAATATGTTGACATGATGATATTGTGTTGTCATTGATGTCAATATGCTGAAAGAGAACCGGTAATATGATGAAGAGTGAACTGGTAACATGATGAAGAGTGAACAGGATTATTGAAGGTAAGCAACTGACAAAGAGAACCAGTATGATGTTGTGAATCGGCATATGTGAAAAAGTGAAGGGGTATGCTTGTCCAAGTGAACCGGTATGATGTTGTGAACCAGAACCGGTATAAGGAATATTTTGTATCTAGGGTTCATATGGCATAACTACTGGTTGGTAGTCTCAGCTTCAGGGTTTCCAGTTGAAGTGTTTTGAGCCTGTGTGTTTCAACCGATGGCATTGTGTGATGAGTTAGCATTGTAATAGAGATTAGATCGTGTTGCCACATCAACCTCATGCACATGAAGGATCTTGCATGAAGGAGATTGATCCTATCTACCTCAAGAATGTGTGAAGTCTCTGCAAACGGTGGAGAACGCGTGATGGGTTATCACCTCTGAGAAGCGGCAAAGAACGAACGATGGAGAATGTCTTGAGATCTGTTCAAGATAGTTGTATTCAAATGCAAAGTGTTCAATGGTCAGGATTGAACTGACTAAATTTCTCAACCTAAGTGTTTAGGGTTTAGGGTTTATGCTACCGACCTATCTATTTCCTATAAGGTCGATGTGGTGTTTCATGCTGAGGTTGTTGGCAAATGTTGTGTTTGTATCTATGTGCAGAGATACGTGATTCTTGCCAGACCAGTTGAGAGGATTGATACCTGCATAGTGTGTGTGCAGAAGGAAGGAACTAAAGCGGATCTACTTTGGCATTGAGTGCTATTACCAAATCATTGCAATACCTATTGATCTCTAATCACTTCAACAATTGGAAAATCTCTTAATAGGGTAGCTTTTGTGTGTGTGAAAAGTGGTATAAATATGTATCTGCAAGACACAACACTTCAATCAAGTCATTACATGCATGGTTACACAGATATAATCAATGAATATGAAAACCATGGCAAATCGACCCATTTCCTTCTAAAAGATGCGAGTATATGATTGCTCTCAGATTATTAGCAATACCAGTGACTAGACAACATCAAGATGAAGGATTTTATCTATATGAGCATGATGAATGCTAGATGGATGCAATATTGATCTAACAAAATTTAAGCAATATCAATCTAAATGACCTAATCAATGTGAAATAATTAATATGCAATGAGCCTAGAGCAAAAACAATATAATAACAATGTATTCTCCAGCCTCCTTTTGAATGAGAGATGAGCCTGAATTTATAGAAATTTCAGAAAGAAACCAACGGTTGAGATAAAATGATGATGAGCGGTCAAGATTTTCCAAGAGGAAGCACAATCCAGGTGAATTGATGTGATTGGATGCTTTTATCATCTTTAAAGGAAATTGAACTAAAATTAAGATTAAAATCAGAAAAAATTGATTTATTCTCTCTTTCATTCAATTTTAATATTTAATTGTTTTAATTGCTTTCTTTGAGATTATTCATCAATTTTTAATTTGTTTTTCAAGATTGTTTCCAATTGATTTGTTTTCTCAATTAATTCCTTTTTTGGTCAATCAATTCCTTTTTTTGATTTATTTCCATTTTAGAAGATTTGTGCTCAATTGATTTATTTAAATTAATTTAATTCCTCTTTTTGATGATTTAATGGCAAATTGATTTATTTAATTAAATATGCTAGGATATTCAATTAAAATAATTGTTTAAAATGATTTACTTGGGATGATCTAATTAATTAAATAAATATTTAATTAATATTGAGTGATTGATTTTGTCATGTGACATTTGATTATTAAAGAATTAATTGTGTGCTCAAGATTGATTTAATTGCCTTTGATTAGGACCTTGGTGACGTTGTCGAGATTAGGGGCTCATGGTTTAGATGACCACTTTTAGGGTATTACATTTGCCCCTCTTTGAATTAATGTGCGAGCAGCGTGTTGGTTCAAAGAATAGTTGATGTCTAGGAGATGCCAGTTTTGAACTTGATTGATCATGAACTAGATGAAAAGTGAGATGTTTAGCTTGATTTGAAGCGACAAAGCTGAATGAAGTTTGATTAAAGCAATACCATTCCCGAACTTGATTGAACTAGGAACGATAGAAAACAAAAGATACTGAACTTGAACTTGATTGATCAAGAAGCGGATCTTACCGATCTAGAACTTGATTGATCTAGACACAGTGAGTGATGATAAGAATCGATATTGAACTTGATTGATCAAGATACGATAAAAATAAACTGTTCAGCTTGATCAAGAAACGAATACCGAACACCTGCTTAAATTTAGTGTGATTAAAGATACTCTTTAAACCCTTGATTGAGTTTAAACGAATAATCAGCTTGATGAAAAGCGATGAAACTGATATGCCCCTAGAGATTTATTTGATTTAGATGATCGAGAGATCTCGAGTTGATATAAAGCGATGAAGTTGAGATGCCCTTAGCGATGAGGATTTGATTGATTTTCTTTAGTTGAAAAAGATTTTGTGCTCATCTTTCAATGAAGATTTGAAAATTTTCTCGACATTGAAGAATGTGAGGTCATAAGATCACAAGTATGCCCCCTCGGGAGTGAAATCAAAAGATAGCGAGGGTACATGATGATAGGCAATTTTGAGTGATGATAATGATTTGAGCACAAATTGATTCAGAGGAATTTTTGAAAATTTTGCGTTGATTGATAAGAAATTGAGCGCAAAGTTGATTTGTAGAAATTAAATTAAGATTCAGCATTGATTCATGAGAAATTGAGTGCAATTAGAAGAGAGAATGAGGTTTTGATGAAAAGCGCTAAGTGGTCCAAAAATTATGAAATTTCGATTACAGAATTGACGTCAAATTTCGATTTCGATCCCGAAAATGGACTCAGGACAACTGATTTACGAGCTTTTGATTCGATTTCATCGTACTTGTGTTGATTCATTTATGAGATGTCTTTTATATGATTTATTCTATATATATGCATTTCTTTTCAGCATGAATGTATGAATGCAAATGGAATATGAATGCTTATTTTTGTTTCTTTTCATATGCAAATAAATGATGATGTAAATGAGTGATAGTGAATGTATGAATCTATATGAAATGTTTATGTATGCACCTAAACATCTCAACACACAAGTACTTGATCGGAGAAATGATGAAAAGAGACCACTTAGCGAAGAAATGATGACGCTCCAACTCTCATTCAAAGGATAAAGAGAAAGCATTGTTACTATAGCGAAATCACTCTAAATTCACAAGATGCAAAATGAAATGCAGGATGAGATGCAAAATGAGATGCAATCCTAAACCTAGTCACTGGACTTTGAACCACTTAATTTTCATCATTGAGCGTTTTACAATTATAGCAGGCAGATTAGAGTTCCTTTCTTTTCATGTGCAATATTAATTATCTTGTCCGCAATGACCCTTTTTTCATTCATACCCTTGGATAGATTACGCATGGACCTGGATTGCACAATGAAGAAATTCCCTCAAAATAAACAAATAAATGATATGGACCTCCCTGTAGCATTCAAATAAGCGGAGTCGAGGTATGTGAGGCGGTTCCACGTTGATGTGGAGGCTCTTATCACACCCAACTAATTTAGATGTTTCCAGATCATTGGGATCATTCCTTCAAGCAAAAAACAAAGAAGATATTATGCCCCCAATCCTTGCTCCTCTTAGTCAAGATAGACTTCCTCGAGTTACTCAGAGGGATAATAATCGAAGACCAATATAAAAGACAACATACAAAGAAAATTTTCATTCATAGCTCAAACTGTTTAGTGATTGTTTTCCGTTATGTTGTTTTGCTTGTTAACTCAGTGATAAAACTCTTCAGTAGTTAGGAGACAACTAAGTGACTCGGAGTGGACGACCAGGTTTCACTGACGTAAGGTTGACTTGGTTGATATAGCTTAGGACATGTAATGTGCTCTTGTCAATGAGCCTAAGACTAGGACAATGATCGGTTTCAAGCCATGAGGGTTCCAACGAACTAGGATGTCACAAAAGTGACTAAAATATGTGCAAGCGAAAGCAAAGACGCATGAAAGTGGGAATGCCAATGTTGCATTGATAGATGGAGCGCTTGAGTACAAGAGGCGCTTGTTTGCCAGGTTTTCACCTACTTGGCAGAAATTCATATATTTTTTTTTACCAAGGTGTCTGTTTACCAGGTTTTCACCAGGGCATTTTCTCTCTTTTTTCCTTTTTTTTTGTTTTTGTTTTTGTTTTCTTTTTTTTGAATTTCTTCAGGACTTTTTTTTATTTTTATGATTTTTTTTAGGACTTTTTCTGATTTTTATGACTTTTTTAGGACTTTTTTCGATTTTTAGGATTTCTTCGGGACTTTTTCTAATTTTTAGGATTTCTTCAAGACTTTTTCTGCCATATAAGCTGCTAGAGCAAAAAATATTTAGGTGAAGAACTTCTTCAGATGGATGGTGTTAATTGGCTCACAGAGTTGTTCTCCTTCCAATGTTGAGAGTTGATAAGCACCAGAACCAAAAGTTGCAGTGACGATATAGGGACCCAACTAGTTGGGTTCAAACTTCCCTTTGTTATCTCGAAACTGTTGATTTTTTGGATTCTCTTTGAGAACTAAGTCACCAACCTGAAATTCTTGATGTTGAACTTTCTTGTTATATCCTCTGGACATTCTCTTTTGATACACTCTGAGATGATCAAACGCCACTTATTGACGCTCATCCAGCAATTTGAGCTCTTGCAATCTAGATATTCTATAATCTTCATTAGTAACAAGACCTTGCAAGGAAACTCTTACAGATGGTATTTCTACTTCAATAGGTAATATTGCTTCGGACCCATACACCAAAGAAAAAGGTGTAGCCCCAGTAGGTGTTCTAATACTTGTTCTATAAGCCCATAATGCAGGATTGAGCTGCAGATGCCAATCCTTTCCAGATTTGTTCACTGTTCTGTGCAAGGTAGTTAGTAGGTTCTTGTTAGATGCCTTTGCTTGTCCATTATCTTGAGGGTAATATACTAAAGACCAGTGTTGTTTGATTTTAAATTTCTCGCAGAGTTCATCTAGATCTTTGTTCTTAAACTGTCCTCCGTTGTTAGTTATAATGGACGAAGGTCTACCATACCTGCAAATGATATAATTAAGAATAAAGAGAGCTACTTGTTTGCTCGTTGCCTTGATGAGCGAAACCGCTTCTACCCACTTAGTAAAGTACTCAGTGGCAGTGATAATAAATTTATGTCCATTAGATGACGCAAGATAAATTTGGCCTATCAGATCGAATGCCCACTGTTGGAAGGGCCAATGCGTCACAAAGGGTATGAGATCCCTTATCGAAGCGTGTATAAGGTGCCCATGCAACTGACACTTTTCACAGGTTTTAGCAAATTTTATAGCTTCTTTCTCCATGTCTGGCCAGTAGTAGCCAACCCTTAGTATTTTTTGTGCTAAAGTTACACCGTTTGAATGGGATCTGCAAACACTTTCATGTACTTCAGATAATGCGCATTGAGACTCCTCAGTTTCTAGACATCTAAGCAAAGTATTATCTAAACCTCACCTGAATAGGTCATTAGCAATGATGATGTACCGTGACACATTTCAAATTAGGTTCCTTTTTTCATTTCGGGAAAGATTAGCAAGGATGACTTGGTCACGCAGGTAAGAGAAAATGTGGCTATAACGAGGTGAGTCATGTCCAATAATAGAACAGACTACCTGGGACGTAGGAGAATTATAGGCATGGTAATATAACTCTTCCACCAGGAATTCAAAGTGAAAATTAGACTCCCAGAGTTGTGGTATAGATGCCAAAGTAGCCATCGCATCCGCTGCTCTATTTGTTGTTCTGGGGATCTGCTGAAATGATACGAAGGTAAAATATTTCTTGAGATCATCCACCATCCTCTTGTAGGGCATTAGTTTCTCATCTTTTGTCTGATATAGTTCATTAATCCAGTTGATAATGAGTTGAGAATCTCCATAGATGTGTAATTCCACGATCTTCCACTCGATGACTAGCTTGATCCCATTTACCAAAGCTTCATACTCTGCAATGTTGTTTGTGCAAGGGAAGAGAAGTTTGTAAGCTTTTGGAATTGAGTATTTTTGGGGAGTAATAAATAGTATCCCGACACCAGAGCCATGTTGAGTAAAAGACCCATCAAAGAACATCTTCCATTATTATTCAGTAAGGTGCATGATTGATTCATCTGGGAATTCTATATGCAAGGGTTGATCGTCTTCAAGTGGAGCTTCAGCAAGTTGGTCTATGATAACCTGTCCTTTGATGGTTGTACGTTCTATATATTCAATGTCAAATTCTGTAAGGACCATGACCTATTTGGCCAGTCTTCCTGTAAGTGTTGCTTTACTAAGAAGGTACTTAAGTGGATCAATCTTGGCTACCAGCTTAATAGAATGTGCCAACATATAGTGCCTTAATTTTTTGTGATGTAAAGACTAATGCTAAGCATGCTTTTCTATTACATTGTAATTCATTTCATATGACACCAATGTTCTATTGATGTAATAGATGGTGTGTTCCTTTTTATTGTCATCCTGCTGTGCCAGAAGTGCCCCCAGTGAAGTATCTGTAGCTGATATGTACGGTATTAGTGGCTTACCTTTAATCGGTGGCATTAATATGGGTGGATTAGAAAGATACTCTTTGATTTGTTGCAAATGTTGTTCACAATCTTCATCCCAGTTATATTGAATCCCTTTCCTTAACACCTTCGTGAAGGGTTGAGCTTTATCAGCTAGATGAGATATAAAACGCCTTATTGATTGAAGATGGCCTTGTAGACTTCGCATTTGACTGATATTCTTAGGTGGAGGCATTTCCATTATAGCTTGGACCTTTTCAAGGTCAACCTCAATTCCTTTTCTGGATATTATGTACCCAAGCAATTTTCCTGATGTTACCCCAAATGCACATTTCTTTGGATTTAAGCGAAGCTTGAATCTTTCCATTCGATCTACTATGAGGCCTAGCTCTTGAATGTGTGTAGATCTCTTCATGGTTTTTACTAGGGTGTCATCAACATAATCTTCCATGTTTTTATGCATCATATCATGGAAAATAGTGGTTACTGCTCTTTGGTAAGTTTCTCCTGTGTTCTTTAGACCAAACGACATAACATTCCAGTAGAAGGTTCCCCATGCACATGTGAAAGTTGTCTTCTCTTGATCTTCAGGTGCTATCTTGATCTGATTGTAACCAGAGAATCCATCCATTAATGAATACATCTCGTATCTAGCAGTCATATCTACTATCATGTCAATGTTGGGAAATGGAAAATCATCTTTTGGACATACCTTGTTGAGATCCCTGAAATCTGTGCAAACCCTAATAGATTTGTCTGCTTTTGATACAGGTACTATGTTGGATATCCATTCTGCGTAGTCTATAGCTCTGATAAATCCATCTTTTAGCAATTTCTCTAGTTCAGCCTTGACTAGTAGTGCCACATGAGGATGCATCTTTCGGAGTTTTTGTTTGATTGGTTTAACTCCTGGCATAATAGAGAGATGATGCATGATGAGATCAAGATCTAGTCCTCGCATATCTGAGTATGTCCATGCAAAGTTGATCTTCTTTTCTAAAAATAGATTGCTGAAATCTTTTAACTCTTCTACTGACAGTGATTGAGCTAAATGAATGATATGCGGTATCTCTTGACTCCCAATGTTCACTGGCTGAGTTGGCTCGATCAATATGGAAGATCTCTCCTAGAAGTGACTTGGCAGTATATCAAGTATCTCACCTTCAGGAGCCTCAGAGAGGTTTTCACCTTTAGGTTCATCCTTTATTTTCTCTTTTTTAGAGTCTGACACCGCCACAATGTGGTTTTCGCCATCAAATCTTTAATTCTTATTTTTCTTGTTTTTGCAACTAAGATACTTGATATATGCTTCAGTCATGTTTTCATTCTGTTCGTTGGTGGAAGAGTACATGGGTTCAACTGCATTGAGGTAGTAGGCTAGTGTATAGTCATTGGCAAAAGTAGGCACGTTCAAGGGTTGGTTATAAAGAGTATTATCAATCAGTTCTAGATGTATTAAGGATAAGGTTGGAATAGGCTCAAGGGAGTGTACGGTACTATCATCATGACTTCGGACCAACCAGTCGAATTCTAGAATACTACCTTGCGTATGTGTCTCGAGACTAGGAAGAGTTATGACACGATTATCGTCATTCATGTTAGTATTTATTGGACTTAATTCAACTGACCTACTCCTAGCGTCGTCACCTACTTCAGACTAGGATACATACCGTGGTATAACAGTAGACAGTATTTCATCATTCATGACAGAGTAGTCATAATGCATTGTTGAATAGTTGTTGTCATAGATAGAGCTCCCGTCTGAGCCATCAGAGTCATAGGATGAAGTTGTTGACTCGTCTTCAAGTGGTTTAGTGAAGGTATGTATAGTATCAACAACCACATCTTTGGTGCTGCAAGTTCCTTCGTGATTTGGTTCATTGATTGCTTGCATTTGACACACTTGTGGACATGACTTTGACAGTTCTGTTAATCCCTATCATATGTTCCATTCAGCTTCTTCTGGACTGATGACTAGTTCTCTTGCTCTAGCTTCTAGTTCTTCTTATGTGGTTCTGTACTTGATTTGTCCTATCTCATTAGGAGGATTGGTAGGTGAAGGACTTGCTTGTGTCCTTTCTTTCTTCAGCTGTCGATCATAGTCTTCTTGTCGTTTTAATCTGATTTCTTCTATTTCCTTTTGCATTCTTAGGCGTATCAGCTCTTGTGCGTCATCTGTGGTATCCTGGAGTTCTTCAAGCGTTTCTGTAGTAGATGTATCTGAGATGTGATCTAGACCCCATTCATACTCATTTGAATCAGTTTCTGAGTCATCTACTTGTTGTCTGTCAGTATATGTGATCGGAATGTTCAGTGGTGCAAACAATTCTCTGATTCTGTATTTCATCTCTCATATCCTCTGGAGCGTCTACTTCACGTGGTATCATAGCTGCTACAACTAGAACTTGATTACCACCTGTTTCCTTTCATTGGGTGGGCAATTCTTGTTGTTTAGCGTCACACTCTTCCTGAGTCTGGTGAACATTAATCTCTTGTATGGTTAAAGGTAGTACCTTCTTCTTCCACTTACGTTGATAGTGAGGTCTACATTTCTGATTTGAGTGCTTGCTTGGATCATATCCCAGTACAACTTTATCATTGACAGACTTGGTTTGCAACTGAATGGGTTCAACAATACCTTGTCAATGCTTACCTACAGGACCAGCACCTAAATATCCCATGCATTGAAGCATCTTATAGCCTGGACCATATTGTGTCAGGGAAATTGTACAATGTTGTACTTGTTTTTCTGCATTGTCTTCTTTGAAAAGTGATTTAAGACCATCGTCGCCTTCTATCTCACCTGCGAGAGAAGTAGAGGACTGTATAAAGGTGTCATCATAAATGACTTTTGGAGTTGAAGTTTGTGGCCTCATGCTCTCTGATGGTTTTCCCGACTGTCTTGGTGATGAAGGAAGTGACATCAGTGAGAGTATAGGCTCTATCTTGTAGCCATCCATGCTAGTGTTTGTGATTTTCAGTTTCTTTTCTAAATCTTTAGCAGAGATTCTGAACTTTCAGCTGCGGAAGCTGCTCTATTGTTAGGAACAAAAGCATCAGCACCCTGTGTTAATGCATTGCAGGTATAGCTTGTATCGGTCGGAATACTGACCTCTACTCCATTATAAGGGAATTTCAGGCATTGATGGTACGTAGATGGTACTGCTTTCATTTCATGAATCCATGGTCTACCTAGTAAGATGTTGTATGAAAGATGAAGATCCAGGACTTGAAAAATGACATCTCTCTCCACAGGGCCTTCTCTGATTGGTAATGATACCAGTCCCTTAGAAGTTATTTCTTCTTCATCGTAAGCCTTGATTGTTATTTTCTTTGTTGGATCAATAACATTTTCAGAGAATCCTAGTTGTGTTAATAGATTGCAAGTACAAATATTCAACCCAGCACCTCCATCTATCAAAACACGTTTAACGCGGTGTTTATGGACCATGGCTTCAATGTGTAATGGTTGGTTATGTGGATGACTTAGCGAGTTATCATCTTCTTCAGAGAACGTGAGGTAATGAGGGGAGGTCAGATGACCTACCATAGATTGAAACCGACCTACGTCTAAATCTTTAGGAACACTGGTGGTAAGTAGAGCCTTGTCCAGGATCTCTTTATGGGCATATGAGATCTTAAGCAATTCTAGAATGGAGATTTGAGCATTGGTTCTCTTCAACTGTTCCATAATACTATAACTAGGAGAAGATGATGAAACTGGTTGCTTTGACTTGGCCATGATGGTGTCTATTTGTTTATTTGACAGTTGTGATGTTGTTTGATCAAAAGTGGAGGAACTAGCTCTTGGGAGAGAAATCTTCTTTTGAGTGCGAGTCACGGCATTAGCAATCTGTGCTTGACTTTGGTGATCTTGGATGATGATTACGTTACAATATTCGGGTTGTACAAATTCAATCATGTTGATCACATTATCGTGATTAGTGTAAGTATAATTGACTCTAGCTCATCCCTTGGATTTGGAGGATTCCCCTTGGTCATAATTGGGTAAGGGATCTTTAAAAGCCTTATGATCAGTATTAGTCGCATGACTTCCAACAGTGATCTTACCTGCGTTGATGAGATCTTGAGTTTTATGCCAGAGTTTCAGGCAGTTGTTTATGTTATGTCCCTTGTTTTGATGATAGTCACAGTATTCATTTTCTCTCCACCATCTGGGTCTAATTTTTGGATTGTATGGTCTAGAGTTGTCTGGTAATGTTATCAGATTGTTTGCCAATAAATTTTTAAAAGTCGATTCATATGACTCATCTAGAGGAGTAAACTCACGCTTAGGCTTTGAGACCCAAGGCTTGTCTTTAAACCACTCTCTTATTTTCTTTTGGGGATTCTCTGTTGTAGTTTCAGTTGCCTCGAGTGCTTGTGTACCACTAGCCAAGTTAAATATTGTGGATTTTGTTTTTGCTTGGACAGTATCTACCACTCCATCACTAACAATGTTCTTGTTGCTATCTTTGCTATATTTCCAGTATTTACTCTTTTCTTTAGAGCTAGAACCTTGCGATGTTTCTTTCCAAAGTGATATATCTCCCTTTTTGATAAGTACATCTTCCATTCTGAGGGCGTTATCTACCATTTTGTTGAATGAAGGTTGTACTTGCATCTGGACACTATATTTCAATTCAGGGACTAAGTTGTTGATGAAGATATCCATTTTCTCAAGATCTGGGATAGTCCGTGAATATCTAGAGAACATCTTTCTCCATCGTTGGAGGAAAGTGAGAAAGGGTTCTCCTGTATTTTGTCTGGTATTGCAAAGCTCTATCATGGTGATTGGGTGACGAATGTTGTATGAGTATTGTTGTAAAAATAGTTGGATTAGTTCTTCAAACATTTTTATTCCTTTGGGTAGGCTTGTGAACCATTCCATTGCTTGACCCCCTAAACTCCTTGGGAAAAGGCGCATGAGGTATGTTTGATCATGCATAAACTCCATACAAGTGGCACAAAATTCTCTGACATGATCTTGAGGATCTGAGGTACCATCATACTTGTCAAATTTTGGGATCTCAACTCGTGAAGGAAATGGAGACATGTAAAGGTTTTTGTCAAATGGGAATGGGCATATTGTGTACAAAGAATATTGTTTTGGTGTTTTATCTTTGTTTTCTATTCTTGTGACTGCAGTTTATAGTGCTTGCATCTGTTTGCTCATTTTTCCCCATGGTGTATCTTCCTCTTTAGCAATGAGGGCCTCCACATTATAACCAATAGGGAGTTTGGCACCTTGCTTTACTAATTCTAGGAAATAGTCTTCTTTTTCCCAAGCCATGATGACCTTCATCATTTTTCGGAATTCATTATTATTCTGACATCTATGTACTTCATCTTCAGGAGGTTCAGGGAGCTCAGATTCAATTGATGAATCACTGTCAGTGACTTGATTGCTGAAATCTTCGTGGGTGTTTCATTTACTGGCTTCTTTTTCTCGTCTTTCCCCAGACATGGTGGGAGATAAGGGCTGACCAAAGATTGGTATATCGTAGACTGGTATCTGTGACAAGGATGGTATTTGTGATGAGGACGGTATCTGTGACGAGGACGGTTTATTGTAAAAAGGATCTCCCATAAAGAATGGATTGTCTCTAGTTGAAAAGGGTGTCTCTTTTTCTTTGTCTTTTTTGCTGCGAGAGTTTCTGGTTTGAGCAGGCATTTTGTAATTGACAGGATGGAGAGCGAGATGTGTTGCAGAAGTCAAGATCAAATTGTAGCTAGTATTTCATTTTAACGTAGTGATTAAGAGAAGTAACTTAAGATCTGGTCTGGTTTCAGGAACGATCTATCTTGTGTAAGACGTTATCCAAGTTGACTTAGGTTTGATAAAATGTTCATTTGAACTAGCTGAGAAATGATCGACAAAATCGTGCAACACAACTACAGAGGTATACTATCAAGGTTGTTTTATGCTCAGGAAGATGATAACCAGTTTTGGGCTCGCTGTAAAACTGTTTTGGACAGATTTTGACTATTCTCGACTAATAGAATTAGAGACTCATACGATTGTATTCTTGGAACCGTACGATAGCATAACAGGTGCAGGATAACCATAGTTTTGTTTCGTACGAGTTGCTGCCTAGTACCGTATGACAAATGGGTAGGTCCCAGATGACAAATGATTTTGTTCAGTTTTGTCTCGTACGACACAAGATATGACTCAGGACGACAGACTGTTGGGTCTTGTACGATAGAAGATTGGGCTCAGGATGACAATATAGTATACTCGTATGACATAGAATTTGGTACAGGATGACAATCGAGCATACTCGTATGACTATTCACAGAGCAGAGACTAAAAGTTCTAAGTTTTTCAATAACTGAGCAGGATAACTGAATACAACCAATTTCTGAGATGGACTAATTTTCGACAGGGATAGACCAGTTTCGACACAGACAGAGTTTATCACTGAGTTATTTGATCTATTTGATTTGTTTTCCCTAGTTTCAGTATTTCATTTTTTGTCAATTCCAGGGATGAAAACATAGAAAACACGTAAGATATATAATATTTCAAGCAAAGCACGCTAACCCTATGGAAGTTGGCTTAGAGAAGAAAACATTTGCTTGCTGACTTAGGTACACACCCAATAGCTAATTAGAATACGGCCACTAAGTCTCACGCAATGGATTCTCAACACCGTATTAGCCAACTCCAAATGCTAATGGGGGCACGATATGGCAAGTGTCTTGGGAGAGTTACTATCTCTCTTGCAGAAAGATTATCAACCTTTCGGAGGTGAATTAAGTAGCTTCTATCTTATAGTTCTTAATCAGGAATCCCATTTGAAATTACCCCTTGAAGTCACGCAAACATGATTGAGGCCTATAGCCTGACAAGGTACCGAAACAAGTTGTAGTCACATAAACATGATTGAGACCGTGAGGCCCCACAAAATGTCCGATATGATAGATCTCAAAGAGAAAGCTCAAATAATCCCATCCTCAGAGATTTTAATCATCAGAGACCTATTTATTATAGTGAGTTGGAATGCTCAGGTCCAGCTATACTCATTAGGGTTGTTCTCATAGGGTGATCACTTTTTCCCACTGTGACAGGCCCGCTAAAGGTACACAAATCTCAAAACTTAGAAAAAGGCTTCAAGGGTCTAGATTTTTGATTGTCTGTAAAAGACAAGAGCATACTCTCCTACCTCTTAGATTTTTCTAAAAACACAAAAGACAGATTTGTTCATTAACCAGATAGCAATTTAAGTGCCTAAAAAATGAATTTAAAGAATACACGATGTTTGGTCAATTTTTTTCTTTAGGCAACTTGCAAAAGCAACGCATCAGTAGTCATGTTGTTTTTATTCTTTGACAGGCATCCTACAAGAAACTAGTTAGGTTGTAAAAATCTCAGGCAGACAGAAGATAATTCAGGGTCAGCGTTAGCATCATCTAAAATTTAAGCAAAAAAATCCTGAAAGTAATAGAATCAGAAAACAGAATCGTATGACAATCTTTGCATGACAGAACGACATAACTCCTTTATCGTACAAGTTAGAAACCAGCATAGAACGACAAAAGAATAATATAATCAGTGTGTCGTACGAGTCAGAAATCAGCATAGAATGACAAACTATAATAAAATCAGTATGTCGTACGAGTCCATATCCCGATTTGTACGACAATTTAAAGGATATGATCTTGTTTCGTATGATGCAGTGAAACTACTCGTACGATACTTCACAGAGGCTGTACGGACGAAACCTGTAGGATTAAAAAAATGATTTTGAGGCCAAAAAAGTAGTTATCGTGCCCCACGGTGGGCGCCATAAATGTGTGTGTGAAAAGTGGTATAAATTTGTATCTGCAAGACACAACACTTCAATCAAGTCATTACATGCATGGTTAGACAGATATAATCAATGAATATGAAAACCATGGCAAATCGACCCATTGCCTTCTAAAAGATGCGAGCATATGATTGCTCTCAGACTATAAGCAATACCAGTGACTAGACAACATCAAGACGAAGGATTTTATCTATATGAACATGATGAATGCTAGATGGATGCAATATTGATCTAACAAGATTTAAGCAATATCAATCTAAATGACCTAATCAATGTGAAATAATTAATATGCAATGAGCCTAGAGCAAAAATAGTATAATAACGATGTATTCTCCAGCCTCCTTTTGAATGAGAGATGAGCCTGAATTTATAGAAACTTCAGAAAGAAACCAACGGTTGAGATCAAATGATGATGAGCGGTCAAGATTTTCCAAGAGGAAGCACAATCCAGGTGAATTGATGTGATTGGATGCTTTTATCATCTTTAAAGGAAATTGAACTAAAATTAAGATTAAAATCATAAAAAATTGATTTATTCTCTCTTTCATTCAATTTTAATATTTAATTGTTTTAATTGCTTTCTTTGAGATTATTCATCAATTTTTAATTTGTTTTTCAAGATTGTTTCCAATTGATTTGTTTTCTCAATTAATTCCTTTTTTGGTCAATCAATTCCTTTTTTTGATTTATTTCCATTTTAGAAGATTTGTGCTCAATTGATTTATTTAAATTAATTTAATTCCTCTTTTTGATGATTTAATGGCAAATTGATTTATTTAATTAAATATGCTAGGATATTCAATTAAAATAATTGTTTAAAATGATTTACTTGGGATGATCTAATTAATTAAATAAATATTTAATTAATATTGAGTGATTGATTTTGCCATGTGACATTTGATGATTAAAGAATTAATTGTGTGCTCAAGATTGATTTAATTGTCTTTGGTTAGGACCTTGGTGACGTTGTCGAGATTAGGGGCTCATGGTTTAGATGACCATTTTTAGTGTATTACAACTTTAACCAGCTTGCTGTAAATCCTTTAACAGGGTGACTCAAAGCCATTGAGTTCATAAAATCCTTTAACAAGGTAACCTCTAACAGGGTTTAACCCTTAACTGGGTGATCCCTAACAGGATCGGTTCCTAACAGAACCTGTTGTAACAGGGTTTAACCCTTAATTGGCTGATCCCTAATAGGATCGGTTCCTAATAGAACCTGTTGTAACAGTCTTTAACCGGACTAGGCTTCTAACAAAGCGAACTTCTAAAGAGTTCAAAATAGCTTGTGGGTATTCATCCCCACCATGGTTTTTCCCAGTTGGGTTTTCATGTGAAAAATATGTGTGTCATGTGTGATGTCCTTTTCATGTGATGCTTTGTTGTTTTCTGTCAAGCGATGAATCATGTTGACCTAGCAAGTTATTATATCTCTGATGATGGATTATCTATTTATGCATAAGGACAAAGTGGAAATAAGGGAGTAGGTTGTATGAAAAGCTAAGAAGATTGACCGGTTCATGTCTTTCATAGTTGCACTGTGTTTAATCGGTAGTAGTCTAGTTTGGATCGGTGTTAGGGATTGCCAGTAGTCTACAGTCTGCAATCAAACCGGTTCAAGAAAAATTTTTGTGCCTGTACTGATTCACCCCCCCCACTCTCAGTACCGGTTTGGTACTCACTATTCATCATTGAGTTATCATCCTCTCCTCACAAATCATCCACTTTTCATCCAATCTTATGTTGTCCATTTGAGAATCAAAATCCTTCATCATGTCGCCATAATGCCAAATATTCCCCCATCTAAGCCAAATCCCTCTCATCCATCATCATCATTCAAATCAAATCCAAATTCAATCCAACCAATCTTGTTGTGTGTGGAGAGAAATCCACAATCCTCATCCAAGGAGAAAATCAAGTAGAGCAACAAGGGCACTTCTACTTTATCAATCTCAATTGGATGAAGAAGTGAAGAACTAAGGTATAATGATTTTTTGTGTATTTGAATGCATTTACTTATGTTTTATCTTGGTTTATGCACTAACCATTAAGCTTTATATTTTCCCCTCTTCATTTTGGCATGCCTGGTAGGACCCACATCCCTTTTTTCTAACATTTCTTGCAAGTTTCTTGTGTTTTAAGCACGCAGGTTCCGCTTCAGCGCGTTTGACTTTATTTTGGCACATCTCACCCTCTACTTTAGCGCGTCTGCAACGGATCAACACGTGTGATTTTAAATTTGAATTTCTTACCGCCTTTTTTGTAGATTTTATGTCGATTAACGCGTGCACCTACGAATTAGAGACTCCGCTTCACTATTTTGACGCCTCCATTTGAAAAAAAATTCCTACCTAACTTTCTTTTCGATATTTTCATTAAAAATTGTAAATCGGCACCTACGCATGTGCTTAGTGAAAAAATCTTTGTGCTTAGATTTTTCTTGAATTTTTCATTAAAAACTATGAATCAATGCCTATGCATGCGAATTGGCGCCTACGCCTGTGCATTAGCGCGTGTGTTTTGATGCCTAAGCTATTTTTGTAAAATGGACATAACTTTTTCACTCAGGTGTCGGATTTTCAAAATTCAAAATGCATTGGAAAGAGGACTCAGAGATCTAAAATGGGTTGTCAATAATTTTGCATATCATTTTCGAAAATTATTTTAACACGTTCAAAGTCAAGCTTTATTTTTTAACTTTAAATGCACATAACTTTAGCATGTGAAATCATTTTTCATTAAATTTTTTTTGAAATTATATAGAAAATCATAAGGATTCCAATTTTGTGACTAATTTTATGATTATAAAATCATAAGGAATCCTCGTATTTGTATCTTTGTACTAATCATCTTGTCTTTGTAGCCTTTTCATTGGTCCAAGACAAAAAGACTCAAGCTACTAATCATATTTTGCAGGACGTTTGTCAAAGGCTTTCGATTTTCCACTAAAGTAGATTTATTTCATACATTAGATTAGAAAACACATATTTTGGGGTTAAAAGAAATTGTGTTTTCTGTGTCTTGTGCACTTGCATGTGTGTAGGGTGGACCCACTGTTACACTTAGTATCCTCTCCCCTTGCCTTCGTGGATCTTGGGTGTAAGAGAAAAGTGATTAACAACACCTGTCTTTTTCTTTTTGTAGTGAGGGGTATTCTTGATGGGGATTTGATCACCTCACAAGGGTATCTCAAATTGGGACATGTCGGCGATATTGACTCTCCTAGCATGATCTTGAACGGGTTTTTCTGAGCCGCTATATAAATATGTTGGTCAGACGACTGAGGTGCTGAGTGAATTTGATGTATGTGGGGGCTTTCCCTACAATGATAAGCTCAGTTAGAGCCTTAAGTGGATTGCTTCGAGAATCCATTGTTGGATTGGTGATCCCTTAGAATTACACAAAGAACCTCGTTTAGTAGCCCAAAATCCCATGTTCATAGTGCAGGGGATGGGGATCGTACCCCAAAGTTACCTATCATGTACCCACTCAAGATGAAATAGGAGTTCCCCATGTAATAGATCCTCAGATCTCTAGGGTAAGAGAATCTGGTATGCCCCCAGTCATAGATGAGATGAGGAAGGATGACAAGGAGGTAGTGGTATGCCCGAGAAGTGAGTGCACTGTAAGGGGGAGCCAGCACTACTGGAATCTCTATCTGTCCACTTGTTTGAGGTATTGCTTGTGCGAGAGGCCTATTAAATGATTTCCATCTTCCATCCTAAGTTGTATGTCTAATGCAAGTCTTCATTTGTGCAAAAACCAATGTAATTTTGTTTGGGCTAATCTAGGCCCCCTTCACTTTCATGCTTGTCATAAAGTGTTGCCTTGGTCAATGTGCTTGTCATTGTTTGATTTCTCTTGCCAAGAGTAGATAACATCCAAAACATTCCTTAATTTAACCAAACATTTGACCGAACCCTTCAATCTCCACTTTGTCACTGTCAAGCCTCTATTTCATCTCCGTTTGAGCTAAACCCTCGATCAATTTTCATCCATCCAAATGATCATCAATCCCCAACCAATATCTTTATCCCATCATCAATCCATTCCTAGTTAGCCTTCCCCTTATTCCTTCCATCAATCCATAATCATTTTCTTCTCACCTTTGAGAACTTAGCACATCAACCTAATCAAATCTCCAAAATCCCATTTAATCAATCAATATTCCTTTAATCCAATCATCAATCATTAATCCTAATCCAAATTCAACACTTTGTGAAAGTTTGATTTAGACCTTTATCTTTAACCAATCATTAATTGGTTTTTTGTGCTTGGGAAAGAAAAGAATCTCCCCCAAGTAGCTTTGCTTAATAATTTGGGTTGATCAAAACCCTAAATCCTTTGCCCTATTTTGCTTAGGCGCCTAAGTCCACCCTAAGTAGAAGAAGGTTTAATAATTTGGATCCTTTTGCCCTTTTTTTCTTAGGCACGTAAGTCCACCCTAAGTAGAAGAAGGCTTAATCATTTGGATCCTTTTGCCCTATCTTGCTTAGGCATGTAAGTCCACCCTAAGTAGAAGAAGGTTTAATCATTTGGATCCTTTTACACTATTTTGCTTAGGCACATAACTCCACCCTAATTAGAAGAAGGCTTAATCATTTGGATCCTTTTTCCCTATTTTTCTTAGGCACATAAGTCCACCCTAAGTAGAAAAGGCTTAATCATTTGGATCCTTTTGCCCTATTTTTATTAGGCACGTAAGTCCACCCTAAATAGAAGGTTTAATCATTTGGATCCTTTTGCCCTATTTTGTTTAGGCATGTAAGTCCACCCTAAGTAGAAGAAGGTTTAATCATTTGGATCCTTTTACCCTATTTTTCTTATGCACGTAAGTCCACCCTAAGTAGAAGAAGGCTTAATCATTTGGATCCTTTTACCCTATTTTGCTTAGGCAAGTAAGTCCACCCCAAGTAGAAGAAGGTTTAATCATTTGGATCCTTTTACCCTATTTTTATTAGGTATGCAAGTCCACCCTAAGTAGAAGAAGGCTTAATCCAAAAGTCTGAATTTTACCTAGCTTGGTTGTCACCTTGCTTTGTGGTCTGCATCATCAATTTCACGCCTTGCTTAATTCCTAATCCAAGGGCTAAGGTTTCATTTTGATCCAAATCAATCTTGTCCTAACCTAAGGAACAATCCAATCTAATCAAATTCAACTTGATCCAAGCAAATCAAATCAAATCAAATTAATCCGTCAATCCAATCTAAAGTTGCTAAGTCCTAGTCCTCATCTTCATCAAACATCATCTTATTACTCTCTTTTTTCGATCAGTTTTATCCAATCCCAACGTATCCCCCCATTCTCATCATTTTGAGGTTACATGGCTACCCAAAATCCACATCCAAAATTCAAAGCTTGGTATGAGAAAATGCTCATGGAATTTCATGGATCACCCTATCAACCATCCACGTATAGCTCATACATGACTCAAAATTACCCATCTTCCACCTATCCATGTCTCCCATCGCAGCCCATTTACCAAGTCAATCCCATTTCATCTCGCATCTCTTATCCATCTCAGTCTATTATAACATATATACTATCCACAGAACTATATGCTTGAAACAAGTGTCATGTGTAGTCCCCCCATCTTCTTGCACTCTACACTTGGGGGCAAGCTTCATCCATGTTATCCTACCATCTACATTATCCATATCCATTATCCTCTATCCACATCCTATCTAAGTTCAACCTCCTTTCCTATATTTGGTCATACTAACTCACATGTAATCCAAACACCCATCCATACAATGTTAATCAAATCCAAGAGAAAATACTCTCGACTAGAGATCTCGCACACCATCTTGTCTCTTGCATCTATCAATCTATCTGTACCCTGCCCATCAGGATGCATCCTTCCCATGTCTGGCAGTTTATCCAAATCCATCTTCCTGCCCATCGGGATGTATCCTTCCCATGTCTAGCAGCCTAACCAAATCCATGTCCCATGGCAAGACATGTAAGTTTGCCATGTGCAAATTGTTTGCATGATTAAGCTTTTCGCTCTGATTTTTTATCTTGTGTCCTAGGATTGTACTTGTTTAGGGTTGCCATGATCATCTCGTATCTCAACATGTCTTGGTTGGTGTATAATGGGGCATTGTTTTTGTGGTACAACGTGTTTGATGGTTTCTATTGTACGATCCTATAGTCTCCCATTTACATCATCATCGATGTTTGTGAACTTGTGTACTTAGGGATACATATTATTTGAGAGTTTAGTCCATGCCTCAGATATTCACAACATCCTGACTCCTATAATTAGTGGTGTGGATAATCTATGGCAATATCAAAAGTAGGTTTTCTCTCCACATCTACACTACAAGAAATATCATCCACTCCATTTCATTCATTCATCCCATTTCACCCATTTATCTTGGAGACTCCAATTTATTCATTCACTCCCCCTTCATCATCTTCATCTTTTCATTATATAATCCTCCTATCCATTTCAAGAGCACACTCATGTTCTTAGAACCTGCATATCCTCTTGAGGGGGTATACCACTACCTCCTCGTCATCCTTCCTCGTCTCACCTATTACTGGGGCATAATGCTATTATTCCTTATCCTTTCCATCCACTATGTTTTATTCTTGTTTGATATAACATCACTTTATGATGCTATATCAAAGAGGGGTGAAATGTAGACGTTTAAAATTAATTAAATTAAATGTTTAATTAATTTAATCCCTTCTACATAATTAATTTTTTTTAATCATTATTCCTCTTAAAATTAATTAAATCAAATTCAATTAATTTTATCACTATAGTCCCATAATTGATTTATCAAAATTAATTATTCCTCATTCTTCTAAAGTCATATCAATCATTAATTCTTCTGAATTCCTCTTATTTGATTAATTCTAATTAATTAACTTAAGTCATGTGATTCCTACAAATCACTTCTTCTAATCCTCACTTAGCCGAATTAATTCTTCTAGAAGCCTGATTATTATTATTCCTCAATTTTATATTCCTCCACTCATTCTCTCTCCTCATGCCACATTCTCCTAACTTTCCCACTTGCACTCTAATAACTAATTAGTCCACCTAAATCCCCTTGATCATTTGCACATCCCTAATCACCTTGATTAGGGATGGGTCAACTTTGATCCTTTCAAGGAAATTTAAAATTCTTTGAATCTCCCCATGCATCTTCTTCCCAAGGAATTTTTAATTCCTTTATCCGTCTAGTCTTCCCACACATCTCTTTTTTGAAATTTTGAAATTCCTCTCCCCTTTCTCTAGGAAACTTTTAATTCCTTTTTTCTCTTTCCAATGTATGTAGGAGGTCTTCCCCATGTACCTTGAGAGGTGTGGAGATAAGAAATGCCTTTATGGCATATCTCTTGAATCCCACACCTTTCCTCTCAATCCATGTGCTCCCTCTCAAATCAATCTCAACCCTTCATTCCAAAATCAATCTTGGCCCTTCATTTTGGCCTTCTCCAATCTATAAATTGGAGCATCCTCTCCTCACAAATCATCCAATCTTATGTTGTCTATTTGAGAATCAAAATCCTTCATCATGTAATCATAATGCCAAAATTTTCCCTCATCTAAGCCAAACCCTCTCATCCATCATCATCATTCAAAACAAATCCAAATCAAATCCAACAAATCTTGTTATGTGTGGAAAGCAATCCACAATCCTCATCCAAGGAGCAAATCAAGTAGAGCAACAAGGGTGACTCTACTTCATCAATCTCAATCAGAGGAAGAAGTGAAGAACTAAGGTATAATGGTTTATTTGTGTATTTGAAAGTATTTACTTATGTTTTATCTTGGTTTATGCACTAACCATTAGGCTTTAGATTTTCCCCTCTTCAGGTTCATTATAAAAGATACCACTCAATAAAGAGAAGAATTTGATGAATGGTTATAGACTTTAGACATTAAGGAAGAGCTCTAAATAAGGATATGCACTTATAAGGAAAGGATAAGATATTCATCAGTGATACTTGTTTCGATAAGAGGAAGGAGATCCTCGATAAGGATATACACCTCCACAATCGATAAGTGATCCTTAATAAAGGCCCTACTTCACAAAGGGAAAGTAAGAAAGGATGATTAAAAGGCTACTCTTGCCAACCAAGCATGGAGACAATAATAAATAAATAAAAATAGCATTATGTTTCTACCAAAGTATGATTGCACAATTAAAATTGTACCACTATGAATGACAATGAGCCCCCAATAAACAAGATACCAATGTCACATAATGAGGACCAACATAATAGGAACTTAAATGTTATGTGGAAGGAAAAATATGAGATTCCAACTTATTGTCATCCAGTATTTGAATGGTACCAGTGACAATAAGTTTTTGAATTTTATCTGCCAAATCATGACATTCATTAGTGGCATGGCCAGTGATTTGATGATACTTGGAAAAAGAAGAATCGAGTTGATTTTTCTTACGATTTTTTCTTTGATTTTTTAAAGGGGCAGTAATCAAGTTGGCTTTAAAAAGCTCATACAAAATACACACTTGTTGTGATGAGAAATTGTAAGAAGACATAGATGTATTAGACACTGGAGGAAGGGATGTGAACAAAGGCGGACTTTGGAAACCTAGATCTTCTCTTGAAAAGTGTGGTGTAGATTTCTCATGACCATCAAAACTTTTTTGCACACATCCTAAACCATATTCATTGTGTCCATGCATAGATATTGAAATGTCTAGAGGAGAGGGTTCATTCCTAATATCATCATCAATACATGTTTGGAAGGAGAGGTGTGGATTGCTTTAGAAGACGTTTGGATAAATGACACACAAGGCTTCTTCAAGGATTTCTTCTTAGATTGAGATATTTTGTACCCATTGATGGATGTCATAAATTATAATGTACTCCAATTCTTTGCTAAAGAAGCATCATTGATAGGAGATTGTGTTGTTGAAGGAATCTTATTATTATTAAAGGCAGAAATGCATCCAACTTCATCATGAACCAAAGCATAAGGATGAGGATCAACTTTGATTGTGTGAAGTTCATTGTGATATATGACTTTGATTGTGTGACGAAGAGTAGAAGGGATACCTTCATAGCATGAATCCACGGTCTACCTAGAAGAAGGTTATAATTAAGATGATTGGGCATGGCATGAATAGGAGTAGGTAAAGTCATAGGTCCTACTTTCATAGGTAATATGACTATACCAAGTGTCTCTCTAGGAACATTATCAAAGAAATGAACACAAAGAGATCAAGTTAAATAGAAGAATGATCCCAATCTGTCTTGTCTAATACTTGTCAACACAACAAATTTTAAGTGTTGACCTATTATCAATTAAGGTACCTCTTATGTTTTTATCATAAATGCAAGGAGTAATCATAAGGGGATCATATCTATTTTTAACCTCAATAGAAGGCAATTCATCTTGTGAGAATGTGATATTATTTGGTTTAGAAGAAGGATGTGGAACCACTTTATGAAAGGCTTCTTTGATCAACCTATGGTGTGAAGGGGAAGTTTGATCAAGTCCCAAAGGGAGATCTTTGCTAAGATAGCATGGAGCTTCTCAACAAGATCCTTATCAATGTGTTTCTTAGAGTGAGAGGGGGAAGAAAGAGAAGTGAGAAGAACATTGGGATCTTTTTTTTTTTTACACAAGCATTAAATGTTCAATGTATTTCAGAACCATATTTTTATTCTAGTTGTCTTTCCATAGCATCTCTTTCACATATGTATTTTGCAACTTTTAGGATATTGGGAGGTTCCTTGGGTTTAGGCTTCTCATAATTAGAAACATGAATGGTACTGACTTGATTAGGCTCTTTGTTCTCCAAGGATACATCTCTAGAAGGGAGAGTGTTAAGGAAATCGCTAATGATTTTGTCCTCTTGTGCCAAAGTATCTTTGTGGGGGAGGTACATTTTAGGATAAACATAATTCTTCAAAGATTCATCTTTAGGAGGGGGATATTTGAAAGAATTGATCATAACCTCTTTTTGCATCAATGTGCCCTCATTGGTAGAACCAAATTTAGGAGAGGGTAAATCAGTGTCCATCAACACTTCTTCTCTAGGAGAGATACCACGTATGCAAGATAAAGTGACATCAAGGAAGGTGTTTATGATATCATCCTCTTACTCTAAGGTATTATTATAGGAGAGACGTTTAGGAGAAAGATCAACATCAATCTTCAAAACTTCATCCTTGAGAGGAAGAGTTGTAAAAGGAGTGTTAATAGTATTTTCTTGCACCAAAATATCCTCACAAACAAGAGAATATTTAGGAGAGGAATTATCATGGTTCATTAGGGTGTCATCTCTAAAAGGCAAAGCTCGATAAAGAGGATTGTCCACCACATCAACTTCTTTTATCATAAAAGCTTCTTCATAAACAGGATTGATAGAAGGTAAGGGTTCGTAAAGTGGGTTGTCATGCATGATATTATCCTTGTGAGTTTTTAGAGATTTAGAGGGAAGAATGAAGTCATCAAGAGTTTCATCCATCATCTCAAGGTCATCACTACTAAATGGATTATGCATTATGTTGATTATCCTTTGACAAAAGGATGGTTTAGAAGGCTTATGATAAAGGAAACCATCAAGAGCCTCCTCAAGTTATTTTCTACTATATACTTCTTTGAAATGATAGTCATCACAAACAAATGGATTGTCAAAGGCATGATAGTCTTGCAAATAGTAATTTGACATTTTGAAAATAAATGCTAACTATTGCAATGAAATAAGCTAAAGCATGCAAACACACAAAGTGCATAAAACAAGAATTTTTTTATTTTTTTTTCTTTTTTTTTTGTAATTTTCTTTTAAATAAAACTATGAAATGAATGCATCTAAATCTAAAAACACACTTGGAAAACTATGCAACCCAAAAACTCAATTTTAAATTTAAAAATTAGGGCTTTTTCAAAAAAAATTAACCTCTAATTTTTTAAAATTTAGTTGGAAATTGATCTTGTAAATGAAAATTTGAATTTTAAAATTTGAAAGCACTCGAAACTAAAATAATTATTTCAATTTTAGCAACCTACAAGCTCAATTTTAAATTAAAAAATAAGGGTTTTCTGTGAAATTAACCTCTAAATTTTCTAAATTTAATTGGAAATTGAACTTGTAAATGATAATTTGAATTTGAAATTTGAAAACACTCAGATCTAAAATAATTAATCCAAATTTTAGCAACTCGCAAGCTCAATTTTAAATTTTAAATTTTAAATTTTAAAATTAGGGTTTTTTTTTGGTGAAATTGACCTTTTAATTTTTAAAATTTAATTGGAAAATTGAACTTGTAGATGAAAAATTTAATTTGAAAATTGAAAACACTAGGATCTAAAATAATTAATCCAAATTTTAGCAACCCAAAAGCTCAATTTTAAATTTAAAAATTAGGTTTTTTTTTGTGAAATTAACCTCTAAATTTTTTATATTTAATTGGAAATTGAACTTGTAAATGGAAATTTGAATTTGAAAATTGAAAATACTCAAATCCAAATTTTAGCAACCCACAAGCTCAATTTTAAATTTTAAAATTAGGTTTTTTTGTGAAATTAACCTCCAAATTTTTAAAATTTAATTGGAAATTGAACTTGTAAATGATATTTTGAATGTTAAATGCCTAAAGAATTCAGATCTAAGAACATAAGTCAAAAAATACGGTGTAAGAATGTCGGGTTCACCAAAATGTAATGATGAAAAATTAGGGTTTCCACCCCAATAAAGATGAAACCACTATTTTTTTCTTAAGGACCAATTACATTCAAAATAGGGTTAGAATCATTAGATTCATTCACAAATCAGCAAGGATTGAGACTAAATACTAATTGGATTAAAGGGAGGAATTTATTTAACCTCTTTTGTGAGTTGAATTGCTGAAATTAGGGTAAAGTGCTAAAGATGAAGATAAAAATGCAGAAATAATGAGCTACAATTGTCAAATAGAGCCACGCGCCTCGATATGAGCAATATAAGAAAATTCATATCTAATCCTTGAAAAAGCTCCAAAAATGTTGGGATCGGAATGCCCATCATTCTGGTCCTCCGAACTTTTCATACACCAAAGGGGGATTGATTCATCATGTAAATAATGCCTATTTTGAAGATCACAACTCTGTACTCGTTTCCTGCATACAAAAAGAAAGGGAAATAGGTTGGGAATAGGGTTTTCCTAAGTCAAGCCCCGATTTATGAATTAACCTTGATTGAAATATTGCAAATACTAAAATAAATAATGGAAAGATATACCTCAGATCTGCAATGACTAATAATGATGTTTTGCTTCTTGAATGTAATTACATATGTTGTATGAAATGGCATGAACATGACAAAACCCTAATCACACACACATGCTTGCATATGAATGATGTAATGTTGCTCCACGATTGATGAATGAAGAATATGCAACCTTAAAGACCTTTAGAGATGCTTGATGATGAATAATTCAATGCTCGAATGCTTGATGATTATAATTTTGCCCTTGTATCCTTATCTCCTTATTGTTGTATATCAAAATGAGAGGGGGAGACCTCCTTATATACTTGCTTATCAAAAAATATGTTAATTTTTTGACATAGGCCGACACAGGGCTAGATTTCCCACCCAATTTTGAGACTGTAAGAGGGGTTCAAGATGGGGCCCAATTAAGGAGGACCGGAGCATGTCCCCTTGGTCCTGATGAGGACCAGAGCATCATGCCCTAGTCGCACCGTATTTTAGGGTCGGGACAAGGGGCCATGTGATGCATGAAATGAAAATGAAGCCATATTTGCATGATGCAAGCATAATCAAGTCTTAATTAAGCATTGAGAGACAAACACTAAGGTGAGGGCCCAAAATATGGACTAAATTGTAAGGGAGTACAATTTAGGATACTACACATACATTTTTCCCTTATGCCAAAGTAAACCATTTGGTTCAAAACAAAACCTATCATACCTTGGATCAAGAGGGTTGACTGAGAGCAATGACTTGACTTTCTCATAATACTCATCCCCTAATAATTTACGCAATACTTGATTCCTTAAATCTAAATGTATGAAGACCATAGATGTTATATGTCATCTATGACTTAAGGCATCTGCCACTCAATTCTCCTTACCTGATATATAGTTGATCTCAAAATTGTAATAAGAAATCAACTCCATCCATCTTCTTTGACATGCATTAAGGTAAGGTTGGGTAAATAAATACCTAATACCATGGTGGTCTATCTTTAACTCGAATTTATTTCCTAGCAGACAATGTCGTCACATTTGCAAAGCATGTACGATTGGTGTTAACACAAGATCATGCAAAGCATAACTTTTCTCATGTATTTAATTTACAAAACTCAAGCAATGACTCGCCCTTCTTGCATAAGCACTCCTCCTAATCCCTCTCATGAATCATCAATAACAAAAACAAAGTAACCTTAATAATCAAGAACTTCAAAAATTAGAGTAGAAGTCAACATCTTTTTAAGAAGATCAAATGTTCTTTGGTATTTCTTTGTCCATTCAAAACATTTTCATTTCCTTTGAAAAGAAGTAATAGGGTATGCAATCTTGGAAAAGTTTGACACAAACTTCCTATGATAACCTACGAAACCCATGAAACTCTTGACCTCATGAACATTCTTTGAAGCATATCATTCTTTAATTACAATGATTTTTGTCAAGTCCACTACAATTACCTTAGCTTAAATTATATGGCCCAAATACTTAACTTATTTCTAGAATAAGGTACATTTCAAGAGCTTGGCATATAATTTGTCCTCTCTGAGACATTGAAGAATGAACTAGAGATATCAAATGTTTTCTTCCTCATTCTTGGAATAAATGAGTTTGTCATCCAAAAATACTAGGATGAACTTGTCAAGATAATCTCTAAACACACTATTCATCAAGTTCATAAAGGTTGCCAGCACATTAGTCATTCCAAATGGTAAGTTTGTGAATTCACAGTGTCCATGCTTGGTTTTAAAGGTTGTTTTATGAATGTCCTCATCCTTGATCCTCAACTGATGGGACCTAATATCAATCTTGGTTAATGTAGTTGTCCCATGCATTTGGTCAAAAAGATCATCTATATGTGGCAGTGGGTACTTATTCTTTATTGTTGCCTTATTTAACACATCATAATCAATGAACAATCACAAAGTTCCATCTTTCTTCTTAACAAAGATAATTGGGGCTCCCCAAGGTGAAACACTGGGCCTAACCAAACCTATACTCAGTAGTTATTGCAACAGAGCCTTCAATTTCATCAACTCTATGGTGTTCATTCAATAAGGAGCCTTGGAAATTGGTTTTGTTTTCGCTACAAGGTCAATATCAAAATCAAAGATCCTCTTTGG
The DNA here is from genome assembly GCF_030272615.1 of Cryptomeria japonica. Taxonomy (NCBI): domain Eukaryota; kingdom Viridiplantae; phylum Streptophyta; class Pinopsida; order Cupressales; family Cupressaceae; genus Cryptomeria; species Cryptomeria japonica. The sequence continues at coordinate 125,786,048 of NC_081410.1, forward strand.
GGTCAATCTAGGAGGTCCTTATGGAAAAACATCCTATTAGTCTCGAAGGAAAGGGTAATCCTCCAATCTTGGTTTCCTTTTCTCTTCAAGTTGTTCCTCACCCATTCCTTGGAGTAGGGAAGAGTTACTAAAAACTAAATCATCCAAGGTATAATTCTCATACAATTCCTCTACCTTCTCCAATTTGACTGCAAAGAGTTGACACCCTCTTCACTTGTCCCTTTTAAGTTGCATGATTGAAATTTGTCTTAACTTTACTTTCCTTTGAACTCCCTAAATAAAAATTGTGTTTTCTACGTCATCTAGACATTCAAATGTTTTAGATTAGCAATCCACCTTAGCCCCATGTCTCCATAAATAGTCAATTCCTAGGACTACATAATACGAACCTAAGGGTGCTACATAAAGATTCACCTTGGTAGAGAAACTCAAAAGTTTAACCAAGGCTTCAAACAAACTGTTGGAACTCATAAAAATTTGAGTTAGTTATTGAGGCCCATTTCAAAGAAGGGTAAAATGAAGTCGACATTCTCCCCTACGTGCAGTGAAGAGGGTTTTAAAAGGCCAAAGAAACCTCCAAGTAAATGTCGGTAGGCATAAACTTTTATCCCACATTGGCTGCGTGGAGGAAATTTGTTGTATTTAGATACTTGGATGCGCACACCCTCAGTGTCAAAGCTTAAAGGCTTTTGGCAAGTGGTCGATCAAGCAGGTGGTGCGCCCCCTGTGTGCGCTTGCATCTCAAAGCGACCTAATTTTGTAGCAAAAGGGGTGAGCGACAAAGACCAATTTGAGACCTCGTGACTTAAATTTAGTCTCCAGCTCGCTAGCATAAAATGCTCATCCCCAAAAGACTCGAGACCTCGCGAGCAAGCAGATCATTAGATGATCCAACAGTGGTCGCTAGGTCACGATGAGAAACTGCTAGTTGGCATATCCCTCACGACCCCATGACAAAGAAGAGCTCCATTCCAACGATGAACCATGGTCGGCCAGTTAATGCAAGCGGTTGAGGTAGGCGGTTCATTCTGGCTATTAGTGGGGGTCGTGCTAAGGTGTCAGAGTGGAGAGCCCAGAATGAATGCCCTTGCGACAAGTGGCACCCAGTTGTGAACTTCGGAGCCAATCAAAGGGTGCCACGTGGTGACACCATGGCATATGATAGAGCCACTCAAAAAGAGATAAGGTTCGAGCAAGTTGAGAAAGATCCAACGGTCGACCGAGTTGATCGGACGATCATGGTTTCATTTTGGTCGTGAGTCCAGGTCGTGTTGAGGCGGCAAGACTAGGACCCTGAAGCCAATTAGGGGATGCCACATGTCGAGCCCGCTAGAAGAGAAGGTGATAGAGAAAGTGGCCCAAGCGAGGTAAAAGTCGGACAAGTCAGGTTAGATCGATGGTGATTCGAGGAAGATCAACAGTTGTCACCAAGTCGCAACTGTTGATCAACTCTGACACCTTAGCAGAGCCCCCACTAAAGGTCGTGACTTGGTGACCAAGCGGTGGGGCTCAGTAGAGAATAAAATAGTCCAGAGGAAATAAAGAAAAGAAGAGCCAAGGAAGGAACAAAGGGCTTCATTTCGGCGGTAAACCCAGGCGGTGCTGAGGTGGAAGGATATGGGCACCAGAATGAACCAGAAGATGCCACGTGGCAGCGATGCATGATGGATACCTGCGTGGCAAAATCCAAAGATTTAAATACGATTTCTGACTGTGGTGGGCAGGTAGAAACTTAAACGGTTGACCTGCAAAAAGATTGATGACTAAGGGATTTTTTTTGCCTAATATATAAGTGTTATATATCGTTGGAAAGTTCTCAATCTGAGAAATTTGATTATGCAGTCAAGTGTAGCCCATGACAAATAGTTTTGGGGCAGTTACCTTAGGATATCAGATTGGATTTTCAGTCAAAAAGATTAGATTTTCTAGAGGCCATGTTGTGTGGGCAGTTATTGCTGAAGGATAAGGTGGTTGCTGTGGTCAGAGAATGGGATCTAATTTTGTCCTCCCCTGCCTTCTTATTTGGGAGTCTTCTCATTTTGTAGGGGTTCCAGATTTTTGTGAGCAAGGCTCCATAATCTTGGTTTTCAATTCTAAGCTTTTTGCCAAATTTGTAATACAATGTCCCTTTTCAAGAAATAGAGTATCTTCTTGTTGCAAGTGTTTTCTGTTGCAAGTCACATATATGTAAGGCATATATACAGTTTATTGGATTGTCTCTAGGACTTCTCTTATTTTCAATGAATCCATTCTTCAAGGGAGTTTGGGTTTGTCCTCTCAAAGTGGGAGTGTAATGGGTGTTCTTAGGTACTCTTCAAGGAAGGGTTTAAATTCTATGAGCAATCATTTTGAATTCAGGATAATGTTTGGATATGTATGATCCTCCATTTGAGTTTATAATGTATTAATGTCAGGCATTGATACAGGGATATCTTTTTTAATAAATTGGATTTGCAATTGAGGTTTTCATTTTCAGTTTGATGTATGACTCCATGCCCTTGGATGAGGCACTGGTCTTACAGATTCTAGGGATTCTCAGAGATTTTGAAATATCAAATATCCTTTTGGTTTTATGTCTATAGTTTTATTTTGTTCCATATATCTCATGCTCCGATCTTGTTGAGATGTCAATGTAGATCTAGCCCATCTGCAATAACCTCCTTGTTGTTGAGCTCTGTGAGATTAATCTGCTTTTATTGATGCCATATGTTTGTAATTGGTTGTACTTTGTGCATCAAAGGGTGTCCCCCCCTAGGTCTTGCAGAACCTGAAGTGTAGGAGGATCATTAAGATCCTATGTTATGTTGTCTAAGCCCTGAAGCTTTTCATTGATTGAGATTGGCTATTTCATAGATAGATTGCAGGTGAACTTGGGTGTCTTTTTTGAGACCAACACAAACATTGCTCTACCTTGGCTTTGCATTGGTTTTCATATTCAATAGTCTAAGGATTCACCATATAATCAAATTTTCTAGGTATTTTACTGAGTACTCTAGGTGTAATAAAATTTCAATTGCGTTGATATCAATTAGAATTAGAGATAGGAACTTCGAAAAGTGTACCTAAAGTTTGATGGGAGTGATCTGAAATTTTGCTTAACAATTGTCAAGAGCAGCATGAATTCTTTGTTGGAAGGTCGCTTGTTGACTTAGTAGTGAGTTCTCTTAGGGTTGAGAACCCTGGTTCCTATTTGGGCATTAATTAGCATAATTATCACCACCACAATAGAAACACCCACTTCAAGGCCCACATTTTTCAACAGTCTTTCCCCCATCGTCTTCATTCTTCTTGGCATTAAAGTTCCCTTTCTTCCCATTCTTACCCTTATCATCATTTTTCTTAGATTCTATCTTATATGCCTTTTTCTTGAAGGACTGATTTGATTGAGACCAACTATACTTCTTTTGACTCTTCTCCCGTTGAGTAGCTAAGGACTCGAGATGTTGTTTTTGTTTTATGGATTTCTCATAGACTTGGTCCATAGTTATTGGGGTAAGGACGTTCACTTGTCCTCAATTTGGGTATTCAAACCCATGAGGAATTTCCTTATTTCGAGTCTTTCATCTATTTGATATTGAGGTACATACTTTAGAAGATAGGTGAACTTTTCCCAATACTCAATCACATACATACTTCCCTAGATCAAATTTTGAAAATCGACTAGCTTCTAATCAAAAAGCAATTGAGGTAGCTATATTTGGCTAACAATATGAGAGGGGGGGTGAATCATACTAACTTAATAATCCATAAAATCAATAGATTCAACCTCGGTAACTTATAATTTAGCAATATAACCAAAAACTGCTAAACATGCAAACTCATAAACATATAATCATCATAACACATATAACACCAGATTTAACGTGGAAACCCAAATAGGGAAAAACCACTGTGGGATTTCGGACCCACTAAGAAATATACTCTTCTAGAGTATGCTCTGTTAAAAGCAAATCCTATTAAAGATTACAAACACATTGCTAGATGTGACCCGATTAAGGGATTTCCCTCAGATTTGTTAGGATCTTCACTTTGTTAGAAGTGACCTTGTCAAAGGATTTCAAACACTCATTTAGAATGTTACCTTGCTAGAGGGTTTACAAATAAGACTGTTAAGTCCACTCGGTTAAGAGATTTTTTGTCACTTATAAAATAACAGTAATAAAATATATCTGCAACTTCACATCTAAAATGCTAAAGCGGATTCTTATTTGCTCAAAACAATCTTGTCATAGGACTTATCTTGTCCCTCTGTTGGGCTCTCTACTCTATTATTCAAATAGGTCTTCAAGCTTCTGTGCTCGGTAATCACTATGTAGCATCCCTGTGCTTACATTTGCCCGCATACATTGTTTACCAACAATTTTTTATTTATAAACAATTTGCTAACCGCTTAATCTCCTTAATCACATTTCTCATGATCAATCTTAGCCATCAGGTCTTCAATCTTGACTAGGTTCAATGCATCCTTTGATCTGAAAATGTTTTACCTTGCCTAGGGACTTGCATTCCTTTCTTGGAACTTGCACAAGGTTATTGCGGTTCAATCTGCGTTGTAGATCTTCATGCCAATCTTCTATTGCCATAGATTCTTAACAAACTTCGTGCACGACATACCAATCATTTATACATCTCCAGCTAATCATTGTCCTTCGTTAAATAATGCTTGTATTCATCCAATGCGCTCTGTCATAACTCGGTTGCAACTCGATAAATACTAAACTTTACTCGGTAGACATTCCGCCTTAATTAACCGATATCGATAACCTTGGGGTTTACCGACTAGGTTCCTTAGGGTTTACCGACTGGGTTCTTTGCTCAGTGACATAGTATAGTTTTAACCTTACAATCAACAACAAATGTAGGATATCAAAACAATCTAAACATCATGATCTCATCATTGTCTAACTCGGTAATAGTTGCCCGTTGAATAACTTATTCCTTCTCTTTCTTATCATATTCTTTCTGTGTCTTTTACCGACCACTTAATTTTCTTCAAATCAATCTTCTCAAGATATGGCAACATCATGTTGAATCAGAAAGTCAATTTCTTGACATCAATGACAAAATAATGTTACAAAGATAGTTATCATCCTTTTTCAGTTATATCAATAATCTTCAACAACCTTCTCAATATCCTTAATGAATATCAACAATCTTTCTTTCTACTAAAATGCCAACAATCTCCCCCTTTGGCATTGATGGAAAAACCAATAATTAAATGGTAACACCAACAAGATATTCAAATCGATTCTGATTCAAATTGCTATTAGACTTCTCTTGTTATCTTTGAGCTGTTACAATCTTCTGAAGTCTTCTCCTTTTTGTAGCCTTCTCCCCTTGTCATTAGTCTTTTGTTATCTTCTGTAATCTTCTTCATTTAAGGCTTTACCATTCAGTCAACCATTTAGTCTTCTCCTCCTTTGACAACAATGCCAAAAAGTAAAAGAACTAAATCATGATTTCTTCCTATGTGAAGTGATTTGCCTTGTTGTGTATCATCTCAGTCTGGGTTAGAGCAACTTGTCTCTATTCACTATTTCCTGCACACTTTCAGAAAACCTTCCAAAGTGCGTAAATCAGTATCAATCCACGTATAATATTATGTAGATTCATCAAATTGATGCTTTCACCGAACACTGTCAATGAGTAGAAGATAGGGGTAGGACCCCTAACTTGCTTCGGAGATATTCAAAAGTGTCCCTTGGCAGTGGCTTTGTGAAAATGTCTGCTAATTGCTCCTTGGAATTGATATATTCCAGCACAACCTTCTTCTCTTTAACTTCTTCTTTGAGATAATGATACTTTATAGAGATATGCTTTGTCTTAGAGTGCATTACATGATTCTTTGAAATGTTAATGACACTCGTATTATCACAGAATATAGTTACTGGCTCGGTAACTTTCTCATTTATACCTTCCAATAGTTGTTTGATCCATGCTATATTGGTACAATTCAATGTTGTAGCAACATATTTAGCTTCGGTTGTTGACTGTGAAATACATCCTTGTTTCTTGCTAAGCCAACTTAGTAGTCTTTCTCCCAAAAAGAAAGCTCCACCACTTGTGCTTTTCCTGTAATCAATGTTGCCTGCCCAATCAGCATCAGTATAAACTTTTAAATCAAAATCATTTCTCTTTTCATATACTAAGCCATAATCTTCAGTGCCTCTTAGGTATCTGAAAATTCTCTTGATTGTTGTCATGTGGGTTTCCTTGGGATCTGCAAAGAATCTTGCAACAATACCTACTGCATGTGCTATATCTGGTCTACTATGCACAACATATTGCAACTTTCCAATCATAGATCGGTAAAGTGTCTCATCAACAGATGCAGATTCATCATTCTTTGATAGTTTACAATTAGTAGTCATAGGAGTACTTACTGGTTTAGAATCCTCCATTCCAAATTTCTTCAAGATTTCCTTTATGTACTTGGATTGAGTAATGAAAATCTCATCTTTCATTTGCAATATCTGTAAACCTATAAAATACTTTATCTCATCGATTAATGACATCTCAAATTCTTTGCACATTTCATTTCCAAAGTTCTTGCATGAGGAGTCATTACCACAAAAAATAATATCATCAACAAATATGGTTGAGATCAGTATTCCATTGTCCTCATTATTCTTCATGTACATATTGTTGTTTTCACTTGTTCTTACAAAACCAATCTTGATCAAATAAGAGTGCAGTCTCTCATACCATGCTCTAGGTGCTTGTTTCAGACCATATAAAGCTTTGTTCAATTTGCATACCTGATCTTTACTCTTGTCTTCAACAAATCCTTCTGGTTGTTCAATGTAAACTTCTTCTTCTAGTATACCATTCAAAAATGCAGATTTAACATCCATTTGATATACCTTGAAATTTTTGAAAGCAACATATGCCAACAATGTTCTTACTCCCTCAAGTCTAGCCGCAGGTGCAAAAGTATCTATTCCTTCTTCTTGAGCATAACCTTTGCAAACTAGTCTTGCTTTGTTTCGAATGACCTCACCTTTTTCATTTAGCTTGTTTCAGAAAATCCACTTAGTACCGATTACAATTTTGTCCTTCGGTCTTGGGATCGATGTCCATGTGTCATTCTTCTTGATTTGATTAATCTCTTCTGTCATAGCATTTACCCAATCTTCACTGTTAAATGCCTCTTTTACTATTCTCGGTTCAAATTCAGATATCAAACATGTGTTTTGTCTTAGTCTGTTCCTTGTCATTACTGGATCATCCTTGTCTCCTATAATCTGACTTGATGCATGATGTATTCTAACATATTTAGCTAATATAGGCTTGGTAGACTCTGCATGATCTTCTTCATCACTCGGTAACTAGACATTATCTTCATTTTCTTCAGCAGCTTTCTCGAAAGGAATTCTCGGTTGAACATAAACAAATTCTTCATAATCTTCTGGTTCTTTGGAATTTCTTTCATCATTTCTTTCTGCAAATTCATCAATTTTCACATTTACACTTTCTACTATTTTGTTAGATGATTTGATCAGACATTTAAATGCTTCACTTCTAGAAGAATAACCAAGAAATGTTCCTTCTTCACTTTTCTGATCAAACTTTCCATTTCTATCATCTTTGTGAACATAGCATCTACTTCCAGAGATTTTAAAATAACTTACATTAGGTTTCTTGTCATACCAGATCTCATATGGTGTCTTCATAGTTCCTTCTTCAATTGAACTCGGTTCAGGGTGTAAACTGCAGTGTTGATTGCTTCTCTCCAAAATGTTTGAGGTACCCTCTTTTCTATCATCAGGGTTCTGGCACAATCCACAATTGATCTGTTTCTTCTCTTGACTATCCCATTTTGCTGAGGTGTTCTCGGTGCAGACACTTGCCTTTTTATACCATGATCATTGCAGAATAAGTTAAATTCATCAGAACTGAATTCTCCTCCTCTATCAGTTCTAAGACATTTCAGTTGTCTTCCTGTTTCATTTTCAACTCTTGCCTTGTACCATTTAAACATTTGAAAAGCTTATGATTTTTCTTTTAAAAACATGACTGACATCATCCTTGAGTAATCATCCACAAATAATATGAAATATTTATCACCATAATAACTTTGAACTTTCATAGGACCACAGAGATCAGTATGTACTAGATCTAAAATTCCTTTAGAAGTGTAGGACTTACTTGTAAATCTTGATCTTGTCATCTTACCCATTTGGCATCCTCGACATATACCATTCTTAGGTTTTTCAAGACTCGGTAAACCTCTTACTTGGTGCTTTTTGCTTATTTTGATCAGATTATCAAAATTTACATGACAAAACCTTTTATGTCATAACTAGGTATCTTTTATCTTTGCATAAAGACACTTGTTCCGAGTTGAGTCAAGATGAAATGTATTACCTTTTGTTTATGTCCTGGCAGCAGCTAACTTTCCATGCTTGTCATGAACTTTGACAATTCCTTTATGAAATTCTATTCGGTATCTTGTATTGTTTAGTTGTGCTACACTTAACAAATTGTATTTCAATCCTTCAACCCAGCATACATCATCACATTTATCTTTTTCAAGAAGTGTTATAGATCCTTTACCTTTCACCGGACATGGTGCATCATTACCAAATCTTACATAGCCTCCATCATAGTCTTCTAGTTTAACAAACTTGTGTTTATTACCTATCATGTGATGTGAGCATCCACTGTCTATGATCCAAGAATCATTATTATTTATGTGAGATGTTAGAGCTTTTTCTTCATACCTTTCTTCATCATATCCATCTTTAATAGCCACATAAACAACTTCCTCAGTATCAGTTTCATCAGATTTATCATCGTTGGATTCCTCATCAGCTACTAGGCATGTCTTTCTATCTCTTCTTCTGAAGTCTCAGTGTCCTCTGTATTGGTTGTCTGTCTGCCTATTATCTCGGTATTCTCTCTTTTCACTAGATTCTTTATCAGGGCAGTTAAAAGCCATATGTCCTATTTTATCACAATTGAAACATTTTAAAGGTATATTTCCTTTATACTTACCTTTTCCTCTCGGTAACCTTCTGGCCAATAGTGCTTCAAACTCTTCTTGCTTCTTGATTTCCTCATACAGTCTGTCTTCCATGTTCTTATGAAATCTTTCACTTGCTCCACTATGATTCCCTTCAGAGTACTTACTCATTCTATCATTGTAATCATCAGACTCACCAATATGAAAAGAACTAAATGCAGATTCAACTTTATTTACTGAAGACCCACTGTTATCAAAATTACTTAACTCAAATGCATGTTGCTTACCAACAGTAGCATCCAAAGAAACTGGCATGTTTGGTACAGACCTTAGTTCATTGATTGCAGAGACTCGAATGGCATAAGCAGGTAGAAGGGTTCTTAACAACTTACTTGTTACATCCTTTTCTTCAATAGTTCCTCCTGCTCCTTTAATTTGATTGACAGTCTCCTTTAGCCTTGTACTGTATTGGGTTATGTTCTCACCTTCATTCATTCTCATGGATTCAAGTTGTCCTCTTAGACTATCTACTTTTGCTCTTTAAACATGTTCATCACCACCATACATAGATATGAGTGTAGTCCACATTGCCTTTGCAGCATTATAGCCTTCTACGTCATTAAATTATGAGTCGGTCAATGTTGATGTTATTTCAATCATAGCTTGGATATGTTCTTGTTTTGCCTTTATCTCTTCCAAGGTCATTGGATTGGTGCTCAGTGGAATGTAATCATTCTCCAAATAATATGTTGCATATTCTCCAATTCCTGATAAGTGCAGCTTCATCCTTTTCTGCCATGTGGAGAAACTTGACTTGTTCAGCTTTGGTGCATCCCTTTTATACATCTTCGGATCTTTTCCTCAAGTACCTTTAAACTTTTTCTTTCGAAGTCCAAAGCTCTGATACCAATTGATAGTTCTGATACTAATTGTAAAGTACTGATGCCAATAGCTAACAAGATTGGGGGGGGGGGGGGGGTGAATCATACTAACTTAATAATCCATAAAATCAACAGATTCAACCTCGATAACTTATACTTTAGCAATATAACCAAAAACTGTTAAACATGCAAACTCATAAACATATAATCATCACAACACATATAACACCAGATTTAATGTGGAAACCCAAATAGGGAAAAACCACTATGGAATTTAGGACCCACTAAGAAATATACTCTTCTAGAGTATGTTCAGTTAAAAGCAAATCCTATTAAAGATTACAAACACATTGCTAGATGTGACCCGGTTAAGGGATTTCCCTTATATCTATTAGGATCTTCACTTTGTTAGAAGTGACCTTGTCAAAGGATTTCAAACACTCATTTAGAATGTTACCTTGCTAGAGGGTTTACAAATAAGACTGTTAAGTCCACTCGGTTAAGAGATTTTCTGTCACTTACAAAATAACAGTAATAAAATATATCTACAACTTCACATCTAAAATGCTAAAGTAGATTCTTATTTACTCAAAATAATCTTGTCATAGGACTTATCTTTTCCCTCTGTTGGGCTCTCTACTATGTTATTCAAACAGGTCTTCAAGCTTCTGTGCTTGGTAATCACTATGTAGCATCCCTATGCTTACATTTGTTCGCATACATTATTTACCAACAATTTTTTATTTATAAACAATTTGCTAACCGCTTAATCTCCTTGATCACATTTCTCATGATCAATCTTAGCCATCAGATCTTCAATCTTGACTAGGTTCAATGCATCCTTCGATCTGAAAATGTTTTACCTTGCCTAGGGATTTGCATTCCTTTCTTGGAACTTGCACAAGGTTATTGCGGTTCAATCTATGCTGTATATCTTCATGCCGATCTTCTATTGCCATAGATTCTTAACAAACTTCATGCACGACATACCAATCATTTATACATCTCCAGCTAATCATTGTCCTTCATTAAATAATGCTTGTATTCATCCAATGCGCTCTATCATAACTCGGTTGCAACTCGGTAAATACTAAACTTTACTCGGTAGACATTCCGCCTTCATTAACTGATATCGATAACCTTGGGGTTTACCGACTAGGTTCCTCGGGGTTTACCGATTGGGTTCTTTGCTCGGTGACATAGTATAGTTTTAACCTTACAATCAACAACAAATGTAGGATATCAAAACAATTTAAACATCATGATCTCATCATTGTCTAACTCGGTAATAGTTGCCCATTGAATAACTTATTCCTTCTCTTTCTTACCACATTCTTTCTGTGTCTTTTACCGACCACTTAATTTTCTTCAAATCAATCTTCTCAAGATATGGCAACATCATACTGAATCAGAAAATCAATTTCTTGACATCAATGACAAAATAATGTTATAAAGATAGTTATCATCCTTTTTCAATTATATCTGTATGTGGGAAAAGCGGGTCGATAGAACTCAATATGTGGAAAAATGGAGTCTAAGGAGCCTTGCTCACACACCCACAGGACTTCTTGGTGCAAGCTATGGAGTCATGAAGCATGGCTTAGCTTCCCAAGGTTGGTCCCATGGTTCTCTATCTCACAAGGTCCCTCAAACCAATGTCTCTGCTCTCAAATCACTGAGCAAAGTGGTTTAGCGATGACAAATGCAAGAACGAGGGATGCTTTTGTTGATTTTAAGATGAGATGCATCCTAACTTATACATGATCCTATAAATACAACAAACTAGTTATAAGATGACAAGATTAGTAACAAGACTGTCCTAACATGCTATATTAGTCTATCATTAAGCTAAATGATAAGGAAAATACTCTAAACATGCCTATTTAGATTAATTCCTATTGAAAAGAGAGGCTAAATGATGAGCACAAATGAAATATTAAATCTTGGATGGATTTTAGTATAAGTGTGATGCTAAAGACTTGGATCTATGAAAATGGAGGAATGAGAGCTCTATTTATAGAAAAAATAGGGCAATGGATGGTCAGGATTGAAAGAGTTAATCAAGGGTTGAGTTTGAAAGTTGGGAATCCATGTTTGCAATTTGCACCAATGAAATGGTGACAAATGTCAACATAAGACTGGGTTGAGAAGAGGGGTAGGAAGCATTAAATGCTTGAGAAGACCTCGTGGTTATCTTGGGGGGTAAGGGTTATGGTTAAGTTAGGATTACCCATTGGATAAAGGTTTTACCCAAAGGATAAACTCTTGTGCAAAAGATTAAGAATTACCACGGTCAAAGCAATAAATGCTCGATGAGACCCTCGGGTTACATGGAGGCTGAGTCTAGGGAAATTCTTTAACCATGCTAGAGGGTTGAGTTAACCATTAATGGTTTGGGAGACTTTCAAAGTTAAGTGGTTGAAGCCTTTAAGGGTTTTCAAAGACTTTGAGGGTTTGAGAAGTGACTTCCCTTTGTTTAGGGTTGTGACAAAGTTTAGGAAATGAGTTAGGTTAATTTAGAAGTGATTAGAAGAGCCTAGAAGGGGTTAGGAATCGGGTTTAGGAAGCAAGTGGGAGATGTAGGATTTTGCAAGTGGATGAAGGGATAATAGGATTTAATTGAATAAAATGAATTTAATTCAATTTGGTTGCAATTTGGGGAAATCAAATAAATTAGATTTATTCAATTTAGGGTAAACTATTTAATTAAATTTGAATTTAATTAAAAGTGGATAGAAGGGATTTAATTGAATAAAATGATTTATTCATTAAATGGCTAAAGAGGCCTAGTGAATTTAATTTAAATAAATTGAGTAATTTACTTAATTTAAATAGAGGAATGTGGGTGATTTAATTAAATTGGATTTAATTAAATAGAGAAATGAACATAAAATATTCATTTAGGAATATGGTCATTTTTATACGTCTACAATATCAATAATCTTCAACAACCTTCTCAATATCCTTAATGAATATCAACAATCTTTCTTTCCACTGAAATGCCAACAAAATGCTCCCCAAGTTGCCTTAGAAACTTCTGAGTAATTCCTAATGTCAAAGCACTTCTCCATCTCAGGGAGCCAAGATTCTATTGCATCATCGCTTACTGACCCATCAAATTTAGGTAGAGTCACCTTTTTGATATCTCTTAACAATTCTCAGACTAATTGAGCCCTCTTGTTACTTTCATCCTTAAAATTGTTATCATTTTGTCCACTATGGTGAGTCCAATGATGCCTAGACTCCTCTTCCTCTCAATCAGTTTCCCCTTCTAATTGTCCTCAACCTTCTATTATTTGCTCCAGGGTACCAATTCTCTTGATTGTTTGGTCAAGCCTTGCTAAGATCTGGTCAAGCTTATCATTGAGATTTTTAGTGTGTTGTGATACATCCTTACTTCCCCTAGAGTTAGTTTGAGTACGCACCATAATGAGCTTTCTTTAAACCTTGATTGTCATTAATAAAGCTAATTAGGATATCAAGTGAGTTTCCTAAGTATAGAGGTTTAAAAATTTCATCATTCACATAAAATCAAATAACATTAGAATGAAACTTGCAAAAGTTCCACATCTATATTATATTTCATCTTGGAAAATTACATCCTTATTTATAGTAAGATTGAGATAAATGACTACTCATTCTAATCAAGAGGGGTATATCCATTGGATTCATTTGAGATAATCACTATCACCTCAAGGGGTGTGTTATGCCTTTCATACTCCTCCCCTCCATTTTGGCCTTTGAAATGGGGGTCCCCCCTTTTTTTTACTTTTCTTCTCCTTTGTTTTCCTCTGTTTTCTCTTTTCTTTGTTTTCCTTCTCCGGGATTTTGGGTTCCCAAAGTTCCAGAGTGCTTTGTTTTCCTCTCACCCTTTGAAACCCTGGGATCCCGAGATCCTGGAGTGCAGTCTTTGTTATTTTCTTTTGTCCGCTTCGAGATTCTAGGTTTCCGAAACCCCAAAGTCTTTCTTTTGTTTTGTCTTGTTTTCTGTTTAGTACTTCAGAACTTTGGAGTCCTTGAGTTTTACCTTGTGTTGGTATTTTGACCTCGAAACTCCAGAACCCCTGAGTCCTGAGGTCCTCTCTTTGTGGTGTGTTTTGGTTTTGGAACTCTAGAGTTCTGGATTCCCGAAGCTTTTTCCCCATGTTTTGTTTCCGCTCTGAAACTCTGGAATCCCGGAGCTAGGTTTTTGTTTCCCATGTCGAGGGGCTATAAATTTCCTTCATGGGCTGATTTAGGCTCATTTGCGCGCCTCTCTTCCTTGAAGCCCTCTCTACTCTTCGATGATCTTGATTCTCTTCGACACATTTTCATCCTTCCTGTCCTCCCTCTTTCAAGTTGGGCTCTTTCTTGGGCTTTATTTTTCTTTCTTCATTTTCTGTGCGTGTTAGTTTTAGGTTTAGTTTAAGTTTTCTTTTTCAAATAAGTTGATTTTTCAATATTAAGGCTCTTTCAATTTCGAAACTTCAGGTTCCCAAAGTTCCGAAGTCCTTCATTTGGCCTCCCGTTTGAACTTTGGAATCCTGAAATCCCGGAGTTCGCTTGAGTTTTCTCCCTGCTTTTGGGATTATGGGACTATGGAGTCCCAAAGTTGGTCTCCTCACCTTTTCAAGCACTTTGGGACTCTAGAACCCCAGAGCTTCCGCCTTTTATTTTACCCAACCTTACGGGATTCCAAAACCCCAGAATCCCAAAAAATATTGTTTTGTGTGTTGCTCTTGTTGTGGGATTCTGGAGTCCCAGAATCTCGAGGTAATCCCAGAATCTCGAGGTCCTTGCCTTACACGTCTATTTCATTTCAGGATTCCAGAACCCCAGAACCCTGGAATGAAAGCCTTTTGTGAGATTTGAACTCTAAGACTTCGAAACCCCTGAATCCTGGAGTAGTCCTCCTATTGAGCCTTTTGAGCTCCAAGACTCTAGAACCCCAGAATCCCAAAATGCTTTCCTATTCGAGCCCCACGACTCCAGAGCTCCAAAATCTTGAAATATTGTGTTTTGAGAGTTATATGGATTCTGGAACCCCGTAATTCTAAAATGTCTCATTTAAATTGGTTTTAAAGTGTTGATTATGAATTTTCTTTGGTGTAGATTAGCAAAACCTTATGGAATCATTGACCACTCGCAAGAAGACTAGGAATGAGATCAAGCTCAAAAATAACTCTCCAACCATGAAGTACCAATATAATGTCCCATGGATTACAAATACTGAAGTTCATCATATTGAGATAGATGACATCAGGAAATAAATAGCTCAACCAAACCTTGAAGCCCTGTATAGAAGAATAAAAAGATCAGGGCTAGTTGAAGCTACCATTTTTCCTTAGGCATTGCAATCACTTGAGCTGACCCTTGCTATAGCTCAACATTATGACAAGGTCACTAGGCAATGCAGGGATGCAAACAAAAATGTGATAGTAGACCTGTCACCAGATATGATCAACGTGACTTTTGGGATCCCTTAGTTTGAAAAGGTCCTTCAAACTACAAATACTAAGGTTGTGTAAACATTTAATCACCATGCCACCACTCACAGAATACACATCAAAGAAGCATGGCTAGAAGAGCCTAGGGTATTAGGATTAAAATCTTTTGACAATATTCTCTGGGAAGATTTCAAGGTTGCCCCTATGGACATAATAATAATGTTGAGTCGAGCTTTTGGAAAAACTGACTGCAGGCAGTATCATCTATGGATGTATCACTACATTCATACTATTCTAATTGGAAAAGAATATTTTGATTGGGCTCAAATAGTTTCCAATAACATTCATGATCTATTATGTATAGTTCTCCAAACAAAGAAGTTCTTTATGACTTCTTATATCATATGGGTGGTGGCTAAAGGCAGAAAATACCCCGGGTTAAATACATCAGGAAGGTTAGGAGAGGATCCAAGCCAGAAGAGAGCATGAGAATACTACACTTAGCTCCCAATCCAACGGGCTAAATTTCATTTTAAGAGGATAAATGATGCGTTCATTTTTGCAGTAATTTGCAGATTAACAGGTGATGTAGGGTACCGTCTCTCTCCAAAGGCAATGAAAGTAATACATGAATGGGGCACATGGTTCTTGCAAAATCAATGCTCCACCTACTTCCGAGTAAGCAGATTTACAGGAAAACCTTTTCTCCTTCCAAGGTATTGCAATGATCGTATTGTCATTCTTGAGTATTCAAGACAAATTGTGGGACTTCAATCTCTTCCGACTCTTAAGCATAAAACTAGAGTCACATTTCCAATTGTCATAGGACACTTCACTTGCCGAAATATACAACCTACCAAGTCAGCCATTCATGAGTTGCAAGATCTCACTTCGAAGGAATTTGATTATGCTAGGGAGAGATAAGATCCATTTGACAAGTTAAAGAAAATGATGCCTGTAGCATTTTTGGGGCATATACTAGCTTTAGAGGATTTTTGGGAAAACAAGCAAGATAGTTTTGAGGCTAGAGAAAGAGGATACCACAAACTTACAGTTCCTCAAATCAAAATTTTAAAATTTGAGACAAATCTCTCCAATGACCTCAAAGATGATGGGGAAACACTTGATCCAATTTACAAAGAAACCGAGGTTGATCGGAAACCACTCTCTCCAATCAGGTGGTCAAAAAAAGAAAAGGTAGATATCAACATTGTAACCAAGAAGGTGGTTGAAAGGACGATGCAGTGGCTGAACTTAAGGATTCAACCTAGTGCATCTAAAGATAAGAAGAAAGGGAAAACTTCTAGTAATCCTCAATCAAAAAACACTAAAGGATATGTCAGGAGGACCAAATGATAGTCGCGGAAGAACACTCTTGTGGATCCATGAGCTGATACTCAAAATATTAGTAAAGAATAATTGGTGCAACAACTCAATGTTAAAATGTGAGAGTCCCAACTCCTAAAAACTACAATGAAACACAGAATTACTACCAGATTGCAAGCAGTACCGCAGGCTTTCATCACCCCTATTGTGCCCACCATTGGGATTGTACCGAGAGAGGGTACATCACAACCAAGAGAAACTAAGCAACATGCTCCTCCTTCTTCTCGAGCACCTACATCAACTATAGCAACACACTAATAACAGGTTATCATCCATGATATTGAAACATATTCAGATGAGGATGATGAACCTATTGCAATGTTAGCCCATTGTAAGAAGGGTGAATCAGTACAGAAACGGCAAGCCCTAAAGAATGATCAAGAAGCACCATTACTGCAACAGGTGGAACCTCCCAAGAACCAGGAAGATAATATTAATCAGATACAGGGATAAGATGGGCAATACCAAGATACAGACATAGATGAGCAAGATGAACGTTTGGTGTTGACTCCTTGGGATTAGGAGATGCTCTTGCAACAATTGGAAGGAGACGAGCAACAATGACAAGAAGAGACTGATAAAGAAGTATTTGAAAATGAAGTTGGTGAAAAGCTTGAGGAGTTTGCTTAGCAATAGAAGGTTGAAGAAGTATTCTTAGCAAACCTTGCTCAACAAGTCTCTTCACTACATCAGCCACAAGAGGCTCTCACATATCAACAAATTCATGAGCAACTTCGTGAGGAGGAACAACGGGAGATGATAAACAAGAACAACACATGCAGTTGCATATGCTTATGGTCGAGGTGACAGCTCAAGGAGGAGATCACGATGATAGCATGCCTCGATGGTTAACTTTCAACTTCCAAAAGAAGAAGAAAGTAGTTCTTCCTAGCATCACCTTATAGGATGCAGTTTCAAAGTCACCAAGGCAAGCCAAGAAAGCCAAGGTTCTTCATCATATGTCAAGTAGTGAATCAGGAGATGTCATTGCTAGTGTGGCAACCCCAACATATCAAGAACGTGAGGGTGTTCAAGGATCCCCAAAGTATCATATCTCATAGGTTAAACTTGGTAAGCAAACTAAATGGGGGGAGGTAGCCTCTTTGGATGCAGCCACCTCCTCAATCAAGTCAAGGATGGAGAAGGAGTACAAGTCTAAGAGTGAGGTGAAAGCACAGTTGCAACAATATAGACAATTTCTCATTGAAATGTCCAAACCTGTAGACTCAAGGTTTGAGAATGCTCTACCTTCCACTTCTTCGCTTTTGTAGAAAAAATTTAAAGCAGTTTACGAAATGAGAACGGTCGTGCCATCTCTCAAAACTTGGACTATTGACCAACTTAGCAAAGTAAGAGGATTCCTCTAGGACGCCATGGAAATACATGAAGACGCTCACCTCTTGGAGATGCTCTCATCTTTCGCAGTGAACAATAGAGAACCCAATCATATGGATTAGTAAAAGTAATCAAACTATTAAAGGGGATTAGTGAATTGGGTGAGGTTGTCATAAATGGAGAGGACATACTTAGAGGAGAAGACATCAACAATTTGCAAATGTGTGTTGACATTTTGGAAATGAAAGTAGACACAATAGATTAGTGACAGACAAAGGTATTAAAGGAACACACTCCCCTCTTGGATCTACTGAAATGTTATGAACAATATGTAGTTGAGTTACTAGGTAAGTATGGGACAAACTTGATGCAGACCAAAACACCCAAGATGGAAGAAGTTATCAAGCAATGGGAAGCATACGTTGCTAAGTACTTTTCTTCAACAGTTGATTTCAACACAACACTTTATAGATAGGTATATGTACATGATCTTACAATCATACCAAGCAACTCAACTGATTGAGAACTTGGTTATAAAAGTAGGAGAAGTGAAAGAAGCACTAAGGGTGGCAAAGTTTTGCATTGAATACATATCAAACCCACCATTCACTTCTATTGAGTGTTACATCAGTAATTATCATAGTTATAGGAGAAGCAAGAGACAAACATGTAGTTAACTTGTAGATGCAGAATCAAGGAGGCGTCATCCTAAAGAGGTCACTGCAGTTCACCGCCACACTTGTCGTGCATTAACACTGCCAGCTAGAGGTACTGCACACGTGGAGATTATAGAGCAACAACACTGGGGAAGGCTACTTTTGATGACTCTAGTTTAGTAGTAGTAAAGTGGAGTTCCAAAGGCAGCGACTTGCATGTCAACTGTGACTCCCATCGTTTTGTAACTAGGTCATAGGCATATTTGCTCCTAAAAAGTAGGAGCCATAATACTAAAAGTATGGTGAATTAGGCCATTTGAAGGGTTTGGAAATTAAAGATTTGAGGCCCTAGCCAAGGATTTCATTTCATCTTCAATACTTAGTTTTAAGTTTTGTTGAACTTCTTGAATACCACTGCTAACTATTACATTTATTTTCTCAAATGATCAATATAAGCTACTCTTTTGGATCACGTGTTCCATGAACAACGCTGAATTGAGTCGGTATCTCATGATTACGACATCTTCTCTCAATTTGGATGGCATGAATGTTCTATGTGTTATGCATTTTATTGTTATGTATTTGAGATAATTTAACTAGCTCTGTGTGCAAATGAGATCGTAGGTCTCTTATCCAAATAGAAATCCCACATGATGCTATTCGAATTATTATTGATAATATAAAAAATTTGGAACTCGCTTTCTTTAATTCAACAAGCTTGTATGGTCATCTTCCTTCCTCTCACCCTTATATCTTTTGAATTTTGTTTCTAAGTAATTCGTGCAAGTACCTTCAGCAACCACCAATATCGCCTTGTGAACAAGTGACATTACCCAAGCATTGTTGTGACCCAACTAACGAGACCTTGGGGAGCAAAGACTTCGTAATCCTTTCTCTTTTCAGGAGAGGTTCCGCATCTACAAAATCTGCATGTAGGTGAGTATAAAAGGCCCATCAATAGGGTGGTTGCACATGTCAGTGCTCCCTTAAACCTACAAGATTGACTTGCATTTTGGTGGTACTACACTCACTAAGTACATATCTGGAAAAGGATGGTTCCTCATTTACCATTGGAGGGGTATTAATTGTTTTTTTAGCAAATGATGCCACCTCTTTCAACTCTTTCCTTTGTTCTCTAACTTAAGAAAGGGCTTTGCTAAAAGTTTCCTCATCTCCCAACCATTCCTATCCTTAGGTGTTGGTTCCTTAGATATGGTTTTTATAAGAGTTGCCTGCTCTTTCTTGATCTCGAGTAATCTCTCATTGCTAGCAGCTAACTTTCTAGCGGTTTGCTTGAACCTTACCATTTTGGTATAAGAACATTCAAATATTAGCTTTTAGTGATGAGCTCAGAGGTCCATAAGTTCAACCTAGCACTCTGAGACCACATGTAACGACCACAAAATTATCACTAAATAAATAAAACATTTACTTTTCACAAGTTAAAAACCAAAAAGGTAGTAAGACATGAAAATTTTTGCTTTTATTTCTAACCATCATTAAATTGGATGCATAAATATATCCACTTAACACTTTATGGAGAGGTAATCATTCATTTTCATTGCATTGAAAATTTAATACATTACATACCATAAATGAAGATTACCAAAGTTACTTGCTTAGGAAATCTATATTTGTCTTGCAAGCCTCGTCTAGTCAACTGTAGGAGACAAAGAATTATCCAAGCACTTCTCCTCCAACCACAAACCAACAGTCTCTCACACAACTTCCTACTAGAAGTAGCCATACCCTCCACGAGGAGTATAGATAAGGGGACCTATGTCAAGACATTTGAGCACCAATGTTGTGTGCCACGTATCTCATTCTGACCATACTACTTTAGACTATCTTCTAAGTAAGTATGACCAATCTGTAAGGTCTATGTTTTGACAATACTTGTGAACTAACTAGTCACATCCAGTGATAAATACGATAGTTTGGCTAAAGTTTTATTTTAAAATAGTCATAAGATCACTCACCTCTTACTCGACTTGGAGACTGCACTCATCCTAGGGTTTAGAAAGTTTTGACTACCTAGTCAAATCACAAACTGTCACAAACTAAACATAGAGTTTTAAGTACTTATCTAAATTGCACACCCTCCTTTCTATTGCAACTAGGTTTGGGGTTACCACCCTTAGTCCATGCAAAAGTATATTTAAGACTTCTTAATAACATAAAATACAAACATAATTCTTTATCCAGAACCCATTTGATCAAATATTCTTAACTAGAATAATGAGTAACATCTTACAATGATTTGTAACTAGTAATTATACCATAATTTCCTCTCTAAAGAGGAGAACATCTCTTATGCTCTATAATCCCCACAAAATAACAAACATTGATATATAGACATGATTAAGAAGGAACTTAGACATGATTCCACATACATATCAAGCTACTTTTCATACTAATAACATAATAATATCTAAACCCAAACATGTTTTTCCATATTGTCATACAAGTATTTCAATAAAAGACATATTTACTATGCATAAAATGTGAATTTATAATATAAATTAAAATGAAGAAAAATGACTTCCAAGTGAATGGAGAACAAGCCTAGATAATGCTTCGAAAAACTTGAGATGAGAGAAGATGCGAGCCCTTGAATTCTTCACAAAGCAAGCTCCTCCAATATCCCTCCAAAACTTCTCAAGTAGACAAGGCAAAAGCAAAAATCTATCTTCTCTATTATAACTACGAAAGAGATAACACCAAACTAACTATTTTCCCTTGAAAAGCAAAGCTAATTCTCATTTCTTACAACTTCCCACCGAGCACAGAGCAAGTGTTTGCCTCTTCTCAAAAAAAATCTTTTATATAGGTGAGGGGGATGAGATAATTAAGCTATGTAAGTGTATCCATTCCCAATTAAAAGTTCAAAGGTTTTTTTTACCATAATATGTAGGTAGGTTTAAACTGAAATAAGCCCCACACTGTATTATTAAATTGGCTTAACAAAATAATTTTAAATGCCCTCATGCACTTTAATCTAACTCGTGGTGTTATTAATAAGGGTGGGAAATTTATAAGTTTTATTACCTTTACTCCATGAAAGTAGGGTGCACATGATATAGCCCCCACTCCCTTGTGAGAAGGGAGGGCCACCTATGGTGGTCACCCTCCTCACCAGTACCTTCTACATGGAACTTGCCACCCTCTCATTTACTCACCACTACGTGGTGTTTGCCTCACACCTCCTCATCCCTACTTGGTGATTAATGACCTTCTCACCACTACGTGGTGGTTGTTGACATCTCCAAAGAACCCCCACCATGTGGTGTTTGACCAAGTCACCCACCACGTGGTGATGGAGACTCTTTAATATGCCCCCCATAAAACCTGATTCATTAATATTTATTTTTCATTTTATTGATAATCTTTTATTAGATGTAAACAAATTATTAATGTAAGAGCAATAATATATATTTTAGATGAATGAATAGTTCAAATTGCATGTTTGGAATTAACCCTATAATTAAATTGAAATTGAACTGAAAAGCACACCCTAAAAAGGTCAGATACTAGATCTGAAATTGAAATGTTGAATTTAGAATGTTATACCTCGATGAGTCTTGCTTCGAAGTCTTCATACAAAGGTCAATGTTGTCATCTAGGAATGTAGAAATGGCTTCACAACATCTTGATCATGGAGGCCATCTTGAATGCTTGAAATTTGAAAACTTGACCTCCCCTTCACTTCCTTAATAATGCTTGATTACTTGATAACTTAAATTTTCTTGGTAGGAATTAAATTTGAAATTGTGAGGTGATGGACTTGTCTCAAAAGAGGGGCAAGGCTCACTTTTATACCTCACCTCATGAAACATGTTTGAATGTTTGGAGTAGGTAGACATGAGAAGGGAATTTATGCCTACATTTTGTGACTGTTGGAGGCTTCAAAATTGGGCCAAAGGTTGGGCACCCTTCTCTAGCCTATCAGGGTTGAACAAAGAACCACATGGTAAGGTGAAAACGAGGGTTGCAAATTTGATACGCGTGTGAGCGGAATTAGAGATAAACAGAGCACAAAAGGCCATAACACTAAAGTGAGGCCTAAGTAATTATGAAATTGTATGGGGATACAATTTATAACGCCACACTTTGTAATACTTTTCTTAAATTTAGTTGGAGTAGAGTTGAGAACTCTAAAATCCTACAAGTATTGTATCAGGTGGATATATTCAGATGGAAAGAACCACATGAGTGGCCTTGAGGAGTTTTGAAGGAGGCTTGGTTGAAGATTTTTAGGATTTTGGTTGAAAGAGTGTGTAATTTGTTGAGGGGAAGGGATGTTCTTGCTTGGGGTCTTGATCTAAAAGGCAAGTTCTCAATTGCTTTAGGGTATCAGGAGTTAGATAGACAAATTCTTTTGGACTATAGTTGTTCCTTGGTGGGAATAGGTACATGGAACAATTTACTTAGCCAAAATGCAATTTATTCATATGGTTGACTATGTAAAATAGGTGCCTCACCTAGGAGAGCTTATGGAAGAATGATTTTTAAGGTCCTTCTATCTATGCTATGTGCAACAATAATGAAGAATGTGCCTCACATATCTTCTTTTAGTATACCTTTGTTGGGGATATTTGACACTTTTGGTGGGGGGTGTATACACCTAAAATTGGCTATGAGTAATTAAATAAATATTTTATATTTATTTAATAATCATTCGTCTATTAAATAGTTAATTCAAAAAGATTAATTTATTTAATTCACTTTCATATCTTTCTATTAATTAATATTTTATTAATTAATTCATTTATCTTATTCCTCTAACCAAGTTAATTAAATATCTAATATTTAATTATTCCTCTAACCAAGTTAATTAAATATCTAATATTTAATTATTTCTTCTAACCAAGTTAATTAAATATCTAATATTTAATTATTCCTTCTAATCAAGTTAATTAAATATCTAATATTTAATTATCTCCTCCAAGCAATTAAATATCCAATATTTAATAGTTATTCTCCTATCCTATAGTCTCAAATATCAAATAATTCTTAAATTATTTAATCCCTTTATCCAACTCACCCTCCATCTCCACTTCATCTCCCCTTTGCCAACTCATCCAACATGTGGCTAAGGAAATTAATATTTCTAAATATTAATTCATGATTTATTCTCAACCTCCAAAATTAATGAAATTGTGTACGTACACATATTTCATAACCATTTCCTATATTCTCTCCAACACCCCCTACATCTTGGGAAGGACTTGAGTCCACTTGTCCTACCATGCCTAAATTTCCTCCAACCATCCCTAGATTCCCTCAGTCAGCAACCCAGTCAAGGTGAGATGAGTGACACTTGTCTTCTCCTTCCCCCTTTCTCTCAACCTTCACCTTTGCTCACAGCCATTCAAATCTGCAGATCTGATCATGACCCTTGATCTGAGCCACATTATCTTATCCTCTCAAGGTCTATAAAACCGAGAGCTTCAGTCGAGAGGAAGTTAGTCTTCAAAAATAGTTTTCAAGCCAATCTTATGCATCTGTGAGTTTTTGAAGCAAATAGCAAATATCATTTTTAGCAATATTATCATATAGTATCATTTAGCATAATCATGTAGCTTTGCATATCATACTATCAGTTAACTACAAGTTATCAGTCCATTCTTCATATGCCATCTTGGAAGCCAACAGTGCATTGTCTAAGAGCACACCATCTGCAACCAAGAACGGTGGAGTTAGGACACAATGAGGCATAAGCCATGAAGGTAAAATAATGATTTATTTTAGTATGTATTTCATGTAGTTTCATTGGTGGATTTTGGATTTCCTGTATGCATTTCCATTGTATTTTGTGAAACTAACTTATTACAGGTAACATTATGAGGATGGAATTCAAACTCACACAGGGGGCTTACAAGCAGACATGTGTTCATGCCACTTTCATGGTGGAGTTTAGGAGTACTTTGGGGAGGCCCCCAACTAAGACTCCTTTTTCCTCATGTGGCTTGGGATGTTGGTCCCCCACTTTCATCATATGACAACTTTGGCTGGAAAAAAATCCTAGAATTTTTTAGGATAGGAAAATGGCCGTTCATCAATTATGGTGGAGAGTTGTCAGTATGATTTAGGAGACCTTATTTGCAAAATGCAATGTTTTGGCTTATTTGGACTGTAGTGATTCAAATATTATTAATTATTTGGAAATAAATAAGCATGGAACATGTGAGCGTGCTAAAAATAATATCCAAAGAGATGGTCAATGGTCTCCCCCTCCTCAAGGAGTCTTAAAGAATAATACTAATGGCTCTTATATGGGTAATCTTGAGAATGTTGGGATTGGAGGTATCGGTAGAAATAGTTTTGGGGCTATCGAATTTTCCTTTTCTATATATAAAGGACAACAAACTAATAATTTCATGAAAAGAGGTTATTCCCTTGGCTAGTAATGGGTTAATTAGCATTTAGCTTCATTGCTTAGGCAAATTCTTAGTCTAAGTGGCTCTATGGATTCTATCTCTTTTTATCACATTCTTTGAGAATAAAACAAAGTGACTAACTATCTAGCTAAATGGATCTCTAATCACATGGGGGTTTCAAATATTGGTTAATGGGGTCAGTTACCTCTCGAGTATTAGCAAAATCTAGAGATGATAGTCTTGGAAGACATGTCAAGTTAATTTTTGGGCTGCTGTAGAATCTCCTTTGGGTGGTAGCTTTATTGCTTGTGGGTTCTTTCTTGGTCTTGTTGTTCTTCATGCTTTGTTTTTATTCCTTTTTATTTTATTTTTTAAAACCCTGTTTAAAAAAAGAACAAAAAATTATATCATTATTAATATCTCAATTCGAATGAATGAAAAAAAATACCTTTATTTTTTATTTAATTATTTATTATCCTAATGAGTTTTTTTAATATTCTCGTCGAAGTGTTGATCTTAAGGATGTCAAACATATTGAGTATGCAGTGTGTAGAATTTCAATTAGCATTAGTTAGGGTTATTTTTAACCATGTTTATTTAATCCAAAAAGTCTTGAGATAAATGATAACATTATCTTCTATAATGTTAAATCTCAAGATAACTTCAAGGTGCGTGTATATTAAAGATGGAGTAGTGGTATTATTGCAAATTTGAATCATGATTAAAATTTTTTATTTCTTATTTTGCCATGAAAGATGGAAGAGGACTCGATAGCCATACATCCTAACTTTGCACCCCTCAAACTCTTAAATGGCAAGTCATTTTCTGTAAAAAATTAGTATGTCGATAAAGGTAAATCAAGACCTTACAACTATTGTTTGAGGTTCTAGGCATCATGGTACATCATTTAAGCCTTTGTTGATTTGTTCAAAAATGCCCAAAAAAAGTTACATAAAAATATGTACATCAAGGCATGTATTATTGATCATTTGAAATGCATGTTATCACATGATTAGTAATTTCATGTCAACAATCTAAGGATAACATGTCCCACTCCCTATCTCTCACACACACACTCCCAATTTATCCCTCTCTATATCACCTTTTGTCTATATATCTCCCTCTTCTTCTCTCTTTTCCTCCTTCCCTATATCTCTCCCTTTCCACCTCTACTTTTCTTTTCCTCTCTACTTATGTCTTTCCCTCTTCTTTTCCATTTTCCTCCCTACCTATATCTCTCCCTCTCCCCCTCTACTTTTATTTTCATCTTTACCCATATCTCTCCCTCTCCCCCCCCACTTCTCTCTCTCCACCCCCTTTTCTCTCTTTCCCTCCTCTACCTATTTGTTAGGAAATTAGTGTCTCAACCTTGCATTTACATAAGTTTATTATTTGTAGTAAGTTTACATTTGAGCATAGATTGGTTTGAAATCTTACCCAAAGCTGCAAATTGGCTAAATAAGCATCTTGATAATTTTTTGTTGCAAGATCATGTCTAGACTTGAAGATATCAAAGTTTTTGTTTGAAAGTTTCAAAAACAAGTTTGAAGACCTTAGAGGCTCCAAATGGGTCTGAAAGTGGTTATAACCAATGTAGCAATTTAGAGCTCAATAGACACTTCACAAGCTTTGCAACGCTTCAAACTGTTCATTAATTGAACACCCATATCAAAAGTTATGGCCTCTAGAATTTGGCTCTTCTAAGATGGAAAACATACAAAATGTGTTGGAAACATAAATGAGTTGTAAAAGGGAGTTGCACATGTTGGTCTATGTTTTGACACGTCATAGGGCATCTTGGATTGGAGATAAGTTGGGTACCACTTTTTGGGTGCTTTTAGCTCTCATGGTTTTGTAACATTGTTTGATGATCTCATGTATCATGTCTCTTATATATTAGGTGTGTGAGGTGGAGGTTGCACATAACAATCTTATAACTGTCGACTTACCTCCAGATCTCTGGTTGGTCATACTTCTGTGAGAATCATGCTCTGCAAGTATATTGTATTATATTGTTGATTTCCAAATAATATATTGGGTGGATTTTTGGAGTGTGGATTTTTTTTCTCTAGAAAGGGTTTTCTCCACACAAATCACTAAGTTGTGGTATGCATGCTATTTATGTTTATTTTTATTAACTTTCTATAACCATGGTAAATATCTAATATTTTTTTTGCATAACCACCCTCTGAAGGGCAGTGTAGGAAACTATTTTGCTATCTTAAATTCCTTACACTAACTCCCTCCCTTTCTCTCTCTCCCTCTCCCCATCTGTCCCCATTTGCCCCTCTCTTGATTCCTTTCTCTCCCCATATATCTCTATCTCCTCCTTTCTCTTTCCATATATCCGTATCTATCTCTATTTCTCTTTGCATATATCCCCCCTCTCTCTCTCCTCTTATTTATTTCTCACTCTCTCAATCTCTATTTCTCCATCTTTACTTCTCTTTGTTTGATTGTCTCTCTATCTCTCTTCCTCTTCCCTTCTCTATACATATCCTTATATCTCTGCCTCTCTACAACTCCATGTCAACATTTATCTCTCATTATCTCCCCCTCTCCCTCTTCCTCTATATCTCTCCATCTCTTCTGCTCCATCACATCCTCTATCTCTCCTTGTCTCTCTCCATCTTTATCTCTCCTTTTACCTCTCTCTATCTCTCCATTTGTCTCACTCTTCCTGTCTCACTTTTATTCATCTCCACCTCCCTCTTCTCCCCCCTCTCTCCCCCACTTCATATGCTTGGAAATAATGCTTTAAATCCACATACATTTAATCCATTTCCTACATAACCCATGAGAGAAAAAGCATGCACACAAGCTTATTGAATCACCACAATGCAAATATCAAATAGACAATCAACACGATATCACAAGATATATATTGGGAAAACCCTCACGAGGGAAAAACCCAACCTCCAAAAGCATCCATGCTCCATCATATTATTTAGCCATAAAGCAACTTAGAGTTACGATGAATACCTTTGAATCATCAAGCCCTCCAATGCATTTCCATGTGTCCAAGCACGAATCCACACATCCCATGCCATGCTTCACAAATGCAATCCTCCAAAGGATTCAATACAATGACAACCCCAAACCACTAGCCAACCTTAACCTATATATCTACATCTTTTCCTTTCTATCTCCATTTCTACATATTTTTTCTTACATCTCTCCCTCTATCTACCTCTCAATAGACAACATTTGCTAAATGACTTCATCTAACGTCATGTATTACACAAATGCATGCAACAAATAAATCAAAATTTCTCCTACTTGACCTCTCACACCTCTTCGACATACCTATTACACACCAAAATGCAATTGCTAATTTATTATATTTTAATTTAAATTAAAAATTAAACTAAAAAAACAAAAACTATTTTTATTTTTAAGAATATAAAACATAAAAACTTAAATACACAAATCTTTTTTCTTCCATCTAACAAACTTGAAGAAAAAAATTAAGGAAAACTCAACATTCCCCATGAAGAACAAAATATTTAGGAAAAAAAAACAAAAAAAACACACACAATAAAAAAACATTCTAAACTTCCTTTTAGTCCATACCATTTGAAAATCTTATCTATTAATTAAAAAAATCAGCTGTTTTGGCCTTCTAAGATTGGTTGCTAACGAACCTTTAAGTCCTAAAATATGGAAACTAAAAGACCAAGGGTTCAAACCGGCTATTTCCAGTAAAAGAATAATCTACCGGGGAAGACAATCGCATACCGCGAAAGTATCAATTTGCCTGCTATTTTAACAAAAATCAACCCAGCCATTCTTTTTAAAAGGAGCATTCAAAGGTGAAGCGAAAAAAGAAAGTAAATACAGAAGGAGTGAGTCCGATGGATTGATTTCAGAGGGCACAAAACTTTTTTTGGCATTGTATTTTGTGGTGTATGGAAAGCCCAGGTTTGGCTCTGGTTTTATTTCTTTTTCTAAATTTTAACAGTCCAGGTGGCGTTTTATAGTTTCTTTCATCTGTACCCTAAACGATCCCAGATAGTTCCGATTGAGGGTTTCAAGCTTGCGCTCATTGTAGAAATATCTGAAAGATCTGCCTGAGTTGGAATAATTGTATTTTCGGGTAAATTTAGGGTGAATTGCAGGGGAATTGCGATTTTTTTAACCCTAATTGAGCGGGTAACTTATTGGGAGGTGAATGGATATTAGGGTTTAATTAGGGTTTCACCGGGCTTGGGGTTTGATTCTCTGGAGGTTGTTTGGTCTTTTCCATGGAGAAGGGACGGGACAGACACGCCGACAACGATAAGGGGCAGGACAGACATAATGTCAATAACAGGAGTGATAAGAATAGTGAGAGTGACAGGAATAATGAAAATGTGAATAATAAGGGACGGGAGAGGCACGATGAGAATGAGGATGATAAGGTGCGGGAGAGGCACAACGAGAAGGAAGAGGTAGAACCCTGGGAGAGTGTTTCTGCCAGTGAAGACGAGGAAGAAGAGTCATCTGCTGGGGAATTTGACGGCCAAGACATGGTGATGATGCCTCAGGCCGAGGTGGAAGCTGATGAAGGATACATTGTATTGGAGTTTCCTCGCCGTGAGTTCAATTCTGTGCTGGAAGGGATCCAGAGGATACCGTGGACTGTCTTTCCTCGACATCTGATCGAACTTATCAATTATGCTTGTAAGGTTCTGAGTATGGGTGTCGAGGTGCATTCTGATCTGCACAAGTTGCAGATATTGTACAGAGAGTTGATCCCGGCCTCTTTTGAGAGATGTCTTGATGATAAGGCACTTTGGAGATGGAATAATGATCTGCAGTTGCAGATATTTCAGGCGGCAGAGTGTTTGGTCGAATTGGTGGTGGCTAAGCTCGGGCAATTGCAGTTGCTGAGGTTTACCGATAGTTATGTAATGGATGATCTGCTACCCCTTTTGCAGACTTTGTCATTGGCATTTGATAAACATTGCCAGTTTCATATCAAGCACAAAGAAAGCTCAACTCCTGCTATGGCAATTGAGAGGTGGAAGTATGCAAAACCTCTTGCAGGAGCCCTTGTTAAGCAGAAGAATGGGGAATGGTTCTGTATGCGAAGGAAATGCCAGGTTACTGAAGCAGAGGATTGTGACTGTGAGCGGTGTAAACCACCTAATGTGTTCTGTGTGATTGCACATCTGATGAATCATTTTGGTCAATCTACGCATGGAAACGGATATAAGCTGGCAGCTGCAGTTCTCTGTTCCCCACTCAAATTATTTCCTGCCATTATTGAAGCTCTTTTGCTTCCTCTTGCAAGGGCTGTTGAATTTATGACAGATGAGGTAGCAGATATTCTTTTGGAACCTTGCGATATTGTGCTCAAACATGTAGCCAATTGTCTTGATCGGGATGTGGATGCACTGAGTGACAGAACAAGGAGTGATGCTTTTGGTACACTATCTATGATCTTGAAACATTTGCAGGTAATAATTTCTCGCTGCTTGTCTGGTGAAAAGGCTGAGAATGTTGTCAGCATGGTTCAAAGAAGAATGGTTGAAAAGATGCTAGGCTTTCAGTCCTTCAACAAACAACTCTGTGCAGTGCGAGAAATCAATAAGTTGTTAGAAAATGCTCGTGCCATTGCTTCCAGGTATGATGTAGTGAGTGTGTGGGTCGATAAACTATTAACCAATGTTTGTGCAGTGGATGATTATTACATGCTTATAGCTAGAGTGCTATTACTTCTGTACATTATAGATATCTTTAGAGTACCTCTCCTCTCAGATAGTACTTAATACCATTAATTAAAGATTATGAATGTGGAAGGAGTATATTAAATCGTAATTTCTGGTCATAAAATTATTCATTTTTTTTCTTTGTTATGTCAAATCAAGCACTTAGCTCTAACCCATTTCTTTGATGTCTGGGAAGACCTTTGCCACCCGTTTAATTAATGAGTTGTCAAGGGTTACTCTATGGAGAGTAACTTTAATTACACTGTATAACTGTTGGTTTGAGTATGTTGGGTTACCATTGCATTTGGGAATTTAAAGATACAATTTGCGAATGATTACTTGCCATGTATGAATGTTGGTTTGAATATTTTGGGTTACCATTGCTTTGGGAATTTAAAGATGCTTTTTTTGTGCCAATCTGTTATAGTTTTGTGATGCTCAGATAGTCACTATGCTTTGTTTGGTGAGTTAGTTAATGTGGCCAACCATGCTTGTAAATGTTTATTTAACCCTTTTGGTACAACTCATATTTTTACTACATTGTTTAGGGACAATGGAAAGTCAATTTCTACAGCTATAGAGTGGTTAGAAAGAAAGAATATTCTTCGCCTCATCTTAAGATCCAATCTACACCACAAGCAATATGTAGACCAGGTAGTAGACATTATTATATTGCAATCTATATCTATTTGTGTGTGGATTCTTTCATTCTTTTCTCTTGGAAGGATTGATTTCTTATTTTGGTGGATATCAGATCCAAAATATCATGAGGCTTCTCTTGTTGGAACATCGTCTGTCGGAAGAGCACTTAGATGCCATTTGGGCTGCTACTGAGAAGCCAGATCAAATTGAAGCGGTATTAAGAATATTCTCTTTTCTTTTTGTTCTTTAATTTCTTTGGATTTTCTCACTGGTATGTAACTGATTATTTTTGTGACGCAGGTTAAAACCAATGTCTTTGACCTCATTGCTGATTTAGCTTGGTCATTTTCAGATGAACAATTGGACAGTCTTTTTCGCAGGTTGAAGAATGTACAGGTATTCTAGATGGCCAGCTGTTTATATAGTGTTTATTTGGGGCCTGCTTGTTTTCCATAATGTTGAGCTAATGATCCTCAATACATTTTTGCTTATTCTTGTAGGGTCGGTCTGTAGGCGATGTTGTTAAAATTCTTGGTTTCTTGAAGAAGCTTGCACGAAGTGACAACAGAGGTATCATGGCAGAAAGGTACATATCAATTTGGCCTTTACGTTGTTGTTTTTGCCATGTTTGTCATAAGAAATGATAAACCAAGGCACAATTTAGCTAGAAGGAAATGTGCATTATTCAATCTATGTAATTCTTTCGAGTTCGTGAGATGTCATGAGTGATATTAACTTTGCAAGTTCACTTTTAAAAGACAGTCTTTGTAATCAGTCGACATTTTGGCAAATCATTATAAAGAAAGGAAGAGCTATTTTGCTTTAAAAATTGGTTTTAGGTACATAGAATCCAACTATGAATGTAGCTAGTCTTCTTTTCTTGCATGAGTAAAGTTTTCTTTCTCATCTTTGCATGAGCAAGGGCATGATGCAAGAACTCCTATATTTTGTATTAAATGCATGATACATCACAAAACCAACATGATTCCCAATCAGTTTATTTGGATTTCACATTCTATATAATCCATTTGAATGAGAGCAGTGGGTCAAAGAAGAATTATTAGGGAGATGCTAAGTGATGATAAATTTTTTCTCTTTTTTTAAAAATTGTTCGATGAGGACATTTTTTAAATATACATCACTCAAGTGGAGTTGGATTGTTAATGTGAATGATCAGATAGATTCTAGAATCCAAAGATAAAGAAGTTTTAGGTTAAAGGCAGTTTTAGATGCCTATAATGGATGAGGTTGATAAACTATTTGCAAAACCATTAGTATAATTAAATAATATCCATGCTTTTATTTGCATTTGTATGCTATTAATTATTCAAGTCTTAAATATGGGCTGCTTGTGAATTTGTGCTTCATTGAAACTACATTCTCATCTGCACCCACACTTCCAATAAATTAGCTTTGTGGTAATGATACAAGTATTTCCTTTACAACTTGAGATACGCACCCGGGTGAGCCAAAACTAGCAAACATTATTGTATATGAGGACACCCATAAACAGTTCCCTTTGTTATTTGACAATCTGGCTATGTGTACATAGATACATATTTGATTGTATTTTGGCCCATTAAGAGGAGAACCTGCACATTATTTTACAAATATGTGGGTGAATGGAGAGAAAGAGAGAGAGAGAGAGAGAGAGAGAGAGAGAGAGAGAGAGAGAGAGAGAGAGAGAGAGAGAGAGAGATGGCTCATAATTTTGTTGTATTTTGCCAATTATATAAGTGACATTACAGTTAACACTTTTTTTTTATGCCATGAAAGTGCTTTAAAACAGTTAAGTGTTATATAAGTTCTCCAGATTACTGAAGGAATATGTTTGTGATATAAATTATATAACAGTTAATGGTTATATAAGTTATCCAGATTCACAAAGGAAATTCTTTTGTATACATTATAGAAAGCTACTTTGCCATCAGGGACATCACCCATCTGTGGGACAGTGCCATTAGGGACAAGGATGTGGGTTTGAGGGCCAGGAATGTGTCGCCGTGAAACACATAAGCCATTTAGTGTGTCTGAGAATCAACGAAGTTGCCATAATATCAATGATTTATAGGCTAAACATGCAAACATTTCTGGCTTCCTCGACTTTTATATTTGTTACATTATCTTGTGATGTTTTAGTTTGGATGTATTAGCTTTCAGAAAATTGATTTTCCTACCTGGCATGTTACATATAAATTTTGTTATCAGGGTCCAGTATTTAACACATTCTTCTATATTGTACCATTTCCGTGTGATTGTATATGTATCCATGTTTGTAGAAATTTATACTAGAGACATTGTTTCATGTCTTTATTTTTTCCCTCTCATTATTGTTGTCTGTGCTCAAGTAAAACAAGTGTGGGAAGATAATTTGCAATCTTCAGTTTTTTAACCGTAATTTATTGTCACATTTAAAGTTGGATTGTGCCTACTATTTGATAGTTTTTGCTTTCACGCAAGTCATTCCCGCAAATGCATATGTTTATTGTGTAGTCAATGTTGTGGAGTACTTGAATGTTGTGTAGTAGTTCTGTATTTAGTTGTGGTTAAAGACAATGCTATTTTCTTTTTTTTAATGTTGTTTTAGTTCTCATGTTACATGCAGATTGCTTGAGTTACTTTGGAATATGATGTACACAGAAGAGGCACTAGATGAAGTGCTGGAGTCTGGAGCCTTTATTGAAATCCTTGGTCACTATATCTCAGTAGACCGTGCAAGTCAAGATGTGGGTTCAGAAGAGAAAACTATATATTTTGCATGCTCATGTCATGTGAATTAGCTTTTAGTAATTCCAACGACAGCAGTGATTATTTTGGCAGATAGCTCTTTTACAAACCTATCAATTGTTTATAATTTTCTTGTACCAGGTTTACATCTTGCAGTGTCTTTCAAAGGTCAAGGTTGGAGAATTTGTGATTCCTTCACTCAGACTTTTACGGGAAATCATTTGTTTGGACAATGAGAAACCTTTTTATAGGGTGAGCAAATGTTCATTTATTAAATTTTTAAAGAGTTGAATACTGTTTTAATGTTCATTTTGAAATTTGTGATGGGGTTGAAGACTGTCTTAGATGTAGTTCATTCAAACTTTTATGTGGAAATAATTTTAAGCATTTTCTATCAGCTTATCCAATTATTTTTTGTTGCTATTAGTACATAATATGATTTTCATTCTCACACTATTTGTTTGGTGTATTATTGTAACTTTTTGTGTATTGGTCTTGCTTTTGATATTTGTGATATTAAAGGGTCAGGTTTCACGCCAGATGCGTTTACAGCAGCTAATTACAGACCACAACTTGATTCATCTGGTAAGACATCTAAATTCAATAGCATTCTTTTTTCATTTTTGTTGTTGTAACATTTCTTGTGTTTTTGTTCTATTAACTGGTAGTCTGAATTCTTATAACTATAAATGTGTTTGTTGAAATTTTGGTCTATTGGTCAGGTTGTCAACAGCCTTGTGGAATATATTTCTGTGGCACGTGTGGTTTGTAGTAAAAAAACTCTCGATTCTGAAGTGTCTAATGATCATTTCACTCATGATGAAGATATTAAGGAGAGGCTCAGTTTTCTTCAGTTTGCATTGCAGGTATGACCCATTGCTTCACCTTTTTTCTTTTATGTTTGAGAGGTAAAAGAAATATCAGCCTTTTTAATCTTTGTTCTACACTGCAGTCTGGAAATGCTCTATTGCCATGGGAATCTTCTGAAATGCTATGGAAATGCCTAGTTGAAACACCAACATATTCTGCTGACAAAGAGAGTGGTTTACAATGGTTTTCTGAAGTTTTGGAGAAACATGCTTTATCTGTTGATTCATTAGAGAATTTGCTCACTAAAAAGATCACTAAAGTCTGTCCAGTATCTATGTCACAAACAGCCTGGAGGTGAGGTTGAGTTTCATTGAACTTAGATTCACTTAAAGATTTCTGCTTAGGTGTGGTTCTCATGACTTAATGTTTTGTGCACCTCATATGCAGGTCTTTCCAACTATTGTTTGTTCAAGTAAATTTAAGCAAGAAGAAACTGAAACAAGTTCGACATGAAGATGTCGTTATAAATGATCTGGATCTTGTAGGGTTGCCATATTTGTGGCAGATTGCTCTTCAGGCAAGAAATGAAAATATTGTAGAAGAAAGTATAAATATGTTGAGAGATATACATACATCCTTGGCAGAAAGTCTACAGCAGGAGTTGACTACCATTCGTCAAAACTTTATTGATGAGTGTATGGAGCATCTTATGCATGCTATGGCTACTGGGTCAACCTGGACACATATCAAGGATGTGAAAGATAATTGTATATTGGGTGGCCAAAAACCCACTTCAGATATTTCTCCAACATTAGATATGGCTAAAGAGGACAAGGCATCAGAAAGATATGTAGATCTTCAGGCTTCAGCGAGTATAAATAAAGAGGAAATGCTTTCAACTGTACTGACAACTGGTTCTACAGAAGATGCAATGAAATGCACACCAAAAATGGATCAAGTTGAACGTTGTCTGCGGCTTTTGAAGGTTTTTAGCACCATTCATAAAGATCCAAACTATCTTTGATTTATTTAACTAATATGATGTGGGAAAGAGGATTTTTCTACATTTATACATTTTTTCTATATGCAATTTTGCTATGTGTCCTCGAATATTTTAGCTCTGTTTTGAGAGTTGGAAATAAAGTCTATTCTTCCTTATGTCATGGGAATCGACTAATGTTCTGCTTGAATTATTCTTGTTTCATTATAACTAATGGAAGTGACCTTTTGGATTTACTTTTTACAATAACAATGTTTGGTGGAATTGAGATTGCAATATTCTTGCTGCAGATTTTTATAGTTAAATGTGAAGACAGTTTTGCAAGGACAGTTCCAGCCCATGGTGCTTCTTTTAAAGGAAGGCCCTATGTTGTGGTGGTATATGTAAATGTCGTTTTCCCTGTTTTCTTTTTGGTGTTGTACAATTTTAAGAATTATTAATAATATCTATGTCATTGATCTATGGATATGTTATTTCAGGTTAGCACTGCATCTGGCAAACAGTCAACGCGTTTTGAGATCATGGTTCATTCTAATGAATGTCTGGGTTCACTTAGAGCAAAGGTTATATCTTTTCAAATTTCCTTTTTACTATATTTTCTTTTGTGTCAAATTTTAAGATATATTAATTATTTTGCTACTGTTCATGATTCAAGCTAAGGAGATGCGTATTGTTAATGTTTATATCAGATTTGAATATAGGATCTTTTAAATCTTATTAATGCAATTTCCACTTCTTATATCAATATAAGGATTCCTTTGTATATCAATTAATTTAACATGAACTGTTGTACAATGATCAATTAAAACTGATATTAATCTTATTGCAATTTTACATGAAAATAGAATCAATTAATATATTAAATTTCCAACAGCAAATGGCCTGCAATATTCTGGGAGGCAGTCAATATTGTTTCTGCACTGTAATTATTCTGTACTTACACAATACGATTGTCTCCCTCCTTATATAAGGAGAGAGACATGCCTTCGTAGAGGCATGCCTCTACGTGGATCATGTCCACGTAGAGACATGTCTCTTGGCCGTGTAAGAACACGCCGATACGTAATGTAATGCAGTCGATAATTATTGGGACCCAATTTGCATTTGTTACATTGTTAATATGATTTGCTAAACGCACATAATCTGATCGATAGTAAATATCGATAAGCATATGATTAAATGTTATTTGATAGAATCAAATTAATTATATGTGTATATTTAATAGTGTATAGTTATACATTATTAAATATATACATATGATCGATTCATAATCATATTTCAAGATTAATATTTAAGCAAGAATCTTATTAAATACATAAAGCAAATAATGGATTAATACTTGTAGAGGATAGATATCAAATGCTTAAGGCCGATAGGCCAATTAAGCATTTGATTTCATCGATTAGAATTATCTGACCGAAGCTACAAAACATTAACACATATTTGGACAGGAAAAACCATTAATACATATATGCATCAATTACATACAGGAAGAGCTTTACATTGAGCTCATAGGTATCAACTATCAACTCTATAGATGAAGAGCTTTACAGAGACCCTCATCTAATTATGCCCAGAGGCATCACCTACAGTGATAATAAGGAGCATGTAATGGTGCGAGTGGATGACAAAAGCCTAAACATTTAGATAGCTGACATTCCAAAAGATTAAAATACCAAAAAAAGTAGCTGACAGCCAAAAAGTTTTAAAATTTTAAAATAATATATGGCCAACAAAATGGAGGGATGTAAAAATTGATTTCTATGACTGACAAAATAGAAGATGTAAAAAATGATTTCTGAAAAGTTCTTCTCAATGGCATTCATTTATAGTAGTTACATTGAATTAACTTTGAAATGAAAAAATAATGCATTACAGAACATAGCCTGACCTATGGAAGAGGCATAAAAAGTAAAATCTCTCTTCAAAAGTGATAGGAAGAACGAGACAATCAATGTCTTCTGGTGCTAAATTCTTACAAATGTCAAACTAAGGTGGAACTTAGTCTCTGGGAAAGTTACTGCTGAAGCATTGATGAAATGCTGAAGTGCTACTGAACTGTCACTTTTGCTTTGGAAGTATTGTAGAAGTGATAGAATGGCACAGACAACTACTGGATTGCTTCTAAAATGGAAACCCAGACAAGTCTCTACCCCGTCTATCTCTCCTTAACTTTGGATCCGAGGGTACTATTATGTGATCCACTTCCTCTTTTTGAATGGCATTTTTTTTATGCACAACCAACCAAACTTCATCTCCCATTGTTGCCTGCTCAAATCTCAGGACAGTTAAATGAGAACCTCTTTGAGAGTGAAATTGTTCTCTCAAAGACATTTGAAGACTGAAATGGGTTGTCACTAATCTGGAAAGATAAGTATTTAGCTTTACAAAGAAGTGTGGTGAATAGACCCTTGTCCCTAGAGACTAGGAAAGAAGAGGAATTCAGAGGAGACAAAAGGGAGGGTGCAATGGAAGCAAAATCCTTAGTCTCTACCATTTCATTTCTTGGGTCATTCCAATAATAATCTTGAACCCTATGCAAACAGGCAGCATTTGGAAGTGAATTTTATTGAGGTAGATTGAAGCACTGTTGTCCCTCATTGGTAGTGAGCAGTGAAATGAGTGTATCCAAAACAACAGTGACATCTTAAAGGCATGTTAATGTAGTCAAGAGCCTGACACCAGCATCCTTCTTTGGAGTGAGTGTCTCTTGTAAGCCATTGCTTAAGTCCATTTTGACACAATTTTGCGTGAAAGTGGTACAAGAGTAATATATAGTGTTGGAAGAAGCCTTAATTATTTTGCCTAAGGAGCTGCTGATATAATATACCCAAAGGAATATTTTATGATATTCACCAATTTTTAATCCACTTAAATAATTTCCAGGTTAGCTTCACTACTAAAATTAAATATTATTGATTGCTATTGAGTCGTTATGGATAATAAATCATCCAGTTGGAAGCAGCAGTTCAAGGAAGAGCACTATATGCTATCAATCCACAGCCAGAAATAAGAGTTAATTCCACAATTTAAAATGTATGCAGTCGATTCCAGCAATTTTATAATAAACAAATAAACTAGAATATATGATCAGCTTTAATTCAGCTTATGAAAATGGCAGATTTTATTCATACAAATCATCACCCTTTACTCAGTATCGTTGTGCCATTTCTGCAATGATTTGTTGCTGCTGCTGATTGAGGTCCCTGCAAATTGATACAATTGGCCCATTTAGATAACAGTTCTGTTTACTCAAATGGTCACGGCCTCAAATGAGAATCATACTATAGTAATCCTTGTTACCTTGAAGAATATGGATCACTGCAAACCAGTTATGAATTGTAGATTCGAAAGGATATTTCTTTAATTACAAAATGAAAATTGATCCAATCTGCACAACAGTGATTTTTGTGTGAAATCACTCCAAAATATTGTGGGTTTCCATCCTCCAATTCTAGACCTAGACGATTTCTGCCCTCAGTTAAATTTTGAACAGAATTCCAATGCTCAAACAAGGAATAGAAACCAGAAAATAGAATGCATAATTAATATGTCTCTTCCTCCTTGCTTGAAGGCCTGTCTTAAATAGACTTCTCCTCCAAAAGATATATGTCTTCAAATTTCCTTCATGACCATTGATTGATAGTTGAGAGGAATTATTTAAAATAAAATTTAATCATGATAAATTGTCATATTTTTCATTTTAATTCTACTTGAGGCTGTCTTTATTATAATCGTAAGATTTGGCTATAGATATTGCCACCCAAGATTTAAAGGTCTATGGGAAGCACAAGATACTTAAAAGGATCAATATGACAAGAATAAATTGTATTTCTATCAAAAAATGCCAATAGAATGAATGCACAATAGGACAACAATAGGGCAAGGTGAGACATAGGATAACATAAGATTATGACAAATGTCTAATTTTATGGTATAAGAAATAAAGTAATAGATATCCTATGTGTATCCTATGTAAACTTAAGTGATAAGATGTGAAAGGGAATAATAGTGGAACTAGATAGATAAACCCCTATACACACCAACACCCTCCCCCTTCCCCACCTTAAGTGCAACTTAGGAGGAAGAAAAAATATGCAAATATGAGTTCCAATTACTAGGCCCAATGAGGTAACCATGTACAAATTGTTAGTTTAGGAACAGACTGATAACAGAAAGCAGACAATAACAAATGCAACACACATAACACAGCAGTACCCTGGGAAAACCTCCCTCTTGGAGGTGAAAAACTCAACAACAAAAGATCTCAGATTTTATTAATTAAACTCAGTAGCAGATTTACAATCTTGCTTCACACATGAAGCATGCTTCAAATTAGGGCACACATTAGAGTAGACTTATCTGTAGTTGCTACAATAATCTGATTGTGAAGAATTCACTTGACCTTGAATGACTTGCAGCTTTAGATGAAGTTCACTGACACTGTGAACAAGTTTGCCAGCCCTAAATGAAGGTTCACCAACCTTAGAGGATATTCACCAATCCTAGATAATAGTTCGCTGATCCTGGATGATTATCAGAATGAATTCGCTGCACTGAATATCTGATTGCTAGAAGTAATTTGCTGAATAGACAGGTAGATCGCTGATGATGCAATTGATAATCTTGCTGAATGAATGAACTTGTATATATATGCAATTTGCCACCCAAATTGCTGTAGGTCAGCCTTGTGCAATTTGAATTTACCATAACAATTTGGCACTCAATAACTAATAAATAGGGTTTGCCCAATACGGTTTACACGTTCCATAAATTGGGGCCAGACGAATATATATTTCAAATTACAATTACAAGTTACATGCTGCCGCTCACATAGGGCCAGACCTAAGTATGATTTACATATCAAATTGTTGTCGTCATTATGGCTAAGGCCGACAGGCCACTTAGCCATCAAACATGCTAGGTCAGCTCTAGAAGGATCCGACCTAGCTACACATCAACACAAATCAATATTTCACAAATGGAGAAAAAGAGAAATCATAGTGGGACAAAACTACTTCCGAAAAGAGAAAAAAAAAAAGAAAAATGGTCTCAAAAAGATAAGGAGGAGAAAGCAGTATGTGAGGGAGAAATCTTTCCATCAAAGGGAATGAAGAGAGAAGGTCAACTGATCTTTCACCCGCAAGAGAGCTCGCAAATGATGACAATAACCCTTACTGAAGGGTTTGGTGAAGATATGTGCAACCTGCTTTGCTATAGGGCAATATTGCAAATCAATGTCGTGCTCTTTTATTAGCTCCTTAATGTAGTGCATATAGATCTCGGTTTGTTGATGTTGAACTGGGTTCTTCAAGATCTGGAATGGTGAAGCCAAACTCAGTCGGAATATTTTGAAGCTAAATAGCCTCAGTGGTTGCATTAACAGCTCTTTGATACTTATCTCAGTTAAAGAAAGAGTGATAGCAAGCTGCATCTTACTCCGCTATCAAATGGGGTTTGAACCAAGATGAAAGTAGTAAGATGTGGACTTATGATCATCAAGATCACCAACCCATTCAATATCTGTATATCCAACTAAGTCTACCTTTGTACCTGTTGCATAGGGAATCCCATAGTGATGAGTATCTTGTATATAATGCAAGATGCGTTTGGCAGATTTCTAATGAAGCTTATTTGGTTCTGCATAAAGTGTGAAACCATGCCAACTGCAAAAGAAATTTAAGAGTGAGTCTGAGTCAAATAAATGAGGCTCCCAACAAGTTGATGATACAAAGTGGCATGAACTAGTGGAGTAGAACACTTGGCCTCAAGTTTGACTTTTGATAGAAAGGGAGTTGGAGCCGGCTTACAATCAGCAATGTGGAATTGAGCAAGTAGATCATGAGTGTACTTGGGTCGAGCAAGAGTGATCCTAGAAGAAGATTGAGTGATCACTTTCTTGAGAAAGTAGTGCAAAGGGCTCAAGTCAATCAAAGCAAATCTTTCTTGTAAAGAAGATTTGACTCTGCCAATGATGGATGATCTCCTTGTAATGATTAAGTCATCAACATAAAGAACAAGATGCAAATGAGAGTCATCCTGTCACAAATGTAGACATTTGGATCCAAGTGACATGTAAAGAATCTTGATTGAGAGAAGAAAGGAGTCCATCTTGGCATACAAATCACTAGGGGCTTGCTTGAGGCCATCGATAGACTTAATCTACAAACCAAATGAGAATCTTGAGTAAATCCATATGGTTGCTTCATGTATATCTCCTCCTAAAGATCCCTATGAAAAAATGTAGTCTTTACATGCATTTGATGTGTAGCCCATCCATGTGTAATAATGGCAAGAGTCAAGCGAGTGGAATTCATCTTAGTGATGGGGGCAAAGGTCTTTCTGTAATCAACAACAAAAATCTATGAGAAACCTTTGGCCTCAAGCTGTGCTTTGAACTTGTCCACAATTCCATCTACTACTTATTTGGTCTTATAGATCCACTTACATCGAACCATTTTGTTTCCCTTAGGAAGAGGAACCAAGTCCCATGTGTTGGTTCCACATCAAGGAACTACTCTTCCTCTATTGTGGAATCCCACTCAATAATTCGAATCCCACTCAATAATTCTTGATGCTTCCTCAAATGATTGTAGATTAGAAGTAGAGGCAATGTAGACATGTGGAAGATGTTGATGTCAGCCCCGAGTCTAATGAGTGTTTGAAGGATCCTTGATAAAAGTGCTTGTTGCTTGTAGTTTGCCGAGCCCATTGAGGCAATGAAGATGAGTATGAAAGATGAGAATCCTCAACCTTTGAATGTGAACCCTGCAAAAGTGTAATCCTTTGAGATTGAGGCGAGGTAGAATCATTTGAGTTAAATGATGAAGAGACTTAGAGGGCAGGCTAGGAGAGATTTTTTCAAATTGAACACCATCTGACTATCCAACAAAGATGCAAGGGCTGGTTTGAGGTTCCAAATCTTTTCATATTTTTTGGGGAACGCATGCCCAATTTGGAGAGTCAAAAACTCAAAAATGCCTCAATTGGTTTCCTACCATAGCAAG
The DNA here is from genome assembly GCF_030272615.1 of Cryptomeria japonica. NCBI lineage: Eukaryota > Viridiplantae > Streptophyta > Pinopsida > Cupressales > Cupressaceae > Cryptomeria > Cryptomeria japonica. Next base: position 125,828,956 of record NC_081410.1, read on the forward strand.
CTTTAAAAGTACCTTTCAACGCCTTGTGGGGAGATTGATTTCGAATGTGTTTAGCCCATTAATGGCTTCAACCCAATATTTTGGACCAAGAGAACAAGCACGAATCATTTCTTTCAGCAACATCATTCTATTGTGGTGTGTATGCATTGAATGCTGAAGATCTATCCCTTTGATAGTACATAATTGCACAAGATGGTTTACACATTCTCGACCATTGTTAATGCATAAAATATTGACATACTTTCTAGATTGCTTTTTCAACATAACTATGACTTCTTGAAACTTGTCAAAGACATCATTCTTCTGGTGAAGAAAGTATATCCAAGTGTATTTGGAGTATTCATTAATGAAGGTGAGCACATAGCAATCCTTATTGAAATATAAAGTTGGACATGGACTTGGTAGATCACCGTGAACCAACTGAAGGACTTCTAAAGCCTTCCATGACTTCCTCTTTTCAAACTTTCTTTTCAAAGTTTGCTCATAGCACAACTTGGACACACAACATTTAAAAAACTAATTTGAGGGAGACTTGTGACCATAATTTGTGAGTTGAGCTGCAGAAGATAGTAGTAGTAAAGTTGGCCAAACCACTCATGCCATATCTTACTCATTGAATTTGAATGAGTGAGTAATGTTGTGGAAGGAGATTTTGGCTCAAAGTGGGAGAATGTATTTAGTCAAGAATCATTATCAGCCTGTCCTATTTCAACCAAGGCATCATCCTCAAGATTATTGACCGCAATTGTATTAGGAGAAAAATTTCTTACCATTCCCAAATTGAGTTACTTGATTGAAGGAAGGTTGGCACACAAGTCAGGAACACAAAGATCATTTTCAAATGATCCATCATCTATGTCAACCAAACATTTTCCTACAAATTCCACTTGAGCATCATCGCTTGCAAGAATGTATGTCACCATACAACGCTCCAATGAAGAGAAATGTTCTTTATTAGAACCCATGTGATGTGCAATACTTGAGTCAAGGATCCACTACTAAGAAGATTTTGTGGTTGCATTAGGTGCAGGTCCTCTAACTTTCCTTAATTTTGAAGTGGAAGAAGATGGAAAATTGATGTGATTTTTCTTGATAATGCGTGTCAACTCATCAATTTGCTTATTATGGCAACACTGATCTTCATGACCTAATTTCTTACAATATGAACTAGTCAGTCTCTTCTTTGATTGTGCTTTATCTTTGTGTGTCTTGTTTTTTGATTGCTTTTGTTTCTTACTGGATGTCGTCCCATGCCCTATCACCAAATCTCGTGACTTGGATGACTTGAGAATATCCATGGAGATCAACTTTGTTTGTTCAAGCATCAACATCTCTAAAATCAATCGAACAATAGTGTAGTATAGGCATTTTCCATAGTCAAATCACGAGTTTGGAAACTAGGAAGGAAAACTACATATTCTAAAGGAAGTTTTTTTGACAAATTGAAGATCAATTGTGCATCCTTCTTAACATTACCATAGTCTTTGAGTTGTGCTTTTAATTCATGAGCTTTAGATACATAATCTTGGATATTGTCAATTTTTTTTGGATCTAGATTAGTGAGATCATTATAAATTTTGTATCTCCCTATTCTTATTAGTGTGATTAAATAATTGAGCAAGTTTATTCCAAGCCTCCTTAATTGTTTCACGCTTATCAATCTGAAAGATGAAGAAAGACAAAGTCAAGAGAAACAAATTTACGTAGAGTTCAAAGAGCCATAGTCTTTTAATGAGCCAGTTCACTTTTTATTTAGAATTGGTTGGTTTTGGAATGGATCCATCAAGGCAGTGAATTAGACGTCTTTCCATTAGTCTACTCCAAGCTTCTATTTTCCATGATGAATAGTTATGTGAAGTTAAAAGAGGAAACTTAGAATGACCCATGGCTAATATATTGAGAGCACAAGGGAGAACTCGAATCACAATCACACAATTCAACCTCCCCAATTGCAAATATGATTTGGCACTTAGTGAGGTTACAATTGCCATTGCAAAAAAAAGCTAGTAGTCTTTTATCTCACTGCATTACGAAGCTACAATTTTTTATCACAATGACTATAAATCGATAACACCACTGTGAAGTACACAAAAAATCTGCATTTTTTTAAGTTGCACCTAAAAGGAGTTTGTATGAGCTTGAACGGAGCCCCAAAATTTCCCAAAAGGATAACGATTCAACACCACCTAGGACAACTTGCAATTTTTGGAAAATCTGTGTTATTTGCACCATTGTGTAGAGCACGATAGACTAGCCCAAACAAAAAAATTTTGCTCATAAATTGAAGTTTGTGAGTCAAAATATTTCGTTCAGAAGTTGAACTCCAAATTTGAAAGCTTCAATCAACAAAGGAGCCAAAATTCAAAAACAACTTGGTAACATCATGATGATGCCATTGCTAAATTTGGTAGAACTGTTTCTAGTTTTGTTATCAAATGTAAAATGTTGCTAGCTAAATTTAGAACACTGCTAAAAATTGGAACTTTTGCAAGATCTGGTTGTATTAGATCTTGTTGCATTGCTAAATCTGAAAATCTGTCAAAATAACTGCTAACTTTGGTGGATTTGCTTTATGGGGATTTTTTTTGAATTTACTATTTTTATTCTTTTTGTAGAGATTTTTGTTTAAATTTTGGAATTTTTTTAAATTAAAAAATATGGGTGGTGTGGGGGCAATGTGGGGGCCACATCACATGCCCAAATGAAGAGGGGCGAGGCCCTTTGAATGTGATTGTGACTTAGGGGTCGACAAACCCTGTAAGTGTTGCAACCTCTTGGTGTGGGGTTTGTGCCTATTGAAGGTGCTCCCTTGTATACTATTGTAGGGTACATAGGTACCTTGTGAAGCATTTTTTTTGATTTTTAATAATTTAAAAGACTTCTACAAGCTTTAAAAATTACAGTTCTATTAGTAATTTTTTTTTGTCATTAAAAAAAATTCATAGAGAAAAATATAATTTTTTTATTTTGAAAATTGTATTGCACAATAGAGGTTGGGCTGTATGACTTAGCTTGCTAAAAAAGTTTTGCCACAAAATCAATTTGTCCAAAATTGACGATTTGTTAGTCAATCTTACTTGCTTAGGTAGTCTGGATGCATTGGTAGGCTTTGGTTGGCTCCACCAACCTCCCAAAATGTACCTGCAATACAACGCTACAATAGGAACCCCCCAAACTTCTATCATACTTATTTGATTCTATAGATCAACCAAGGATGCAAGATAAGAGCATACTCAATGCTTGAAGAAAATACAAGAACTACAAGATCTGCATTTAAGATCTCTTAGAAGACTATTTGAAGGCAACTTGCTCTTATACCATGTAAGATTTGGCTATGGAGATAGCCACCCAAGATCTAAAGACCTAGGGAAAGCACAAGATCACTACGATAAGAATAAACTGTATTCTTAGCAAATAATGCTAGTTAAATGAATGTACAATGTATGTGAGACCTTTGGTTGTGTAGGCTAAGGTGAGACATAGGACAACATAAGATTATGACCTATGTTACCTTGAGCTTCTGGGATGGGAATGGTAGGGGACAGTGGGATGAGTTTCCGGGACGACAACTATTTTTTGCCAATTTTGGGAACGACGGGGGACAGCAAAGGGGACGGATATATAAAATATAGGGAAAATTTAAAATATATAGGGAAATTTTAAATGTTCATATGAAAAATAGATAAAGCATGTATATATACATTATATTTATATGAAAACATGGATAAAGCATGCACATGTACATTATAGAAACTTAACTGTAATGTCCCCTACTAAGAGGTTGTCTGTTTCCCAATAAATTAACCCATGTTACAATACGTTATTGTGGTTTCAATTCACATTTCTAAACCTAATGCATGAATTATTATTAGCAATATATTTGATATTTATTATATTCATTCCTATCTTAATTGTCTTTACTAATCCTAATTAGGGATGGGGATTTACTGTCTTAGAGCACTGACACCAACTACAAAGAGGCTCCCTCAAGGCCAAGACTATGATCCTACCCATCTTGGGCTCAGCATCACTTGTGATGGGTTTACTCGCCTTTCCCTACACACACCAACGTATTCTCTCATAGTCATTAGCAAATGAATTAAAGTCTAGGCCACTAATATTATAGTCTTCCATGTACTATGAATGTATATGAAATAAGTTTGACTGTCATACATATTGCAGTCTATATTAATAGTACTATTAAATTCTGCATAAGAACATTATCAGACTTCATATATTAAGCACATCCCTATGCGTACCACCAAGAACAAGGATGCTACTGCCTGTAACTTAATAACAGCTATTATTTAAACAGTTTGTATTAACAGTATTAGTTTTAGACTGCTATATTATGTTGACCATTATATTACGATATGTCAATAGTATCATTGTGTACCAACAGAATTGTATTAATATTGATTGTATTAGTATTCCTTGTATCCACAATATTAAGTTATATTAGAAATGTTAGAAATGTCAGTATTGAATTATATTAACAAGAGTTAATTTACTAGAAGTGTTAATTATTTTATCTATGCTATGCTAAACTGGCCTAATAAATCAGTATCCTAGAACTACTAATCTACTCATACAGTGGAGTTTTTCCCAGTTACTGTTCTGCAGTATTTCCATCCGCATTCCCTCCTCTTTCTCTTCCCGTATCCTCTTCTTATCCTAAATTTTCGTGTCCTCTCGGCTGGGGGAAAGACTGTCTATTTGAATTAAAGTTGAACTACATTTTTTTAATTAAAAATGCATTTTTTTTGCAAAATTTAATGAGAAGATGCATCCAATGAGTCAATAAATGAGAACAGAAAAGAAATAAGCTGATTCTAGATATATTTAAATGCAAAGTATCTACAAAATTGCATCCTCATGAGGAATGCTGATGGCTGGAAGCCTGGAAGCAAAATAGTAAATAGTTTTTGTAAAACCAAAAGTAAATACATCATTACAATTACAACTTCCTCTTCCTAGCTCTAGCAAAAACTGGGGGAGAGGTAGAACTAGAGGGTCTAGTCCTAGAAGTCTGCAGTGGGCATGAGGCACGTGACTATGCCTCCTCGCTCGGTATGGCTGGCTCATCCTCCATCCTAGCTGAAGCTATGTCTCCACCTTCTTTTGGCACTGACAATGACTTCTCATCCTCATCCTCTTCCTTCTCAATGTCGTCCAGCATGAAACCAAATCCACCCCCCTCCTCCTCCATAGCCTGCCTCTCGAAATCAGTGATGTCATCCTCGGAAAACAATGGAGGCTGCTCCTGTGATGTTTGATCATCACTATAAGGATCTATATCATCCAAGTCAATTAGACTGCCTTCTACTTCCTCTACCTTCCTTACGTGCAATCGAAGATTATATTGCACGAAGACAAGGTCATCGAGGCGTTTCTGTGCTAACTTGCTCCTCTTCTTCGTGTGGATTGCTTCAAACAAGCTCCAATTGCGCTCACAACTGGATGAACTACAAGGCTGACATAAGACTCTGAGGGCAAATTTTTTGAGATGTGGGGATTTTTTGAGATGTGGGGTTTTTCCACCTCAATTTTGCCACCAAGCATCTGCACAATATTTTTTTGTGAAAAGTTAAAAAGCAAAAGAGAAAAGAGAAACATAATTTATCAATTTATCAATCACTTTAGATCCCAAAATCCAAATGGCAAATGTTATACCTAGTGTTTGAGTGGTTTTTCCTCTCCTAGCCAGCTCTGAAGAGAATAGCTTACCCCTTGCTTCCTCATAATTTTGGAGTTTGCTCACAATGAGGTCTCTCTCCTCAACATCGGGTACCATCCTCTCAATGTATGTAGTGAGGCCCTCCATAACCTCTCCATTAAGATTTGAGTTTAGCCATGCTCCACTCACAAACATGCTCCACTGAGGCTTCTTTGATTATGGTGAGTTTAGCCATGCTCCACTCACAAACATTTGTTTCAAAGAAGTCAATGCAGCAAGAAGGCTTTGCAATGTGAAGAAAATCGTTGTAAATCTTGTGACACCAACTCTCACTGAATCTTTCCCTTTGTGTGCTCTCTCATCAAATTTAGAACCCAAGGGTGATTGTAAATATATTTGGTGATCCTCCTTGCACCTTCCATAACTAGAGTCACCCACTCAAGTTTTCCTGTGTCTTCCAAAAGAAGGTCAAGGACATGTGCTGCACAAGGTGTCCAAAAAAGAGTGCGGTGCCTCTCTTGGAAGATTCTACTTGCATCCAAGAAAAACAAAGCTACAACAAATGAAAATATTGCTAAAGGTGATAATTAAAAAGGATTCTACCTGTTGCATTATCTGTGATGTTTTGCACCACATTCTCTACTCCCATCTCCATGACAACGTGCTCCAACATTCTAGCCAATGTTTCTGCATTTTTCACCTTGCTGGAGGCATCAACCGATTTCAAGAACACTACATTTTCCTTGCAAGCAGCCAAAAAATTAATGATGGTGCAGTTCTTGCCATCTGTCCACCCATCAGAAAGAATGGTGTAGTCATATTTTGCCCATTCAATTTTTTGGTTCTCCACCACTTCTTTTGCCCTAGCAATTGCATTTGTGAGCAACCTACAAGAACAAAGTGAAATTAGTTCTTAACTTCTTATTACACAATTTTGATTTAATAAACAAGAAATTTAAAAACAATTAAAAATGAAATCAAGTGGACTATTTAGTAATTTACTAACCTCCCACTCAAATCCTTGCGAGAAGGGGTCTTGTACCCTTTTTCTGCAACTGTCATTGCGGTCACCAAATTCAGCCAAAAAGGATTTTCTGCCACATTGAATGAAATGTTGTTGAAGTCCCAAAAATCAGCACATGCAATGTCGACTTTCTCATGTGCTTGTGCCTCCCTATTCCATTTAGTTGCCTCTAATGATGGCTGTGCTCTAGGTGTGTTCCTGGGCACAACATAATCACCTATGGACCTTGATCGTGATGCAACAGTGCCACTGCTAGTGCTAGGTACTCTACTAGAGGAAGCAGAAGTGATGGGCGAGGTGGTGGTGGGTTTGCAGATACGTGGGCCACACAGAGAGCCCACTATGCCCTCAAGTGCTTGTTCTTCTTTAATGTCAATAGAAGCACCTTGAGATTCAACTATGGCTGATCTCATGGCTTGCTTTGCCCTCTCCCTTTGCAATTTCTTCTCTTCCTTAGCTGCAAGTAGGGCATTCATTTCTCATTTTATTCCAGGAGTGGTCCCTATGCATTCTCTAGCATCATGCCTATCTATATCTGCAAGGTGGTATTTGATGCGGTTGATGCCTCCATGAAGTGTTTTTTCACACTCAATGCAAATAACTGCCCCAGGTTCCGGTCCCTCATAGGTATACCTCCAAGCCCTATCTCACGCACCTTTAGGACGGGTGCCTATATATCCAGATGGGCATGGTTCTAGTGGCCAATCAAAACTTGCCATAATTAATGCTTAGTTAACCTACACATACAAAGTGAAAAAAAGTTTCATTTTAGTTAAACAATCTAGCAAACTATCTAAATTAGTTGAAAAAAATTTAGACATCATTCAAAGTTTAAAAAGAAAAAAAAACTATTAGGGTTTGATTTTTTTTGGAAAACTAGATATTCTTCAAAAAAATAGTGAAAAAATCAACAAAACTTGTCAAAACTAGTGTTAAATCTTGTTCAAATAACTTAAAAAGATTTGAGACTACTTAGGAATGATTTCTAACTCATCTAGATTCAATAACCTGGGAATCTGATTTTTCTTGAAAAATCACCTCAAATCCCCTTCAAAATCCCCTTCAAATCCACTTGGAATTCGCAAGAATCGCTCAAAATCACCTTGCAAGAGTGTTGTAGTCACCCTTCCCCCTTCCCAGCCAAAAACCCAAGCTAAAAATATGAAATGAAATGTATTTTTGACCTTTTTTTCTGTTATGATGGAGCGGCCGATTTTTTGTCTTGGACTCGCCGAGTTTGAGTTTTTGTCAAAAACTCAGTGAGTTAAAGTCAAAAAGACTCACAGGGTTAAAAAACTCAGTGAGTTTTTACAGCTCTCCGAGTACCCTGCGAGTAGTCCAACTATGATTTGAAGTATTGCAACGGACGTGTCTCTTCCTTAGAAGCGGTAAAACAAAAGTGTCCCTACAGCCTTACACTAAACTAGTTCGATAATTCCAAGCATGATATTTATCAATACTATGTGAATATTACTTAACAATATTTATTATTGATTGTATTTAAAAATAAACTAATATTTAATGTGTTTATTTAATAATTACTGTGAATATTACTTAACATAATTATTATTGATGGTAATTATAAATGCAAAATAATAATTATTGTGAATGTTATTTAACAGTGACAAATAAATAATTAATTTAGATCCTCTACAAATAAAGCGTAAACACCCAAAATTTTAAATGTTCATATGAAAAATAGATAAAGCACGTATATATATATATTATATTTAAAGTGACTAATCGGCCCACTCACCCCTTAACCCATTCAGAGAGCCTAGCCCTCATGGGCCAGAAGTTCAATAAAAATATTTTTCATCGGGTTTGGTTGAGTCTCCCAACTAGAGTGCCGGAGGGGGCCCCATCCCGCCTTCGCCCTACCATTCCCCCATATGAAAACATGGATAAAGCATGTATATGTACATTATAGAAACTTAACATATCACATTTGTGTTCAGAATTCAATGTCAATGCTCAACATGCACATTCATAATTCAGAATTCATTATCAATACTCAATATGCATTCATAATTGAAAATTCATTGTCAATATGCCAGCACTTGTTTGCATGTAGTTCATTGTTTCTTTCTAGTTGGAAGATATTTTGATAGTATTCCATTACTATTATGACCTATAACCGCTTTTTTATGCACTACCAAGTTTTGGGTGTTTGTGAAACTCATTACCAAGCTGTTATTAATATTTCTGAGTGCTTTTGGCTATGATTCAGACCTGTTTACCTTTCATATGAGTGAAAATTACCTAATCAAAATTACCTCCCAAAAATTTATTAAATGTCTGATCTGTAAATATAATGCAATATGCCTTCCAAAATGTGGGCAACCAATAGATTCGAATATGTAATAACCTATTTACTGAAACAAACTGAACAAAAATGGCAACCATCAATATTTTACTTTCAAAATATAGTACTATTGCTGAGGTTTGGGGAGCACAATAAGAAATAAAAAATGTTTTTTAAGCATTTTAGCTTTTTTTTTTCTTAAATGTGCTGGGAAAAGGGGGTGGCTCGCTGCCCCTGAGACGGTTAGGGGACGTCGCAAGCGTCCCCAATTGTGTAGGGGATGGGGGGGCCCCTTTGAGAATTGCTGCCATCCCCAAGTTTTCGGGATGTTTCCCACTTATTTTGCAATTTTGGGGATGGCAGGGGGACGTCCCGTAGCTATCCTCAAGTCCCCAAAACTTAATAGTGGAACTAGATAGGTAATACTCCTATATTCAGACCAACAATAATTTTATGTGAAGGGGACTTAATAGTGGAACTAGATAGGTAACACTCGTATTCAGATCAACAACAATTTTAATTCCATTTCCATTGTTCATAATTTCCAAAACCTACAAAAAATGTATGATGGCATTTTGGGTTTCAACTTCGCTTAATTTTGAAAAAAGTGACATTATAGATAATTACATTGAAAAATAAATTGAATGAATGATTCAATAATTGGATAATTACATTGAATGATATACACACGTATATATAGAGGTTACAAGACGATGTTCTATAAATAGAACTAGTCGTTAAAGTGAAATCAAGTAAGCTAAAAAACTTAAAAAACTAAATATAGCTTAAAAGGCTAAATAATAAAAAGCTAAATAAGTCGACTAAAAAGCTAAATAGCTAAATAAGTTGACAACTAAGATGACTGCTAAAAATAGAAAATGACCATTATAGAAGATATTAATATTATTTTAACACCCTCCCTAATGGTCATCGTACTCAATACCCTACAAAAGACACTGCAGGTGTTATGATCACAAATGCAAAGACCATCTGTTGCTACGAAGTCCCTTTCAAGATCTGTAGAATGTAAATGACCAAGAGTACCAAAAGCCATCCAAATTAGAGATTTGGCACACACGAATTATTGAAGCTTGAAACCATGATTTTGATGATAAAATCAGCAAACCTTTTTGCAGAAGAGTACCAACTCCAAAATTGACTGTAAGATACCACGGTTGTAGATGTTCGCCCTAGCAGGTGCGACCAAAACCGATTGCAAAAAAGCTTGATTTTTGAGGAGAAAAATCGATCAAAACCAAAGAACTTCACGAATCGCATAGCCCACGCGAACTTCGCGTATTACAGATGATTTTTGAGGAAAAAATCGTAAAAATCAGCAAACAATTTTTGAACAAAAAAATTATGAAAACCTAGAAATCCCACGCAAGCTTTGCGGATGTCAGACAATAATTTTTAAGGACAAAATTCTAAACCTTGTGAACAATTTTTGAGGAAAAAAAATGTGAAAACCAACCCATGAATTTTTGTGGAATAAATGATAAAATTCTAAACCCATGAATGTCAGACAATAATTTTTGAGGATAAAATTCTAAACCTTGTGAACAATTTTTGAGGAAAAAAAATGTGAAAACCAACCCATGAATTTTTGTGGAATAAATGATAAAACCGATAGACAATTTTTTTAGGAAAAAATCGTGAAAACCTTGGGACCTGTAAGACAAGGTTTGGCCTAAATCAATCTGATAAAGGTAAGGATATTCAGATATCGTGAACATGCACTGTTTCCAGGGGTTGTGGCAGTTGTTGAACTTTTGATTGTGTTCCAACATGATGTTGGTCAAAGATGACATCACGAAAATGGAGGTTGATCGAGGTCAACAAAGTGAAAGCAAGAGACAAAAGAATCTGATTTAAAAAAAATCAGAATAGAAGCATCTGTTGAAAAAACTGAAACCCTTTAGGAGAATTCTGGCACGAATTCCAAGGTGCGAATTTTGAGGTTTGGAAGAAACCCAGAAATTAAAATTTTCTGCAAACTCAAAACCTGAAATTAAAGTGACGGCACCAATACCCAAATTGAATACGTACCTAGAAGTGGAGTTTTTGTCATCCACTGATCTTGCCCAATCTGAGTTAGTATTACCAATCAGCTTTGGATCATTGCACCTGCTATACAGAATGCCATAGTCGAAGTGCCTTTCACATATCACGATACTCGCTTCGCTGCAATCCAATGATCAGCTTTTGGGGTGGTCATGAAGCGAGAGATGTAGCTGACAACAAAACTGATGTCAGGTCTAGTGGCAGTGAGATAGATGAGGCTGCCTACTAGTTGCCTGAATTCTATTTCATCTACTGTAGGTGAATTAGACTTGGCTGATAACTTTAGCCCTTTCTCCATAGATGTGGAAGCAGGTTTACAATCCTGCATTTGAAACATGTCAAGCAAATTGCGGGCATACTTGGATTGTTAGATAAAGATACTGCCATCAGTCTTCCATACTTCGACACCTAAGCAATAATGGAGAAGCCCCAAATCTGTCATGTCAAAAGCTTGGCACAAGTCTTGTTTAATGGGTGTAATCAAATGTGTGGAATTGCCAGTAATGATCAAGTCATCCACGTAGAGAACAAGAAAAAGGATATCATCACTAGAGAGTTTGACATACAGATTAGTGTTGGAGGGACTGCGTTGAAAACCATGTTCAACCAAATATTGATCAATCTTGAAGTACCAAGCCCGAGGGGCTTGCTTCAGGCCATAGAGAGCTTTTACCAATTTGCAAACCTGATGTTCCTTACCAAGAACTGTGAAGCCAGGAGGTTGAGTCATATAAACTTATTCCTGCAAGTCACCATTGAGGAATGTACTCTTAACATCCATCTGATGAAGTTTCCATTCAAACTGAGTTGCAATGGCGAGAAGAAGACGCATTGTACTCATCTTGGCAATGGGAGCAAAAGTCTCCTTGTAGTCAATGCCCTCCTGCTGTGTAAAACCCCGAGCAACTAATTTGGCCTTGTACTTGTCCAAAGTACCATTTGCATGAAACTTGACTTTGTAAACCCATTTACAACTGATAGGTTTCTTCGCAGGAGGCAAATCAGAAAGAGCCCAAGTGTTATTCTTCAGAAGACTATGGTATTCTTGTTAAAATAATATTAATATCTTCTATAATGATCATCTTCTATTTTTAGCAGTCATCTTAGTTGTCGACTTATTTAGCTATTTAGCTTTTTAGTCGACTTATTTAGCTTGTTAAGTTAGCTTTTTATTATTTAGCCTTTTAAGCTATATTTAGCTTTTTAATCTTTTTAGCTTATAGTTCTATTTATAGAACATTGTCTATTTATAGCCTTTTAAGCTATATTTAGCTTATTAATCAGAGCATGGAATCTAAAATTTCGATTTTTTTTTGAAATTTTTATAGAAGAGATTTTTTTAAAACTGTTTTTTTTTCAAAAAAAAAAAGAGTAAGTTCTTTTTCTCTTCCTAGGCAGATTTTTTTTTGCATGTTGAAATTTTTTCTAGGGTTTCTACAATTTTTGAGTAGGGTTTTGACCCTTCAATTCAAGTCGAAATTCTATTTTGGTTTTAGATTGTTGGTGGGTTTTTTGAGAGCTTTTCTGGGTTGGTCTCAAATTTTTCTAGGTGCCTCATTTTTGGTGCCTCGAATTTGCCTTGGAATTTACAAATAGTCTTGCGATTTTTGCTAATTTTGTGAATGTCGGGAATTTTGGTGTCTTTGGGCACTGTTTATGCTATACATCTGACCTAGGGTTTTGCTATTTTTTTTATATAAAAAAATCAGTTATAAAAATTTGACATTTCAGTCTTCCAGGAAATTTGGTTTTCTGGGTTTGTCAAAAAATCTTTTGGGTTTTCCAAAATTTATGCCTTGGATTTCATGCCAGCAGACATTCCTTGAGATCTGTGCCCATTTTTTTCTGATTATTTTTTTGTTCCCTAGGGTTTGCAGGAAATTTTGATTTTTTGGGTTTTTCAACAAACCTAAAAATTTGTGCATTGGGATTCGTGCCTCAAATTCCATTCCAAGATTTCAGTTTTCTTGTGTAGTTCATTCTATTATGTTTTTATAATCAAAATTCTTTCGTCTCTTGCCTTCACAAGGTTGACCTTGCTCAACCTCGGTTTTCGTGATGGCGTCTTTGACCAACATCATGTTGGAACAGATTGTTCTTGGCAAGGTTCCTCGTCCTATAGCAGCAGGTGAAGATCAAGACAAACATGATACGAAGAATCGAGAGGTTGTCATGCTTATCAAACTCTCAGTTACAAATGATCAACTCCCTCTGGTGCCTTTAGGTAAAACAACTACGAAGATCGGGGATCTTTTGAAGGATCTTTATGAAATGTTTGAAGGATCTTTTTGAAGAATATGCTGTTTTCTATCATGATGGATGAGAAGTCTTCTATCCAAGCACATCTCACGAAGATCAAGGAGATCCGTAACCAGTTGGAAGCTATAGGCCGAACCATTGTGGAAGAGGATATGGTAGTGATCACACTGAAAAGCCTTCCGAGATCGTATGAGCATTTCATTGATACTCTCAATATCTCATCTACTAGTGTTGATTTGAAGTTTCGTGATCTCTGCAACAAGCTTCTATAGTAGGATCGATGGAAGCAGCAGTTTGGAAGCAACGCTAGTTCGTCCACTGAACAAGCCTTCACAACTACACTTTTGGATAAGAACAAGGGTAAAGGTCAGTCCTTCCAGCAGAAGGGGCAAGGTTAATACTCACAGTCGTTAATACTTACAATCTTCAAAGAAGAAAAGTGTACAATGTAACTATTGTCACCAGTTTGGCCATATGAAGAAAGATTGCAGGAAATTGTTGGCATCTGTTGAAGAGCATTCTGGAGAGAAGGAGTCAGCCTTCTATGCTTTGTGATAAGCAAATTTCCTGTTTGGTTGGTTTTCACTTTATTTTTTCCTCAAAAATTGTTCGCAGGGTTTCAAATTTTTTCCTTAAAAATTATTATCTGTCATCCGCAAAGCTTGTGTGGGATTTCTAGGTTTTCATAATTTTTTCTTCAAAAATTGTTTGCTGGTTTTTATGATTTTTTCCTCAAAAATCATCTGTAATATGTGAAGTTCGCGTGGGATTTGTGATACGCGGAGTTCTTTGGTTTTGATTGATTTTTCTCCTAAAAAATTGAGCTTTGTTGCAGTTAGTTTGGGTCGCACCTGCTAGGGCGAACATCTGCAACCGGGGTATCTTGCAGTCAGTTTTGGAGTTGGTACTCTTTTGCAAAAGGGTTTGCTGATGTTTTTCCTCAAAATCATGGTTTCAGGCTTCAATAATTCGTGTGTGCTAGATCTCTAATTCGCGTGTGAAGGCTACATTAGCTTGGATGGCTTTTGGTACTCTTGGTCATTTACATTCTGCAAATCTTGGGAGGGTCTCCGTAGCAAGAGATGGTCTTTGCATTTGTGATCATAACACCTGCAGTGTCTTCTGTAGGGTATTGAGTACGATGACCATTAGGGAGGGTGTTAAAATAATATTAATATCTTCTATAATGGTCATCTTCTATTTTTAGTAGTCATCTTAGTTGTCGACTTATTTAGCTATTTAGCTTTTTAGTCAACTTATTTAGCTTGTTAAGTTAGCTTTTTATTATTTAGCCTTTTAGGCTATATTTAGCTTGTTAATATTTTTAGCTTATTTGATTTCACTTTAATGACTAGTTCTATTTATAGATCATCGTCTTGTAACCTCTATATATATGTGTGTATATCGTTCAATGTAATTATCCGATTATTGAATCATTCATTCAATTTATTTTTCAATTCTGTCTCCATAGCCTTTTCCCACTCAAGAATGCCTTTAGCCTCTGAATACGTCTGGGGCTCACAGATGCTGTGGATGTTGGCCATAAGTGCAAGGTTTACTTTATTCTGTTGCTTTCTCTTGCAGCGAACTGATCTATCCTCCAGAAGCTCATCATTACGAAGATCTCCTATTGTCTTGGCCCACCATTTAGGCTTGAGGGTAGAAGTACCAACATCTATCTTGAGGAAAATCAGGTGGTGCTATATCATGATTGATAGAATCCTCATCTTTAGAGTCAATGCTTTGAAGCCCTCCCATAATGGGAACCAAGAGGAAGATGAACACCAACATCAGAAGTCTTCACATACTGAGTTGCAAGACTAGGAGTAGTAGAAGGCATGAATGGACTGATAGTCTCATCAACCACAACATCACGACTGAAGATGAGACGATCTGTCTCCACATCAATCAACTTGTAGGCCTTGTGGTTGTCGTTGTAACCAGTAAACATAAGTGTTTGGCTCTTTGAATCCAGCTTCCTGGTTGCGTTCATCCCATTTGTCTTGATCTTTTCCGACAGTGTCTGGATGTTGAGACGTGCCTAGAACAACGACATCAAGCAAAAAACGAGGCATGGAAAACGATGCACCCAGAAAAATCCGATGACAACCTAGTTGAGCTCTCGAAAAAGCCACCCAAAATCTGTAATCAGAATTTTTTTTCGAGTTGAAACAGAGGGTTAAAACCCTAGACAAATTCTCAGAAATCCTAGGCGGCCATTAAAGCTCAAAAAAATTGCAGAAAGCCGTCACGCGGTTTAAAAGATAGATAGGGCACGGAAATCGCGAGATCAATCTCGATTTTTCTGAAAAAATTGCGCGTGATGAGGGCAGAAAAACACGAAAAATGAAAAACGCGACCCTGTCGAAAAAAACACCCCAACAAACTCTCGAATTCAAAAAAACTTTTGACGAAAACAGATGTGGGTAGGAAAAAGCAGACCCACGATGTAGGAAAAATATTCAGAAATTTTTTGGATGCAATCTTCACTAAAAATTTTAGAATTTTAAAATTGCTCCAAATTTTTTTAATCCTGCTTTGATACCATGTGAAAATCAGAGATGATTCATTGGTAAAAACTTAGTTTACTAACTGAGGGAAGAGATGCATTTATATGAATTACAAAATATCTTAGCTATTAAAGAAATTAACTACTTCTTACTACTTGTTACTGTAGACATTTAAGATGTCTAACCAAAGAAACGAGACTCGGACTCGGCTCGAACTTGGCAAGGCCGACCCAGACTTGAACTCGGGACTCGAAGTCAAACTCGGCTAGACTTGGGAAAGTGAAAAACTCAAGAAATTTAGAGATTTTTAAAGATTTAAAACTTGTTTCATGCACCCTTTATTGAATACACCTTAAAGACACAATATCATCATCAAACTCGGCTCATTTGATTACATACACAAGTATACATCAATCACATAAGCATAAACACAAATTGTAGCTGAAGGAAATAACAAACATAGATATATAAATATTGTCAAATGTATACAATATTACAAAACTCATGGAATAAAAAATCCATGTCATCATATGATCTTTATCAAATTTTCCATACAAATACCAAAGGTAAATACAACTACAAGCCTATGGCTCAGAGGAGCCTACACCCTCCGGCCCCAGCCCTCCGTGAAGGCGTCTAAGGTAGGTCCTAGATGATTCGATAGCCATAGGCGCTCCCCGTGACACCATGCCATGCTCACCAACATCAAGAACATCTGTGTCACTATCTGCCTCTGAATCTCTTGTCTCTACTCGTGCTCTCCGCTCCTCCTTTGCCATGGCTACAATGTCAGCCTCTATATCTACCTGTTCGATCCAATCAGTGTCAGACTCGGAGGTTAAATTTTCCCTACTTCTATCGACGCAGTTTCCCCCCATATTTTTCGACGGGGGTTTGGGGGCAGCGCCCCCAAGGTCCCTGTCAAGGGATCAGGTTGCGAGGCCAAAAAGACTTGTTATTTAATAAAGGTGTTGGATGTTATTTTTCTATTGGCTGACATGTTGTAACCCAAATTTTTCTCATTCTCAGGCGGAGGTTGTAGTGAACAAAGACAGGATCATTCATTTAAAAAAAACTTTTTAAATGTTTTTTTTTGTCATTTAATTTAACCCAGTCGGCGGTCGAGTTTCAGGCATTGGACTCGCCGAGTTTGGCGATTTTGCCTCTTGGACTCGGTCGTGTCCGAGTTCGAGCTCTGTAGACTCGGGAGGCATGACTCTAACCCAGACTCGCCGAGTTTGGGCGAGTCTGGGCGATTCTTGTTTCTCTGTCTAACAGTCGGTTACATTATTGACCATTAACATTAATAATATAAAATACTATTCTAACGCACGCAATGTCTGGTATGCAACATACTTATATGTGGTGAGAGGTGTATAATTTATTAATTAGGGATAAAATGTTGAATAATTGAATGGATTGTGGATTCATCATATGAAGTAAATAGCTTATGGAATGAAATCTGTTGTGTATTGTCTAATTGATATTTTTGTATTTCAGTTTCATGTATTTCTTCTAATTTATTATTGATTCAGATCCTAAAGAAAGTGCCTACATCAATTCTACACATCATATTTTTCATGTTAGGATGATCAGCTACCTGCTTGTTTTAGTAAACTAATCAAAATATATTTCCATTTAACATCCCTTCTTAATTTATTCCTAGTCTCCAGTAGCTTTAGTTCCAAGCTTGGATGTACTGAATGTTCAACATACACAGGGTCACTTAAGAACCTTAACATTTAGTTTTTATTTAGTTTTTAATAGGACTAATAATTTTCCAGGTTTGTCTTCTGAGTTATGCTGATCCTCTGGATTTCTAAATACATTTTAGTAGATTATCCTTTGACAGGGATGCTTCTGATCGAGAACTAGGAACTTTTGCTGAGTTTCTTATATATTTTAGTAGATTGCCCTCTGACAGATTATTAGGATTAATCTCTCATGTCAATATACTAGCTAATGATTATATTCCAGATGTGAGAACATACCTGATTTTATCTTTCTACAGGTTGCAAAGTTACTTGAATGCAAACCTTCACGCATTCGCCTCATTTATCATGATAGGGAGCTTACACAGGATTCATTGGTATCTAACTATAATAGGCTTTTTCTGGTGGCTTGTATTTGAGCAGGTTTTTCTTTTATTTTTTTCTACCAATGTAATTATCAATTATCTGTATAAGTCTTTCATTCATGTGCTACAGGTCCTTTGGCATTGTGATGTAACTGGTGAAAGTCCCATATGTGCTTCAGTAAGTTCTGTCCTTTCATATATAGTCCTGGTAACTGCATTTCTGATGGTCAAAAAACAATAGCCTTGGTAGCCCTTGGTACTTTCTTAATAGACTTTTGCAATGCATACTGCATATCGATTGTACTGGATTCTTGCAATGTTTACTGCATATACTGCATATTGATTGAACTGGATTATAAATGCTTAAATTTTGAATGTTTAGGTTAATGCAGTAGACCACAATATAAAAGTGATGGATGAACAGCAGCTACCGGGTATTTTGATTTCAAAGAACACACAGGTTCGTATGTGTTGTGTGTAAAATCCTCCTAGGTTTCTGTAAATGTTGCTTTGTAACTCAAATTTTACTCTACTGCAATTGTCTTGTTTTTGGAACAGATTTATGACATTCTCTTTGAGTTGGCAAACACTACTAATATTGGTGTTCGAGAAGTGAGTTTTTTATTTGAGCCATCTTTCTCTCAATGCACACCAAACACAACTACTCGGTTATTTATTTTAGTTGCATTTAGATCCAGATTTTGATTTAGGGTATTTGAATTCATTTTTGCAGGGTGCAAATGGCCTGCTAGCATTGCTACCAACACATCCTGTTCTGCTGGCAGATTTTAAGGTGTGCCATTTATCTAGCTGTGCATCTAGTTAATTATCTGAAAGGCATTTGAACTTTTTAGTTGTTTTTCAATGTTCGGGGGAAAAAATAGAGAGATTATATTGCATTGTGTAACCCATTCAATGCTTCCGTTTCTCCATTTCTAGTTCTGTTTTAACAATACATTTATGTTAGGGCTTGCATCAAAGAAATAAAACTGAAGCTCAGGAGCTATTACAAACACAATTTGCTGCTAACTCACACCTTCTTTACACTTTACAGGTCACTTCTATCTCTCTTTTGTATGGTTACTTTTATTTATATTTATACTATTCATATTTGGTTCCATTTGCTTTGCTTGTTTCAAGAGACTATAGTTATCCTTTATTGTAATATAATTTTGTTTTTCATTAAATTTTTTCTTCACCTGGAGATGATCTTCGTTTAACTCCACAGTTGTATTTTATGTATTTGAATTAAGTGATGGGTTTTCTTGTGCTTTATAGATGGCGTTGGCATTTTGTATGGGGCTGTGTTGTAGTTAAGATTGATAATAATTGTAAGCATCCCTGAAGTGGCTGTATGACTTGTGCAGATTCTAGATGGTATTGTCATGCCTGTAACCCATTCCTCCGATGAACATACACTTGATTTCCGTAAATGCTTTCTGAAATATGGAGGATTACAGTGAGTTTCTCTCTTATGTTCTGTCTAATATGATAGAAATACATTACTTGTTTAGAGTGAATATTTTTCTCTTATTAGTAATGAATTGCAGAGTTATGGGTAATATGAATCTTCTGAATTTATATTGGTGATAGGCTTTAGTGTTAGCTTGAAAGTAGATCGAAGACTTTAAACAAAGCAAATTTGTTTGCTCTTTCATTTTGATTTTTCTTTTTTTCTTGAGTGTTTATGAATAATTTCTGTTACCCCTTTTACTATAATTTTTCATATGATTCTTTGTTGTTTACACGAACTTCCCACCACATGAAATAAAATGAACTAGTCTGAAGTATCCATCAGATGCTATGTTTTTGTACAGTGGCCAAAAGCTGTACAGATATTGTTACAACATTTTCCTCTTCACATTTAAGCTACATTATACACTCAAATGAGAAAGCTTTCCTTTCCACTTTTATTCAGTGAATTGCCTATGTTTGCTTCCATGAAATGAAATATTTTAGGTAGTGTTCTATTTCATATCTATAAAAGCTAGATGATTTGACAAGCTTAATTTATCATTTAATGTAACAAAATTATGCATTTTGCATAATTTTACCATCTTTGGCTTCTGTCATACTGTGGATTTGTATTCCTTCAATTTGCTTCTCAGATCCAGGATGATTTTCTAGATGTCAAGCATTTTAATTTTTGATATTTTATGCAGATACGTTTTGACTGTGTTTGAGCCTGGAAAGTTAGCTCCAGGAGTAGATGATCACACAAGGCGTGGTTGTTACTCTAGTGGTTTGAGGCTTTTGAAGATTCTTGTAAGTTTTCAGTTTTTGCATTCTTTTTGAATTGTAAAATTATTAAGACTGTAGCGAGGTTTCTGTTTCAGCATCTTCAGTGATTTTGCTGTTCTGGAGACCAGGAAAATAAAAGGAAGATCATAAATTTTTTTATAATGTATTGGAGAACATTCTAGATGGAAATCTAGGTGGAATGTTGTAATGATAAATCATTTTGATTTTGTGGATGAGGTGGCAGCAAATTTCTTAAAGAGCTCATGTTATCAACCAAGTTAACCAAATCTAACTTGATTTTTCTTTCAGGGAGACCTTGGATATATTAAGTACTAGTCTCTAGTGATGACTACAAAGTAGCTGTACACATGTGCTTGGCCTTAAAAATATTCGTTCCATGAAATCCAACCAAAGATCTATTGATTGATTTGATATGCACACCAGCTGAACACTTTAGGGGAAATTAGAATTAATATAACTAAAACAATTCTTTTGTCAGATCCCTACAATGGTCACAGCGGAATCCATTCTTTGAGAATTTCTTATGAAGTTGTTAGCTGTTGTCCAGGAACATGTTTGAAATCATGCTATCTTGTTGAACAAAGTTACACATCCTAATCTTTATTGCTTGTGGTATTCCCTTCTACCCAAAATTGCATGGACACGGATATGGATACAAATGGCCATTTTCAAGACCCTCATATGGATACGATAGGATTCAACATTCATAAAAACCACATATACATACATATTCAGAATTTTGTAAGTTATTTGAGAAGATTTTCATTACTTTAGGAGCAATATAGACACGTAACTGCTACATATTCCAAAATGTTTTTATTTAAATATACTTTTATCATTAAAACAAAATTCAAATACATTGATACTGTTGTCTCAAAAGTTGCACCCTGTGATGATCAAAATTGATCATTAACCTTGTGAAACATTGAATCAACCTCCAAGTGTGGGACTTTGTGATGTTGTGAGGTTGAATTTCCGGAGAAGGCTGCCTTCCTTTCAATTTGATGCAAAGTGTTGGACCAACCCAACACATGAAAGTCTAATCTACTGATCTCACAAGGAAAAGGGAGAAAGAGGAAAGGGATACTGAAAGAGGGGAAAAGGGGTTTGCACCTAGATTGAAACTGTGATCTTCTTGCCTATGATTGCACAAAACACGAGTAAAATCACCCAATTTATACACAAAATCCTATCCTAACTAGCTACCAAGACGCGAAGCGAAGGTTGAAAATCAACACAATCATCTACAACTAAGGAAAGCAAACAAGAATGTATTGAGGCAACAGGGTAAACAAGATACACAAATTGTAAGAACTGGATAAAGGTAAAAAGAGTAGACTTTATTCATATGAAGGGAAGGCAATTTTTTACACATGTAGAGGAACATAAGTTTTCTATAGAGAAAAAGAAAGAAGATCCCCTGGAAATATATAAAAATTGCCTTTATAGTTGAGGCATAACTCAAAATTGAAAACCACAGCTAGAAACCCTAACCCTAACAAGGGTTAGGTTACAAAAAATCTGCAAAAGGGAGGAAGACTAGGTCGATTGATCTGATTGACAGAAGGGATCAGATTGTGTGTTGAATGTCGTCCTTGAAGATGTCCTTCATCTTTGGAAGGAGGCAAAAAGGGGTGCAAGAGGAGAGTCTTCGTGCACAAGTGCATCATGACAACATGACAGCCAAAAAGTCTTCAAAGTGCATTAAAGAGGCATGGGGTGGCGTCTGAGATCGGCCTCAAGGTCACTTTCTGGAGTAATGGCAAGCAAATCCGGTAGCTGCATGAAAATCTGATCCGATTTGGGGCACCGACCGAGCAAAATAAGAACCTCGATCATTGGGTCAACAACCACCTCTTGTAGAAGAATTGAATTCCAACAACCATTGAGAAAATTGAATTTCAGCTGTCAATTGAGAGATTTCGTGCATAGATGGACACACGAGATCTCACCACATAAGCATCCAAAAGAGCCCAGCGGGGATCAAAACGCAGCCGTTCGATCAGAGATTAAGTTATCATCAACGGTGGAGAAAGGTTGGGCCCACACTTGGAGGTTGTTTCCACGTTGCACAAGGTTGATGATCAAGGTTGTTCATCAAGCAGGTGCAACTTTTGTGACAACAGATATTTCGATAGAATCATATGCTATCAAATATATAATCACTACTCCCTTGAAATTATAGTTCTAGATCATCAAGATTATTTGAAGAGTTAGATTGAGTGCAATTGCCAATTGAGCTCTTTAAACCAAATGAAGATTCACTAAATGATCGTTTTTCTTTGTTAGAATTCTCAACAATGGGAGTGAGATGTGTCAATGCATTTATGGATACATCAATGTCTCTCATCTTAGATTGTACATCCCAAAGTCTACTAGGGCCTTTCATGTAGTTTGTGGAGCAATGTGACGAGATGTGAAGATTGGAATGAACCCATACGAGGTCCTTGGCTTTACTAATTGCCAACCTATTTTATTTAATAGAATGGATGAAGACATGTGCTCCGATTCCTTTCAGATGTAGAAGAACTCAATACTTGTTAAAAAAAATTGAAATTATAAGTAACAATGACAAGCAATCAAATAAAAAAAAAAATAACAATTAATTTAAATTAGAATATAATTTATATAATGTTAAACATGTGATAGAAGTTTGATGGCCAATGTTTAGTCATGGCACTATGAAAGTTACACCAATTCATAGGGTCCATTTCTTTTTTGTTTGCTATTGCATCAACAGTTGCATAAGTTCCATTAGAAAATGCAAAAGTTCCAAACTCATCTTGAATCTTTG
Source organism: Cryptomeria japonica (assembly GCF_030272615.1). Lineage (NCBI taxonomy): Eukaryota > Viridiplantae > Streptophyta > Pinopsida > Cupressales > Cupressaceae > Cryptomeria > Cryptomeria japonica. Next base: position 125,851,928 of record NC_081410.1, read on the forward strand.
CAGCAACTCTAGGATTCGTGAACTTTTTTTTAAAGGCTTCTTATATTTATCAACTACCTCAACATCCATATTTGGTGCTAGTTTGGGTTCAAAGCATATGCCAAGTGTTGCAAAGGAATTGTCATTTTATTCCATCTCTTCTTGATTACCTCATGTATGCTTATTAAAAATTCAGAAGGGTCTTTGCTCTTTTGGTATAATTATATCTCTAACCTGTTTAAACATTGTATCTATGCAATCATAGATGTCACCCAATATTGGCTTATCACTGTCACATCGACGAATGAGAGTATATATTGGATTAGTGAATGTGAGCAATTAGTTCACTTGAGCCCACCAATCATCATCAAGCATATGAAAAATCGATTTCTCAAAATAATCAGATGAATTAATAATGGATATACAAGCGTATATAAAAGAATTACAAGATGGTGTTCTAAATAGAACAAACCGTTAATCTAAAGCTTGAAAAAGCTTAAAACGCTAAATAAAGCTAAAAAGCTTAAAACTAAAAAGCAAACTATGCATTCTTATAAAAGAAGCAATAGTTACACTTAAAAGACTAAACAAACTAAATAAGTCGACTAATAAGGGAAAAAGCTAAATAAGTCGACTAATAAGGGAAAAAGCTAAATAAGTCGACAACTAAGATGACCACTAAGAATAGAAGATGACCATTATAGAATAGATATTGATATTATTTTAATACCCTGCCAAATGGTCATCATACCCAATACCCTATAGAAGACACTGAAGGTGATTTGATCACAAATGCAAAGAACACTCTGTTGCTACGGAGACCCTCCTAGGATTTGCAAAAAGTAAATGACCAAGAGTACTAGAAGCTATCCAAGCTGATGTAGTCCTCACACGCGAATTAGGGATCCGACACGCGAAGTACTGAAGACTAAAACCATAATTTTGAGGAAAAACCGACAAACCCTTTTGTAGAAGAATATTGAGCATTGTTTGCTCCAACAACTCCAAAACAGACTGCAAGATACCATGGTTGCAGATGTTCGCCTCAACAACTCTAGGCGGGACCCAAACTTGATTGCAACAAAGCACGATTTTTGTGGAAAAAACCGTTTAACTCTGAGAACTTTGTGAATCACAAAATCCCACGTGAACTTCACATATTACAGATCATTTTTAAATCGAAAAAAACCAACAAACATTTTTTGAGGAAAAAATTGTGAAAATCTAGAAATCTAAGGTGACAAATCATCGTTTTTGTGGAAAAAACAATAAATCCCAGATAACAAAATCCTACGCAAACATCGCGGATTACAAATGACTTAAAAATTATAAACCTTGCGAATAATTTTTGAGGAAAAAATTGTGAAAACCCTAAAAATGTTGTGTGGCAAAACACCAGACATCACTCGGCAAAAGCTTGATTTTTGAAGAAAAAATCGAGCAAAACCTTCCCATGATTTTTTGTGGAAAAAATCAGACAATTTTTTAGGAAAAATCGTGAAAGCCCTGTGACGTGTAGGACGAGAGGCCTTGCCGAGATATGATCATCATCCGCTGTTTCTAGGTGTTGTAGTTGCAGCCATTGAACTTTTGACTATGTTCTAACATGATGTTGGTCAAAGATGCCACCACAGAAACCAAGGTTGAATGAGGTCAACCTAGTGAAAGCAGAAGACAAAAAGAATCAGATTAAAAATCAGAATAGAAGCAGCTGCGCAGAATGAATTAATGCGCAAATTGCTGAGAAACCCAAACTTTTTCTGACAAACCCTAGGTCACGGAAAAATAGTCAGCAACAAAAAATGACAACTCCCAAGGCACAAATCTGGGCACGGAACCCAAGACAAAAATCTGGCATGGAATCCAAGGTTCAAAATTATGGAAAAAATCAGAAATTTTTTCTGCAATGTTGAAATATGTATATATATATTTTTTTGAAAAAAATTAGAAATTTTTTTTATTTGCAAAAATAATCTGATTTTAAAAAAAAAAATCAGAAAATAAAAAAAACAGCAGAAATGAACATGATTTTTTGTTTAAGAAAACTTGCTGAAGCCCTAGCTGCACACAGAAATTTTCGTGCCCTAGCCGGTGTGGGTGGCCCCCCCAAAAACACAGAAAATGGCCTCTGCTGCCAAAAAACGAAGCCTAAGTGGTAAATCGCAAAAAAAAAATCACGTTGCATTTCAAAATTTCGCCCAAAAAATCGCATCACGCGCGCCTAAAGCCAAAAATTGCTGAGAAAAAAAAGGAATATCACTGTTGCAGCTCTCGCTTAAAAAAAAATTGCGATTGGAAAAAAGTTGCAGATTGAAAATCTGAAGAATAAAGGTGCCGACCTCAGGAAAGAAAACACGAACAAAAGAACATGACCCAGTGAAAGTCGCACTAAAAATCCCGCTGTGAAAAAACCGCAGAAAGTTGTGTGCCCTAGGCAAAAAACACTTTCATTATGCAAACCAGAAACCCTCGAACTAAGAACCCCGCCCTGCAAAAAAAACTTCCTTTACCACAAACCCTATCATGCAATTTTCTCTCCAATTCAGATTTTTTTCATAAATTTTATTTTCTGGAAATAAATTCCAGGTATAGGCTTACAAATTTTTATTAAAAAATTTGCCAAATCCTAAAAAAGCCAATCGACCCGCTTTGATACCATGAAAAATTGATTGTTCAAAATAATCAAATAAATTAATAATGAATATACAATTGTATATTAACAAGATGGTGTTCTAAAAAGAACAAATCGTTAATCTAAAGCTTAAAATGCTAAATAAAGCTAAAGAGCTTAAAACTAAAAAGTAAACTATGCGTTCTTATAAAAGAAGCAATAGTTACATTTAAAAGACTAAAACTAAGTATCAATATCAAGAGATTTCCACAATCCATTAGCATTTCTATAATAGCTATGGGATTTGATTGTGTGAGCTTTTTTGCATCGACATTTCAGATCACACTCTGTGATCCATCATCAGGATGAAAACAAAGAGCACAAGGAGAAAATATGTCGACAACTAAGAATAAGCTAAAAAATTAAATATGTCGACAACTAAGATGACCACTAAGAATAGAAGATGACCATGATAGAATAGATATTAATATTATTTTAATAGTATTAATGTCCTAATTTTATTTGCTTTATTTGATTTTTGATTGTCTTCAAACCAACCCAAATATAAAAGCCTTCTAAGAACAATGTGGTTTGTGGCAAGCGTGTTTCAACCATCTTCAATTAAAACATAATAAATATTACATCATAATAATAATAAATATTTTTAAAAACATAGTGATGCAAAAATCTCTTACACAATCTATAATCTAGAAACAATTTAGCACAAATCTCCATGGATTGTGGAAATCTGATATCATTAAGTATTACATATATTTAAAAAAATAACATTTCATAAAAATGATATATTTGAATATTTATAAATTTCTGTTACAAAAGAAAATTTACTTTTGGTAACTCCATTTAACGAATTGTTTATAAATGACCTTATGATATGTGATGATTACAAATAAACATTTGAATTTTATTTGGCTTCTTTTGTATTTATTGAATTTTGCCAATTTTTGTGTAGCATTAAGTTCAAATAATGAACTACATAAGAGGTCCACCAAATATTTAAAAATCTTGTTTCCACGACCGATCTTGCTCCTCTGCATACTTTTGCATTATTTGTGATCACCTAAACAACATTTTCTAGCCTCAACAACACAATTGTTTTGATTAAAATATTGGCAATAAATTGGGTATCTTTTTCATTAGTCTTGCATTCCATTGCTTTCAAAAACATTACCCCGTCTCGGCTCATTGCAATCACATTGATTAGTGGCCTATTTCTAACATCTTTTCAATGAATCTTCAATCACCTACAATTGTCTATCAATATCTTTTTCTTTAACCAAAAGTGTAGTACAAACCTTCTCATAGCATAGGCTTTTTTATCCTTTTGGGGTCTCTTTAATTGGCTTGACCATCTCTTGCTAATATGGAGAATAGACCACATTAAATGAAATCCCATTTGCATACAAGCAGCGAACACTTTTTGATCTGTATCCTTTTGATTCTACAAATTAAATGCTTTTTCAAGAGGTCCTAGATTACTTTCAAATTCAAATCTAAGATTTTAAACTAATTTTAAAAAATAGTAAAACAAATATTTATTAATGTTATTAATTAAAAATTATTAAAATCTTAACATTTAAATATTAAAAATCTAATAAAAAATTATAAATGATAATATAAGTTTAGTTTTTTTTTTTTGATTGATAAAAGGCCGAGGCCAAAGAATTTTATTAATTTAAAAAATAGTTAGATTTACATTTACACCTCCATTCAGTGTGGGCACCGGTAGGAAAGAATGGAGGGAAGAAAACCTCCGGTCTAGCCTAGATCCCTCAAGGATCGGAAAAAATTAAGAATGAATTACAAAATGGAAATACAAGATCACAAAGGGATCTTGTCCAAAATAATGAAGATTGTATGTAGAAATCCTCTCTGTAAAGTTGAGCAGCAGATTGCCCATCTCTTGGGGTGATCCTGCTACTTGTGGGCGACAATTCTTGCTATTCTTGAAACACAAGGTTAAGCATGCTCTGCTCCCTATGCTGCACAAAATCTTGAAAAAATCTCTCACCAGAATGTTAGGAAAAGGAAAACCGAACAGGTCAGCTTATACAAAATATCATACCTGCCTGGATGGTACCCTGTTAGGATACACAGCTCAAAATAATAGTCTCAAAAAATCTCCAGAAACATAATGCGAGGAGTGATTACCCATCGAAGATCATAACTCAATAAACATAAATGAGGCAAATTCCATAAATAATCTTGCAAAGAGATCGTGGGGAGCTACCATCTTAAAGAATTTGATTCGAGAGCCTTCTAGGCCCTAATTGAGTGTAATGGGAAAGCTTAAAGTGAGATAAAATTTTCTCAGGTCGTCCCTCAATCTAATAATATAATGCTGGAGATTATTGGGAAGAAAGAGGAATATTGACATATGCATCTGAGTCTGATTTAACTCAAAACTGAGAGAATAATTTTAGTTCTTAATTTTCACCTCTAATTTTAATTTATAAATCTTAATTAAAATTAAAAATTGTAATAAAAAATAGATTTTTTATTAAACATATTATATAATTATTATTGAATTTCATCAAAATAAAAAAATAATGATACATAATAACTTATTATATAGAACTTGTTGATTGTAACTAGGGTTATATGGGTTCGGATTGCCTTAAGGCAACATTCGAACCCCCTTTAGGACCGGGTCCTATCCTAGGGTAACGTGACCCTATCCTATGCTCAATCCAATACCACGCAATGCAAAATACACACCATTTAATTATTGGCGCCAAAAACCCAAGGAGGCCGACTTGCATTTCAAGGAGTAAAAGATGGATATAAATAAGTGACAATTTGCAAGTCAACAGACGTTCATTCATTATTCACATATGCGAATGAGAAAACAGCTCTGCTCATCAAGTGCGAATTAATAAGGAAGAAGGCGAATTTATCCAGACTTATGCGAATTTGTGCAAGATGACCTAGGTGGTGTTGTGCAACTTGAAGGACATAGAAAGAGCAGATCTGCTACACATAGATCAGATCTGATGGAAGAGCTAAGTATTGTAATTGTGCATTTTAAGAGGAGAATATATAATCTGACCTGTGGGTCTTTCATGCTGGGTTTTTCCTCATTAGAGGTTTTCCCAGGGTATGCTTGTTGTCTACTGTTTTATTTTAATTTATGTTGGTCTAATAAAATACTGCAAATCTGATTACAATCTAGGGCATATTTAATTTATGTTGGTCTAATAAAATACTGCAAATCTGATTACAAACTAGGGCATAATTAATTATCTAAATCTGATTAACATACCTAAGGTTTAAAATCTACAGAACTATGTTATCATATAAATTATTTTCCTATGCCAAGATCTTTTAAGTTTTAGCATGATAATTAGAGCTATATCCACATAATTTATTATAATTTATAATCATTATGTATTAGATACAGTTTAATAGTCTAGTAAATTTTAGTTTATCACATAGTTTAAAAGTTGAAGGCAAGTGGTAAAAAAACTGTGAAGGGTATGACAAAAATTACAAACCTATGACTATTTTCTTACACACTAGCATTAAGTTATGAATAAAAATTTAAATCCTTAATAATATGTTACTGCCGATCAAAATACATGTAAACCCACCACATATTAATTATTTAATTATTGATTAAAAAACTTAAAACAAATGGACTATTTTCTTCATCCTCAACATCTGACGAAAATAATGTAACTTTGGGACAAAAATAATATACCTACGGTTATTTCCCTGCATGCACTACGCAAATTTTTTAAAATTATTGTTACGCCTATTCACAGGTTTAAGCCCTGAAATTCCTTACCTGATGGTGTAATGAGCTTTCTCCTCTGCTGTCGTTCTGGTGGCCAAAGTAACGTACAAAAATAAGGGGTTTTTAAGATGTGCAGATATGTTAGCTTAGCATATCTATGCCATACCGTACCCGTTTTTCGTATCAGGTACAGCAGTATGCGTACCAGGGGAGGGAGGGTGATGTATCCTGCAACTCTGCTTCTACCTGTTGAGCAAATAATTCAGTATGGTTTCTATTGCACATGTCTGCTTCATTCTCTGGGTTGTCCCCTGTTGCCTTTGAGTGGATTTTCATTTTCACTCAATTGGCTGTTTACCTGTCCAAAGTTTTGCACCATGAGATGGGGCCATTCCACTTGCTTTAACTTCTTCCAGGATCCTTAATTTATCATTATTTTGACAAGGTAGTGTGAGAAGGTGCTGAGAAGATGAAACATGGCATGGTGAATAAAATGCTATTCCAAAAGCAATGCACATAGGAAACTAACTTTTTAATATCTACAAGGTAAAGAAGTAATTTATTGTATGATATCTTATTTTATGGACTCTAACAATAAGGTGTTATAGCTTTTTTGTGATTATCTTGGACTCTTACAAAAAGTGTTATTGGTGGGGAAATTCAAGAAGGGTCTCAAAAAAATATTAATCATGAAAAACTGGTATTGCTGACAAAATCTTGAAAATCACATATTCAAAAAAACTTGTCATGTACACTATAATTGCTTTGTTTGGCTTGCATTCTTTTCTCCTTGCATTCCAGTACCTTTTCTGGTCTTCCTAAGTTCCTTATAGTAATAAGGAATTTTTCTTTTTAAAATCTTTTTGACATATTCAATTAGGGTAGTTCTAAGAGCAAGGGTAAACCATTAGGATTATGTTTCTGAGAAATCCTTTAACATGTTGATAATGTCCTGGCAATACTTTTTTTCTGTTGGATCTCTCCACCTGTGGGGAATTCCTAGATAGTTGTTAAACAGTAATGCTCAGTGTAAGTTTCTGTCTTTTACTCTTGAATTCTTGATGAGTGCTTGCAAAGGAAACTTTAATTTAACCTCACATCCCAAGAACCTAATGACTAGATGTTAAACAGCTTATCACTCTTTCTAATTTCTCTTACAGTTGTTTTTATGCAGATGACATTATGATCAAATTGTTGAGGAGCAATGACTTTGCTTTACTTGAGGCATAGTTCCACTGGATTCATTTTTTTAATTGGATATAATAATAGAAGTGACAAGATCTATACATGTCATTTTAAATATCTTTATCTGATTTTGTTGTGGAACATATGAAACATGATTGGCATTATGTTGAATAAAATACACATGTTATTCTTGATTTTTATGAATTTCCTATTAGTTTTCTTCTTTAATGTATAGTTTGTTTGAACTAGACTTACTAAATATGTGTTTTTCTGTATTCAGCTTCTAGAAAATAAGATTGAAACTAGAGCTGGTGCGGATGGCCATCTTACTGGATTTGTCAGGTTACTGTTAATGATTTTGTAAATTCGTCTTTTTGCCTCATCTGTGTTGTTCAGAAATTCTAATTTTCATCACTGTTCTTAAATTTTCAGGGCTGAAGCAAGTCATGTCGTGAAAGATAATGTGTTTGATTCACAAGGCGAGGTCATGATTACGGAAAATGACAATGTCAATGTTTGTAGCGATGCAGAGGTAAATGCAGTTTAAACTATCTTAAGTGATTGGATGGAGATTTTGAATTTTTGTTAGGCAACTTTTTTTAATGGCAACTAGCTTAGCATGTTTTTTTTAAAATTTCAAATGACAGTCTTGTGGGGTTTCACAAACCTTATCAGGCTATCTAATCTTTTCTGTAACTATCAGCAATTTTTTTCCTGTGATTGAATCTTAGTTGTGACATTATTTTCATTTTTCTTATGATGTTTGATGTGTCCAGAATTCAGAGGTTGAGATCATTGACATGGCACAAGTTATTCGAATTTTAAAATGGTTGGCATGGGCTTCTGCACTCGGCAAACTTTCAGAGATGGAAGCCAATCCTGTCAATAATTTGCATTTCAAAAACAGGCCTCAAAGTACCAACAATGTAATATCCCTTGTTCTAGTCTCATGGAGGCACCTAATTGCATCTCTAAATCAATTTGATTCTTCATATAGCACGGTGTCTTACTCTTCATTGTTTATTTTGTGAAACAGAAGATAGGTGGTGTGTGTAAAGATGGGTTGGACCTAGATGACCAATATGTGGCTGTTGAGGCCTTGGAACTTTTGGTGAGTAGTTATGGTTTATAACTTTTCTTTTTTCTTTTTTTGTTCTCATCCAATGATAGTGTGGTACTTATTGAAATATATCGTAAGTAAAAATCTATGGTACACGGTGATGCATCCTCATCCTTCTGACATTTGAAGGATTTAGGGATATGTTGGACCTGCCACTCTCCCCCAACCATTGTGTGGTACTTATTGAAAGATATCATAAGTAAAAATCTATGGTACACGGTGATGCATCCTCATCCTTGTGACATTTGAAGGATGCAGGGATGTGTCAGAAATTGCACCTCCCGCCCTCCCCTGCTCTACTCCCACACAAAAAATACTGCCTGGAAATATTGGGAGATGGCTATCTGCCGTTTGTTGATGTAGCCCTAAGACCGGGGAATGGACAATTGTAAAAAAAACAAAACTCGTTCAAATGTTCGGCAATGTTTTTGGATCAATTTGGGTATACTATACAGTTTAGTGTGCCCTAATTTGATGTTTTTATTAAAGAATCAAAGAATGAATTGTTAAGAGATGGCTGTCTGCTGTTCACTGATGCAATCACCTGTCCTGGGGATGGACAACTACTGTTGAATGTTCTGTAATTTTACCTGTTTATTTAAGAATCAAGCAATGAATTGTTGATTGCGTTGGGTAAAGCTATGTGTAGGCACCATTACCTACCTGGCTTAAGCTGTTATTTGTATAATTGGCATAATACTACTAATCATGGCTGAAATTTGAAACCAACAAGTCTACAATGTGGCAGAAAAAGGTCCATAAAGCCAGTTTTAACATATCCTCTGTATCGTACACCAGATTTTTCAGTTCATTCATATACAGCTACAATTTGTGTGTGATTGAAGTGGCTTTGTATACAACAATACCATGGTTGCCAGTTGTCAAAGCATTAAAAATGTGCTAGAGAGAGAGAGAGAAAGAGGTGATTTCAACAATTTAATAAAATGTCCAATCAAGAAATGTGCTCTGAAATCTCTAATGTGGTGTTTTTGCCGATCGGCCTTTTGTTGTATCCATTAGAAATGAAAACTCAAATGCTAAAAGTGAATCTTGTTTTTGTTTTTTTTAACGTGATCAAATAAGGCAGGTCCCCATGCAGCTGCTTAGGTTATTTTGGCTAGCAGGTGCTGCTCACTTTTTGAGCAGCAATTTGTGGAGCTGGTGGCATCTATTGTTTCCTTTTTTGGTTTGGGCTAGTTGGAATCCATTATTTTTAGGCTGACTCTTATTTTGAGAATCAGGCAGTATTTGGAGAAAAGGCCGCATTCATGGCAAGAAAGGTATAATAAGTGAGTTTGCATCCAATCCATAAATTTAATCTCTATGGCATCAGGGAGCCCTTCTCTCAGATTTATTTAAACTCAAATGTGGTTGTATGTGGCATTTAAATTTGTTGTAGGAATCCAATAAAGAATGTTTACCATCTCATTACCAATGATTTTAGGAGAATATTTATCCCTACGGTGGAGAGGGAGAATTGGAAGCCTTATCCAAACTGGAATTTCCGCATGCACCTCCACCTATTGCTTGAATTGAACTGTTGAAAAGATAAAAAAAAAGGTGCTTTTGCCTTGATCTTATGAACTAAGGGCTGCCGTTGGAAATCGATTCTCTTTCATCTTTGGTGTTGAATGTGATGGTAATATACCCGTCTTGCACAGATCAGAAGTTTGGAGGAGGAAATTTTTGTGAGACCTATGCCTTAGAAATAACTTTTAGTAATGTCCATAGATGAAATAAATTATATTAATGCCTACGGATTACCAAAATTAGGTTGATCGGACTCGAGAGAACATCAGTTTACAATAGAAAGTTTTAAGAGGAAAAACTTAGAGGGGCATCACAAAGGGGACAAAAGAAAAGAAATACCAAACAACCAGGTACTACCTACATAATTGGTCAAGAAAGTTGAAACTAGTACTTATAGCCAAAAGGGTAAATAAGAACCCCAAGCCTATGGATCCATTTTTATAATGCAGTGGTGCTGAGCCATTAACTTGTGAATCTTTCCACAAGAGCACGCTCAGACAATATAGACACATAATGGAACATATCTTTTGGAGGCACTTCAACTGTAGGTGTAGCATATAACAAGGAATGAAGGCCTTTGATTCTGTAACAGAAGGATGATGAAAGCGCACACCGACTGAAGAAGGATTGATTTTGTGGCAGCAGAATTTTTAAGCAGGATTAGACTGGATTGGTTGACTTAAGATGGTGCATAAATGAAGAGAGGTTGCACAAAAGGATGCTGAAGGGAACTAACGGACTTTCTTGCCACTATTTCCCCCAAATGAAAAGAGCACAAGCTTAGCCACCCTTCACAGGGAAAAAAGGGGCTGCTGGAAACATTGGCACAGCAGAAATAAAATTGAAATTCCTAAATCTCAGCAATTTCAATTTGAAACAGTGCAACAAGTCCAACAACAAAAAAAAAAGCATGATATCAATTTGTAATGCACGCTGCATGCAAGCTTTAGAAAGTTGGTCAAGGGAGATCACCAGCACAAAGGAGAGGCTGAGGACAGAGAAGCCCTAGGAAAGAACAGCCATGAGGTGAGGAAGAGTCCATGGTGCGAGCAGGCAGTGACAACAAACAGTGGCTCAAATGTTAGCAATGAAAGTTTGTTAATTTGTATGTTGACTTTTTAAATTTCAATTCAAATGTAGTGTTATGTAATACAGCTATATAATGAATATGGTGAATGCCTTTTTTCTAATTACCATTCCCGAAGCACATCCCCACACTTTCATCATGTCCCCAAAACATGTCCCTGTATTTTCTTCCATATCTGTCCTGGATACACCATGAAAAAAAGGTAAAGTTAAACAGATGTTGTCATCTCTGTCCTGGAAACACCCGGAAAATGATACACTTGGCATTGCAGCAACGCCTAATTCAAAATTGGAACTCTATGTGACAATAATAGTGGACTGTTTTGAATTTTGGAATTTCCCATTGCTGTAAATATTGAATCATTCACAATATATTGGTTTTAAAAGGTGGCATTTAATTTTGTGTCATGATTTTTTATATATTATAATAACAGGGATGGATTGGTGCAAGTGACCTTTCGGTTTCAATCTAGATTTCTATATTGAAACCTTGTCAGCACTACCTGTAGACGTATAAAAATCTTTTGGAATATTTTCATATATTGAGTTTCATCAACCCGCTTTCCCCGCATACACTACCTATTGTGGAACTTTCAATTTGCCTCATTGCCCTTGGTGTTATATTTTGAAATTTTTTTAACTACACCTTTGTTCATTTCTTGTAACTGGTTATGGTAGATCACTGCTCAACCTCATGCAAGTCTTTTTGGTAATATTGGCATTAACATTTAAAAAAAATCCATTGCTGATATAAGTTGCTTATGGAAAATTAGTGGTATAGATGTTTAGCTCTTCCCAAAGGGATTATAAAACTGGTTGTTTAAATTGATTGCCTGTTTTTGCTTATCTCTTATGCAGGTGGCATTGTTGTTGAGGGATGAGAATCCAAGAAATTCATTTTTCGTAACTCCAGATACAAAGACTTTCATTGTGGTATCTATTCTGTTCTCAATTACTTTATCAAATGATTCTTTCTTTCTGTTGTCTTGCTAGTCATTTAAATCATTATGGTTTCTATACCGTACTGAATAATTCCTGTTGCATTGCTAGTCATTTAAAATCATTTTCTGTTTCACAGGGCATGCTGTTATATCCTTTAGATGAATATCTTCGATATCGAGCAGCTATGCTTTTCTTGAAGCTGGGGTGATCATTCTCTCCCTTGACTGATACCATAGACATGCTTGTGTGTTTTTTATGGTTTCTCTCTATGGTTCTTTCTTGTTGAGCTATGATTTATTGAGTAATCCTGTACACATCACTTGTGCTTGTAAATGAGATGCAAGGAATATACATCTAGCACATGTTGAATCTTATCAAATTCTTGGCAAAGCAGTGGCCTGTTAAATCAGTCTAATTTACCTTCTATCTCCATTGGTATTAAATCTTATATGATGAAGCTAAATTTAAATATGTTACATTTTTTCTTAATCAAGCAGGAATGGGTTCAGATATATGCTATGACAACCTAGGGCAAATGCCAATTCTGGTTTAGATTAGGAAAGATTCTCTTGCTTATTATCTTCTATCAAATTCTTACTGTGTAGTATTAGACTTGCTTCAAGTTTTTAATTTTGGCAAAACTTTAGAGCCCCTCTACAGTCAAAGGATGTAACTGATCCTTTTTGCAGGGCTGGGGACCCAATATATCCCCCTATTTTACTAATAAAAATATAAAACCAAGGTGTCTTTAAAAATACTTTTTTAAGAGCGGTCCATGGAAGTCCTGGAGTCCAAAAACACAGACATTTGCAAAGAAGTGTTTTAGGTTCAGGTTTCAGAGTATAATAAAGAAAGCTGGCCCTTGTACCTCAAGTCAATTTGAAGAAAATAAGTCTGCAAGAACAAACATATTCGAAGGCCTTCCAACTTTCGGATGTCAAAATGAATGACGAGCCTTTGGAAACTGTAGAGCACATTCACTGAATGTTTCATTAAGTTTCACACTGAAAGTATGGCTAAAGCATAGTATTCTAGGGCTTTCCAGCTTCAACCAATGCAAAAACTGATGAACCTTTTGGACTTCAAGTATTGCAAGGACCATTGAAACTTTTTAGTCTTTGGAGCATATATGAATTGATTTAGTTTATGTGGAAGTGGCCATTAGGCGTTCAATGACTTGATGACCCTATTTGCAAGTGACAAACTATACAAATTACCCATTCAATCAAAGGTGTAGAAACAACTTTAAATGTATAGGTGAGAATGAGGTAATGTTGAATTTGTGTGTCATATTTATTTGGCATCCTTGTTAGGTATACAAGCAACAAATACAGTATACGTGCAAATACAACCTTGGTTATCATAAAGAGAGCTGTTGCCTTCTGGGAAGTGATTGCAGAATATAAGGTTTACAGCGCTGAGATGCAGAAAATGAGCCACTAGGCAGAATGCTGCTGATGTTCAGATTTTTCCAACCATGGCAGGACATTGTACATGAACTCTGTTTTTCAGCAGCTTTTCATGCAACCTCTAATTTTGTGCATGGGACTAAACTCATCCTGTATGATGAGTGTATTAATTTGTGTCATGAATGGGATTGCATGCCATCTTGAATTTAGTAGGCAATATTTACATATTTTCCTTGCATGTTTGTTACCTTCTTTCTTCTTAGTTTCTCCAAATCTCAATAGAAAAATTCATTTTATTCATGGCTTCTCATCTGGTTTTAATGTTTGTAACACATAGCTTTATGTTTCTTGTTTGCAATCCTGCAGTGCTTTTCAAAGTCATTCAGGTGATAAGAAAAGACCTTTGCGGCGAAATATATTGGATGCTTTAATAGAAGCAAAGGAGGAAGCAAGTAATCATAAAAGAAGTTGCTTGCATGTAAGTATTGTAGACATTTCCCATTTGGTTTCTAATATTTACATTATTTCAAATCCATATTATTTCTTAGAAAATTCAATCTTCCACAATCCATACTGTTGAAGAGGAGGAGCTTGAATAAACTGTAGCACAAGTAGATTAGGGAATTTATTTTTCGAACTTCACTCTGCAGTCTGTAATGTCACTGTTTCTTTCTCTTAACACTCTTTCTTTTAGCAGATATCCCAGAAATTGCTATTATATGTGCCCCTTGTCATCAATCTTTAACCATCCTTATTTTACTATTGTACTACTTGTGATACATACAGTTTTGGGAGCTTCTTGGGCAGCTTTTTTATGGTATCGAGGATCCAGAAGAGCATAATCTTGCTCAAAATCAACTTAAAGAGGAACTGCTTTGGCTTGAGACAGCACCTGCAGCTGTTGATGAAGAGGACAAAGTATTTCTCTTATTCATTATAATTAAGATCTTAGTAAATTTCTTCGAGAGGAAATTTTTTGTTCTTTTATTGCATTAACCATCAAAATTGTGGCTTTTAATATTCCATTTCGAATAACAGCTATAGTTTCGTGTGCCTTGTACTATTACCTTTTTTAATTTTTATATTAATCGCTTTAAGGAAGGAATTCATGATTTACGGTTTTTGAAAACTTTAGCCTTTGGGACATTGCATTCTGACATAAATTTTCTTTTCAGTTGATGGAGGGGCACTTGATTCTGACCAGGGTACTTGTAGAAATATTGGATTGCCGCATTATTGGCTCTTCAAAGGGTCCTTATGGTCAAAGTTTAGTGCATAAGGTAATTTAATTGTTCATTTCTATCAGTTTGGTTCACCAGCATCCTTTTTTTTGATATTAATATTTTATTGGAAATTGATGCCAGCTTGTCAGCACTTTCCTATTTCCAGAGTCTACATTCCTATGGCATGATGAGGCAACAAATGGTAATAACAGACCAACTGGAGTCCAATTTGGAATTCTAGGAACATCTGGGGATAACGAAAGAGTATTGCAATCAAAGTGTGGAACAAGAGGAAGCCGTGATAAGGCATTTGATTTATTAATTTGTTTGGCAACTCATTGTACAGAGAGCCTCCATGAGCTTGTTGAGCTGCTGATCAAAATACATTTTACAGATGAATTAGTTGATTGGGAGCAACCGTCATCGTATGGTCAGAAGACGGTGGGAGGTTATGTTGGGCTTAAAAATGGTGGCGCAACATGCTACATGAACTCTGTTTTTCAGCAGCTTTTCATGCAACCTGAAGTCCGTAAGACTGTTTTAGGTTGTATTGAATGTGCTGATGCAGAGAAAAAGAATTCTGTTCTTTTTCAAATACAAGCCATGTTTGGTGCTCTACTTGGCAGTAGTCTGGACCATTACACTCCACAAGGTTTTTGGGGTGCTTTTCGCAACCCTGATGGCATGCCTATAAATATACGGGAACATCAAGATGCATTTGAGTTCTTCAATCGCCTTTATGATGCCATTGATGAGACACTTAAAACATATCATCCAGAGGCAACATTGGCAAAAATCTTTGGTGGCATATTTGCACAGCAGGTGGTTTATGTGTTTAAATTGATGTTTTTATGAGGTTTTTGTTGTTCTTTAGACATCTGTTTCACTAATTTTATATTGCAAAAGTGTTATTTTCATGTTCATGTTCTTCACAGATTTGTAAAAGAACCTGTTACAATGTTTTGCCTTAATATTCTTCTTAATTCACTCAAGATTATTTTCTGAAATATTTGACAAATTTAATGAATTCATGATTTTATCTTGGGACAGATCATCTGTCGGGGATGTCCTCATAAAAGTGAGAAAGAAGAAGCATTTGCAGCTATTAGTGTGGATGTAAAGAATAAGAAGAACTTGCTTGAATCACTTGAATCATTTGTCCAAGGCGATTTACTTGAGGGTGAGGATGCATATCTCTGTGAGAAATGTAACAAGAAGTTTGATGCGTTAAAGCGGACATGTGTAAAGTCCTTGCCAAATACATTAGTAATCCACTTAAAGCGTTTTGACTTTGATTATGAGACCATGCAACAATTGAAGTTAAAGGACCGATTTGAGTTTCCCATTCACTTGGATATGAAACCATACACTGTTGAAGGTCTTGCATTACGAGAGTCTCAGAGTCAGGGAATTGGCAATTCTGAACGCTCAGCAGTTAATGAAGGCAGTCAAGGAGACCTTAGTGATTTAAGATCAGATTCATATTATCAGTATGATCTTGTCGGTGTTGTTGTTCATAGTGGAACTGCATTTGCTGGACATTACTACTCGTATATAAAGGAACGTCCTGGAGATGGTCTTCTAAATGGTCGGAAAGCAGGAACTGGAGGGTATGTGGCTGATGCAAAGTGGTAATTGACATATTGCCTCGTTTTTTCAGTTTTACCTGTTTGAAATTAGTTGTCTATGGTCTGTGCAAGGTATGTTCTAAGTGGCTGTCTGTTTTGTAGCTAATATCTTGTATATAGCAAGTCTTTGAATTTTCACTTATTCATTTCAGATATCATAAAGTGGTAAACACTGCATAATGCAGGAAATGCATGTCTTAAAAAATTCAGATGATATAACCTTTAATAATAGAATTTGAGTAACATACATGTCAGTTAACATTTTTTTATGACAGGCTTTCTATGCATTAGCTTTTTATCAGCTTATTTTGTCATGAGGTGTACCAATGCTGTTCTTAGACATACAGAATCAAGAAAGAAAATATATCACATTGATGAAACTTAATATATACTAAACATTATATTTTCTTAAATCTCATGGCAAATAATCACAGTTATAACTTTCTGAGATTGGTTGGCTGCTTTCTAGGCGTGTTTAAGACCCAACCATTAAGCACTACTATTTGTTTGCATGTTCTTACAAATCTCCACTCTCTTAAGCATCTATTAAATAGTAAATACAGATTCTTAAATGCTACCACTTAGGAATCTTCAATGCAAATCTGGTGCTTGGTAGTGAACGAATGCTCAGCTGATGCTGATTTGATCCCTTTCTTTAGTCTGATATCTGTCTTGGCTTAATTGGACTTCTTGTTTCACCAAAGTATGGTATCCTTGGAAGATTTTACAGCATTCCAAGGAAGAAATGCCTTCTTGTGAATGAATGCTCAGCTGATGCTGATTTGATCCCTTTCTTTAGTCTGATATCTGTCTTGGCTTTATTGGACTTCTTGTTTCACCAAAGTATGGTATCCTTGGAAGATTTTAGAGCATTCCAAGGAAGAAATGCCTTCTTGATGTTGTGGTGCCTTAGAATTTTCAAGCTTGTTGGACATGCCCTGAATACAAAGAAGAAATACCATGTCAATGCTAATTGAATAATCTTCCTTAAGTCGTTGCTGACATTTCATCATGCTTGTTTTAGTATAATTGAAAGTTGCTTCCTTTTCAAGTCACCTCACTTGAAATGTTTTTACAGAGGACCAATCTCATGGTCCAGACATTCATCTTCACAGATCCTGAAAGATGTAGTGGGAAGGATTTTAAGTATCTGGGGTTATTATGTTGAATGATGATATGAGTTGGCATGAAGATAAAGCCCGGTGTGTTCCTCTAAACCTGACTTGCAAAGGAACTATTATCTTTTCTAGATGAACTTTGTGCTCTCAACATTGTTGCTTGAATGAGCATGTGAGATCTCCATTTAATTTTTCACTTGTTGCCAACAAACATGTGTTTCATCAATATCTCTCTTCCACTACATTGATCTCAATGGAATGGAATTGAGGGCCACATCGTCAATAGGCTCCATAAAAGCGTTGACTATCACTGGAAAGAGAGGAGAGGCAGTTGCTACACCTTCAGATTTATATAAAATATCATGCCTTTCAGAGAAGAAAATAAATCATAGACAAAAATTTATCCATGAGGCTGTCTCTGGATCTTTGTATGATCTGACCATGCCTACTTCCTTGATTGGCTCCTTTATGAATTGTGACCTCACATGAAAATTCCTGAGAATGTCCTTTTCCCTTATCTTCCTAACCCTAACAAAATGAACGGATTCAGCTAAGCCCTTGATTGATTATGAGGTTCTACCCACTTACCAGATAAATTTTATTGGAATATAACAATATACTCCACCGACAAAACTCATAGGATAGCTTCTTGTATTTTACAAGGTTGCATGGGTACTCGTACCCAGCCCTTGGGTACTCGTACCGGAAACTCTGACGCATCTCCCGCACTGGAAACTTCATTGGAAACGTCTCCATAGAGAGGAGACTTCTCGCTAACATATCTGCCCGTCTCCCACCGTCTCCAAGCCAAACAAAAAAAAAGGAAACCTTAAAATGTTAAAAAAAAAAAAACACAGGCAACAAAATAATCAAAATGTAGTACAAATGGCAAAAAAACAATGCTCAAAACAAATGCAAGTCACAAGGATTTCATAAAACGTTGCAACAGCCATTACTAAATTATTATATTATATTTAGTGTCATTATATTTAATGTTCAATGTCATTATATTTTCAGAATTTCTATAAATTATTAAATTATATTTAAAAGAAATTGGCATCTCCAAGTACCCACGTCTCCTATTTTGAAAAAATAGCCGTACCAGTACCAGCACCAGTCTCCAAAGTCTCCAAGTACCCCCGTACCCATGCAACCTTGGTATTTTATGTATTTTTTTGTAACAAGTGATTCTCAAAGTATTCTCTTCATCAATTTGTTTTTGGATGGAGAATCCAGACTTGTGACAAATGTTTGGAATTCTTTCTTAAGTAAATTTGTTAGGCTCTGAAGTAGTTGTATATCATCCTCAATTGCATACTTCTGAATAACTCTCTTCTTTGTGTACTTAAAGAGTGGCAATAGCCCACACCTATACATTAAGATCTCTCAAATTGTGTCTCCTTATAGGTTTCTTGGATATCCTTGTTTCATTCCTTTTGATAGCCGAGTTATCTGGTTCACAAATAGTTCGATTGTTTGATGCAATCAAGTACTCTGAACTGTTAGAGCTCTTGGGAATTCTTTTCTCAGACATCTCAAGTCATACTGTTGACGAATTGCATTTGGTGGTTTTGAAAAATCTCAACTTGCTCTTAATATGTTCATCCAATTTTACTGATATTTTGAACTGAACTAAATGGTTACACTACGTAGAATATTTGTGGTTAATTCTGACAATTTTATTTTTCCATAGGTGGATGTCATTTGATGATAAGCAAGTACAACCATATGATCTAAAAAATTTAGAAAGGGATTGTTTTGGAGGAAAGTATACTATGGATGTGTATGATAACTTCCTCAAAACAAATGCTCCACAAGTAAGATGATACTGGAGATTTTAAGCTTTTTTTCTTAATTGTTTATGCTTTTTTATTCATCTTCTTCACTCTAACTTTCGTATTGTTTATATTATGTGCAGGAATATGATAAACCTAATAGTGCATATATGCTTCTGTATGAAAGAAGTAGATCTGAGGTAAAGTGTATGTGTGTATGTGTGTTCTCTTTCTCTCTCTTTATATGTGTGTGTGTGTATTTTTCTTTTGCTTTTTTTAAACGATAAAACAGGTGAAGGTCGAGGTAGTTTTTGAGGTCACCACAAATCTACATCATATATTGGTCACATTTTTAATAGGAGGTTATGTGTTTTGCAGGCCCCCTTAGATTCTCCTGCAGGGAGCATTACTTCTGGTATAAAATTTTTAAGCCATGGGTGTTGATAATGTCATCACTTTACTTGGATTATTTTAGATTAGATAATGATTATACTGATAAATTTTAATTTCTTTTTCCTGTACAAGATGGCGATGGAGATGCATTAATGAAAGAGATGCAACAAATGGGACCCTTAGAAAAGTACAAGCTTCTTGTGGATATATTATTTTTTATGCTTTTGTTTGGCGGAAAAGTTGTTGCCTTGAATGTTTGATCACTCATATTTCTTTCTTCCAATGTGAAACACTTATTGAGGATTTGTTTTTTGATAGGAGTACCTATATAGAGATGCCACCATCAATTCATTATTGTGTATGGAGGGAGAATTTGAAGTAAGCCTATTTTTGCCATGCTTGCGTTTTTATTGTTTAGAGGATGTAAAGTTTTCAACTTTTGCTTAGAGCTAATTTTCATCTTATGCAGATTTGTACATGAGATGCATCTATTGGATAAGGACTATTTTCAGTTTCTTTTGAGACTAGTGGAAACCAATATTGACTTGATAGATAAAAGGTAAGTTCAGCTTTATCTTCATAGCAATATTCCCTAAAATTAGGTCTAGAATTTTTTATTTTTTTATGGTTGAGTACTATACTCTAACTCACTAATAATGTCCCATGAGCTGATTTTAAGATGAAGGTTACATAGCGAATAAACTTGGTATGCTACACTTGTTATGTAGAGAGGCATTCTACAATGGTAACAAGGGGTGGAGTGTAATGACATTAATGTGTTAAACAAAAAATCTTACTTTCTTAAAAATTTGATAACAAGGGGTGGAGTGTAATGGCATTAATGTTTTAATCTTCAATAATGAATATAATATTAATATCTACTGTCAAAGTTTAAATATAATATCAGGCCTCATTTTCTTTATCCAGTTAGCCAATGCAGCAATCATGAGATCCTTTCCAACAAATTTATCTACCAAAGATACAATTCCTTGAAGAGCAGAGAAGGCCTCCACATTTTATGATGAGAGGTGCATTCCCAGCAAAAAAGAGGGAATCAGAAACCAACAACTCATCTGGTGCCATTGGAGATTTTTCTTCCCATAGGTCAAACTCAAATGGCACTCGTTCATCTGCATCCAAACCATGGATTCCCAAATTTTTTTGAATTGATGCTTTACAAAAATTTGTGCAAGAACGCTAGGGGCTTGAGGCATTTTTGTAGCCATTGAGGTTTACAGTTTTGTGAGGAGGCAACTCTTGATTCTTAGAGAAGAGGGGTAAGTCTAGAGGTGAGCCAACCCTATTGAGGCCCAAGGACTTGGACGTTGGTTCTGGGTGAGTCTTGCAAGTCTCACCAAACTTGGTGAGTCTTGTAGTCCAGACTCGACTAGGATTGGGGGAAAAAGTTTAAAAAAGATTTAAAAAACAAAATTGTAAAGCGTTTATTTCACATTTTAGTTACTTTTTTTGTATAAAAAATGTACAACCTTTCAACGCTTGTTTGGTTTATGACATGCCCATTTGGAATTCTCACTATGTTTGTCTTCAAGTCAGTCTCTTTCTCCTCGTCAAAATGCCATATAACATTCAAGTATAGGTCACATTTCAATATGTGTTTTTCACACATATTGAAATGTGACTCATACTTTAAGTTATATTTCATTTATATATTGGCTGGATGTTTGAGAGTTGTTTCAGATCTCTAGAAGTTATAATGCTGATTCTAGGTTTTAGAAGATCTTATAAATTTTTGGACTTGTCGAATTTCAATGATTAGTAGACTCCTATCAGCATTGTCTTGCTCTCTCTATCTCACTCTATTTATCTCCCTTAAGCTCTAGGCTATTTTTCTCCCTATCACTCTTCCTTTATCCCCTCTATAATTCTCTCTATCTCACTCTCTCCTCTCCCTCCCAAGATCTAGACATATCTCTCTACCTCTTTCTCTCACCCCCAGATCCCCGTGAGGGGTGCTGCACTCAACCTCGTTTTGGTATTACCCTAAACCACCGTCATACTATAAGTCTAAGCAAGTAATAGGCAAATGATGAATCATCTCATAAAATCTACAAAGTATATATCCCTTGTTCCAAATCTCTGCATCTTAGTAGTCAAAGCCACAATCAAGGATCATCTTGTTTCATACATTGGAGAACTTGTTTAGAATACAGTGACTGCCACAAGCAAAGTTGGCATGTATTTTTTAGTACAAGTCATAGTTGGCGAGAAATGTCATTTTCATAATGCAAAATGTACTGTCATGCCCTGCACAAACAACTCATAGAAGAATTCCGTCTATTAGTATCCTACCTCAGGTTAAACTAGAACATAACCATTTATCAATTTTCATAGCTGCCCCTCTTTGTTAATGAGCTTAACAACAAAACATGCAATCTTGAAGACTTAAAAGAAAAAATTCAATAATTTCTCACTTATCATACACAGTGCACACTAGTCATTGAGACACAAGAAAATATCATGGCTACATCATCGTCCAAGACCTATGTTGGACACAAGCATATAACTTGACTGATGTTGGGATGAGTAATGTAGGCTCCTCTGAGCCATAGACTTAGTTTTGATATTTGTTTTGATGCCATGGATTTCATATTCCAAGAGTCCTGTATACATTTGACAATATTTATGTCTAAATGTGTAATTTCCTTAAGGTAAAAATTGCATTTATACTTATGTCATTGATATATACTTGTGTATGTGATCAAAGTAGCTTCTATTTGATGAGCTTATTGTGTCTTTAAAGTTTATTTACTAAGTTAACGTTTTGGGTATGAGTACGGATATGGAATTGTGGGTGCGACATTTTTTTTCCTTGGGTATGGGTATGGGTACGAGTATGTCCTTATACATATATATTATCAAAAGTATAAAATATAAATTGTCACTCCCATTATTACAATGATACAATCCATATAATGGAACTTTCCCATATATAAATCCATAATTTCCAATAAATATTCATAATATAGTAAATGTGATATCATATTCATAATTTGTAAAAATGATAATAAACTTTCAAGTCTCAAAATGTCATGACAATGAAAATTCAAATTACAAGCCATATGGGATTTAATTGCCATATTCATCTTCATCTTCATCTGAAGCATCAAACCCAAGCCCAAGTCCAAGCCCAAGGTCATCATTCGGTTCAAATTCAGCATCATTTAAACTACAATCCATTGGAATGCCACTCTCACTAGCTACGTCTCTGTCAAGTCCCGTTGCTGCCTCATCTATAGAGACTTGGGCAAGCTGTACAACTGTAGCATCTAAATCAGCACACTTAGGGGCTAGATCCCAATTCCTTGTCACACCCGCATTATTATTCACGTTTCTTATGTGACAATAGATGAAGGTTGGAGTGTATGTAGACCAAATCCTCTAGTTTTTTGCACCCAAACGATTATGCTTGATTGAGTGGTTGAAGGAGTATGTACTCCAATTCTGTTATGTTGATGAAGAACTTGCAACCTACTAAAACACAATTATAAATTATAAAATAAAAATATTTTAATATGATAGCTTCAAATGGAATTGGAAAACGATAAAAATAAAAAATAAAAATATACATACTTGGGAGAGAAGTTTAATTGCAAGAAGCTGCAAGAAAATGGAGCCTTGATCATGTACATACCACCATTCATCAACATCCATCCCATATCTGGTTTGAAGAGCTACAACATCATGATATTTTATAGATTCAATTTGGCCAAAATCCCTCAAAACAATTTCTAGTCTCCTTATCTTGATATATCTTTTTAAATGCAGTCTTATAGCCAGTAGCAACCTTCTCATCATTATATGGTATCACCCCATGCAAGCATCTCTGCACTATAAAACTTTGGTGTCAAAGCAAATGCAATCCACCATGCAATCCATGCCATCATAAATTCACCCAAAACATGGGCGATCAATATCAACATAGCTAATCATGTGCATGATGGGTTCAGTGAAACTCAAAACATATTCCACATGATCTCCTCACCCTTAGTTACACTTGTTTCACCCAATCAATTTGTTTGCCAATCTTTTGCTTGATTAAATTGAGTGAGTGGATTGCACATGGTGTCTAAAAAATGTGACCATATGTAGCCTCCACTATAGTCACAACTGCCCTACAATTTTTAACATTGTCCGTTATGACTTGGACAACATTTTCAGGCCCCACCATGTGTAATGCCCCTAATTTGAAATAGGATTTAATGATAAATAATAATAAAATTAAAATACAAAGAATAAAAAATAATATTTAAATTAAAATATAAAATTAAATAGAATTGAAATTTAACTAAGTTAATGAATGGTCAAAAGGCATGAAATGAAAAGTTGTTACTCCCTCGAACATGAGATATAAAAGGGAGAAGAGAACTTCATTTGAGAGGGGAGGAGGAGAAAAGAGAGAGGAAGCATGTGAATCAAGGAATAGTCATGGAAGAAGAAGGAATGGGAAGTAAATAAGGAAGTGACTTTTCCAAAGGAAGGCAAAAATAATGAAAGGTTGTGACTCTTTTGAAGGGCAGCCATTTTGAAGGGGTGTGACTTCTCCCTCACAATGGAAGATATAAAGGGAAGAGGGTCTCATTTGAGGAGGGAAGGAAAAGAGAACAATTGGGAAAGAAAATATTATTTTAAAAGGTAGCAATGAAGGGTGGTGACCCAAGTCTGATGAAAGGTGGTGACCCTTTTACCAATGAAGTATAAAAGAGATCATTCCAATTATTCAATGATCACTTATCAATCATCATTCCAATCATTCAAATCAAGCAACAATCAATGATCAAATCATTCTATCAAATCTGCATGCATTCAATCATCATTCACCAATATATCAAACCAGCCTTCATTACATTATTACTCACTAATACTTCAATTAAATCATACAATCAAAGGAATTCATTCAATCAATCATTCAACCATTCCTTTCAACAGTCTGACTTAGCACTTCAGTTGGTATGAATTTCTGTGCATAGTATAAAGTGTTGTAACTCCATATGTTATTATAGAAATCTGGTGAATTATATATTGTACTTGGCCTTACGAATTATGTATATAAATCAGCAAATAGAAATCTGGTGAATTATATATTGTACTTGACTTATTGTATGTCAAATATATTTCCGTGTATGTTCTAAATGTCCCAACAGTAGATCTGCATACATTCGGAGTATCTCCAGCCATGATAAGAGAGAGGATTACAAGTAGGGGAATGGTGTTGGGGTTACCTTCTAGGCACACCACCTCATGGTATAAGTTCGGGGAGTCCCATGAGACCAAAGAGGTACAAAGGCTGCTGCCTTTGGGCCTACGAAAGATAGACCTCTTGGGCACCCTATTGTGATGAACCTCATGCTCTATCATGGTGAATGAATGTGTTAATATGAGACATAGGATAGGGTTGACAATGTTAAGGAAAATGGTGATAGGATACCTCACCAGGGACTCGACATTATATGGTATGGGCCACATGAGGCCAAGGGGGAATGAGATCTGCCTTTGGGCCTAGGGTAGAGGGTCTCTAGGGCACCCTATCTAGTCATCCTCTTCTATGCCCTCTATGATTGAACTCTTGAGCATAATTTAATCTTGTAATTAGGACTATGTCTTACATATGTATGATTGGTGTTCCTAATCAATAGATTTATATCATGAAATATGATTATTGCATATTTTCTAACTTGCTGAGTTTCAATCAAAGTAACATGTATCTCTAAACCTTACTCTACCTTAATTAGGGCAAAATTTGGGTACTTATAGTTTGGGGACATGACACTAAGTCAATGGATTCTATAAGGATTTTGGCAATGAGACATGCATCTTTGTGACAGGCTTTGATTTTTTTTCTATAAAAGTGGTACTGTGTTTCCTGATAGAGATGCAGAGAAGTTTGTCGGGGTTTATATATCAATGATGTTTTAACTCATAATATCCATCTTATTCTTTGACTTGATTTTTGATTGGGCTAACATGTTTGTTAATGAGTAATGACAGTGTTTTTAAATGGCAGCCTTTCCTTGTTCATGGCCAATCACTGTATAAATAGCTTTGGGAAATAGATATTACTGAGGATTGAAATAAATTTATTTATGGCACATTTTTCTTTAAATTTGTACTGATCCTTTCTTTCAAATAAGTAGGAATTGTACAAAGCAGCTAGTGAATGGACAGCATGGCACAAGAGCAGTTCTTATGACAGATGCTATTCGAGATGAATTTACAAAATTAAATACAATTTTGGCCACAAAATTTTTATTCACTGTATATATGCACACCCATCAGAATCTGCGGGATGATCTAAACCATTGGAAGGTAAAGACATAGGATTTTCATAGTCCATAATATCGTGTAATGGTGTTTTTGGATTTGACCATGTAGGTAAATTAGTTTTTGGAATGCCATTCCAATAGAATTAGAATTTTTTCACTATGTTTAGATTTCAATGGTAAGCTAATGGGCTTACCTTCTTACATAATTGCTGGGTAGTTTATCCCCATGGCATGCTTTGATATTAATTGACATTTATTCATGCATCCGCAGGCTCTCTTGTTTAAGATGTTTGAATGCAGTCCTGTTGCCTCTAACAGTTATATTTCTACAATGGTAAAACAACCAAATTGGCTATTTGAGTACCTTATGAAGTGCCCAATTGAGGAGATTAAACAGGTTATTCCACATTTTTATATAGTACTCTGTCTAGTGCACCATTCAATTTGTTTTTGCCCATAACTTTTATCTATTATTGGCCTTATGGTTTGGAACTACTTTCCTTTAAAAAATGATACTAATCCGGGTCTTATTCTGTTGAAAATTTCAATGATATGTTTTGTTTGCTGCAGGTGTTTGTCACTCTTCTAGTACAAGCATTACGATGTGCTGTCAAATTTCTCCATGATCCACTTTATCCAGATTTTTGTGTGTCTTCGGGTTTTCATATAGATGACTTGATTGATGTTCTGCTTGCGTTTCTTAAAGATGGAGCAATGCTAGAGTGTAATCTTCACAAGGTATGTGGTTTTCCATTTCTTCTGTACAATTGAAAAAAATGGTATTGAAATTTTCTAGTTGCATGTTCTGCATACAAGCTTTATGATGTAGGCAGCTTCTTGATCTGCATTGATTGTGTTGTTTATGTTTTTTTTTTCTTTCTTTCAAATTTTGACCACTCTCTAGTGTAGTAGGAGCTAATTTATTATTGAATATGCATAAGGATAGTAAATACTGTGATCCAAGACTTCTAGCTTCTCTTTTCCCTGCCATTTTCAGAAAATATCTTGTACTGATACCCTAGCTCTAGTTCATTGGCCTCTAGGATCTCAAAATCCTCAGGCTCAAGAAAGTCATTAAAATGACAGTTTTCCTTGGCAGAGTTGACATCATAAATTACAAAACAGGAATCAACTGGTTCATATTTGTGATTTAATAGCACTTTCAATTTCTAGAACAATGTGAAAGAGAACTATTAAGAGTGTGAAAGGGAAATTATATGACAAAGGAAGTAATTACAATTTATTAGGTTTTGAATCAAATAGCTCAAGATATAGTAATAGAAAATGCTTTTGAAACAAAATCTTACATCTCAAAAGACCATAAATGATATTGAAATGTTCACATTGATAACTATTTTAGCAGATTTGTAAAACAGTAAAGGAAGTGTTATATGTTTTTCCATTAGATAATAAAGATCTGCTAGTAGAAAAGAAGAGATCAACTTTTTGAGCCACAATTTTAGCTATTATTATTCAGCAAATTTTCCTTGATTTTGCATATAATTGGATGATGGAGTTGAGAATATTGATGGACTTTTTGTTGAGAATGTGAGAGTTTAGGGATAAGTTTCAATGAAAAACCAAAGCACAAGGAACATCCCCCTTCAATGGGACAGTTGTTGCTGAAATCTATCTAGATCATTAAAGAGAAATGTATGAAGCCTGCTTTGAGAGGCATGACTTCTCTCAAGGCATGTATTAATTTGTCTGATACTTATTTAACATGCATGGAAAGCTTGATTATATCTCTGAAGAATTCATGTACTGCTATTGTACTCCTTGTAGGCCTTTTGAACCTCGATGTATATGAAAAAGTCTTACAATGTTCTACCATGCTACTCAAATTATTTTAAGAACGATAGACCAAATCATAAAAGAGTGAGAACCCCCAGAAAATTATACAATTATATGCAAACAAGTACTCACCAATCCTTTTCCCTATTGATCATGCTATTGCACAATGATATTTGAAATATGAATGCCTCTTTTCTCTTCACACAGACTACTGTTCCCAAGAAACAGGATTTGGACTTCTATTCCATTTTGAGCAGAGAAGTTTTGCAAAAGCAACATGCATTCAAGACAATTTACTTAGTGCTTGGCCAAGCATTGAGGAATGTAAGAGAGTGATTTTAACTAGCACATGGATATACTTGAGTTCGATTATATTCTGAATGTGATTAACTGTTCAGGATTTAGCTCACTTTACATTAAACCAGTGCATAGGCTCTTTTCTTATTCCTAGTTAAAGTAGGAGTATCTTAGAGAGTGATGCCTACCTTCATTTTATCTTTTGCTTGTTGATTCTGATGAGGTGCAATAGTTTCTGTAAGCTGCATATATTTTGTGAACTAGAGAGATTTGGCTGCAAAAAGTGTTTTCAATGTGCATCTTGCAGATGATCAAGCAATTGCCCTTGAGCTTCTTCAAGAATCTAGGGAGAAACTATCCATTGTAAAGAGATCAAAATCAATATAGCTCAAGGTACCAGCAAACTTGGGGAGAGTGGAGGTTGCAATGCACCGTGGAGAAAAAGCCTAATAGCTGGGATCATTGTATTCTCAATGTACTTTTCTGAATGTTCTACCATGCTACTCACAGAACAATAGATTGTAAAAGCATAAATGAGTGCAGCCAACCTTTACTATCCCTTTAATTAATTGCAGCTGATGTGTTGGGGATAGTTTCTGTAAGTTGCATGTATTGTTTGAATAAGAGATATTTGGCTGCAAAAACTATATTTGATATTTATCTTGCAAATGATTCTGCAACAGTTTCTGAGATTAATCAAGAACCTATAGAGTGAACTATTCGTTGCATTCTTATTGGCCTAGAGGCAATAACTTTTCATCAGCAAGCAATTAGGAATTTTAGAAGTATAATAAAGAAATGGGTCCATAAGAACCAGAGTTGACTTATATTTTCGTAAATCTGATCCTGGATAAAAACTTGTAATATGATGATGCCCTGAATTGACACCTACTCTGTGTCAATCGGTGAAATTTTGAGAAACATTAAAGGTTAAAGGGTAATTTCGAAGTTTGAACATCTTCAAATGTTAATATTCAGAGATCCTTCAATGAATTATGTAGTTATCTGTTGTCTAAAATGAAACTGGTATAGGTTTTCTTGAAAGTTTCTGTGAGTGTCAAATTCACCTGTAGGATAACCTTAGTTCCAGCTAGATGCTATTTCAGTTCTGTTGCCCAATTTTGAGTTTGACGTCAAAGGAAATGTCTTGGTTGTTAGATAAAGCCATTGATTGCCTGAACTGTAATAGATGGTCTTTGTAATTGGTAATTTCATTTTACTTGGTGACCCTCCTCTCCACAATCTCATAGCAGTAAAATTTATATTCTTGATTGTCAATGACATGGTTACCTATCTGTTGATTTCTCTTAAGGCATATTTTGCTTTGATAATACCATTTTACTCATTAATCTATTTTATAATTTAACTGTTTTTCAATGCTGAGTCTCTATACTATTGTTTAATGTGTACATTGGAAGGTTTATTGGATCATACTAAGAGTAGTTTGTATCAAAGACGCAAACATCTGCAAAAAATCGCGGATCGGCCAACTAGCCGATTTTTACCCCAAAAAATCGCGATTTATTGGTCAACGATTTTCAATGCTTTTAATATGATTAAATCGGGTTTAAATCGGCCAAAAATCGGCAAATAATCGAGCAAGAAAGAAACAAACTCGTCAAAACCCCAAGAGACCCCACGAAGCCAAAAAAAACACGGAAACACTGAAAATCAATAAAAATAAAGCGCGACAAAGAACAGTATCCCGTGATGCATGGGAGTTAAGGGAAAGTCGCTGCGACACCACCATTCGATCCGTTTTTGTTTGCACTCTGCTTTTCAATACCATTCGATCCATTTTCGTTTCAATTTCATTCATTACAGTTGATAAAATAGGCGTTTTAATGGATAAAATACAAATGTCTTTTAAATATTTGATATTAAAATTTAACTTCAAGTTGGAGAAAGAATTAGTTCGATTTATTTTCAATGAGGATTATAATTTTTCTTTTTAATTTTTGGGTTAATATTTATAATTTTATCAAATATGTAATATACTTAGTAGATCTAATATTAAAATAAATGTAAGTTTCAATATTTTTAAAATAGTTAAATAAAATCACCCAAATTAAAAAATCAAATAAATAAAATATAATATAATTAACTATTAACAGTAAATAATAGTTAATTATTTATATACATACACACATATATATATATATATATATATATATGTATATATATACAATTGGGCTCTGGTCCGAGATACACGAAAAGAAATTCAACTATAAAGAAGAAGGGCGGATGCATACTATGGCCGGTTGAATGAACTAGTTCGCTAGTGCCGCAAAGGCCCCATATACAGATAGGGGCCCTCCCCAAATATCAGTTATAGGGGTGGGGGTTTGCCTCGAGGGAGGGCAACAACCATTCCCCATGAACTCCCGAGCGTGTTTAGCAGGCCGCGAACGAATCCAGATAAAATCTATCTATACATATTGAAATCTAAATATAAAATTAATAAAATATATTATAATTTAACGTGATTTTAATATTAAATTGAATATAAATTTCAATATTTTTAACATAGTTAAATAAAATCACCATTATATTTAAATTAAAAATTAAAATATATAAAATATGATATAATTAATTAACTATAAATAATAGTTAATATTTGGATAATTAAATTTCAATATAAATTAAAATAAAATATATTAAATATAATATAATTAATTAACTATATATTAATTTAACTTTTAACTATTAATCATTGTCAATATATTTTTAATTATATTTGATATATTAACAACAACTAATAGTTAAGAATATATATTAAATATAATTAAAAAATAACAATCAGTAATTGTTAAATATTTCAATATTTAGATCTAAATATAAAATAAAATTAAAAAATATCAAATATAACTAAACAATATACATGTACTTAACTATTAATCATTGCTAGTATATATATTATTTTTCAAGACTTTAATATGTATAGGGCTGATATATATATATATATATACACACACCCCCTATCCTTGTCCATTTTTTAATTGCTTGCAATACATCTCTATGCTATGGAAATGTCCTTAAATATTTTAAAAAAGTAGTTTTTGATTGTTTTTTCTTCAATTTTTTATGGTTTTTTGTAAATCTGATTTTTTTCCCATTTTTTCAAAAAATCTTATACTTCTGATTTGCCAATTAATTCCCCAAACGATTAATGCTACCATGGACTCTGTATGACACTTGGGTTTTTTTTTGTTACAGTATTTTGAAGTCATAATGGAGTATGCTAGACTTGGGCCAGATCAGCGCAAGCACTTGCTGCAAAAAATGATCTTTAGTCGTCTGGTAATTTTGTTTTATTGTGTTATTTTTGTTAGGGGTGTATTGGGTTAAATTGTTTGTATAGCTTATCCAAGAAAATTGTGTTTTCAGATTGGTTTCACAACAAAAGTGAATCTTCAGGTTGCAAAGTCAGACATCACATATTTGCATTCAATTGTATCTCTATTGTTGCGAAGTTGTGATACATCGGGTTTGAACAGTAAGTGTTTATATTTAGTGTACTATATAATGCTTTTGTTGCTTGTTTATACTAAACAACCTGTTGTGTCTACCATTTTTTTTTATAGAAATAAATGAAAGAATTAACTTTTGCAGATGATGCCGAGCAGAGGATGGTTCTTCCGAATCCACTGCAGCTCCCAGGACAAACCATTCCCTTACCTAAGGATGCGGAAGAAGCAATATTTAAGCATCGTGTGTATACTAATATTCTGGTACGGTCAATAATTTTATACCATAAATGATTAAAAAAATATTATTGTTAGTCACACTTCATATTGTTAATGGATTACTGATGACTATAGTATGCACGACAAGAATCATTCTGATGTAATATTGGCAAATTTCAGATCGACACTTGTGCAGACCAAGAGGAAGCCATCAAACTACTGAAATTTTGTAGCTGGCAGAACCAGGCTTTCAGTGTGGTGAGGATATGACATTTTTATTATTTCCAAGATTTTAATCTCATTTTATACTCTCCGTAGTTCTTGGTGTGACTTGAATATCTGTGATTGCAGTGTTTGCTGCAGGATATAATGGAGCTTGTCCACAGGTCTTTAGATAATGAAATAAATGATCTCTTACATCTGCTGATGGAATTACTCCTCCTGAATGATTCGTTGCAATTGGTACCATTAATGTTCATTCTTAGCTATATTGCACTTTGTCTCTTGTATTTTTAGTCCAACTGTTTCGTTTTCCTTACATGTGAGTGGTTTTGTACCTTTGGTATTGTGCAGTCAAGGCAAGAGATAACTCTTCTTGGCTTTGAGAACTTCCCTCTTGGAATCATGGACTTACTTACAACCCAAGTATGTTGAGCTTCATTTAGTGTTTTTTCAAATAATCAGCACTTGCACTACAAATATTGATTGTATTTTTCTGGGATCTTACAGGACAGAATGAGCTCACAAAAGCGTTATACACTGATCAAGTTTGTCGTAAAGCTAGTTGCTCAATCTCCAGATACACGTTTACTATTACTTGGTAAGCAGGTGGAGTGGATGCGAGTTGTTGAATGGCTCCAAGATCAGCTGCAAACCACTGGAGTCTCCCTTCCTATAAGTGGTTCTAGGGTATCCAGCGAAAATCCATCCCGGAGCCGTTTGCAGAGAACTAATACAGCAGATCATACTCTTCTCCTTGCACGCAAGTTGTTCAACACATCAGAGTCATAAATAGATGCTCTTTGCTGTTCATAGTGAGCGGTTCACAAAATTTTTGAATGAGATCACTAATATTTTTTTGCTTAATATCTGTCCTCGTATTACGAGGTGCACAATTTTGAAGTTTCTGATTTTTGATGTTAAAAATGGAAATGATTCCACCAGAGTTTGTTCTCAACTCATCTCTGAGTGTATCATATGGAAAACTTTGTATATTGGTAATGTAGCCTTTGTATATAATCAAATGTAAAGTGTTTGACAGGCAAGAAATTTATAATAGCTTTTGGGATGATGGTGAAAGTGTTTCACAGCCCATCTAGCAAGTTCATATGTATTGAGACCTGGGCATTGAACCCAGATTTTTCATGAAAAGTGTTATATGTATATTTAAGCTTTTTTCCACTTATCTTTATTTTGAAAACAGTCTCTGTGCATGGATATACAATGCTTGCATTTGAAATGCCAAATTGTTCATGTCCAATTCTTGAGCGGCACTATTTGACCTGCAAATCTCCCCCATTCAAGAAACAGATTCAAGTAGTAAATTCTCATTCTTAAAGCTCTGGTACAGTTTGATGACTGCTCTTTGAGCAAAATAATATATCTCAAGCAAGGAAACAATTGTTTTTGAACCAGCAGTAGAGTTCAATAAATTCAGACGTGAACGATTCTGTTCTAGAGCTTTTTGGCACGAGATTAAAGGCTGTTTCAGATGCTCAGTCAAAACAATGTGTAGCAGTCCTAAAACTGTTCTAATCCGACTATTCTATATGAAGTTATGATACAAGAGTCGAGACTTAGAAAAAGATCATGGAATTTATTTGGCCTTATCCTATGTTACAAAATTTATAATGTTACTTTTCTAGGTTGTAGATTTTGGGGCTGTCTTATGTTTGAAAACTATTTTAAACCATATAAAACATGGATGAATTTCAAATGTGGATCGAAATTTTTATCAACATTCAATGAATTTCTTTTGGCTTCTCATGGCTACCTCGGCTTTCCTTAGCTCATTTCTGTTTCAGAACTGATAGTTAAACTACTCAGACTAAGCACACCACCAATTTAGTTGTGGCCATACCCATTATTATAAATAATTAAGAACACAAATGGTCATTCTCAGCTTGATTCTGCTCATAACTGGTATTAACGTATTTGAGTACCAACTACAGTTGAACTGCTTATATTAAGCACACCAACAATTTGGTTGTGTGCAAGCCCTTTATTGGCAATATTTAAGGATACACAAGGTCTTCATCTGCAATGAATAAAATTTAATATCTACTAAGGTCTGCAATTCGGAGGCCTCACAGCTATTGCGATAGGTGTATGATTTAGTGAGGCTCAACAGCTGTTTCAATGCAATCTTCATCAACCCATATATCCCCTCTTATAAAAGTTCCATGTTCTCCCACATGCACTGTGTACCCTTACTAGGGTTCAATTGCATAGTTTCAAGTCAATCTTCATCAACCCATAGTGAAGAAAGTTTTGAAGGTACCTTGTCCATGTGGGTGAGCGTGGAACTTTGATAAGAGGGGGATATGGAATGGATAGTTTAAAGTCAATCTTCATCAACTTGAAAGTACTCAGTTGGACCCTGATAAATCGCACGGTGAAGGATGTTTTCGAGTTACCTCGGCCATGTGGTGGGCGATAGAACTTTGATTAGAGGAAGCTGGTTGAAGGGTTGGATTTTTTTTTTGTCGAGGTTTATATTTGTGAAATGTAGCATTGTTGTAATCAGTGGTAGTGGGACAATGAAGTTAGACTTAAAAGTATAGAGTTAAGCTCCTCTGCATTATAATATATTGATGAAAGTTTTCAAGGTACCGATGCCATGTGGGTGAGCATTGGATTTTGATGAGAAGAGGATACAGTTAGTAAGGACCCAGTACTAAGCAACTTTCATTGTGGAGCTCTAGTTTTACTCACCTCAAATAATAGGTTTTCGTATTTGCATGAAACACATGGATGCTTCCTTTGTTAATGAACTGACGATCAACATTTGAGTGGTAGATGAGACCGGTGATAATTGCATGGACTTTGTTGTCTCTAGGATTGGTATTGTTGTTTCCCGTAATTATAGTGAGTGCTCTAATGCAGTATCCTTAGGTTGTTAGCAAGGTCGAACTATTCAACATGTGATATTTATGGTGGATGGGAACATAGAATGCTTGTGAGAATAGGAGAGTGATGCGCACATAGCTAATCCATCTGTTAGAGAGCATCCATGGTATAGCCGGATCATTGATTTTGGGGAGTGCCAATTATGACTATGCTCTTATTCCGAATCTGGTGGGTTCTACTGTAAATGGCGTGAAACAAAGACCAATTGTTAATATTTGCGGTCTTGATATCTTGGCTCAAGATTGTGTGGAGTGCTGGACCTGCAGAGTCATCGTGTGTCGTCGAGTTAGGTATTTGCATATAAACTGTCTTTTCAGTAAATGCTGAAATCTGCATAGATGCCCTTGTAATTAGGATCCAATTTTATGTGAAGTGCATGGACATATATTCTGATTTGTTGCATAACTTTACTGGACAAACAATGTGTTCATATTTGTCATATAATGGACATTGGGTTATTCATATTTGGCATATAATGGACATTGGGTGATATATGTTTTCACTGTGCAACAGGCTGGGAATACTTTTTGGTTCCCGTTGACTGAAAGACTTCTGCGACTACAATTCACCATTTTCTAGGAATTCCTACCCTTGCTGTTGATAGTCAGTCTCTTTTAGGAGAGTTCTAGCAGTCCCATCGCTAAATTTTGACATATCTATGGTACTTTGTGTTGTTTCACTAGTTATTTTTTCAAAAAATGCGGTGACACCATTTGGACTCCTTTAGGTTAGGATTCTCGTTAATAGCTAGTTAATAGCTAGTTTCAGTCTGCTTGTCCCACCTATTTTTAAGGGTCATGGCACTCTAGTGCATCCCATTTGTGACAATATGGTAAGATCCATATGATGAAAAATCAAAACTCTGTTTAACATTCTTATACCAATCAATTGTATTTAAGGATTGCATTCTCACATTGCCTGGTGTACAAGCTCTCTTAGCATACTGCAACTATCATTTTAGGGTTTTGGTTTGCTTTGACTATCTACCATGGGACTTTTACCATGCTTTTGAATCCTCTCTTTGCTAGTACTACACATTTTTGTTCTTTTAGCCTGCATAGGAGGTTTTGGTCGAGTTTGCCAATCAATTGTATTTAAGGATTGCATTCTCACATTGCCTGATGTACAAGCTCTCTTAGCATACTGCAACTATTATTTTAGGGTTTTGGATTGCTTTGACTATCTACCATGGGACTTTTACTTTGTTTTTGAATTCTCTCTTTGCTAGTACTACACATTTTTGTTCTTTTAGCTTGCATAGGAGGTTTTGGTGTAGAATGGAAGAACTTGGGATTCCAAAGGAACTTAGGGCTGCTGTTCACAAACTATATGAGAAGGTTAGAGCTAAAATCAGAATTAAAGATGGAATGTCTGAATGTTTCGGTAGCGACATCAGGGTTAAACAAGGGTGTCCTTTCTCTCCCACTTTGTTTGGCTTATATATTGATAAACTTGAAACAAATAGGGAAGGTATCCAGTTGGCAAGAAACGTGGTGAAATTGCTTTTATATGCTGATGATCTTATTCTTATAGCAAAATCTGCACAAGGTTTGAGAGAGCACTTGAAGGCTCTTAAGTTATTTTGTCAAGAAGTTGGGATGCAAGTGAATACCAGCAAGACCAATGTCATGATCTTTTCTTTGAAGAAGAGACAACAGGAGGTAGATTTTATATTTGAGGGCAGCCCCTTGGAGGTAGTGGTTGAATATAAATACTTAGGAATTGACTTCCACAATAAGCTTAGCTGAAAAACATGTAGATCAAGAAGGATACAAGGGGTTGGAGAGCTTTATGCCTTCTTCAAAACAGATGTAGGAAAGTAGAGTTGTGGGATTGGAAGACTAAGAAAACACTTTTCGGTTTGCTAGTGGTTCCGATTATCCTTTATGGGTATGAAGTTTGGGGGGATAGCATGTCGAACCTCAAATGGAGACAAATATAGAGAATACAAAAGCATCTTATCACCCAATTAAGGCTTCAGTGGTCATTTGGTTGTTATGCTACTTTAAAAAGGTGGAAAATATGGATAAGCACCATTGGCCCATCTTGATTGTTGATGAAAACTTAAGTCGTAGGAAAAAGACTAGAAGAAACAAAATAACAAATGGATGAACAAGTGGGACATAAATTTGCACGACTGCCCCAACAACAAAGAGGAGATAAAAAAGTGGGTCTTAGAGAAATTTAGGAATGCCATGTGGTTAAACTAGCTAGTCAAGAAAAAACCGTACTATATTAAAGAATTCAACCCTACTCGGGCGCATGAGGAAAAATAATATTTGAGATCTGCAATCAACGGTAAGGCCAAAATTCTAATTGCACAATTAAGGATTGGATCTCACCATTTGAGATGTGAATCTGGTAGATGGAAGGTGCCTAAAGAAGAGTGGGAGGAAAGAGCATGCCTGTTTTGCAGCAAGAGAACAGTAGAAACAAAATGACATTTCATTATGGAGTGTACAACGTATGAAGACATTCACAATCAGTTGGGGAATGAATTAAAAGTAGATAGTCTGAATGAGCTTTTTGAAGAGTCAAGACTTCACAAAACAACAAACCTCTTAATCAAGATTCACAAGAGAAGATCCAGCATGGAAAAGAATCTGAAACTGGGATAAGTTGAACCTGTGGGTCCCTTAGGCCATTGGGTCTCGTGGACGTCATTAAAACCCATTCATTCATTCTATGTCGCTTCAATTGTACAACCCTTCCTCCTAACATAATGCCCCTACTTTGATTTTATTGAATAGGGTTCTTGAAATATGTTATTTTGCAGTGGAAATGAGAGCCTCTACAATATTAGGTTTGAAGTTTTAGATTATTGTGCATTGAGGTTTTGATTTAAACATATTTTCTTAGCAATACGCATATGGATATTACTTAAATAAATAAAATAGTCTTTTAAATTTATTTTAGGTCAGTTAAATAAATGTATTTAATCAAGTAACTAATTTAGATAATAAAGTTGTGATTGGTCATATAAAATAGTTATAGTTAAATTTAAAACTTTACTAGAATTAAAAGCAACACTTGATTCCTTAGTTGATGATGAAAAAGTGATGTGCTCCATGTTTTTTTCGATGCTTTAGAATTTAATAATCTATGCATTGATTTATAAATCTAAATGGTCTTGTTTAGTTTTAGAGTATCATGTCCCTTTTTCGTAATTATCTATGTTATGGACCAAATTGTCCATTTCTATTTTTTTTTCATCTCTTAGTCCCTTTTTGCATGTAAGTTCTTTATCTTCTTTTCCCTAGTGTTTATGTAAGGTCCTGAAGTTCTTCAAGTTTGAAGGCATCTCTCTTGGTCCCTTTTTGTGCGCATGTTCTTCATCTTCTTTTCCCTAGTGTTTATGTAAGGTTTTGAAGTTCTTCAAGTTTGAAGGTATGCTCATTTTTCTAAGTGCTTGGTAGTCATCAGAGTATTAGAGTTTCTCATCCAAGCATGATTTTTTTTTGTCTAAGAATAACCTTACTTTGATCCTTATCATACTTTTAAACATTTTTTATGTTGTAATGCCTTCCATCCCTCCCTTGCTCTTACTTTGCATTTAATGACCTTATGGTATCCTCAAACCCTTAAAATTCTATTATTCTAGCTTTTGTTTTGTTTGACCTCAACACACATTATGTTTTTGATGGTCTATTTTTGACACTATAAGTTAATTTCAATGGAACATATGGAAGTAATAGAATCAATGCTAGAAAAGGAATTTTTTATTTTCGATGGTGGATATTATCACACTACCAATACAAAGAATGTAGTATAAAGTTGGAAAGATGGAATGGTT
Source organism: Cryptomeria japonica (assembly GCF_030272615.1). Lineage (NCBI taxonomy): Eukaryota > Viridiplantae > Streptophyta > Pinopsida > Cupressales > Cupressaceae > Cryptomeria > Cryptomeria japonica. The sequence continues at coordinate 125,890,661 of NC_081410.1, forward strand.
TATCTATTTATTCCCCAACAACTAGAAAAAGTTTTCTTGAAATCAGCAAAGATGAAAAAAGCAGAGTTTCAATCACTTCCATGAGTACAATTTAATATTTAAAGGAAAGAGTGATACCTCATATGCACTTGACATTATATTTGTCAAACAATCTTGTCATTAGATAAATTTATCTAAGAACAAAAAAAAAACAAGGCTATACACCAAGGAATGAGACCCTAGTAGTTAGGGCATTACCCAACTCATTTAGTAGAGGATATACCATGATACTATCATATTGGTTATAAACATCAACAATCAAGAGTATGTGTTCATTGTCTAAGATTTGTGGTATGTAATTGGAAAATATAAGATTGTCATAGTGAATTATCTTATTGAATTTTACCAATAATTTCTTTTTGTCCTCCATCCAGATCTATATCAATTAAAGAGGATGAATACACATTTTTGAACATAGGTGTGCCCAATGATTGTTAAGAGACACACATAATGGGAGAAAAGGTTTTAAAGTTTGTGATAAAATTGATATCATTATTTCTAACAAATTTGACATAACTTGCACTTGGATAAAATGACCACTCTATCTCTATGGGTAAACATAAGATTCACCTAGATAAAGTTTACATTTGAAGGAAATGTAACATGGATAACATTGGTAATTCCATAAGATTCCCTCCATTTTTGGGAGTCTTCTTGTTTCGAGGCCATTAATAATTTCATTTGGCAACTTCTTGAAGGTTGATGATGCCACATACTCCATCGGTCATTCTACCTTTGCCCATCTATTAATTGATGTCGACATATCTCTTTCCCTTCCCAGGGATGTGGTTCTTATGGTTGGGGATAGGCCTTGGACTCAACCGCTGGATTATGAGGGTCTCCCCTTTCGTTGGTGAAGGTGCTTCTCAATGGTTCACTTAGCTTCAGACTGTTCTCTCTCTCGCCGTAGAGGTGTTGCTACTTGGTGGAAGGACGCTACTGAAGATCATCTGACAATCAATGCTTTTGACTCTATTTCAATTGATTCCTCTCAGGAGGACAATGTTGCTGATGTCCGTGAAGTCCCAATTCCTGTGGCTCCAACTTTGGATTCAACTCCTGTCGCCTTCGACTTGCAGCTCCACTCCGCATCGTCCGCTTCTGCTCCTAAAGCCACTCCTTTGCAACAACCTCCTATTGTTTTGCAACAGTCCTCTACTGCTGCCTCGTTGCTGCACTCCCTCAAACCTTTTGATGGTATCCAAGTAGGGACCTTACCACTTGATCACTCTCTTGATGGTCCCAAGGATACTATTGCTTGGATTGTTTGTTTGGTGCGGGTTTCCCTACCCCTTCTTGAGTTGGGTCTAGGTCGTTGTTGAATTGTAAGGTTTTGTTGTTGCTATTGTATTATTGATAGTCTCTGGCTATGTAAAGGGTCGATGCCCTAGTTAGTGCTGCCTTTTTAATAAAAAACATGGATAACAAGAAGCACAATGATGGAGAATATGCACTCTAATCATTTTAATGGATCATCATTAAATAGAAGACTCTACTAGGAAATGGAATTGGTAGCCAAATCTTTGATGTTAGAGGATTAGTAGTGCAGTTTCCCATGGGAGGGAGTTAAGGGTTGATGATTCCAAATTGTATTCATGTGGATTACCCAAGTGGAGCACATGAGGGATCAACATTACATTAGATCAAATAAGAGAAAAAAAAGGATTTCCTTTTTGTTAATATTGTTTAGAGGCCTATAAAGCTACATGAATGGAAAGACCAATTTTTGGTAATAACTATGAAAGAAGTACAAGTTCTTATTGAGTTGGATAGAATGAAAATGCTCATTGAGGAGATAAATTTACGCTGTCAAAAGTTTTTGATGATGAAGTAAATGACGTTGAGAATAAACATATGATTTCTCTTACATATCTATAGGTGGTGCTATATACCCTGAATTGAATAAAATTAGAATATTTGCAATTTATTAAAGATCATGATATAGACATTAGAATAATGAAGATGCCCTAAACACATCAATAAAAAAGGAGGTAGGGGTTGATGGACTTAGCTATGAGTTTGATGTAACTAAGAACACTTTGTAAGAAACTCGAAGAACACTCCTAGAGGTAGACATACAACTCAAGACAATAAAAAAAAATCTATGAAGCAAGAAAATGAAACAAGGAAAGTAAATTGAACAATCGGTTAAAAAAATTTGTAGTTTCCAAGATGAATTTGATTTAGAACTTCTTGTAATTTTATAAGCTAAACATATAGTTGCGTAGAGAATTAAACTTAAACAAATTAAATAGATAGAGAACAACACAATTGACTGGGAATAAAAAAAATGATTCTAGAGAACAATGTGTGGGCCAACATGAAGAATGTTTTAAACATGATGATAAAAGCAAATTTTAATCCTTTTCTAGTTTCTATTTGGTTGTTGATAACCCACTCTTTGGGATGAATGTGAGGATATACTCTGATTCATTTTTTCTAGCTTGTGTTAATATCAAGTAGCATAGTAGAAGCCAATGACATCTCAAGGAGGATTAAGGATTGGGGATTACAAAATGCCAAAACTGCTTTGAGTAAGAAAAGACTCAAAAGATAACATTAATAATTAGAGAAAAATGAATTTAGTTGCTAATATCTATCCCAAAATTCACATTCCTTATATTGTCTATATCATGTGCTGTGAATGGACATATTTCAACAAGAGATAAAATGTCAATAGTAGATTTATAGTTAATGCCCAAGTTGGAAGAGAGAAGGATGATAAGTAGATGAAAGTAGATTTTCTCACAAGATATAAATACAAAATCTCTTGTAATTGATTTTTAAATGAAATCAAAGAATTTGAAGGCGATGCATGATATGCTCATGGTAGGTCACTCTAGAGATAATAAAATTTGCAAGAAAAGGAAGAGAGATTCATAAAAAAATATTTCAAGGAGGTGTTGAGAAATATGCAGGTTCAATATCAAAGGTTGTGAAATTCATACCCTATACCCAATTAACCAATCAAAGGATGAGATACAAGGCTTGGACAACTACAACATGAAAATTTGAAACATATATGAAAATTTAAAAATAAAATTGCATTGATGTGGAAATACCATTATTAGATCATTCTTCTTAATGATGCTAAAAATCAACCTATATATCATGCTTATTAACGCTACATTATGTGAACTTATGACATTAATAAATAAAAAATATTGTCACCATAGGATAGTAGCAAAGAGGCACAAATTAGAAACATTAAAACATCACATAACACATGATTTACATGGAGAAATCCTTGCAGGAAAAAAACCCACCAAGAAGATAGGTCAAGCATGCATTATCAAAATAAATGTGATTATAATATATTTTTTCCATTCTCCTCTTTCCCTCCAACATGGCAATGCCAGTGTATTTGTGAACAATCTCCTTATGCCTCTCACCTATCCTAGTTCTTGAAGATTAAATTTACATTCAACTCTTCCTCTTTACATCTAAAGATGTTTATATAGAATGACAAGAGCTCCAAAACCACCAAACAAGGTATTAGAAGAAGGACCTTCATTCCAAATGATCCCAACTCTTGGATTTCCTCCATATAAGTTGAATCCCTCCAACATGAGTACCCAAATATGAAAGATAAACATTACATTAAATGCAATAAATGACAAAATAACAAGAGACAACTATTGCCTGTTTCAAGCATCCAATTGGAGAATCCCTAAGGTCACATATTTTCTCACTTTCCATGTCATTAATTATCCCATTCTAGGCATCCACATGTGGGGAAAAATATTAAATAAATGTGTCCACGACTCACCTTAACCACTGCTAATGAAATCCATCATCCCTTATGAATGTATTACAAGCAATAGTGAGAAAAAATATAATTTTTTTTTTCCAATTGATATTTGATCATATGACAACAATTTTATAGTACAAAGACTAGGAATATGATTGGATAAGAACTAGGAGAAAACACAATAAGGAAAGGGCACAAAAAGGAGCCTAACTTTGTAAAGGGTTACAATTTATGACACTACACTACCAATGAAACCAATCACTTTTTCCTTAATTACTTATTTACAATGTATCAAGTCAATTAAAGTAATTTGAGGACCAATATTGAAATGAATATGTTGCACAAATGCATTAGACAATTTATGAAAATAATCAATTGAATGAGGAGGAAAGGAGCAAAACCGTTGCAAAGATTCTTCTCTCAAAGTATAGGTGAATAGATTTTCCTTGAGTCTATGATTTGTGAGAAGCCACTACACAAAGTCTCAGTCTAGGAGTTTTTGGTTCTTCAAAATCTAGCTCAATTAAACTCAATCTATACTTTCTAGATCTATATTTATTGTCTTCATAACCTGTTAATTGCACACATGTGAGGGAAAAATATTGTTGGGTTGATAGGGGTTTGCCAAGGTCAAACCCTAGGTTTTGAATGAACCCTTATGATGAATGAAATAGAAAAGTGTTGGATCTGGAAATATAATGCTGATTTAAAATGTTATACCTTCTTTATGTATCTTCTTTTCCTTGAAGCTTTCATTAAAAGGTTGAAGTTGTCATGTAGGAATTCGTGGATGTCCTTATAATAACTTGATCATGGATACCATATTGAATGCTTAAAATTTGAATACTTGACCTCTTCTTGAATTCTCTAATTATGCTTGATTGCTTGCTCACTTGAATTCAAATTGCTCTTGAGGAATTGTAATTGGACACTTGAAGAGAGATGATTGAGGGATATTTTAAATGAGGGTATAAGACTTTATTTTATACCTAACCTCATGAAATGTCTTGAAAATTATCAAGATGACCAACATCAAAAATCATTTCCCACTAAACAATTTTTGAATGTTAGAGGGTTAAAAAATGGGCCTTTTGGTTTGGACTATGGAACGTAGTGCCCTAGTCCAGGAGGACTATGGTGCCCATTGCCATGTTCTAGTCTATTTGGGTTGAAGAAAGGTCTAGGAAACCAAGTAGAGAATGCAGATCACATACTTGACACCACTATGAGTAGAATCAATCATAATTAGCACGTAGAAGGTAAAAATGCTGAAGTGAGGCCTAAATGAATATGAAATTCTATAAGTATGCAATTTATGACACTGCAATATCAATGATAGTTTGTCCAAGTATAGTCTTCATTATAATAATGAGCATAATATTCAACTAATTATTAAGTATCTTTAACTTTGCATGATGTATCTAAATCCTAAGAAGTGTATCTTTTGTGTCAACAACAAGATTCTTATATTTATTATCTCTTGTTGTAGTATTGAGGTCAATATTAAAAAAGTAGTGCTATTGTAAATATGCCACCCTCTTAGAACATTTTTTTTAATTATGTAGTTTATAAGGACAAATCCAGGCTATTTGTCATTTCATTTCACATCTAATTAATCACACTCTTCCTTTTACATGTTTAAGAAAGGTGTACATTTTTTTAGATATGGATTGCTAGAAAGCATTTGATGACATAACCTAGTTACATAATCCTCCTTTTCTTATGCATGTTATTCCTATGTATCCTCTTCTTGAAACCTCTACTTAATCTCATGATTTGATGCCCTTAATCCTCAAATTGATGATTATGGTGAAGAGTGTGTGAACTTTGACCAAGTATAAAATTCATTACGCCTTGTTGGAGAAATAATGTCTGGCTTTAGTCATCACTACACAAAAGCTTTGACATTATCTCTTGCACATGTAAACTCAACGTATCATAAAATTTGATTATAATAAACACTTTCTCTCTAAAGTAGACTAGTAGATCACCTCACAAAGTGGGTTATACTTATTACCATGTTTGACTTGAGTTTTGTCTCTAAAAAAGAAAATAAGGGACAAGTTATAGTCAATTACTTGGAGGACACTCCCTCTCCATTCTCTCTTCCTAAACTGATTATTTTTCATAATGATCACATTTTACCCTAGACCACACTTGGTAAATATTATTCAATGATTCAAGATGTCACAGTGGATTGAGGGCATGCATCATCATGGTTCCCCATTCTAGAAAATTGACTCCCCTTTATTTTTGTTTAAAATTTTCGTGCACTAATAATATTTCATAGTATGAGACTCTTGATCTAAGTTATGCATGAAATTATCTCCTAGTGTAAATTCTATTTGATTTTATGGTTATTCTTAGTTAATCATATGCCAAGTCACAAGTACTTGCCAAGAAAAACTAGGTGGAACAAAATAAAATATTACATTATTTTGATGCTATTATAATTCTTCTTCACCATTTATCTTCTTACACTATCCAATACATTATGTAAGAAGATAATTGTCATGTAGATGCAATGGACAACATTTCTTTCTTGGTATATCTTGATGATTTGACGAATTTTTTTTTATTTCTCTAGCTATACGTTGTACTGTTGCTACCATGAGTGGTTATTTTTATTTTGAGAATTTCTTGTTATACCATCAAATTGTGTGAATGATATGCTCATATATATGATTATATAAAAGATGATAGTTTTCCATTCAACTCTTCAAAAAATGTACACAATTGCATTTGCATTTATTCTTTCCAATGTATTATATCGTTAATGTAACCATGAAATTATCCTCTATTATCGAATTAAGAAATAACTGTCAATTTCCCTCCAAAAGGCCAACTTGAGTTCCTATTAATTTCATTTTGGAGGTATAATATTTGTTCAAAAATTTATTCATACATGCTACTATGGAAAAAACTAGATCAAGACTCTCATTATTTTATCAAGAAGTGTTTGCATTTCTAACATCATGGTCACTTCGTTCATGGTCTTGTATAGGAGCTAAAATAGTACAATTCACCTTGACCATTTTATATTTGGGGCTCATATTTGCTTGAAAATATTTCACCCTTCTTAAAGACACACCTTTGTAATTAGTACTACCGATTACTTTACAAAGTGGATTGATATTATTCCTCTCCACTCTACTACTCCTAGGTAATTATATATTTTTACTTGATCATATCATTTCTCACTTTGTAATTTCTTCAACCTTTATTTCTAACAATGGTTCATCACATAAGAATGAATATATGAAGTAACTTGAAATAAATGTATTCAAAATAATTTGTAAATACTACTACCCCTAATTCAATTTCTAGGCAAAAGATTCTAATAAGTCAATTGAGAAAATATTACAGAAATCAATAAATCAGAATTGAAAGGATTGGAAATTCCAACTTGTTTATGCTTGATGGGAATGTTGTACACGCATTTGTGCTCCCATAAGAACTTATCTAATATTTTATATGGTGTTGATGCAATTGTGCTTCATATCTCAAGATCCTTCCATCCATTTCTTGCTCTAAAGGTTTATCAATGACAAGAGTTATCATGAGCATTTCTTGCAAGAACTTGAAATGCTTAGTGAGTGTCAAATCAATGCTTCAAGCATCTACAATCTCATCAAAAGAAACTCAATCAATCTTATAATCTATAGAATATTCACAATTCCTTTCAAGTTGGTGATCTATTTTTCTACAGAACTAACATAATATGAATTCCCTAATTGATAACAACGAATATTTTATCCTAAATAATTTGGACCATACACTATTTATTATATTTATAGTTTTGGTACATATGGCATCTCTATATTGGATGGCCCACCCCTTAAAGAGTCGATCAATATCATTCATCTTTGCCATTCTGTAGTTAATTCATCATATTCTTTTATTGATCACATTTCTTCTCTATTGTATATGACAACCATGTTCTATCATTTTCTTTCTCATAGTCACAACATGTTTTTTATTATTTGCACTATTTGCATGATTTTAATTGCCATGATTTTCTACGTATCTTGCACCTTCTATGAGAATAACATATCTTTTTCTAAATACAATGTGCATGTATTATATATATGCAATTATTTTGTATGCTTGACATGATTTCTAGTCTCTTGGGTTGTCTTCTTCCATACTTTATTCTTTTTCTAACCTAATTTTTTTGTATATGATTTATTCTTGCTCTTTCTTAGTGTAGCATTGTAAATTGTACACCCTAATTAGGTTGTCCAATTCCACACTTAGATTAGCACCCACTTTAGTGTGTCTCATTGCATTTTGCATTATAGGAATTATTTATGCATTTAATTATTAATTTAATTAAACCTAAGTTCTCTCCCATAAATTTACATATCATGAAATTGGGCCCTTGATTCTAGGTGCACCCATTTCAATCTTCAAGACACATTTTGCACATCTACACATCTTGGTTTGTGCCACCAAGCTAGATTTAGCATTAGGATCACACTAGGCTGCATCCCTAGAAAATCAAATAAAAGTTGGTCAAACCAAGTAGTATACTACTTGGTCCCAAAATTTTTCCCCCAAATTTCGGGAGCTTAATTTGGTAGTCTTTTCCTATTCAAATCCCACTTGGTGTCAAATTTCATCAATTCTAAGTCGATCTTTTATCAATTTTAAAATTAGGGTTTCATATACACGACACTTCTTTCTCTCATTTGATAATTCCAATCTTGCAATTTGAAAGGAGATCCTTGTGAAGTGGAGGTGCTTCTATTTTGTGAAGTCTCAGATCCACAATTCATCCATCAATCAATTATTCATCAACATTTTCATCAATTATGGAAGCTTTAGGAGACATTGAAGAATGATAAGGAAATCACTGTCTGTTGACTAGCTTGTACATCTTCCTTAGGATTTGGTATTATTTCATGTTGTTTTCATGTCTCTATGTTGAGATTCAGATCTACATCACATTAGTTTCGAGATTTGTATTATTAATTTAGATTTAGATTACAATTGTGATTTAAAGCATTCTCATTGTAAGAATTTAGGATTTGCTAAAAAATGCAGGGTAGAACTCTAGTTTGCATTTAACTCGTAGCAATATTACAAACAAATAAGATTCAAGGGCACACACACATTTCAAGTTACGTTTTCAACTATTTGTGAGGGTGGAAATCACCAAAGCAAGGGGGTTGACTAAGGAAAAACCCTATATAACCACAAACACACCATTTTTTAGATTGCAGGTGCAATTACAAGTTTTTGTTGGAGCAAACAATTTTTAGGAAGTCTTAGTAGATAAGCATAGGTCCTTTGTCATAAATTGGTCATGGATTTTAAGTGCAGACTAGAATTTCATTCTCAAATCCATACTCGTTGCTTCAATTATGTCATCACTCAATTGTATGTTATTTCTGTTTAGTCACATTTGTTTACATCCTCATTCTAGTTTTGCATCATCTTTACATTTTACACATTTCCTTTCATATCAACAAAGGAATACAAACCCTAGAGGCATAGCTTGACTCTCTTTCGCAAGAGTTAATCAAGGAGGATCACTCCTCTAGGTGCTTTTGTATTCCAATGTTTGATGAAAGTGGGATTAGGTCTTAATACCACTCGATTCCATTTTCACCCTAAACATTTTGGTGAACCCAACTTTCTTGCATTTCATTTTTGTTGTATGCATTGTATGTCTTTAAGTTTTATATGCACTTTTTATTTCAAAAGTTAGTTTTTGAGTCAGGTTAGATCTTTATTTGCAATATTTTCATTCATATGATTATTTGCTTATGATGATTATACTTTTAGTAAGGAAGAACTTGATGAGGCTCTTGATGAGTTTCTTTATGCTAAGCCTCTTAAACAAACATTTCACCAAAAACTCATCAACCTAGTTACTATGCCATTTTGCAATGATGATGTAGATAAGTTGGATGAATCTCCTCATGAAGTCATCCCTATCAATTCATCCTCCAAATCTAGTAACATGGTGGTGTATAACAATCCTCTTTATGATGATTTACCTCCCAAAAATCCCATAATCAACCATTTAGTAGTCATGACTATGGTATGCTAGATGATTCTCTTGATAATTTCATTTCTAGTAAAACTTATTCAAACAATCTTAAAACATCCAAGAGATTGATTGACATGATAAATGTGTCTGGCTAATTTTCAAACACCCAATGAACCTCTTTTTGTGGTTCAAGGTGATAGATCTGCTCAAACTTCTCAACCTCCTAGCAAGCCTCTCTTAATGGTTCAAGGTGGTTATAGTAACAATGCATTTTTCATTCCTAACAAACTAATTATTACTGTGTAAGGAGGTTATCCCACCAAGAGTTTTAATGAGTATGCTAAACAAATTACCAGAGAGTTATAATTTAGTTGCCCATACATATAATACAAGGAACAATAGGCAATCTAATCCTCCTCCAGTGATTCCTTCTTCTCAACCTATTCTTCCACCACCACCTCGTATATCACGACATCTTGGTAAAGAGTACGATTTTATTGAACAACTTAAAGATACTCCTGCAAAGATATCCCTTTGTGATTTAATTCAAATTTAATCCACACATCATAGAAAGTTACAAGATTCTTTAAAGAGCTTAGATGTCTCACCTGCAATGACACCTAATAACATGGCTTCTTTGAGTGACTCTATGAAAACACCTAAAGCTCAAATTGTGTACTCATAGGATGAGTTAACTTCTCAAGAGATTCAAAATTTATATGATCCTCTTATGATTGTTGTCCTTATTAATGGTAATGCTATAAGATGAACCCTTGTGGACAATAGATTTGGCCTTAATGTTTGTAGCATTGATCTATTGCATAAGATCAATATGGATACTTCTCTTATAAAACTTGAATCTCTTTCTAAACGTGGTTTTGAAAATGTTACTAGAACTTATTTGGGTATTTTAACCTTTCTTATTAAGGTAGGACCTGCTATTTTACCTACACCTATTCAAGTCATACCTGATAGCCTTACTTACAATCTTTTGTTAGGACAACCTTGGATTCATAGTATGCAAGTATTCTTTCTACTCTTCATTGTCAAGTTAAATTTATTTATAACAAGATGTATACTGATACCAATTTACAAGCTTGTTTGCAAACCTTATCTGATTCCAAATCTTCTCTAAGTACTCCTACTTCATCTTTTATTCAAAATGAATTACCATCTCCTCCTGAAGATACTTTTTCATCCGAAGAGGCACTTTTATGTGATGATTGGGGGTATTTATATTTTAGACCTTCTTCATAGGAGAATACAAAATCCCCCCAATAGAATCTGAGACTAAAAAGGAGGATGATATGGTTGACCCTAAAAAGCAACCCACTTTGTCTAAACAAATTAGTAACAACTTTGTGGCTGCTTCAAAATCAAAAACTTCTTCTACTTCATTTACTTATGACATTGAGATGTATGAGGTCCCACCTTCCCTTACAAAAATGGCTACCCTTTATGGTCTTGGTTTTCACATCTTAGCTAAGAGTGGATATAATGCCAATGGTTGTGGTGAACATGAAAAAGAGATTAAGTTCCTTTAAAGAATCACACTCGTGAGACATCTTTTGGACTTGGATATAACCCCTTTAAGCCCACCAAAGCATCTAAGAGACCATCCATTAATGTGAATGTCATATTTTCTTCAAATTCTCTTTCTACAATATGCCCTCAATTAATTGATTCTAACTTATCGCATTCCCTTGATGTATTTTCTATAGATGATTCTTTGGATGTGTTCTTAAGATTCTATGATAATTGAATTTTCACCATAATCATGGATTTACTTATTGTTGAAATGCAGAGGCATACTTCTAGAAAGACACTGCATTAGGGGGTTATAGTGAAGAGAGGCTTCATGACTTTCCACAACCAATGGATGTACCTCAACAAAGTAACCTTCTTGCGAGTGATACAATTAATGTCAAAATGGATCCTTACAATGAGGAGAAACTCATAAAGATTGAGAAATGTTCGAGCAATGATGAACACAATCAATACTCTTCTCTCTTACGTGACTTCCCTGAGATTTTTACTTGGATTTATTCATATATGCTTAGTATTGATCCTAACATTGTCACTCATAACATTGTGCTAATTCCTGATGCCAAACCCGTGAATCAGAAGATTAGGAAAATGAACCCTAAAATAGCCTTGCTTGTTAAGGTTGAAATAGAAAAACTTCTAGAAGCTGGCTCTATTTGCTCTACTGATTATTCCCCTTGTATTTTGATTGTTGTCCTTGCCAAACTTGATAATAAGATTAGGATGTGCACCAACTTTAATGATCTCAATATGGTTTCTTTAGAGGTTGATTTTCCACTTCCAAACATCGATATGATAGTTTATTCTAAGGCTAGTCATGCTTTGTTATCTTTCATGGATGGTTTTTCTGGATTAATCAAATATTTATTAATCGTCAAGATCAATATAAAATTGCTTTTACAACTCCCTAGGGTACGTTTTGTTGGGTTGCGATGCCTTTTGGGTTAAAAAACATTGGCACCACCTATCAATGCGCTATGACCCTATCTTTCATGATTTCATACATAAAATCTTGGAAGATTATTTTGATGATATCCTCACTGTCTATCTCTTGTCAAGACCATGTTAGGATCATTTGCCAAATTTTTGAACGGATCGCAAGTATAACATGCTCTTGAATCTACAAAAATGTGTTTTTGGTGTAGATAGTGGAAAACTATTAGTATTTATAGCATCACATCGTGGTATTGAGCTGAATACAAAGAAAATAGATGCCATTGTGAGCATGCCACCTCCTTGAAATATCTCTCAATTACGAAGTTTACAAAGAAAAAATAAAAATATTCATAGGTTTGTTTCACAACTTGTAGATCGAACTTTCCCTTTTACTCAATTGCTTAAGAAAGATACTACTTTTTGATGGAATGTGGATTGTCAATTTTTTTTGAAGATTTGAAACTTTATTTGGCTAATCCTCCTATTTTACAACCTACCATTCCTAGTCAACCTTTCCTTCTTTGTACTACCACTTCTTATGCACTCACAACTTTATTGGCACAACATAATAATGATGGTAAAGAATGTCTAGTTTATTACATAAGCCACACTTTACTCGATTATGAGGTACGATATACTGCAATAGAAAGACAATGACTTCCTCTTGTTTTCACAACTTAGAAGTTAAGAAATTATCTTTTGAGCACTGAGACACATGTTATCATCAAATTTGATCAATCAAAATATCTCTTTTCTAAAATTGATCTTTTAGGACGCTTGGAAAAATGGGTTATGTTGTTACCTAAATTTGACCTTAAATTTGTTTCCCAAAAAAGAAATTAAAGGGCATGGTTTAACCAACCATTTGTTCAACACTCCTCCCCTCACTTTACCTAATTGAGACTCATTCCCTGATGATTGCGTTCTTCCTTTGGATATAGATGGAACTTGGGAATTGTATTTCGATGGATCTAAGTGTTGAACTGGTTTAGGTGCTAGTGTTATTTTTACACCACCTTCTGAAAAACCTATCCCTTTATTATATCATCTCAATTTACTATGTACTAACAATATCGTTGAGTATGAATCTCTTATTGCTAGTTTAAAAGTAGCTTTATGTTGGGAAAATGGTGTTTCATTCTTGCATTTACATGAGGTTATTATTTATAGTAAGTTTTTGTTTGAGCACAAAATGGTGCAAAATTCTCCCCAAAGCTTTGGATTGGCTAGATAAGTATGCTGATAAATTTTCGTCGCAAGATCATAGCTAGTTTGAAGATATCAAAGTTTTTTCATTTTTGGAAGGTGCGATAAAAGATTTATTTTGATTTTAAGGGCTTTAGACCCTCCAAAATTCCTTGAAAAGTGGGCGTAACCAGCCTAGTAGGTTACAAGGTGATGGAGCACTTTGTGAGCTTTTCGACTCTTCAAACGATTTGTTAATCGAACACCTAGTTCACAAGTTATGGCCTACGAAAGTTTGGGCTCCTGAAATAGGAAATATAAAATTGCATCGAACAAATAAATGAGCTGTAAAAGGGAGCAACACATGTTGATGTGTGTTTTGACACATCATAGGGCATCTAGATTGGAGATAAGGTTAGCTCCACTTTATTGGGTGGTTTTAGCCCATGGTTTTGTAATACCGTTTGACAGTTTCATGTATTGTATCTCCTATATATGAGGTGCATGAGATAGAGGTTGTGTGTAAGAGTTATGGCTATTGAGTTACCTTTGAATCTGTGATTGGTGGTACTCCTGTGAAGAGATTGCTCTGCAAGTATATTGTAATCTGTTATTGATTGTTGAATAATATATTGAGTTGCTTTTGTAGAGTGGGGTTTTTCTCTCGAAAGGGTTTTCCCCATGTAAATCATTGTTGCAATGCCCACCAAAATACCCTAGAGAAATGAACTAATATGCAAATAGTTTTTTTTAAAAGTACTCTAATGCAACACATAACAACAACTTATAAAGTACTTTAATGCCGCTCACAACTACTGATCCTCCTGTTGCTTCGTTTGTGGCCTCATCTCTTGAAGTCCCCACTTCTGTTTCTCTTGTTCTGCAACCACGTTCTTCTACTGCTGGATCTACTTTGTTTCATCACAACCTGCTGTTGCTCTTCAACAACCTTCTGCTGCTCTATTGCATGACCCTATTGACACCATTGATTGTAACCCTACGGGTCCCCTCCCGATTGATCTCTCTTTTGATGGACCTAATGACAACATCACCTGGACTATGGTTGCTCGTAGGCAGAAGGGAAAGTCTTCTCTCGTGCCCAAAAACCTCCTTTGTTTGGGTTTGGGTGTCTCACCCCCTCCTTGAGGGGGGTCTTTTTTGTTCTCCAGTTGGATAGCATTCCTTGCCTGTCTAACTGTGTTCGTTACTAATTGCCTATGGGCATTTGTTATTTTGCCCACATCATTTCTCTTGATGTTGTTTGTTTTCTGTTGATAGTTTTTGACCATGTTAAGGGTCAACACCCTAGTTAACGTTGCTTTACTAATAAAAAACAATAACTTAGAACACATAACATTATTCTAACATCATCCAATTATGCATATAAATGATTCTAACATAACCACATGATTACAACATGCAAGCAGAAATAAATAACATCCCAACATCTAACAATCCATAGGGTATCTCAGCACGATTACTTAGCAAAAGTAACAACATCATATACATATACATATCCACATCATAACTATAGTACTATTATCTTATAATTATTTCATCTAAAAGCATAGACAGATAACGTTACATTTCCTTAATACATATAAAACACATCCTCATTTTATTCTAACACCGAGTTCATTCTAAGCACCGATTCCAAAAGTTCCTAATATTTAATCCCAACCAACCAAAAGTATCCAATATACAAGGTAGCATCCCTAAATCATAATCCTTTCTTTCCTTATATCCATAGATCATTAATCCTTAATTCTCATTACAAGTCATATCTTACCCATATTGCTACTTCTATCATTTAATCTTTCATATTCTATACTTCCTACAACATGAATAATAAGTATCTAAGATACATCATTTATCCAACATGGATTACATCACATTCATCAAGAGTAATAACCATAATCTACTAATCTATTTCATTTATAAATCAACACGATATTGTTTCACATCAATATGCATAGTCTTCAACAAGTATACAAATCACATGATACAAGATACATCAATGTATCACATAAATCATGAAGTATAGTAATTTACTCCAAGAAACCAATCACGAATTGAAGCAATAGAGAATCCACATCCACACATGAACATCCAATGAAGAGAACATCCCAATGGAAGAAGGCATCAAACCACCTGACCATATGGAACCAATAAGGAACCACCCCTTGTGCTAGGAGATGATGCAAGGTCTCACACACACTTTAGATCTAGGGTGATACCTTATGACCAAAGGGAACTCAACAACAATCGAGACTACAACCCAAAATAAAGGCAACCACATAAAATAATAATCCAAATCACATCACACGACTGAAAAAAAAAAAAAAAAAACTCCTAGGGGCATAATATCAATCGAGGCACAAGGAACAAGGACACATGTAGGGAAGAGTGTCATCGCATGCTACCCTCACAAAGAAAGGTGATCCATACCCCTGATAGACATGTGGAGCCATCTCCACCAATGTGAGAATCAAAGGAGTTCAGCTTGCCATCTCCATGACCTTGCCTAAACTCATCTCAAGCGATCCCTCAAGGCTATGAGATGGGGTATACAATATCAATTTATTATCTTGATTAGATAAATCTTAAATACCTAGCCCATCTAATTAATTATTAATGTTATCACTTGATTATATAAAGAAACCTTCATGAGCTCCTAGAAGTCTAGACCCACAAGCATCCTTACAAGGAACCTCTTGGTAGCCTATTCTCATGAGACCTTAGCCGATACATGAAAGTTCACTCTCCCTAACCATGTTCCATGAAATTAGGGTAACAAAAAGAAACCACAACAACAAGGAGGCTCAATCAAATCAATCTACAAAACAATATCCATAAGAAACATTCATCCATGAATCAATAACCAAGAGCCAAATATATAATAAACCAAGAGCCTTAAAGTAAATCTGCAAATATGAGCAAAGCATAATCCTTCTTGCTCATCCAATAATAACATAAATATCCTCAACAAGGCAAAATCATCTTGTCAAAAACATAAGAATATCCAAATACTCAAGCAAGGCAAATACATTTTGGTAAGCAAACACAAGATAATATATTCAACTGAAAACCATAATAGATCAATTACGCCAACTAAGAAATCACAAGGGAATAAAAAAGCAACTTTTGGTATAAAAGACATATCAAGAAAACCGACTCAAAAAGACCAAAATGACCAGAAAACATGAGACAGGGCAAAATGCCACATTTGACAGAAGTTTCAGCACATATGCCGAATAAAACAACACTTATAAACGGTTCTGCAATGCATACATAAAATCATGTAGCACATATGGAAGACCCCACAATGCCTCTGTGGCATAAAATAACATATATGCTAAGAACAACGACGCATATACACATGCATACAACGCATACAAAAGGCTGAATAACGCATACCCCAAACTTGGTAGCACATTCGATATACAAGGTGACACATATACTGGATAGTATAGCGCATATTCTAAATACAATAACACATTTACAGTTTTAGCTCTTTCCTTATAAGGTTCGATGCTTATGTCAAGAGAACTCATAAAATATAGAAATAATAATTATGACTTCGCAAAGACAGAAAACAACTTTGCACAAGTCCAAAAAGAGACACAAATCATAATGAAACCAAGGGAATAGCTTCATCAAAGAACTAACAATCAAATGAATGGACAAAAGTCTCACAACTTGACACAGGAAAATGATACAAAAGTCAGTCACAGAAACATAGGTTACCTAGCTTCCCAATATGAATTCCAAACCACATGAAATATATATTTAACCCAAAGTCTATGTAATTGTATTCCTATATTTATTTACAACAAATCTAATATTCCTCTCGGAAGCATTGTTTTCACAGACACAATGCAGACAAGCTTTTCGAAAGGAAAATGTAGAGAACGGACAAATAACTCCAATCTAGTAAAGGAGAATAAATGACAATGAAAATATGAAGAAGAGCAGATCCTAAATCCTCAAATTAACCAAGCTTCCAAATCAAAATCCAAAATCCAGAATCCACACAATACTGAGAATAATCTCTCGTGAGCCAACCCATGGCAATACACAAGAAAACCAACAATTACAATTCATTTCAAAACTATGGAAAACGTCAGCCAAATCAAGATAATACAAAATATAATATAAGATATTATTATTTAATTTACGCAAATCTTTCCACCAATCACAAAATAGGGTAGGTAAGGTAAATGGTAATTAAATAATCGAAAGATAAAATAAGGAAGACCCAATAAATAAATAATCAAATGGGTAATAATATTAATACCCAATAGATATTTAAATCACAAAGCTCAATAATATAAAATACCAACTAAATGATTAATACATAAATAATAATAAATCTAATAAATTAAGGCTCAATAATGAATATTCCCCAATAAACCTTAAATCATGGAATAATTAAAATAACAACAATATAAGAGCACCAATAAAATATAAATCCATAAAATGAACATCTATAAAAAATAATCCCCAAATAGCAATAATCACACGTAAAATACTATTTCCATCCATTAATTTAACTAAATAAACTTTATGATTTAATTGATTATTAATTAATAACTAACCACAAGTCACAAGACAACTAGACATAGGGTTGAACAACATACCATACAACACTAACATGATGCCACACACCAAAGCACTAACTGACAGGGGTATCAACTTAAGCCTAGAGTGTGTAGAAGGAACTCATGTCACCTCCAATCAACTTGCCATTGAAACAAAGACATGCTTAGACCTAGGAGATCAGGTGGAGTCGATGTCTAGTACCTGCAATCCTGCAACCATCAATAACCACAAGACGTACAACATATACAATATCATATATCATAAATAGTCAGACAAGTATAGAGAATTACAATGTCATATCATGCTCATAACGAGTGGTATGACATCGTCTCTATCACGAATATAGTAATAAGACAATCACCATAGTCATAGTTTTATCTCATCTCATACAACATAGTCAATAAGTGAGGCTAGTACCATCATATCATCATAAAGCAATATATAATGAGAGCATGCAAATCACTAAACGTAAGCCCATCATAATAATCTAGAGTATTTCAAGTGTCAATATAGAGATGTCTAGGATCATCAATAAGCATCCGTGATATAAATGAAGCCATAAGTATCCATCAAAATACCATCTAAGAATTGAAGCAAGTCTATCGATGCATAATCAAAAGATGAAATGAGGAGGGACACTACATCCTTCCTCACTTTGCCTAGGCTTACTCCTGGAAGCCTAAGAACAAAAAGGGGTATGACCCTCTCAAATTGTTGAAGAAACATCATTCGGGTCCCATTCGACCCTTTCTTGCTCCATATCGTGACCCTTGAGGGTTAGCTCCTGACACTAAAGAATGTGCATGGGTTCCAAAGAAAGCTTCCTGTTCTCTATGTGTAGTCTCCACAATTGTACCCTGATGCTCAGCTTGACGATTATCAACCGCCACAAACACATGATGAGATCTCATTGCATCAATAGTAGGCTCTGATCATACAAATTTGTAGGTCTCTAAGGACAATGATTCACAATATGACCCTACTGTCCACAAGTGAAACAACCTATTCTATTGAATCCTTTGCTAACTGGAGTTGCAGTAGAATGTTGAACACTACCTCTGCTAGAATTTTGCTGAAGACGTTGTGCTGGCTGTGAAGGAAAAGGTTTTTTGTCACGCTGCCCACCAGGATCTCCATCTAGTTATGGTCCAACACCACGAGCATTGTTCTGAATCTGAGAATACTTCTTCCGATGTCATTAACTACTCCTGGAGGATGAAGGGTGACTCCTAGAAAATTCTGAAGCCTACTCCTATGCACCTCTCACAACTGCTCCTACAACTGGGGCACTAATAGTTTGCACAACTGGAGTACCTCCTAAAGACAAAGTCTGTTTCTCCTCAACCAAGCGTGCCTTCTCCACAACTACCTCCATAGTCTTGGGTTCAAGGACCCAAACTCCACCACTGATACGGTCATTAAGACCTCTAACAAAATGTTGCACCTACGTAGCCTCATAATTTTCTATCCCAACGTACTAGTTAAGTTCAAAGAACTTACGATTACACTACTCAACTACCATATTCTATTGCCTCAAATCATAAAATTTATCTGGCTTCCTCTGCCTCCAAAGACCTGACAAGAAACGAGCACAAAATCGCTCTATGAACAACTCCCATGAGACTATCGCAATATCCAAATGAAACTTCTGCTCCTCCATATGCCACCAAGTAGGAGCAAAATCACAAAGATGCATGATAGCACACCTAGCCTTAGTGTTACTGCCATACAGATACATAGAAAAACACCTACCCATATCCAATAGCCAAGTCTCTGCCTCCATACCACTACCAGATCCATCAAAAGTAGGGGGTCAAGCCCTGAGAAGATCTCTCAAATGTCCTGCCAACACTGCATCTTGATCTGGAACTGCATCCACTCTCCTCCATGGTGAATGCCGATGTTCTCTCTCTTTCTCCTACTGACCAACTCTATCCAAACGTCTAGAATGACGAGTCTCCTTCTATCAATTCTACTCTTCTCTTGTGATGAGGAGGCAACAGACCGAAAGGATAACCTTGAACCAATCAACCTCCAAGGCTCACAAACTCAACCACATCCCTACTACCAAAAGGTCCTTACACAAAACCATGTCAAGCAATGGTTTAATGACACTAAATAATACCTTAGGAGACTCAAAGGCTCCAATATGTTCCCTTACAAACAACTAACACTCTAAAGTCTTTGTGTGACTACACACACCCTTGCATACATGAGTGGGCTACTACTAGGCTTTAGGGGTTTGAATGACCCACTTGACCAATTCAATATAAAAACCCTTGGAGGGGTGTTCTCACAACACCTTAACACAAATGAAACAAGATTTCATAGTTTAGACCCTCTGGAACATCAATTTTGACTCACTTGCCCACAAACAGACCTATTTGCAATTAGGCCTCCATTTGAAGGGATTAGGTGATAACTTTTGGCACCCTGAGCATCTAGGAAAGCAAATTATATTTTCAGACACTCTTTTGGATTTATCAACAATATCTCACTTTCAGGTTCCAAACCAACTTGCAAATATCCCAACCTATAGTGCATCAACAGACCTAATGGGGCTATTAGGCCTACTTGACTAAACACCTTCCACAAACTTGTTTGGTTCCCCTAATTGATGACTACCACTAACCATGAAATTTTATGTCAACCTCCAAAATACTCTTCCACCACATTCAAACCTCTTCCCAGTGGTCTACCACTCAGTCCACATGCACCACACTCATTAAACCGACCTGTCACATAGCGATGCCAGACCTAGGGTTAGTTCTCCATCCTCTTCGTCTTGTTGTGTCCTCTTAATGGCTTTTGAAAATGACATATGATATAGTGGCCTATCATCTCATGTAATGGCAGAGTGTTCAATTAAGGACTGATAGACCAAAACCCATTATTGCAGTCAAACCCTAGGGGTTTGAGGGTTTTAGGCTACCTAGTAGAGATTTGCTTGTAGAATGGGGCATCGATAACTTCAATAATTCAAACCAAATGCAAAACAAAGGTAAAAGAAACTAGTTTTAGGATCTATGTGATGAACATTCTTGCCAATCCACCTTCAGTATGAAATCAATAGAAATTAGACAGTTTTCTTAGTTTCCAACAGTTTTTGATGCTTCAATTTCCTTCTCAATCAACAACCTTACATCCTTCGGTATTTGGGACCCTTAAATGTGTCTCCCAAATGACCACAACCACCTCCAACTTTTTTACAAAATGAACTGACTGTTGGAGAATCACAACTTACAAAAAGTGCAAAATTGTCATGACAGCAAATTGACAATATGACAATTTTTGCATTATTCAACCAACTTAGACTCTTGACTATCATAATCCCTCAAGATGATTACATTTGATTCTAAAACATAGAAAATAAATCAAATAGACCTTTGGGCACTTGATCCCTCAACTTAGACCATTGTGACCCTTATTGACTCAATTTGCCCTACAAGACCCTAGGTGACAATTTGACCCAAACATGGTCAAACTTGTCACACTCCTAGGACATTGAATTACAAAAAGGACCCATAGGGTCTTATTACATTCATATTAGACTAATAGAAAATCAACTTGTCTTTGGTTCATTCCTTCATTGGTGGTGCTCCTGCACCATCTTGGTCCCAAACAACCAAGAAACTCCTGAAGCACATTAATCAACTATGAAAATACATCACCGCCTTGCCAATTCTCACCTTGAACTCCATCATCATGTTGCTGATCCTCATGGAGTGACTCTACAAAACCCTCCAGATGAGGATTCGATTGAGTACCCATACAACCACCACATCCACGACCTCTACATCTAGTAGGCATCTTGTATAACCAAGACACAAGGAACTATAAGATATAATCTGTGGTAACTAATGGAAGAAAATAACTAGTAGGGATAACCTCATGGCTAATCTAAGCTAAAGTGCTACTATGCACACTAGGCTCATGTGAAACCAGAGTACCTAGTGTATGAACATGGTCTCTGATACAAGATGTAATGCCTGCCAAAATACCCTGGAGAAATTAACTAAGTAATATGCAAATAGAGAGTTTTTTTTAAAGTAATCTAATGCAACACAAAAGAATAACTCATAACACATAACATTATTCTAACATCATCCAGTTATGCATATAAATGATTCTAACATAACCATATGATTACAACACACAAGCGAAAAATAAATAACATCCCAACATCTAACAATCCATAGGGTATCTCAACGCCATTACTTAACTAAAGTAACAACATAATAGTACTATATATATATATATATATATATATATATATATATATATATATATATATATATATATATATATATATATATATATATAGTACTATTATCTTATAATCATTTCATCTAAAACCATAGAAAGATAACGTTACATTGCCTTAATAAATATACAACACATCCCCATTTTATCCTAACACCAGGTTCATTTTAAGCACCAATTCCAAATGTTCCTAATATTTAATCCCAACCAACCAAAAGTATCCAATATACAAGGTAGCATTCCTAAAGCATAATCCTTTCTTTACTTATATCCATACATCATTAATCCTTAATTATCATTACAAGTCATATCTTACCCATATTGCTACTTCTATCATTTAATCTTTCATATTCTATACTTCCTACAACATGAATAATAAGCATCTAAGATACATCATTTATCCGACATGGATTACATCACATTCATTATAAGAGTAATAACCATAATCTACTAATCAATTCCAATTATAAATGAACACAATATTGTTTCACATCAATATGCATACTCTTCAACAAGTATACAAATCCAATTATACAAGATACATCAATGTCTCACATAACTGATGAAGTATAGTAACCTGCTCCAAGAAACCAATAATGAATTGAAGCGATAGAGAATCCACATCCACATATGAACATCCAATGAAGAGAACATCCTAATGGAAGAAGGAATCAAACCACCTGACCATGTGGAACCAATAAGCCCTCCCCCCCCACCCCCCTGCTAGGAGATGACACAAGGTCCCACACATACTCTAGACCTAGGCTGACACCTAATGACCAAAGGAATTCAACAAGAATTATGACTACAACTCAACAGAAATGCAACCACATTAAACAATAATCCCAATCACATCACACGACTGAAAACAAAAATATAAAAACTCCCAGAGGCATAATATCAATCTAGGCACAAGGAACAAGGACACATGCATGGAAGAGTGTCATCACATGGTAGCTTCACAAAGAAAGACAATCAACACCCTTGATAGACATGCATAGCCGTCTCCACCTATGTGAGAATCAAAGGAGTTTGGCTTGCCATCTCTACGGCCTTCCCAAACTCATCTTGAGTCACCCCTCAAGGCTATGAGATCAGGCATGCAACATCAATTTATTATCTTGATTAGATAAATCTTAAATACCTAGCCCATCTACCTAATTATTAATGTTATCACTTGATTACATAAAGAGAACCTTCATGAGCTCTTGTAAGTCTAGACCCACAAGCATCCTTACAAGGAACCTCTTGGTGGCCTATTCTCACAAGACCCCAACCGACACATGAAAGCCCACTCTCCCTAACAATGTTCCATGACCATGACAACAAGCAACCACAATAATGAGGAGGCTCAATCAAATCAATCTACACAACAATATCCATAAGAAACATTCATCCATGACTCAATAACTAAGAGCCAAACATATAATAAACCAAGAGCCTCAAAGTAAATATGCAAATATGAGCATAACCCTTCTTGCTCAACCAATAATAACATAAATATCCTTAGCAAGGCAACATCATCTTGTCGAAAACATAAGAATATCCAAATACTCAAGCAAGACAAATACATATTTCTAAGCAACCACAAGCCAATATATTCAAACAAAAACCATAATAGATCAATTACACCAACTCAGAAATCACAAGGGAATCAAAAAGCAGCCTCTGGTATAAAAGACAGATCAAGAAAATCGACTTAGAAAGACCAAAATGACTAGAAAATATGTGACAGGGTAGAAGACACATTTGACAAAAGTTTCAGTGCATGCCGAATAAAACAACGCTTATGAATGGTTTTGCAGCACAAACATAAAATCATGTAGTGCATATGAAAGACCTTACAACGCCGAACTGTGGCATAAAATAGCGCATATGCTAAGAACAACGATGCATATACATTGTTGGATATCATTGGCATATGATGAACCGGTATGTTGATATGATGATAATGTATGTTGTCATTGATGTCAATAAGTGTAAGTGAACTGGTATGCAGATTGAAGATGTTGGTGAACTGATATGAAGAGGCATGAGGAGATTCAATGAACTGGTGTCAGGGTTTCACTAAGTGTGATTACCGGTTGGTAGTCTCAGCTCTATGGTTATCGGTTTGGTGATCCAGCTTGTGCGATGAACCGACGATACTCTGTGATGAGTTAGCTAAGAGATGTGATTGAGGTGCCATGTCAGCTTTGTGCGCGTGAAGGATTGAGGTATAAGAAGATCGACCATATTTGAAGTCTACCTCGGGAATGATCATTCTTCTTAGTGGTATGAGAAGAGAGCATGATGGGTTATTGATTCCCATGTGCGGTGATGAATGAACGATGCAGATTGTCTTGTGATCTATTTGAAATTGTAATACTCTATGCAATATGTTTGGACAGTAAGGATTGGATCGCCTATGTTGTAAAACTAAGCATCTTAGGGTTTAGGGTTTATGTTACCAACCTATCTGTTGTCTATAAGGTTGATGATGTTTATTATTGAAAAGTTGTTGGCAAATGTTGTGTGTATGTATCCGAGTAAAGAGATACTTGATACTTGCCAGACCAGTAAGAGGGAAACTGCAGAGTGTGATTGTAGAGTAGAGGATATGAAAAGGATCTGCCTTGGCATGTAGTGCTGTTATCAGATCGTAGTTTTTCCTGTTGTCTTCTAATCATTTCAACATATGGAAAATCCCTTTACTGGGTAGCTTTAATAGGCTTATTGTAAAACCTGTAACTAGGTGACTCAAGATCATTGAGTTCTTTAAATCCTCTAGTGAGGTAACCTTTAACAGGGTATATAGCCATCCCTTAATCGAGTGATCTCTAACAAGATCGGTTCCTAGTAGAACCTTATTGTAAAGTCTCTAACCGGACTAGGCTCCTAACAAGGTGAGCTTCAAAAGAGTTCAAAACAATCTTGTGGGTATTCATCCCCACCGTGGTTTTTCCCATTTGGGTTTCCACGTGAAAAATCTGTTTATGAAGTACTTGGTTGAAGGATTATGCATGCAGGGTTAATATGTTATGGTATTTTTAGTATACCACATGCATATGTTTATGGGTGAAGTTGATGTTGCATAATTGATCGTATTTGAAGTATTCAAACCTATCAGTTTATGGTGTCTGGTGTCTTACTGTGTTTAACTGGTATCACCATGGTTAAGTTCAGTAATGGTGATAACCAGTTGGTTTTGCTTTAGCTAGATAAGTTGTTAAGAGAGTTTTTACTTGTACTGATTCACCCCCCCCTCTCAGTACCGGTTGGGGTATGTATTGTTCATCATTATTCATCAATACACATGTAGACAATGCATACAAAAGGCTGAATAGTGCATACCCTAGATTTGGTAGTGCATTCAATATATAGGGTGGCACATATACTGGACAATATAGTGCATATTCTAAATACAGTAGTGCATTTACAGTTTTAGCGCTTTCACCATAAGGTTCAACACTTATGTCAAGTGAACTCAAAAAATATGAAAATATAATTACGATTCCACAAAGATAGAAACAACATCGCACAAGTCCAAAAAGAGACACAAATCATAATGAAACCAAGGGAATAGCTTCATCAAAGAATTAACAATTAAATGAATGGACAAAAGTCTCACTGTTCGACACAGGAAAATAATACAAAAGCCAACCACGACAACACAGGTTACCCAACTTCCCAATATGAAT
Organism: Cryptomeria japonica; assembly: GCF_030272615.1. Classification (NCBI taxonomy): domain Eukaryota; kingdom Viridiplantae; phylum Streptophyta; class Pinopsida; order Cupressales; family Cupressaceae; genus Cryptomeria; species Cryptomeria japonica. The sequence continues at coordinate 125,916,660 of NC_081410.1, forward strand.
TCCAAACCATATGAAATATATATTTAACCCAAAGTCCATGTAATTGTATTCCTATATTTATTTACAACAAATCTAATATTCCTCCCACAAGCATTCTTTTCACAAACAAGATGCAGACAAGCTTTTCAAAAGGAAAATGTAGAGAAGGAACAAATAATTCCACCTGGTAAAGGAGAATAAAGGACAATCAAAATTTGAAGAAGAGGAGATCCCAAATCCTCAAATCAGCCAAACTGCCAAATCAAAATCCAAAATTCGCACAATATTGACAATAATCTCTCGTCAGTCGACCCATGACAATACACATGAAAACTAATAAATACAATTCATTTTAAAACTATGGATAATGTCAGCCAAAAAAAGATAATACAAAATATAATATAAGGTATTATTATTTAATTTACCCAAATCTTTCCACCAATCACAAAATAAGTTAGGTAAGGTAAATGATAATTAAATAATTCAAAGATAAAAAAAAAAAAGAAAGGCCCAATAATTAAATAATCAAATGGGTAATAATATTAATACCCAATAGATATTTAAATCACAAAGCTCAATAAATAAAATAACAACTAAAGAATTAATACATAAATAAAAATAAATCTAATAAATTAACGCTCAATAATGAATATTCCCCAATAAACCTTAAATTATGGAAGAATTAAAATAACAATAATATAAGATCACCAATAAAATATAAATCCATAAAATGAACATCTATAAACAACAATCCCCAAATAATAATAATCACACATAAAATACTATTGCCATCCATGTCAGTAAGTGTTTTGGCATGTGACATCGTGTTAGTGTCATGTGGTATGTTGTTCAACCCTATGTCGGGTTGGAGTGTGTAGAAAGAATTCATGTCACCTCCGATGAATTTGCCATTGGGATGAAGACACGTTGAGACCTGTGAGATCAGGTGGAGTTGATGTCTAGTACTTGCGATCTTGCAACCACCAATAACCACAAGACAACATATACAATAACATATATCATAAATAGTTAGGCAAGTGTAGATAATCCCAACGTCATATCATGCTCATAACGAGTGGTATGACATCGTCTCTATCAGGAATATAGTAACAAGACAATCACCACAATCATATTCTCATCTCATCTCATACAACATAGTCAAGAAGCGAGGTTAGTACCATCATATCATCAAAAGAAATATATAATGAGTGCATGTAAATCACTAAATGTAAGCCCACCATAATAATCTAGAGTATATCAACTATCAATGTCTAGTATCATCAATAAGAATTCGAGATATAAATGAAGCCATAAGTATTAATCAAAATACCATCTAAGAATCTAAGCAAGTCTATTGATGCATAATCAAAAGATGAAATGAGGAGGGACACCACAACCGTGCTATGGTATGTATGTTATTATCTCTATTTTTGTTAAGGTTCTGTAATAGTTGTAATGATCTGTAAAAGTTTTTGTATTACCCTCCTCTCAAGGTTAGTGTAGGAAGTTGTTCCACTACTTAACTTCCTTACAAGTGGTATCAAAGCCTATTCACCTTTGGTTTCAGTTGTCGGTTGTTGGGTTTTTTGAACTAATCCAGATTTGAGTGGGAGCTTTTGTAGAAGATACTTTTTGATCTTGTTGTAGGAATTTCCAGATGACAAGTTCGTCAGGGAGAATAGAGGTGGAGAAATTTTGAAATGTGGAAGCTGAAGATGGAGGATCTACTAATAGATCGAGATCTATGAGACGCTATTGATGCAAATGTCTCAAGACCCTTAGATCCTACTGCGGCTTCTCAGTATGATGTTATGGACTGTAAAGCCAAGGATCTAATAAGATTGTGCTTGACAAACTCTGTTCTAATCAATGTCCATGAAGAGAACTCTGCAAAGAAGTTATGGACTAATCCGTGTGAGATGTATCAAGACATATTTTTATTAAATCAGATTTTCTCAAGGAATAAATTATATTCCTTGAGAATGGAAGAGGGTGGATGGATTACAGACCACTTGGAAGCATTTAATATGTTGGTGGCTCAATTGGTATCTGTTGGTGTTAAGATGGGCGAGGAGAAATGTCAGAATTTGCTTTATTCATGGGATTCTCTTGTTATGACTATCGGTAGTACTTTTGTTGTTTTGAAGTCTAAAGATGTGGTGGGTGACCTACTTGGTGAAGAGATTCTGAGGAAAGCATCCATCAGTTTGAAGGAAGCCTTAACTGTCTGTGGAAGACCTAAGGAAAAATACAAGAATATTGAGAAGCGTAATAAATCCAAGTCCAGAGGGAGACCAAAATCTCTTGGAAAGTGCAAAGTCATCTGCTGGAATCGCAGTAAATTAGGACACATCTGTAAGGATTGCAAAGAAGAAAAGAAGAAGAAAAAGAAGAAGTTCAATTCTAATTATGAGTTTGAGAAGGAAGATGGTGATGCATTCATTATAGTTTTGGCTATTCATGTAGGGTAATGATGCATGGTTAATTGACTCAAGTGCATTTTTTCATATGACTTCCAATAGAAAAATTGGTTTTTTGAATATGAAGAATTTAATGTAGCTAAGGTGTACTTGGGTGATGATTCACATTTAGACATTGTTGGTTGAGGTAAAGTTAGAATTGGGTTTCCTGATTGTAGAATAAAAAGGATTAGCTATGTGCTAGATATCCTTGGATTAAAACAACATTTATTATCCAGTGAGCAAACTAATAGATGTGGGTGTACAAGTAGTCTTTTCTGATGCAAGATGCAAGATGATTAAAGGTACTATGGTGATTGCTAGAGGTGTCAAGTTCTACACTTTGTATAAGCTAGAGGCAATAAAAAGTAAATCCGTGGATACTTCGTCAAAAGATTTGAGGGTTTCACCTTTAGCAGATGGACATGGCTTTTGGGTACCTAAGGGTACTCTTTCTCTGAAGCAAAGTTACCTATAGAGAAGACTATGTTATGGCACCAAAGGTTTGGCAACATTGGAGAAAAAGGTTTAAGGACCTTGAAAAATAAAAACCTTGTTGAAGGTTTGAATGATTGTAATCTTAACTTTGATTTCTGTGGGAATAACATTTATGAAAAATAAAACCGCGTTCATTTTTACTCGAGTTCTCATAAACCTTGTGGTGTTTTGGATCTTATTCATTATGATGTGTTTGGTCCTGTAGATGTTCATTCCCTTGGAAAATCCACATATTATGTTTCATTTATTGAAGATTTTAGTAGGACATAGACATACTTTCTAAAGAGTAAATTTGAAGTTTTCAGTCGTTTTAAAGAATTTAAAGCAATGGTTGAGTTACAGACTGGAAATAAAATTAAATGTTTGAGGACTGATAATGGCGATGAATTTTTCTCTATTGATTTTGATAGATTCTGTAAAGACTATGGCATTAATAGACAAAAGACAACTCTGTATTCTCCACAACATAATGGATTTGTAGAAAGAATGAACAAAACACTAACCACATGTCTCTTAATATATCCCATCAAGGCATATATGTACAAATGCTCAAGGTTTGTAGGTCCTGCCGCCTATGCTCTCACTACTTCTACCCTAATCTCATCTACCTAGCTTTATAGTCTATCATTATCCGATCTCATTGTGCCTAGCTATGTATCTATTCTATTTACTTTATCTATTCCCTAGTATTTATCTATTGCGAGTGATATGACCTCAACAATAAATTGATACTCTCTAACTTCTTTCTCCTTGTATGTGGATTGAAGGTTGGAAATAAGCTAAAAAATCTCTCCATGTCACCCTTGATCAAATGTGTTCTATAGTTAGCATAAGCACCATGTTCCAACTACACTTAGGTAATCATCTTGTCTAGAACTTGATAAATAAAATTAAATAACTCAATTAGTTCAACTATAAAAAGCAACTCATTTCTCAACAATATTCTACAACTAATATAAGTAAAAATAGAAATTCTAATAATCTCGAAGGCATTAATGTAGACAAAAAACTTCTTTAGCCCTAGACTTTCTAGTTAGGGTTTGCAAGTGCTCTGAGTGTTCTTGATGGTGTTGATGTTGTAGTACCTACCTCAACCCATACTATAGTGAAACCAGTAGTCTCACCTCATTTTGTGTGGCATTATAGCCCTCCTACAATCATTGTCATTCTAACCTTGGATTTGATTGATTCTCTCTACCTATCTCCTCTCTCGATTGCATCATCCTCTAATTATTACCATTGTCTAAAATCCTTATGACATATTTTATTCACCAAATTCTATGGGGACATCTACCAATCTCAATTTCTAAAATAAATGATTTCTTTTTGTTCTTCATCATGTCATATTTTTGTAATAATATTTTAATGTGTCAAAATGCTTGTCCAAGAATAATTCCTCCTTTCTTAGCCAATAATTTTGTGGCTGTGTTCCCCCTCTTCCTTTTTTGGTGGTATTCTAGATTGTCCATATTTTTGTACATTTAAGTGAGTTATTGTTCTAAGTGTTTGTTAGTCAGAATGTAAGACTTCACCATCTTGACATACTTAACATCCCTTATCTGCCTTTGTCCACTTCCTTATTGGGCACCATCTTGGCATACTTAACATTCCTTCTCTACCTTTTTCCTCTTCATTTTTGGGCTATTAGAGTTGCTCATGCTATAATCCTATGCTTGACATACTTAACATCCCTTCCCTACTTTTTTCGTCTTCCTTGTTGGTCTATCAATGTTGCTCATGTTATCATGATGTGCCTAGCATTCTTAACATCCATTCTCTACCTTTTTTTTTCTTCATTGTTGGGCTATTTGATTTACCAATTCTACCATCTTGTGCTTAGCATAACTAACATCCCTTCTTTACCTTTGTCCTCTTCATTGTTGGGATATTGGAGTTGCTCGTCCTATCATTTGCTTCCTTCCCTTTTCATTAGGTTTGTAGAGTTTCCCATATGAGTCCCTTTTCTTTTTATACTACCATTAGTGGCTCTTCTCTTGTTGGATTTATATTGTTATTCTCCTACAATATAATTAAGATTCATTCATCGAACTTGTTAGCACTTTGAAATGTTTAGTCTTGACACATGGCTCTAGCTAGGCTTCCATTTTTCTAGCAATATTATTTAATTATAGGACATGCTCCTATGTGTTTTTCCTAATGTTGGAGCTATGTATACTACCCCGGTCACCATCAATATGGCAACTAGGGTTTGTGGCCTGAATTCTTTTTTTTGATACTATAGGTGGTTGTTGCAAGTCCAAATATCTCCTTCCATACTTCCCCAATACCTCTATATGCATGTGAAAGTTTTATTTTGGGTTTAGTTCGAAATAAAATGGCGCTAATAGGTATAGGTGCCCCATTTTTGCACTTATCTAGTCCTTGACAATCTCCATATTGATTTGGATCTCTCTATGAATGGTATTTTGGGTTGGAAGCCTAAGAATGAAAAAAAAAAACTGAACACCACAAAAATCTCTTGACCATACTATTTTGAGCATTTTTGGTCAAACAAGAAAAATTGAGAATGAATCCCATAGATCTATAACAACCAGAGGATGAAAATCCTATTGGTTTGTGACAAACTATTGGAGTAATTTTGACATTATCTAATAATTGAATTAATTAGATCCTTTAATTGCTTTACTCACTTAAGCTAAACTTAGGTGCTTTTTATCTTTTATTAGATTAGGCTAATGATGGATTAAATTCACTTAGTTGAGTTAATATTTAGTTCTTTGAGCTAATTTTAATTTTCTAATTTTTGATTAGATTTATATTGCTTTCTATAAAGCAAGTCATTCATTCATTGTGATGTATCCAATTCATTTTACATGTTAATCTACAAATAATTTTTTTCTTTGGATCAATCTTCTCAAGGTTGCATAACATTAATCATGGCTTCTTCTCTTCAAATGTGATAGGTGTTTTGCTTGCAACTGATTCACGAGCTTGTGGGGTTGAACAAATAACTTTAACAAGGTATCAAAGCTCTAGATATGCTAAGTTCTTTTCCATTTTTTGAGAGATCCAACCTTGAGGAGAAAAATTGGCTCATCTTGTAGAAGAATTATGTTTGGGATCTTTTCATAACAAAAAAAAAACCATCTAGGTCACTCGTAGTTTGCCAAGATTCGTTGTATTTTGTGAGAACCAAAAAAGGAAAAAGGAAGCTAAAAATATCACCCCCAAAAAAAGAAAAAAGATTTGGCACAACTTTTTCTCAATTTAAAAAAAGAAGGTTTTTGGGTCTTGTTCTTCACCCCAAAAAGCTATATGGGTATCTATTGAAATCTCTAGAGAGTGAACATATTTTGTAGATATCAAATCACAAGGGTAGTGTTTACAGGTTGTCAACTAGCTAAATTTAGCCGTTTCTTCTGTTTGCCATAATTGTTGTGTACCGTGTTGAAATTGGGCAAACAAGATATCGTTGGCAAGGTATTTATGATTAGTTTCCATTGATGGCGGTTTCATCATAACACTCAACTCCAAATTTATGCTACACTCAATCAAAGTTAGATATTTAGTTTCAGCTTTCGAGCTCATATCTTTTCACTAATACCTCCAATTTTTGTGATTCTTGCAAAGTTGGAAAGGTGATTCAGAGCTTTTTAGATCTATACGTGCACCTTTTCTAGATTTTGTCCCAAGTACATTTTATTTAGGTTTTTATGTTTTCCCTACGTGGTTAATTATTTGGACATTTTAGCACCTAAAACAAATATGTTTGTTGAAGAGGACTTTCTTTGATCTTCTTTATATGTACTGAGAGTTTTGGGGTTTGATAATTTCATTTGAGGAGGTATTATTGGTTTTTCTATTCATCCTTCTATTATTAGCCTAACAAACAACAATTATGAGCCTTGGCAAAAGGGCATCTTAACATACCTCAAGTGGCTTGACTTTTTACCTTATCTTGTTAGAAAATAATGCTTCATACCCAATTACACGTAATCAATTTCCTACAAAACCCATGAGAGAAAAGTATGCATGCAAGCTTATAGGAATCATCGTTGTGCAAAGATCAAATAGACAAGCCACAAGATAACACAAGATATATCTTGAGGAAACCCTCATGAGGGAAAAATCCAACCTCTAAAAGCATCCATAGTCCATCATATTATTCAACAATAAAAAGTACTTATAGATTTGCAATGTATACTCTTCATCAAGCCCTTCAATGCATTCTCCATGTGTCCAAGCATGAATCTACACATCCCATACCACTTTTCACATATGAAATCCTCCAAAGGACTCAATAAAATGACAAACCAAAACCACCAACCAACTTTAACCATTAAACATGTGCTTGATTTTGTTGGAGTAATTATGACAATTATTTAATTAATTAGGTCTTTTAATCACTTTTTTCACTTAAGCTAAACTTAGGTCCTTTTTTTAATCTAGAGTTTTCTTTTCTGACTTTAGTTCTAGAATATTTGAGCTTAATTTAGCTCCTACTTTGCATTGCTTTAGTTCCTCTAATTTTAGCATTAAGGTTTGCACCTAGGTTTTTATTCATCCTCTATAGGATTCAATCATTCATTGTAATTGTATCTCTAATATTGTTTGTACAATAATATACAATTCTCTAGTTGTTATAGAGCATATTATCTTTGCTTGATCTCTTTGTGTGATAGGTGTTTTGGTTGTAGATGGTTTTGGGCTCATGTGGTTGATCATCAACTTCTACAATTTTTATAGAATCAAGCTCACACAAATACAACCAAGTGGCAAAGTAAAGCCATGTGAACATAATACCATTGACCCCTCATTTGATATTGGGTACCAAGTTTTCACTTTATTAAATATCTTTCCCCAATATTAAATAATTACAATAAAATATTACAATGTTATAATTCAACTCATCAAGTAGCCCCAAGAATATTCCTAATAGAATCTATATGTGATGCACACCCATCTAGATTTCCCTAGGTGCAACACAATAAAATAATATAACATTACAAATGTTATGCAAGGTGTACACCACCTTTACCCCAACATATCTATATGGACTCGTTCCTCAACTAGCCTCTGAGAGGGATAATTATGCTTGGAGGATCATTTATGAGTCCCATATTGCAGGAGTGATTGGTTCTAGCATTGATGACAACACTATGTGTGCTTTATTGGACTTCAATTATCCCCACACATAGGAATAGCCTTTGGGAGATCTATGGAGACTCTCACATCTCTCCATTTCTAGAGGATCTTGCAATGAATTGGCTCATTCCCCTTGCACATGTAGATTTCATACCCTTTGATGATGATACTTTAGAGGAGCTTGATTATATCATAGGTCTTTCATGTTATGATGGATCAGAGTCTTGTCTTCATGTTCCCACACCTCCCATTGAAACACCATGTCCATATCAATCTATATGTTATGTTTTTTTTGACGACCTTGCATTGGCTCTTGCATGACCCCCATTGAATCAATGCAACATGACAATGTTATTCTAAACATAGCTACTAGGGTTTCATACCTTGCAAACATATCATCATTGTCTATGGAGTCTCAAATTGTAGAACATGAGGATTATTTTGAGGATATTCATTTCATTTTTGTTGATAACCTCATTAGTGTTTTCAAACCATCTTCATCACCCACAAAGCTTATTCTTCATCAATTTTCATAGAATCTTGATTTGCTACCTCCTACATTGATTGGACACATACCTGATTGGTTTGTGGCATCATCATCTTTCATGGGCATAGTGGTATTTGAGAAGTTTCTAGAGGCCCATAGTATTTAGATTTAGATTCCTACTTCTTCCAATTAATGGAAGTGGCTTCTCATATCTCCAACAATTGTTTTTCTTCTTAAGAGGAGAAACGCTATTTGTAGGTAGTGGATCATGTTTTGTCTTCAAGCTCTCATCATTGTCACATGAGCTATTTTCATTGAGGGGATTGATATTCTCATTTTCTCTCCTAGTGTGGATATTGATTGTACTTATGCTATTGGTTCAATAATTGGGGGAACCTTTTGAGTCCTCGATGCTTAGTCACATGTACTCTTTTTTCTTTTTCTCTCTTTCGAAGAGGAGTTTTCTTCCACTAGGTTTTTCTCCTTTTCTCTATTTTTAAGAGTTGCATTGGGTTGTGCATGGGTACCTTATCATGCCTTTGTTGCCAAGATCCATTCATGCTTGCATCTTTGCATTCATCATTAGCTCTTTAGCTTAACCCTAAGTTAATCTTAAGGGGACGTGTTGGAGTAATTTAGATATTATCTTATTATTTAATAAATTAGGTGGCCCCTTCCATGTTGATAACATAGGCCAAGAATAGTATGGAGAGCGCAGACAAACCCCTATTGACCCATATCACAAAATGAGACACTAGCCCCCAAAATGGTATACCTATACATTTCAGACTTCAACATTTACATTAGGATTCACCAGCCAACAAAATGGTTACTAGGCAAAATAAGTGTCAATATTTAGTTATCTATTAGCAAATATACTTCTGATTTCTTTGCAAAATCATCAAAGCAGAGCAGCTAACCAATTTTAGCCTTTTTTTCTCATCGAGCAGTCACACCATGCACCTCTGCCTCCCAACAATTGTCTTCATTCTTGCCATCTATATCTGACACCTCTTCAATGACTATGGCCCCATCTGAGGCCCCATCCTCCTCCCACGAGTCCCACTCAAGCCCTTCATTCCGTAAATAGTTTTTAATCTACCCCTTACCCTTACTCAACTTCATCCGCATCAATTTCATCAGAACGTCTATGCTCATAGCCACCACCGGTTTCTTTCTTTCGTATAGCTTTGGCTCCACAGTTAGTACCACATGTAGACGACTCACCCCTAGTGTTGGGCAACATAGTAGTCTCTGGAAAGAGGGGCATACTACATCGAGTCCACATTTTCTACGTCCTTACTTTCTCCTAGGACATACTATAAAAATCTCCTCGCATAGAGTCTTGGCTACCACCTTAGGCTCACCCATATCTAGCAAGACTGCTAGGAACATTACAAAGATATCCGTATTAACCCTATATGTATGGCAGGATCCCATAAATTCTTCCCCTAAAGATGACATCTACGACATGGGTAACCAGATAATGAGAGGGCTTAAGAATGTCTTTGAAGTATTTCTTAGTCACCTCGCCGAGAAAAGACATCTGACACTTCCTCAATAGAAATCTAATGGGGGTTTCCATCTTTAAACTAGACAAACAACAATTAACAATTCTAAACTGTTGAGTCATCTCGGGCCGCCCTGAGGTTTAAATAGAAAACTGCAACCTATCTCTGGCCAAAGAAAGCAATCCGTATGTTATCTCATGATGCGAGCCAGATCACACATTGTCATCCAAATCTAGCTTGAGAATGGATTATAAATGCTTGGCATGCTTCAAATAGACCCATATATTTCCTTTCCATCATTTCAAACTTGTCATAGGTTGACGTGTGTTCCTCTTCCACCAATATCACTTACATACCTACAACATGCATCATTGAATTAATTTGCAATTTCTCGGATTAATGTCCCATAATTGCCCTCATCAAAAACTGGATATCCGTGCAATTGCATATGACGTGAGATAAGTGGCAATCAATTTTCTATCATTTCTCATGATGGAAATGACTTTTCCCATCAATCCTCCTTCCCATTGTTTGTGACCAATTTGGCCAACCTCTCCACTACATCATTGCCCTCTTGATATACACGGCTAATTTTGAATTCTACGAACCTCCCCATTAATTCTTTTATGAGGCATAGCCAATGAATCAATTTCTAGTTAGGGGCGTAGTTCAGTCAAATGACGTTTATTGTTATCAAGGAATCACCCTCAAGGTGGATTTGTTTTGCATTTATCTCCAACCCCAATTGCAGTCCTAGCAATGCCACCCCAAATTCAGCAATGTTGTTAGTTGCAACTCCAAGATGTACCGATCTCTCTGCAAGAACGTTCTCCATTTCATGCAAGAACGTTCTCCATTTCATCCTGAGCCACACATCATGCCCCACTTGGCCCTAGGTTGCCCTGAAGGCCCCTACAAAGTTCATCCCATGTTAGGGGCATAGAAAGATCAACCTTCCTAGTCCCATTAATGGAAGGTTTTCTATGATATTATATATATCATGATTGAGTTATCTTCTTAAATCATCTTAATGATGAATTGCAAATTGTATTAAGAAATATTGATAAAATCCTTTTATAATATTTTTTTAATGAAAATAAACAATTGAAGTTTCAAATCTCAAAAAGTTCTTAATATAAAAGCTCTATATTAAAGATTAATATTATGCTCACTATATATTTATTAGATGATATCATTTGGCAAGTTGTGTCTTATCATTATACTTTGACTTATGACCTATTAATTTTGTACTTTATTTTTAAGTTCCATCTTATCCTCCTCTGGGTTTAGGATTTATTATAATTCATTTAAAAAAAAAATAAAAATTTCTTATTAGTTCTAAATAATTCTTTTTTTGAATCTTGAGTAAATTGCATGATACTCTTCTTGAAAACTATGTCAATATATTATCTTTTGTGGCCGAGTGTTTAAATTAAATTAGGTTAACTAAATGGTGTTCAACATTGAATTTGAATCAATTATTATAAGACATTGATTAATTGAATAAGCAATTAGAATAAAAGGATTTACAGTAATAGTTGTAAAATCATCTTCCAAATTAAGACACGTTATAAATTGTATGTGAATATACTGCAAAATTCATCAACCATCTCCACAAACAAATTACTTATCAATCATTACTTTTGAACTTCCAAAACCAAGGTATGACAAATTTAAGAAATGAAAATCAGTGTTACAAGACTCGCAGAGTCCAGAGGTGAGTTGCCCTTGCCGAGGCCCATGGCCTCTGGACTTAGACTCGGCCGAGTCTGGCCGAGTTTTGGCAGACTTGCTGAGTCTATCAAACTCAGTAGACTCGCCGAGTCCCATGGGTTAGACTCTACCGTGCAGGCAGAAAACAATAAGTTAAAAATAAATAAAATGACATTAGTTTTAAATGAAAAAAAGGGTTAATATGTTTTGTTCCCCACCCTAAAAGGTCATGATGTGGATGAGGATATGGATGTCACTGAGCGTGAGCCTGAGCCTCAAACACAGGCAAAGATCATGGCTACAGAATATTCTAGGACCTATATTAGGCGCACACGTAGGACAGTTGCGGGGTCGACTGATATTGGCTCCTTTGAGCCTTAGACTTCTAGACTTTAGCTTTTATGTTGAACTTGATATACGTTTTGAACTTTTGATAACATGGATTTCATATTCCATGAATTTTGTAGACATTTGACACTATCTATATTTCTAATGTGTTATTTAGTTTAGCTTATTTCCTTCAATGCAAGCCTAAAATTTGCATTTATACTTATGTGATCAATGTAAACTTGAGTATGTGCTTCTATTTGATGAGATTATTGTGTCTTAATGTTTATTTATTAAAAAATGCATGAAAGTTGTTTAAAATTGTTAAAAATCTTTGAATTCTTGGGTTTTTCAATTTGCCGAGTCTTGACCGAGTCTGGATGCTGAGTCCAAGTCCGAGTCAAAAATCAGCTTGCCGAGTCCGAGGCTTGTAACTATGATGAAAATTATTACTACTATCTGTTGGGCTGTGGTCTAGTGGCTGAGGCAGGGCTCGCTACGCAAATGCCTGAGTACTATACCTAGTGGGGTTAAAGTTTCATGTATTCATTAGTTGGAATGAGTTTTCCATAGTCTATTTAGAATATAAAAGATTACTTTTGGAACAGCTGTGCATTTTTTTTATGATATTTTGGATCACTCAATGATCCATCATTAAGAAGAGTAGAGTGAATCATAATTAAATTAAATAAAATAATTTTATAAATTGGCCTGTACATTGACTCAGTTTACAAATATTAAAAAAAAAAGATTTGCAAATCTCTGATAGCACATACTTAAAAATACATGAATTAAACCTGCCTCTCCTATGCAAAATTCATTATTCTTTCTTACACAAGGCCACCATTCTTCATCTGGATTTAGAGAAGGATTAAATTACTGCACAATCTGCAACATTGTTGAAGCATCTGTCTTCTTTTATACTTAGCCAACAAGTTCACTTATTGGACTTCGGTCCATCATCCTAGCAGCTAGCTTTGCACTTTTTTGTACAGTGGGATCAACTTCTGGTAGCACTGGTATCTGAAAAGAATGGACAAAAGGGTTTAGAGTTTAACTCTAGATGAGACAAAATGATTTGTACACTAAAGATTGCATTTGCCAAAGTTCTTCTAGATGACCTACATAGAAGTCTTATCCAATGTTTCAAGTAAGTCACCTGACTCATCGTTAGGGAAAAGAGATTTGTTGAGTGAGGTGGCTCACACTCGTCAGATTAAAAAAATTATGCAGGTTATTCAGAAGTGCTTTTGGCATGTGTATTCCAGAAAATGTCTAAATTCTAAAGCAGTAAATATAACTTACCTAGAATCCTTTTGCACCATATAAAACAACAAACCAAGTCAATGAAATAAGCAAGACCTTACCAAATGGAATGGCCATAAAAGGCATAAGTCAAAGTCAGCAGGCAAGTTTTGATGTCATTTCCATTGTGATGGAAAAAGCATATTTGGTCTCTTGGGCAAAAACGACTAGTTGGGAAGCAGATTGAGCCAGACCCAAATTGATATTAAAGTCTAAGGAGCCTGTGAAACTTGGATTCTTAAATAAGTGGATATATAGGCTGTGCATTGTTAAAATGCCACAAAATGTAGTTTATAAATTCTCTCTCAATGAATTACTTTAGCTCTGAAGAGGAATAGGTATTTCACCCATGAAGTCTTGGTAACATAGCAGGTGGGCAGTATACAAGATGAGAAAGTATAAAACAGTTGACCATGGAAACCCATATGAGTCAGTAATTTTTGTTTACAATTATGTTCCACCAAGTTTGCAGGACATCGACAGCAGGGGACAACAATTATAAGAATATGGAAAATTTAAATTATAAGAAATTTCAGATACTCATGAGAAGGCATTCATCATATACATTATTGAACTGTATCACATAACATTAGAACTCTATTAAGATTTCACATGAGAGTTGACACACAAATTAACAAAATTCCATTGCTTTCATTGTCAACTACAAAATTTCAACAACTAAAACTAATCACCTAATTGAAATTAAAACTGAAAGACATAATACTAATACTATATTTCTTACATTTTATTGATTTAGTAAGAAATAATTTATAATTATAAAAAGCATATATAGGTTTCAGTCCAAAATATCATCAAAACAACTAAATATACATGATTTTTTATTCAAAAATCCTACTATTTAAAAGTAGATTACTAATGAATAATGTTATCGGGCCATTCATACTTGACCTGGGTATGGATCCACTACAGTGCAGGTTCGTTTCCAGCTACACCTAGGGTTCTGCCTGGGCACTCATGTTCCCTGTTCCCTGGGCATACCCAGTAGGAGAACCACAGTCTAACAAGAGAAGAACAACAGCAGTTACAAAATTGGTCCATCAAAGGAGTATGACACCATCAATTATTAAATATGATATTGTTTTCTAATGAATTCCAATATAAAGTTGATATTGTCTTGGCAGAACGGGAATTTATAGCTGTTGTTTAAAAATTTTAGGGCTATTGTTTCCAATTGAACATGTGTAGATAGCATTAATTGATCCTCAGGCATCATTTCATCATTTACTCTCTCATTTGACCAGCACTATTGTAGGATGGGGAAAAAGACAATGATTGGGCCAGACTGTAAATCTGGCATCATTAGTGAATCAACATACCAGATCTTCAATATTGACCCTAGTTTGATTGATTCTTCTTAAATGTGGTTATTTGACACTGTTGACCAAAGAGCTCTGCTAAATTAACCATGAGGACCAAAGATCTCTTCTATATAAACAACATTAACTTCTGTACCACTTACATTGATTATTTTGACTGCTGATTACACTGCATTGAGTGCAATATTCTACTTTTCACTGAGTCATGATCAATATTGACCAAGTAGTGTTCCACGGAAACACATTCCCCCCCCCCCCCCCTCCCTTAGGCCCGCGTTTCTGAGACGGGGACTTGGCGTCTCCCACTGTCCCACCACTGCCATCAGTGCTCCGCTGGAGATGCATAAAGGTCTCAGTGTCTTCAAGTCTCTTTGGGAGATGTCTTGGCATCTCCAAGTCTCCTTGGGAGACTCCCAGGTGTCTCTTGAGGGGCGAGGAGACTTGCGGGAATCTCCCATCCAACGTCTCCAAGAATCCTTGGGAAACTCCCAGGTGTCTCTTGAGGGGCAAGAAGACTTGCAGGAGTCCCCCGTTCGAACACATCAGACTCAAAAAGCAATTGAAATTTTTATTTTTTTTAATTGAGCGATTTGAGCATTTTGTCTTTTGTAATGCTATTGCTATTTGCTACTCATTGTAATGATGTATCAGGTAATCATCATTATAGACTTTGTGACATCATATATTCATATGATAGTTTTTATATAATAGAAATCTCCAATTTGACAATTTCATTTGTCAAATTTTATTTAGCAATTAGCATTCAAGAAATCTTTGTATTTAGATTTAATATTTCAAATTTTGCTATTTTGTAATTTTACTAATTTCCTATAGTTCATTTGAAATGTAATTCTTATACTGTTATACATCTTTTCACAACTAGTTTTTCAAGTACTATAACTATATCAAGGCCACCACCTTGCCACCCCCCCACTGCCGTCTCCCCACCGTCCCCCCGCCGTCCCCAAACAAAGGCCCTTTGTCCCCTTTGTCCCCACATCCCCCTTCCCCAACGGCTGTGGAACATTGTGACCAAGAAACTTGTAAGGTATGTAGGCTTCTTTGAAATTATGAGTATCACTGTTCTTATAATTTATAATTTTGAAATTTTGAACACACAACACATGCATCCAAGGAAAAAAAATGTTGTACCACCATACCAAGTTCTAATACTTGTATCGGTAACTTAGCTAATGAAAGAAAAAAAATCACCATTGCTTGTTTTTTAATGATTTATTCATTATATATTTCATGATAGGGGAGAGGGACCATTAGTCGTGAGGGATAACTTTGTCAACATGTAGCCATTACATGGAATATCGTAAGACCTCCGTTTTTTTTAGAAATGTAAAATGGACACTTATCTAGCTACAACTAAGGTTAGGAGGTGTGACTCATCATGCAACTCGTCAAAATAGCACATCTAGTGTGAAGTGTTCTAAAAATGACTTTTTGAAGATTTGACCAAAACTTTTAATCTAAAAATGACTAATTGTTGAACAAAAAAATATCATTTGTTGTTAGTAAAATATCATATTTTTATTTTAAATATAACTTATACTCAACATAAATGGATCAAATACATATGAGTAACCATAAATCTTTGTTATCTCTAACTTTTAAATCCAACATAAATGGACCAATAGTTGAATACACAAAAACTATTTGTTATTATATAAAATACAACTTATATCCAACACAAATAGACCAATAGTTGAACACTAAAACTTTTTGAAAATCCTTCACATTTCATGGAAAAATACAAGGTATTTTTTGTGCTCACCTTTTATATTTGCGATAGGACAAATTATTAATATGAAATGCTCCAATGCATATACATTGCTACCCCAATAGTTGTACAAAGTTATAAACAAAAAATACAGTACATGGTGAGAAAGGATGAAAAATCTTTCAAGAAATGGTGTTGCATGGCATCTTCGTAGAGGTTCTTTAAGCTACAGAAAATAGCATTTCAAAATGGGCATAAAAAACAAGTTTTGAATAAATCTTATGAGCTGGATTGTGTGATGTGTTCATTACTCCATTATTGCAATGGTGGGACAGTCTAACACAGCTTCTCAATCTCACCAAACCACATCTTTAGACAGCTCTTCATCCATCTCTGCCTCCTTCCACACACTTCCACAGCCAAATCACAACCATTCATTTTACACAGTGTACTCTATTATGGACCAAGTTGTCAGTCTTCCACGTGCTTTTCTCACACAGTTTCATGAATCACATGTAATCTATATTTCATTTATTTTTGTATTGCCTGCCGTTTCAGAATTCTTATTACTACCAAGTTTATACATTCCTTACAGCGTGAGTCCTATCCTGTTCCATAGGGGGCAGATAGCTGTCCCTGGGATGGTCAGGGGGTGTCTCAGCATCCCCTAGCCATCCCCTAATGTTTCCTATTTATTTTTTCCAAATTCTGAAACACTTCCTAAAATTTATGAGGCTTGGGAATGGTGAGGGATGGGGTCAAAATATGCAGAGAACGCATCCCCAAGGTACATAGTTTACAAGTCTCAACCATGAGGATTTTCTTCTAGTGTCATACCTCTAAGCACATCTAGAAGCATGTTGCAGATAGAAAGGTGTTCTTTATATCAATTTCTAGCAATTAAGTTCATTTCATTGTAGTCTACATGGCTAGTGGGTCCGCTCTCTCAAACAAGGTCTAGGTTAAAGTCTATGAATATTGAATGTGCACTAGGGGTTTTTCTTGCACCCCTTAGCGTTACTTGAATTGTCAAAAGAAGTATATTGAATATGTACTAGGGATTTTCTTGCACCCCTTACCCTTACTTGAATTGTCAAAAGAAGTATATTAAATATGCACTAGGGGTTTTTCTTGCACCCCTTACCCTTGAATTGTCAAAAGAAGTTTCTAGCTGCGAAGAAGCTCTTGCAATCCATGTTAAGTAGAGTTGTAACATTTTTTATGCAACATGCATCCTAAAGGCATACATGGATATACTTGGCAATAACAACATTATAAGTAAATGTTTTTTTCCCGTTGAAAAGAATAAGGGTGGGATTGCTTCTATATGGAAATTAGTTTCTTTTCTTAGTGAATAGACCTTATAGCATCTGAACATTTACTGGCTATCCAAATTTCAAACAGTCCCATTGAGCTCATTGTCACATCCCCTAAAGGCACCCACTCTAACTTCTTGTGGATAGATACAGCGATTGATTCACTGAAATCAAGATGGAAGAGGATGCATGTTCTACAATTCAATTGGAGAGTATTCTAATGCCAAACTTCAAATCTCAAGTTGATGCCAGTATGAGAGTAAATGATATTGTCTCCCAATGTGTTATAGCCTTTCCAATTTAGTCATCAATTTTAGCTAATACCATCATGCTAAAAAGATATGTTCCTGGGTTGACATGTAAATGAAGTACACCATGACCCAAGAAGCTGGTTTATATTAGATAAGCATATCTATTGAGTTGGGTGTGGACCTTAGCTGCACCAGGTTTAGTTAGAATTGATGGCACTCGTCAATCTTGTTGTTTTGCAACTTTGGCATGTGCTAGGAGTACACTACTCACCTAGAGTGAAAAGTACTTGTGTGCTCTTTCTTTTCAAAATATATGGACATTCCCTCATCAAATGGCCACCATCTAACAAATATCACAAAACATCTTCTTAGGCTAGTTAATTTTGGTGTGGCCCTTAGCTCTTTAGTTTTTGCATCATAAATCTTTAGGCTCCTTGCTGAATTCTCTATCTACTTTTAATTCCATCATGTAGAGCATAGCTCTTTGTAATGCTTGTAACAATCCTAGTTCTCCATTATTGCTTGCATCCAAGTCACCGTCTTCATCAAATTTTCTTTTTGAATGTGAAGACATCTTGTCCTCACTTTCTATATCCGTAGCTGTATTATATGGCCCTACATACAACGAAGGTGGTACTATTTTCATCTTCTTCCATAATGAAAGAAAAAGACCCTTGATGAACCATCCATTGGCTATTTCTTTCTCCAATTTGATCAGTAATTCCTTGAGCCTTAGATTGTAAAGTTCGCACATTATCATGTTTCCTTTGCCAAGTAAAACAATATTAGAAACAATAGAATTATCTTAGATACCATTTTTAATATAAATTTATTACAACATTTCAAAATCATTTTCTCATGCTTTCTAATTGACAACACCAACAATCATATAAGAAATAAAAAACACTCTCATAAATACACATATCTCCTACTTTAAAAACAAGACTAAGGAACCAGAAATATGACACAAACAAAATCATGCAAATCAAATCAAGCCATTTATTTTCATTACACAAAGTTAACTGCTCATATAAAAACCAAAGTTATATTATATAAAAGCCAAATTAAGTTATGGACATAAATCTAAAAACGCGTGTTGGTAGGAAAAAAAGAATACTATGTTTTTTTTTATTCCTTATTAACGACTTTGCACAATATCGTTCTCACAAACAACATTTCCTACTTAAAGTTTAAAAAAAAAGTACACTGTACAATCACGTAAACTCTGCAAATCTCAAGCCCATCCGCCAGTCAAAGCAATGCAGACCAAGATCGAGGTAAACGAATATTATCTATGGATTTAGAATCCGCTGTTTTCGATATTTGTCAATTCCAGAGCAAATCATTTTTTCGTAGGCTCAAATATTGCCATTTGTTTTTTATTCGTTCTGCAAAGATTTCATTGTTGTACCAAAGCAATCTTAATTCTTCTTCTAGACCTTTCAATGATTTCCCTCATGAATTTTGACTGACTATTTATAAATTTAACTATTCTATACATTTGCTACCCAAATAGTTTCACAAATTTTGTAGTGTACCACTAGATCTCCAAATCCATCTTCGGTGGACTTACAATGTCTATCTCTCTACGCTAGGGCAAAACGGTGGATTCACCATGGCTTTACCTTGATGTGAATTTACTAGTGTTCCACGGAAACACGGTTTACCCCTCTTCAGGCCCGCGTTTCCGAGACCGGGGAGATAGGGACTTGGTGTCTCCCGCTGTCCCGCCACCGCCACCGGTGCTCCGCTAGAGACACGGAAACGTCTCCAAGTCTCCTTGGGAGACTCCTAGGCATCTCTTGAGGGACGAGGAGACTTGCAGGAATCTCCTATCTGTCTCCAAGACTCCTTGGGAGACTCCCAGGCATCTCTTGAGTGGCAAGGAGACTTGCAAGAGTCTCCCGTTCGAACACATTAGACTCAAAAAGCAGTTCAATTTTATTTTTTTTAAATTTTGAGCGATTTGAGTATTTTGTCTTTTGTAATGCTATTGCTATTTGCTACTCATTGTAATGATGTATCATGTAATCATCATTATAGACTTTGTAATATCAAATATTCATATGATATAATAGAAATCTCCAATTTGACAATTTCATTTGTCAAATTTTATTTAGCAATTAGCATTCAAGAAATCTTTTTATTTAGATTTAATATTTCAAATTTTGCTATTTTGTAATTTTACTAATTTCCTATAGTTCATTTGAAATGTAATTCTTATACTGTTATACATCTTTTCACAACTAGTTTTTCAAGTACTATAACTATATCAAGGCCACCACCTTGCCACCCCCCTGCCGCCGTCCCCCCACCGTCCCCTTGCCGCCCCCAAACTTAGGTCCTTTGTCCCCCCGTCCCCGTGTTCCCCCATCCCCAACGGCTGTGGAACACTGGAATTTACTAACCAAAACCTTCTCAAGAAGCTTTGATTCAAACATTCTAGTGCTCTCTTGGCATTTTTGAACACATGAGAATCCTCAACTCTTCTACACTCTATCGCCCTCTAGTTATCATTTTGTGCTCCAAATCTTTGTCCTAGCACATTTGGCTCAATTTTTTCTTCAATCAACAACTCTTCCATACTACAATCCTAGAAAGATTTCTTTCATATGCTTCTCTCTCTCTTCATTTGTGAAGAAGTCCTCAAACTCTTTCTCAAGATGACAACTTTTCACATATACAGAAGGCTTTGTCAATTACTCAAACCAAACTTGGTCTACAAGATCCACACAAAACTTCTTTCACAAGGGGAAGTTATTTGGCTGTAATGTCCCCTTTTCAAGCATAATTGGTTTGTGAACAATTAGTCTATTTGCAAAGTTCTCCCATAGGCTAATTGGTGAGCAAGGGAGAACTCCAACTTTTTTGGAAAGCATAGGATTGATCAAACAGTGGTTTTGTTCATAGTACTGAGTTCAAATGGTCTTGGTAAGCCTCATGATGTTTTCAAAATGCAATTTTGGCCTTTTGGAGCTCTCTAAACTTTTTGGAGAAGAGTATAATTCTTAGACAATTACCAAGTTCTTTTGGTTCATTGTCCTAAGTCTCAGTGACATACTCGTATTATCAAAATTTCATATTTGTCTCATTTTGATGCTTTCGCCAACTTGGGTGATTTATTAAATTATTAAATAATTATAACTTAAGTTGTCCTAAGGAGGAAATGTTAAAAAGGCAACTAAGGTATAATTATTTGTTCAGAATTGTTTTAAGTTGTGTCTACAGGGGGATGCCTAGGCACATGGGGGTCTTTGTTTTCTCAAAAGGTTTATTATTTAATTTGAAAAAAGGAGTTTGTGGAGGAAAAAGGGAAATTATTATTTATTATTATTATTTTCTCTCTAGAATGTTATAAAACGAAGTTAAGAGCTCATTGTTAAGGTTAGATATGTTATGATATTACTTTTTCTTTAGAGAGAACCTACGTTCATCTCCAATTTTCTTGAGGACAAAAACCCTCATGAAAATAGCAGTTTCGAAGACAAAAACCCCCCTAGCTGGTTAAGAGTGATTTCATCTAGGAATCACTAGTGTGTTTGCAAGTGGAGTTTTAGTTTTGGTTGCTTCAGTATTGGAGGTATTTGATGTCTTTTGAGAATTTTTTTCACTTTGTGAATCTTTGACACTGTTTTGTGTGAGTTCTTATGTTGGAGGTTGTTGGAAGTGTTGAAGCTAGTTGTACCAATTCTCCCTATGCTAACCCTACTACTCCATGGAGGCCATACCAATTGAAGCTATTGATTTCTCATGATATGAACAAGAAGTTGGCATCATTTCTTGTCGTATTGTTCTTGCCTAGCCGCCTATGCTGATGAAGCATGAAATTACACTTTTGAAGGTCGTACCACCTTTATTGCTAGCCACACATGTACAAAAAATAAGTGACATTTAATAATGGACATTTGCTTCCCTATACTTTAAGTTTAAGTTATGTTTCATGTCTATAATTTTACGATGTTTGAGGTCGGTTTTGGATCTAGGAGTTACAAAGCGAATTCTAGTTTTTGGAGGAACTTATAGTTTTTCAGTCTTAGTCAAATTTCAATAATCAACAAGCTTCTATCATCTCCAATAGCACCCAACAATTATCCAGTATTGACAAGAATTTTGGAGGTGTCCCTTGGCATTTTGGGTTGTTTTTATTGTTGGTCATACAGTTTGGAATGGTGTCTCAGTTCTAATTTGTGTCTGATGCTTCCAAGTATTGTCTTCAGCAATTTATAGTGTGCTCTTAGTGTGTTTAGTTATGATTTGACAATATTAACAAAAGTTTCAAATGATATCAGACCTGCAATCAGCTTCTAATATCATCTATCTGAGGTATACAATTACATTGCTGGATACTTGAGTATTTGTTTATCCATGTTATCTGGTTCATTCTGGATTGTTGCAGCAGTTTACATTTGTGATCAGAATTTTATATTAACCTAGCTTACCGGGTTTGCCCCTAGACACCCTTGGTTTGGGTCCAGTCTAGCCTTGGTTCGACCAGGGTTCGAATTTCCCAGAGGGGGTTCGACTTGGTTCGAACCTGGGTGGACCAAGATCGAACCTGGGTGGACCCAGGTTGAACTTGGACGGTTGGGGGGCCCAAAATGCACTTTTTTATGGAAAATTTTAGATGTTTTTGAAATCCGCCATGTAAAAAGTGAAACTTATACCCTAAAAGTGACTTCTAAAACATTATATTCACTCATTTCACCTCATTTGTGTTGCAAACAAAAGTTTTATGAGAGCAAGTTGAAGTCAGGGTGAACAAAATTTGGCTTCGAAGATCAAATAGGAGGAGTTGAAGACTGATTTTTGAAGCTTCAACAAGTGCTGCAACATCATTTCCATACATTTGCAAGCTCCCATTGCCTACAAGAGGTAGATTTTTTAACATTTTTTTCCAACTATTTTTGTTTCCCAAATTTTCAAACATGAAACATGAATTGTTTTTCATTATTTTGTTTTTGAATATGTTTATGTTATTTCTTTCCATAGGAACTAGAATGGCATCTACCTCTTCCTCCGTTGCCAATGAACAAACAATTACAAAACAAAGAAATGATCCGAATTCTCCATTATGGAAGTATGTTGACATTTTAAACCCACTTCCAGGAGGTGGGGGATTCTGTTGGAGATGCCAAGGATGTGGTATTGAACGTAATAGTTCATATTATCAGGTAGTAGGCCATTTGTGTGGAATAGAAGGAAGAGGCATCAAAAAATGCCCTGGAAAAGATGGTAACCCTATACCAGATGAGATAGTGATGAAATATTTTAAGGAGCATGAGGAGGCAGAAGAGAGAGAAGCCCGTAGATTGACTCAAACCTCTGCAAAGAAAACAAGGGGAATGCAAGCCCCATCTCATCCCGATGTTGTAGTACAAGACCACCCCTTCTTTTCCACAAATGAACCTGAAAATGAACCACCCTTGACACGTAAAACAACAAAGGGGCCTTTAGAAACCGCATTTCAAAATGAGAGTAGAGACATTGCTGACCAAGATATAGAAAGGTGCATTTGTGCAAATGGGTTGGCTTTCAATGTAGTTCGCTCCCCATATTGGAAGCAAATGATAAAAGGTGTTAATGAAGCTCCAAGAGGGTATAGGGGACCAGGTTATGAGAAGGTACGTGGAACATTATTGGACAAAGAGGTGAAGAGGGTTGAAAATGCATTGAAACCCATAAGGGATTCATGGGCAGAGACAGGTGTAACAATTGTTTCAGATGGGTGGAAAGATGCTAAAAATCGTCCCTTGATCAATGTCATAGCGGTGTCCCCTAAAGGGACAATGTTTTTGAAAGCTGTGGATTGTGAGGGCCAAGTAAAAGATGGCCAATTTATTGCAGAAATTCTCATCTCTGCCATTGAGTCAGTGGGACCACGCAATGTTGTCCAAGTCATAACGGACAATGCAAGAAATTGTAGAGCTGCTGGTTTGTTGGTTGAGGAACGCTATGATCACATCTTTTGGACACCTTGTGCGGTCCATTCACTCAATCTTATGCTACAAAGGATTGGGACTAAAATAAAATGGATCTGAGATGTGTATGTAGAGGCTGAGGACATCCAGATGTTCATCACAAACCACCACGTCTCAAGGGATTTTTAGATCCTTTTTGAATTTGGAGCTATTGAAGGTAAGTGAAATAGTAATTTAATTTTACATTTTCTGATTCTTTTAATTTCAATGTTCATAATATCATTGTGTAAGCTATATTGTGTATTCTTCTTTAAAGTTTGGCTTTATTTTTTAATCATTTTGGCATTAATTTGTGTTATAGGTTGCTGAGACCCGTTTTGCATCAAACACAATTGTCTTAAGACGACTTGTGAAAGTTAGAGTGTCACTCTGCAATATGGTGATCAACAACAATTGGACTGTATGGAAGCAGAGTAGCAGTGAGAGGGCAGAAAAAATTAGGGAGAGAAAATTGAATGAGAAATGGTGGGATCTTGTTACATATCACCTAAGTATCACCGAGCCCATTATGAGTATGATTTGCTATATCAACATGGATAGGCCTTGCATTGGTGAGATTTATGATGGCATTGACTCAATGCTTGAAAAAATAAAGTTCACTATAAATGCAAAAGAGAATGACCCCGAGGAGCAATTCTTCAAAGAAGTGAAAGCAATTATTGTAGAAAGGTGGAATAAGATGACCACTCCTTTGCATCTTCTTGCCTATGCATTGACACCAAAGTACTATAGCAATCAATTTCTTGATAAACCAAGAAGGATTCCACCATGGAGAGATCTAGAAGTATCTAATGGGTACAAGGCAGCATTTCTTAGACTATATCCTGATGATGATTTGCGAGATATTGTTACAAATGAGTTCATAGAATTCGCAAATGGGAATGGTCTAAGTGTTGAGGCACTTCGTCATAGATCCAAGAAGGATGCTCATAGCTGGTGGTACTTCCATGGTGCATGCTTCCAACACCTACAACCCCTCGCTGTAAAAGTTTTATCACAAGTAAGTTTAATTAATTAAAATTATCACAAGTTTATTTATAGTTTACTTTGTCTTCATAGGTTGCTAGTAATTTTTAATTTTAATTTTATTAATGTATAACTTTAATTGTTTACTTTGTCTTCATAGGTTGCTAGTTCATCTGCTTCAGAAAGAAATTGGAGCAAATACTCTTTCATCCACTCAGTAAAGCGCAATAGGTTGCTATCAAAAAGAGCGGAGAATTTAGCATATGTGCATTCCAACCTACATCTTCTTTCACACAAACAACGTGACTACAAACAAGGGGAAACGAAGATGTGGGATATAGAGCCAGAGCATACTGATTTGGATGCTCCCGCTTCTCAGCTTCTTGCATTGACACTTGATGACTTGGAGGGCGAGAAAACTTATAGTGCAAGTGCAAGTGGTGTTGGCTCATCTAATGTCAATGTCAATGATGAGGAGGATGAGGAGGAGGAGGAGGATGATGAATTAGCTGATCCATTTGATGATTAAACTTTATATTGTTGAAAGAGTTGAAACAATGATACTTGAATATTTTGTCATTTTGATATTAAACTTGATGTATATGATGCTATTATGGTATGATCATGATGCTATGATTACAAGTTTATGTTTGTTATGTTGTTTATATGATGCTATGTGACATGCTAATCTTAATTCATTCTTACAGGCTGTACAAATATTAATATATATATATATAAAATTTACATGTTTTTGTACTAACGAACCCAAACCCCTTTTCAAAATTTTGCTGTATCGGCGAACCGGTGCCCGAACCCGAACCGGTGCCCGAACCCAAACCGGCAAGCTAGATATTAACATAAATCAGCAAGTTTATATTCTCTTATGATGATTTGTAATGCATTTTGTATTATCCTGTAATACCCTGGGTGGTAGTATTGCCAATAGTTTCATCTTACACTTTAATGTATTTGCACACCCCATTGAATAAGTGGAAGAAGCTGTGCCTGTTGTAATTGCACTCTGCTGAATAAGCGTGAAGTGTTTGTGCTTATTGCAATTACACTCCATTGAATAAGCATGAAGTGCTTGTATTATTGTAACTGCAATCTGCTGAATAAGCGAGAAGTGCCTATACTTATTGTAAATGCAGTCCACTAAATAAGCATACAAGTGTTCCTTTCAGTTCTTGCATCAAGTACATTCTACTGAAGAAGTAAATTTTTGGCTAGCTATGCCACCTTGTGTGCTTCAGTTGTTACCTTTTAGATAGATGGTTGCAGTCCTATACATCGCATGCTCTCCCTTTGCCCATCTCGATAACTAAGTGATCCAAAAGTGATAAGGACATTGCACTATAGTTTAATTTCAGATGAAATTTTTAGGGGAGGTTATTACATTGGCGATCTCTTGTCACTTCAACTTCAACTCTAGACTAATGGATTTTTTAAGCTAACTAGTGTTAAGGTAAATAGGAAAATCACCTAATAATTAGTTACTCATTAAATAATTATTAGGCCCCATTTACTTTATGCACTTAAGCCAAACTAGGGAAATGTTTTTTATTATTATATTGTGCTTTTTTCGTCTCATAGCATAGGATGAGGACACTTTTCATAATCAAATGATATCCTCACCGAGGGTTTGATCCAGAGCTTTTTTCCTTTTTATAAGGAGTCAACATTCATTATAATAAATATTTATGCTATTTTGCATTAAAACAATTTTTAGGTTGAATGGCAAATCCATCTTGTTTTTTCTCTCAATTGTGATAAGAGTTTTCATTGCAGGGGATTTCTGGGAGTTATGGGGTCACCATCAACTCCAACATGGTGTGGAGCACCAAATCTTCAACTTCCTATTCAAATTTTAAGAAATCCAGTCCCTGCATCATTTTGTGGTGTGCTAGCATACAAATCTAACAGTAAAAAAATTGTTGCAAGTTTTTTAATTTCTTCAACAATTGTGCAAAAATCTAGGGACTAACATTCATTTTGTTAGCTTGCTGATGTGTTTTCCAGGTCAGTAGAATTCCTACAGCTTGTTGTCCCCCCTTTACTGCTTCTGCGGTGCCGCCTTCACTTTCTCCAATTGCAAGCCCTTAATCACCTATGTGACTTGGGGCTAGTACCCAGTCTAGACCCCTGCAACCTAGCTCCCTAGTCTCCGATGGCACCAAGGGCTTTTTCTAAGCCCCCTATTCATCTCCAAGGCAGACTGGGCAACTTTTAGGAAATCAAATATAATTTGGGCATATGAACTCCATTTTTGGCAAAACATATATTGTTGGAAAGCTGGTTCCAAGCTCAATCCAATGGGGCTACTAATTTTTCCACATTCTATTGTTGGTGAGTTTTATTGGCCTCTGAACTCAGATCAAGCCACTTGCACTTCCGAGGTCAAATTTTTTGACTCAAATCTCTATTTTTGCGATTCTTGTGGTACTAGAAAGTTGGTTCAACCCTCTACACAGATCTCAAGCTTGTTTTTCTAGAATGTTCACCAAGTATCGTTATTTTCATCGAATCTCAGGTTTTCCCTTTTGATTATTTTCTTGGAAAACATGCAAACAAGATCATTTTTTAGGAACAAGGGGGAATTTTCTTGCATTGTGAAAGCTTTTATTATTGTTTCTCTTCCAAATTTCTGTACTTTTCAAATAACATCATAGATCCAACCAACATTACTCCCCTCACACCATACAATTACTATGGGTGGAGAAAACAAATCGAGATCCATTTGAAAAAACAAGGGTTGTATAGAGTGACCATGGGTGTAGTACTTGAACAAAGAGGAGCTGCACAAGAGAGAAAATGGTTTTACTGTTACAGAAGTGATGAAACTTTTGGGACATTATGAATGCCTATGTTTCCTAGTGTATTCTTTCATGTTGAGTCTTGCACTACACCCAATTAGATCTTCTAAGGGAGAATCATCTAAGGAGAGACCAAAATGTTAAGACATGACGAGCATCAAGGTTATGCAAAGCAAATTGATGAGCTAAAACACCTTCTACAAAAGAACCTATTTAGCTGCCTTCATCTATATCATTTGGTACAACCTCTTCTTCCACTTTAGCACCTGCACAATTAGGGTCAGCATGCATGGCAAGTGGAGTAGACAAGATGAAAGGCCATGCCCTCTTTGCATCCACCAAACCTTAATCAAGTCGATGGCTTCTAGATTTCAGAGCCTCACATCACAAGTTTCATCTCAACATATGTTCTCTTCATATAAGGCTTGCACATTACCACATATACTGATGTGTTAGGGGGAAAAGATCTGTTGATATTGCTGATGAAAAATCTCATGATGTAATTTGTGTTCCTTCACTATCCTCCATTTCCCTTTCCATCTATCAGATTGCACATGGTGGGGAAAGGAAGACAATTTAGCTTACACCTGATTCAGTGCTTATCAGAGATTTGGAGAGTAGAGAGATCATTTCAGCTAGGACAGTTGATCATGCCTCTCAATTGTATGCCTTCTCAAACTTTGCTCCTGATGATCTTGCAATATCATTGATTGGTTTACCTCTCATGCATCTAGAGTGGATCAGATATCTAAGGAAAAGTTTGGCCACTTGAACCAATGTGTACTTCCATCATCCACCTTGGTTCATGAGACTTGCATTGAGCTTCCACCATCTCCACCTTCTGCATCTATAGAGATCAGTTCAGTTTAAAAGGATGTTAGTTTTCTTTCAATTTCAACTTTGTGGGATGACTTCTTATCAGACATTGCAGCATTATTTGTTGAGTCACACATTGCAGACATTGGGGACATGATTGAGGATTTTGTAATGTCCCCTTCTGCCTAGAGTCAATCATCGTTTCCCCGAGGCTAGAGCAAAATAAAATTACAAGGGAATTAAGTTATTAATTAAATATGAAGTTAAGCCAAGGCATAAATTATAACTTGTTCATATTTAATTAATAAGGTGGGCCCTTTATAATGTTCAGAGCGCCTAAGTTACTTGGACAAGCTATTTATCTTAAGTCTAAGTTGAAATATTTGTTTGGGCATCTTATGTGATATGGGTGGCTAAACTTCTTTGGGCGATTTAATTATTATATGTCTGAGTAAAACATCAATGATAAGGCCAACTTATTTAATTGGAGCGGTTTGCTATAAGTGAAATTATTAAGATCTAAAAAATTATTGAGCCAATCAAGGGAAAAGGCAATATTTAAGGAGAAATCATGGACTTGGGAAGACATTCACCATTGTTATGATTTGTCTTGAGTTTCTCTGAGCAGCGAATATCTTCTTCCAATCTAGAATGGAACCCCTGGATGGATTGGTGATTTGGACGGTACCCCAACTCATCCAGAGTTCAACAAATTCAATCAGCCAATTCATGGTCTACAATAACCATTTGCAGATTATTGAAGAAATCAGAATCTAAAGCAGTTCGCCTAGGGTAGAGGCACACCATATCACAGGCTATTTCCATTGACAATATTCCTGTGCTGTTTGGGCCCGATTTTTAGAGATTTGGAAGCCCTTCACAAATCGCATGTCATCTAAGGCAGCCATTTTAATACAGGGGCAACGGCTACCATAGAAGCTCAGCTGGTATCATTTTGAGGGCGATACAAGAGTCTGTAACTGCTGAAAGGTTGGGCGATACAAGTTCATTAGCATTTCCAGCTAGTGTAATCTATCAAAAGGGCACCATTCGTTATTACATCTAGAAGATCCCTGTATAAGCATGTCGTGGTATGTTTTCCAAGAATTTTGTGTGATATTGATAACTGCAGCAATATATAAATCCAGTAATTTCAACATAATTTAGACAATTACTTGTTTCATTGGAGAAAATTGTCTTTTATTCTTTCCCTGTAAATCTCATTCATTGCATGCACAAAATATTCATGTTATGAAATAAACCTCAAGCATACTTTCAAAACAAAACCATAAACGTCATTAAAATCAGAGGAAATGATATTTCAGATATTCACTTCCTCTTTGATGACAGCTACATCACACCTATTATTACATTTGGGAGGTTATTCCCACAAAGATCTTCATAGTTTTTTGGATTTGCTTCATTTAATTTGGCATCTTTTGATTCAAACATGTGGACACTTTAGCAGCTTTCCGAGGGACACATCATCAGAAATTTTCTCCCATATCTCTTGCAGGAGTTTCTTCTACATTCACCACTGGATTTGTTTCTTTTGAAAGAGAGGAATATTATTTTCCAACTTTGGATAATCTTCAGCATTCTTCTTTAAGCATTCACTTACTCTTCTTTTCTCTCCCATGGGGGGGGGGGCGCTTGATTGAAGCAGTAATTGAGTGGACATGTTGAATCCTAGATTCTTTTGTCACATGTACACATTTATTTTCTTTTTTCTCTCTTTTGTAAAGAAGCTTTTCTCCATGAGGTTTTCTCTTTTTCTCAAGTCATTTGCTTGTACATGGGTGCATCATCAAGTCTTGTAGTTGGAACCCATTTATGCATCCATCATTATGTTTTTAGCTTCTTCCTAAATTGAACTTAAGGAGGGGTGTTAAAGCATATAGGAAAATCTCAAAATTATTAATCAATCATTAATGAATTATTAGGGCCCTTTTACTTTATTCACTAAAGCTAAACTTTGGAAATGTTTTTTTAATTTTTCGATTGTGCCTTTTTTTGTCTTGTAGTATAAGATGAGGAACTTGTCATAATCTAATGACACACTCACCTAGGTTTGATCTAGGATTTCATTTTGTATTCATCATTCATTGTAATCATTATTTAGACTATTTTGCATCAATAAAATTCTCAAGGTGAATAGAAAATCCATCTCGCTCTCTCTCAATTGTGATACAAGTTTTGTTGTAGGTGATTTTTGGGAGCTATGAGATTCACCATCAACTCCAACAGGTAGTTCACACAATATCTTTGTTCTTGTTGATCCACCAGTTGAAGGGATTGTTCGGTTTTTTTATCTCCCCTAACTACACTCTAATCTTCTCCTACCTTTATTAGAAGTTATTGTAACAAATGTTCATGACTTTAAAGAAAATTTGCTATTATTAATTAGTGAGCAGTACACCATTTTATTAATAGAATTCTGTGATGTCCCTACTAGTTAGAGATCACTGTCCTGCAAAATAGTTTGTTAGAATACAACAGACATATATATATATATATATATATATATAAAATCTAAATTGCAATCTAACTTTAAAATACTTAATTAACATAATCACAATTCTCATCTAATAAAAAGGATATGAATGCCATACAGAAGTATGTCCTTAGGCGGTCGTGAAGCTCGCCTTCTTGGAACCCCTTGGTTCCAAGCCCTTCAGGAAATCGAAGATGAGTTCGAATCCTGTCTTGGGTGTAACCTCTTACACCCAAGCCATCCAAGGAAGACCCTTGTCTATTCCTTGCCTTGGGTGATGCCTCCATCATCCAAGTCCTCAGAGGGGACCGGCCAGGCTGTAATGTCCCTACTAGTTAGAGATCACTGTCTTGACCTCTTCCTCTTTCCACGCAGCAGACCCCTTATCCTCCCACTGATTTTCCCTTATTTCCTTTCTTCCCCATTCTCCCCGTCTCTCATTCTATTTTATAACTTTAATTTCCATAAGAGTCCCCTCACTTCATTTGAGGAGTCATATATCTTTGTTTATTAATAAACATAATTGTTAACTCAGACACGTGTTTATTATCCTTTAATTACTGATTTTATGTGATTGTTGAACTGTCACTTGGTCATTAATAATTTATTCCACAATTATCATATTTATCGTTGTATACTAATGTTCTTTGTCATTAAAGATTGGTGCTTTGATAGGCATCTCCTTTATCGCTGTTCCCACATTTGCTTTTGTAAATCGATCATTTGACATGCTGGTGATATCGTAATCGATATTATTAGTTGATGCCATTATTATTACCGATTGCTATTGCTTGTAGATAGAATACCAGTGATAGTTATTGTCTTTCAATAAGAGGAGGCTCTTCATATTGCCGTTGGATGATCAGTTGCTGTCAAGAATAATCTTCTATCATAGCTCCCCTTGACTTGCTGCTGCTCTTATATATTTCTTTGATATCATTGCTATCGTTAGATATTCCATTGGTGGATTACGGGAATGTTCCTACTGATCTATGGATCTTGCTTTCTTTGTCTTCTATTAAGGTCATTTGTTAATGGATCGCTGGGCACTACTTTCTCTCTTAATCACTTTGGGATATATGTGACTGAATCATTGCTATCGACAATATCATTGTATTTGGTCAAAGTCTTTCTGTAACCAATGATTGTTCAATGCGATTTTTGTTTGCTGATATTATGGGAATGTAGCGACCAAATAACTCGACTATTGCCACCCAATAAATCTCTATCATTCTTTAGAAAATTTAGTCTGATGATTACTTGATATAAATGTACTTCATATTCATATGAATCAGTCCAAGGATACCCATTGGTTCATTGTTTTGGCTTAGTACTCATGGTCGGTACATATATACATTTTACAGTGTAATGGAAGATATATATATCGTTGGCAATATTATTTCGAGGTGATTGTGATGAGCTGTTGATCCCTTATACCTGTGATAATTGATTTAGAACCTCCAATTGTATTTTGAAGCCAAGTAAGAGCTAATATTAATTTATTTTAATTTGAATATTTCAGGAATATTATTAGTAATAAATATTAATAGATATTAATTAAATAATACATTTAATAAATAAATAAATTTCAAAATAGAAGTTCGTAGATATTATTATATTAATTAATAATAATTTAATTACTTCATTTAGGATATATATAACGATCAAGGAGGGGACATGACAAATTCTAATTCAAATTCAAGGGCTTCCGCTTATGCATTCACAAGAGAATGTGTTGGGGCCTAGATCAAAAGAATACGGACCTGAGAAAGTAAATCAATAGTGCGGCGTAGAAGGCGAGCAAGATCTCCATCATCTACTCCACAATCCATCATAATTTCTCTCCAGGTCAAACCAGATGCCCAAGCCTCAACAATGCCTGCAAACTGCATATCCAAGTCGCAACTAATCTGCCAAGAACAAATGAAACTTACTTACATAACTACAATAGTTTATTTTGAAAAGACATATACATTGACCTAGAATATATCTTTAGCAAATAGAGACACTAAAAATAATTCAAAGTTTTATAATTATAAATATATTTCTTACCTCCACTCTATGTTTGGCTTGCAACTGCAAGAGTGATGAACGCTGCTCTTCCAATATTTCTATGGCATTGCCAACTACATTTGAAACTTCATAAACATAACTAGAAAAAATTATAGATAAGGAGTCAGTAAACTACAATGATGTAAATCTGAATAAGTCAGTTTGTACTAATCTGAAAAATTACTGATGACTACTTTGATCCTTACAAAACTAAAGTTCAGATTATATGTTCAGAAGAGCCATAGCTAAAAGGTATAAGAAATAGCTTTACCAAAGTGTTGAATTTGACAAAAAATTTAAGGCCATTATACCAAACAAAAACATTGTTTCTTATTTAGGTCAAGCTATTGACATTTTTTAAATAGTAATAGGCATCCTCACCATTGTGTGTTCCCCTATATCAGGGCTCAAATCTGAGTTTCTTTTTATATTATGCTATATTGTATTATACAGAATACAGCTAAAACAATTCTACCAGTAGAACCAACTCAATATGCACAACAGTAACCAT
The DNA here is from genome assembly GCF_030272615.1 of Cryptomeria japonica. Taxonomy (NCBI): domain Eukaryota; kingdom Viridiplantae; phylum Streptophyta; class Pinopsida; order Cupressales; family Cupressaceae; genus Cryptomeria; species Cryptomeria japonica. Next base: position 125,950,308 of record NC_081410.1, read on the forward strand.
ACATATGCATAAAAATTTAATAGAAACTAGAATAGAATCACCAGTAGAACAACTCAAGGAACATGGGAGAGAATCTGGTGTTTTATTACACTATCAATCAATACAGTATACAAACGATTCTTTTGATATGTGAATAAAGATATCACTCAGGGATTATACTAGAAACCTCTAAAGTTACATCCATGGTTGTCAAACCATGACCATACAGTCAAGGAAAATCAGGAATATCCATGAGGGCAACCCTCTGACAACCTCTACGTTACCACTCAATCTTGACCTCAAAATTAAAAGTATAAAATCTAACCTTAAAAACTGAAAGTATCACCCATGCATCATATGTGTAATGTCCCCTTTTTGGGACATTAGGAAATCCATTTAAATAATTAAGTTTAAGTTGTCAAAACATAATAATTTAAAAGAAAAATTCATTTAATTATTTATTAATGCAGATTAAAGTGACTTTTTTATGTCAACATCAAATTATAAAGTAAAGTCACTTAATAAATAGAAGGGAATTCCAAGAGATAGGCAGTGGGCGAATGAAGAGTCACAGGGTTGAGTTATTTAATAACTTGGAGAAGCTTATTTTGGTATGCTTGGTTTTATGTTTGGAAATTGATTCTCTTGGAGAGTTTCTGGGAAGCTCTAGATTTCAGCGGGTGTGAGGATGCAAATCCTTAAGCTTGGAGGCAGTGGACGGAAACCCATTGTCAGTTGGAGTTATCACGCAGGTGGCTCACTTTGTGCTTCAAGTTTAATTTACTGGTTATCCAATTAGATTGTAAGTTCTGTGGATACGATTGGATTTTGCTGTTGTTGCTCTATTAAAGATTTGAGGCTATATTCATATCTAAATTACAGAAATTCTATTTAAATCTGAAATTTAATGATTTTTAGTGTAATTTGGTGAATAAATTGAAATCAATTTCATGCAAATTGTATGTTGAATTTCTGTGGTTAGTTTGTTCAAATTTTTGGAATAAATATCCCTAGGGGGATATTTCAGTGGTATCAGAGCTGGTTTTCCTACCAGCCTGTTGGATAACTGTGTTTCTTTGAAGAAATTAAATTCTAGGATTGATTATCAGTTGAAGACAAATTTGCATTAAGATCTGCGCTAAGTAAAAATAATATTAATGTCAAACGGGTGGAGAACGATTTCCCGTGAATAATATTAATGTCAAACGGGTGGAGAATGATTTCCCGTGAATAATATTCCCGTGCGAGTTTTGAAGATTTATTGAATATTTGGGTCAGCTGTCTAATGTTTGGGGTTAAAATTTGGTCGGCATATTTTAAAGTGACCTGTTTTAATATATTCTAAATACTTATTTTAGTAAGTATTTTTTTTGGCATCGTGGTTTGGATTAATATTTAGCTTTGTTAAAGGAATTAAAAAAGTGGAGACTATATTTTGGCATGAACTTTATTGTAAATATGTCATCGGCGGTATTAGTAAATGAATTGCGATATAATTTTTGGGGCTCGATTTAATTTTGGCTGAGCTTAAAGTTTGGCGAAGGAATATGGAGCCGTGTCTCTTGAGAAGTAACGTAATTTAATATTTTAGAGCGTACAAGAGGTCATTTAAATAAATTTATTAGCAAAAACTTTGTAAAGTGTATAGTTCTGGGCAGAATGTTTTGTAGAGCAAGTTTTAATGTGGTTTAGTTGTTTGCCACGAGTCGGGTGTTTGCCGGAGGTAAGGACTATCGCAGACTTGAAACCGTGAGTTCCCTTCTTTGGTGAATGCCTGAAACGACATTTACAGATCACCATTGCAGCCAAAACCGAAACGTCCTCATGGATTGCAGTTGTTGTAACGTGGAAGTATTTGTTGGGTTTTGTGTGGCCGTTACATCTGCCGTGGGAAAATAAGTTGGGAGTTTCCAGTTGCAGGGAGAATTTTCTACTGATTTTGGAGATAGAGATGTAATTCATCGAGCATATTATGGCATAAATATTTCCATCGTTGGGCAAACATAATGGGTCGACGGTCTCCTTAAAAATCACAGGTCTTCACTACAGAGGTGTGAGCATCCTTTGACAGTGCAATTCTGAGTGATTCCGAGCATGTGAAATTTAGAGCAATTCCCACTGAAGTCGTCACATCATAATAGCAAAAGTATTGGCAGAACCTATTGCTAATCATGGAAGTCAATTGCTCAAGCTTAATTCCTACATTGGTTCCCATGATGAGAATCTAGGTGCAACCATTGTTCATCACTTATTCTCGATCATGGCTCCATATTTCTGGAGAGAGCTCTACCTCATTGGTCGGGAGCTTTTCCTTGATCATGGACATTCTTCTTCCTTTTCGCATTAAATATTTTGAAACAAGAATGGAAACTTCAAGAAGCATGGAAGTTTAAGTTTGTTGCAATCAGGGAGATTATATTCTATATCGTTACTATAGTAAGAGTCGTATTCTCATTGCACATAAGAATGTGGAGTGCATGGAAATCATGGGCGTCTGTGTTGGGACGCTGATACCTTTCAAACTGAGAGCCGATATACTTGTGACTAGGACATGAATCTTTGAGGACTGCTGGCTACAGTTTGAAGAACTCGTGGTGTAGCTAAGTGTCACCTAAAGGGGTGTAGCTGGGAGTAGCACTGCAAACGTTAGGGAGTGAAGGATATGTGGACACCACAGTCCATACATGGGCTGATTAATTAATCTTGGAGCCATAAAGGAAGCCGTGGACAACCCTTGTATTCGGCTAGTAACCAGAACGTAGGCTAATGTATTGAGACTGCTGCTCCATTTTGTTGAAACACGACATGCTTAATTCTACCGCCCCTCTTGAGTTTAGTAGTAACAGACAACAACGTGGTGCCCTGGTCTAATGATGTCTGTCTGATTGAATGTGAGTTGGGATGAAATGGGGAAGAATGTCGTGGGTTTGAGTCATCGACAAATGTGCAGGTTACATCCTTTGGCAGTAAGCTCGAACTAAACGTGATTGTGGCAGACGACAACAATATTGTGCTGGGTCTTGTAAGTTGTTCTTTGGTGTTGGAAGTAATTAAAATCATGGGGCTGCGTCGTCATATTGAATTGTGATATGTCTGAACCAAAATTAGAATCCAAAGCAATAGTTAATCTCAGTAGTCTTGGTTGTAAATCTTCTTGAAAGGTTGGTGTATGAATTTATTGTTATATATATTTATATATGAATGAATGCTGCAAGCTTTCATGAAAAGGAAAAAAAACACCAGGTATCAACACAACCACAGTTCATACATTGAGACAGAATATAACAATTGTTTGACAAAATCCTTCAAAGTAGTGGAGAAGATTATTTGGCAAATAGGACAACTCCTGGTTTTTTTAGAATAGGGCACAATGTTGCAAATATAACTCTCCAGATTTGTTGAGTCAAATTGGGCACAATGTTGCAGTCTGTCAGTCTTAGCTATTGAGAAAAGAATTCTGGAAGATAATAGTAGTTGCAGTCAAATCTCAACACACAAAACTCATTAAATTCAAGGTCATTAGATAGGGTTGCCCAATTTGGCCAATCTAGGGCAGCATCTTTCAGCCTATAGAAGTGTCAGTTTGGAGAAAATAAAATGAAGACAATGGCAGATCAGAAAAGTGATTATTTCTCAAAAGAATTCAATGATACATTCAATGGGGAACAGTTAAGGGATTTACAGAAAGAAAAGGAAGTAGGGAATTGGCTCTATGTGATTGGATTACAATTGAAAACCATGAAAAATTCTGATGGTGTTCTCTCTAAGTTGGAGGAATTAGATTCATGTTTGTCCAAGGTAGACCGATCAGATTGGAGGCTTCTGAATTGGGCCTTGTAGCCCTTAATGCTTGTTTTGGTTCAACACAAGTTTATGGAACATCCTTATGAGTTCATAATCGCAATGGCTACTTGTTTCAATAAGATTATAAGAATAACAGCTCCTGTAGCACCCTATAATGATAACATATTGAAAAGGGTTCTGCAGCTGATTGTGGAGAGCCTACATGGGTTACATAATGTTAAAGCCCCTACTTTGGGTAAGAGGGCTAAGATTTTAGAAATCATGGCAAGTACCGGATCATTCATCATTATGTTGGATCTCAAATGTGAAAAATTAATTCTTCAAATGTTCAATTGTTTCATTGCTGAAATCAGAAAACACCATTCTGACAAGGTGAAGACAAACATGTTCGACATATTGTCCATGATCCTAGATGAGGATGATGATATTTGCAGGCAATTGCAATCAGATTTGTTAGCTATTTAGAGAGAGGAGCTGGTAGTTTCACCTTGTGCTTATGAGTTCTCCAAAGGGTTGATTAAGTAGAAAATTGAAAGGTTTAGGGAACAAATGACTGAAAAAGAACTAATCTCCATGGGTTTACAGGTTTCAGGATCTCCAAAAAAGAGCAAGAACCAAATGAGAAGAGAGAAGATTTGTTTCAGATGTCAGAAGGCTTGGACACTTGATCACATTTGTGAAATTAATAAGGAAGAAAATGTATTGCAGCCACGAGGTAATGAGGGCAGAATTACAGATGAGAATGCTTCCATGTCTCATGAGGAGCAAGCTAAAATTACAGCCTTGAATACATCTCTTACTGGGCATGATGAAAGAAAAAAGGATAATGATTTTTAATCAGCTAAGGTGGATAATTTGAAGGAAGAAACAATCGCTTCAAGTGAGAGGTTTTCCAAACTCTTCATTGGAGATTTACAAGTTATTATTGATAAAGTAGGAGAAGATAAAAACTTCCTTAATAAACCCACTCATGATCATGTTGCTGCCCCAGTTGAGCTTCATGAGGAGTGCTTGCCATCCTCTAGTGAGATAGATGAGTTTGAAAATGTTTTTACAATTGATAACCAATCAGAAAATTTGATATGTGACAGCTCATTTAATTTAGATGAATTTGAACCTAGGCCCCTAGCATTGCAAGATTTGAAGGACAGATTATTAGTCACAAAAGAAAGGGTTACACAAGTCCTAACTAGGGCCGATGAATCTCACAAGTACATTGAGGATCTTACATGGGAAATACAAGTTGAGGAGAGACACAAGGGAGTTGCAAGTGGAATCACTAGCACTCAGTTGAGTGTGATCAAAGAAGCCTTTGAAAGAATGAAATCAGATTTCTTGCAGCTGCTTATGGACATGGATCTTGCTATTAAGTTTGTAGAAGATAAGGAGAAGGAGTTGGATGAGATTTGTTTACAGCTGAGTATGATGCATTAGAAATTATCCAAATCAGCAAATCAAACTACTACTACAACGACTTCCAAGGAAGAAGAAGCTAATTCTAAGAGTATGGAGATGATGCAAATCGTTGAAGGGATCAATACTACTGGAAGGGTCGAAACAATGCACAATGTTCCTACCCTTTGTTATTCAAAAGATAACAATGAAGAGCAGAAGAATGTAATATCCCCAACAATTTTTTTTTTGATTTTTCAACAAGATTAGAGACACAACAACACCCGTTAGGGTTAGAGAAATGAAATCCAAACCAACTGGAAAGAACCCTACACCTTTTGATCACCGAGAGCCCAAACTAGGAGGGTGAGAGCATACGGTAGCAGGGGATCGTTAGTTGCAAATTGCTGAAAGTACTGATTACAATAATGGGCGGCAAGCCAGCCCCTTCCACTTTCTAGCGGGATAGAAACAAGAAAGCCTGGCGGTAAACCAGCCAAGGAGAAACAAGAACATAACCAAGCACGAAACACTCTACCGCATATCTCAGGGGGAGGATGAAAACACACAACAAAGCTCAACTCAATCGCTTATGAAGTGGGAGGACCATTATAAACAAGTATCACTCAACCGCTTATGCAGCGGGAGGAGCATTACAAACAAAATATCACTCTACCACTTATGCAGCGGGAGGACCAAATTACAAATATCCAATGTATGTGGCAGGCCAGCCTCTTCCGCTTTTCAGCGGGATTTGCTTATACAATCAAGAAGTGGTTGATAGTACTACTATTCAACCTTACAATATAGAGAGAAATGATTAGAATAGAAGACAATGTTGATCAGAAATGATAGCTACCTCTAAAACCAACTCAAACATAAAGCAACTATTGCTGTTCTTAATTTTGAAAGTGAATAAAACAAAGACGAACCACTACCGGAAACACCAAAATGTTCATAACTAACTCAAATCTACTCGGAATCACACCAAATCAAAAGCAAATGACTAATATGGCATAAGCGACCATTTCAGAACCTCAAACCTGCAACTCCGAAGTCCGAGACCAGCTGCACGCATCGCAAGGCAACTAGGGAAGGGGTGCCCTAACATAAAAGTTCGATCAACAATATAAAATTCAAATCAGCAAACTATCATCTCCCCTTTGGAGGACATCATTGCCTATGGGATAGAGAAAATTAGAGCCAATACCCATATTGATACGCTTAGCAGACAAGGAGGTACGATCAAAATGTTGCTTCAGCCACTATATGCCTAGCACACACCAAAAACACAACAACAATCCGAAAACTGAAAATATAATAGCGAACTCCATCACTTTGAAGCTCAATCTACTCCTCTGAATGAGAAATAGGGTCTCTCATAGCTAGGTGCTATCTCTCAAGCACGAAATTGGTACAAGCTAGGAAGCACGCAACTTCGAAGCAAAGGTTTGGCACAATTTTGGCAACACTTCATTATGAAAATGTTCAAAGATGACAAATGAGAGACCAAGCTCTCATATTTATAGATTCTGAGACCCCAAATTCACCTCCAAATGGCATCCAAATTACACTTCCTCATTTGCATTTCATTTCAAACATGACTTTGCCTTGGCATCCCCCTTTCCTAGGCACAAAATTCGAACTTTTCCTTGGTCTAAACTTGCAACATAAAAGAACATTATACATGAGCGTATATTCCATCCTTGGGCACCTGACTTAGGAGAATAAATAAATTTTGAATAAAATGCTCCTTTCTTTTCGTAAGTCGTCCAACAATATAATTAAATATTAAACTTTAGAGTAAAGTATTAATATTTAATAAATCACTAGCAAAACAAATACTGATCAGTACCAAATTGAGCTATGGACTGAAGTGCTGAAAACCATCAAACTGAGCTGGGCTAGAACTCATTACTGAACTACAAAAAATAGATCTGCCTAAAATGACACTTACTAAAAATAGTAAGTCTTGAAAACAATTCCAAAAAGACTGTTCTTCGAACCCTGTAGCTCAGCTCGAGAAACCCAGAAAAACCTAGTAATCATGACAACTGACATCAACTTGCTAAAACTAGTAAGTTTTGCAAACTCCCCTTAACTGATTGCATGCCATACCACTACAAAGCTTACAAAAAACCCAGAAGGAAACTTTGATTCATTCTGCCAAACTCCAATCAACACATCCTTGAAAATTGCGAAGAATCCTCCTAGAAATTGTAAACCCTAATTCCTCATTCCAATTAGCCTACGGGTGTCTAGAATAGGCCAATGGACAATTGATTACTCCTTATTGAGAAGGGGACATTACAAAGAACCAACAGGGAAACAAACTCATTAATTTGGATGATGAAAAATTAATTTGCAGCAATGAAATGGCTGTGATAACAAGGAATACGAGCAGATTTCAGAGTAGATACAGTCACGGGACAACGGTTACTTATGAGCTTCCAAATTTGGAAGAAGTCGTGCATTAGGATGATGATAGGCGTGACTTTAAAAACTCTGAAATTTCACTTAATGGTGATCAATCCATAGTTGAAGAAGTTGATTTTATTGATGACACTTGTAGTGAATCAGACTTTCAAGAGTTATTAGTGTTGGGCAGTGAAGGCATACACCCTCAATCTTGGGACTGTCATCTATTTCTCTTGATAGAGCAGCGGTATATTTGTTGCTTAGTGATTTCATACTCTTTGATTTCTTATGGACTGGTGGCTGTCCTAGTTGGAATCATATAGCACTTCTTGATTTTGCATTAAATACATTAGCGACTCGGTGGAATGTGAGTGTTGAAGGGTGCTTCTCTTGCATAGAAATGGAGTGTGAGAGGTTTTTCTTTGATTGGCATTCGTTTGGTGACATATTTGAAATCATTTATGTTGCTGATCAGAGTTATGGCAGCAATTTTTGGTATTCCTTCATGTTGGTTTATGGGCATGAGGGGGTTCATCTTCATCTTGTTCGGTTGTTCTACATGTGTGGACGGTTACTTCAAGGTGATTGGCTGATAGATTCTTTCATGACTTATAGAAGGTTCTACAGATTGATATGGGATCCAAGGTAGTGATATGTTTGGTGCATTGACTCTTGTGGACCAAGATATGCTGCTACACCGTGGGTATGTAAATGTTTTAATCAGTGTGGTGCAGCGTATTTGTAGAACAGTGTTCTTGAGGATGGTTTGGGATCCTGGTATTGGTAAGCAGATACATGATTGCTTGAGGACAAGCAACCTTTAAGGAGGGAGGACTGTAATGTCCCCTTTTTGGGACATTAGGAAATTCATTTAAATAATTAAGTTTAAGTTGTCAAAACATAATAATTTAAAAGACAACTTAATTTAATTATTTATTAATGTAGATTAAAGTGACTTTTTTATGCCAACATCAAATTATAAAGTAAAGTCACTTAATAAATAGAAGGGAATTCCAAGAGACAGGCAATGGGCGAACGAAGAGTCACAAGGTTGAGTTATTTAATAACTTGGAGAGGCTCATTTTGGTATGCTTGGTTTTATGTTTGGAAATTGATTCTCTTGGAGAGTTTCTGGGAAGCTCTAGATTTCAGCAGGTTTGAGGACGCAAACCCTTGAGCTTGGAGGCAGTGGATGGAAACCCATTGTCAGTTGGAGTTATCATGCAGGTGGCTCACTTTGTGCTTCAAGTTTAATTTATTGGTTATTGTTGACGTGTCTGAAATTGCATCGCTGCAAACTCCACACGGCCAACGCAGAATAGAATAAACTCACTGAGTATCCTACCCTCTCTTGAAATAAGGGAATCCCTAATGCTATTTTCTACGCTTTGATCAAAGGGGATAACCTCAAGGTTTCTTTTGTCAGGTCTTGACTGTGGGATCTCTCAGTGGCTTGATGTGTTTATGCTGGAAACACAAGGGGACTTACGATTTGCAACAAGCTAGTCTGCTGTGATTCTCGAATTACGCAATAAAGAGAAAAATGAAAGGGTTAGGAGATCTAAAACTAACAACACGGGTATGCGGGTAGACAGATTCAACATAACCAACTCCGGCTTGGCCAGAATAGCTCACAACCTTGCAGGAACGGTGCAATCTTCAAAGGAACTTGGAAGATTTTCAGATTGGAGACGCACAGCTAAGCACCCAATTCTGGTGCAGCTCAGACGGACACCTGCAGTTGAACTAAGCACAATCGAAGGCTCAGGTTAACCACACAAAAGGATACACAATTAGCATATCCTCAGTGGTATGAGCCTGAATCTATCAAATACCTGCACACCCAAAATAGAAAGATCTATCTAAAACGCTCAGAGAAACCATGCAAACAGGATGAAAACAAGACAATAAACACCAAATCAATGTTTATATATTGATTTCAACTGCCTATTACAACAATTTCTACAGCATCTCTATGCTACTGCTAAGATCTAACCTATTCTAACTCTAAAATCTAACTATCTAACCATCTAACCCTTTACAAAAGAAAGGCCTCTGCCTTTTATAGATATTAGAATTTTGAATTAGAGGCCAGGATGGACTGCATCCAAGGCTCCTGATCTGCCTTCTAGAAGATGACAGCTTTAACCCATGCCCATTAAATTCTCAGTTATCCAACCAACAAATATCTCAACTACCAACCACTTTTGGCTTTAATTCAGGTTTATCCGGTCTTCTTGGTGGTTGGGAATAGTTATCCACAAAAATATCTTGCACGGGACCCATAAGCAGTTTAGAATAAAGCAGTTTCAGCTTTTTAGGAATTGAATTGCTTGAATTAAATCCAGCTGTGCACTTTCTTGAGAATGCATAGACTGAGTGTTCTTTTGCCTTTTGCCTCCAATTTCACCGGTGGACTTCATCTTTGTTCAACGGCACGGTTCCCACTGCTCGGTTGTTCTTGTGCTCTTGCATCTTTTCTTTTCCAATCTTTAGCGCCTGGCTTTGGATTGCGATCCTTCCTTGATTTGCGTTTGAGGTTTTTTTTTCTCCTGGTTCTTCGATGACGTCCTGCGATCAATCAACCAATTTATTTCATTGAATCAATTTGAAAAATTAAATAATTTAATTTAACAAACATTAAATTTAATTACGACGTCTGGCTTGAGAAGCTCTTTGTGAGATGTATCTTGAAAATGCTTCTCCTTTCTCTTCGAATGTGAAATCTGATCCTTGGTCGATTTACTTTTGCGTGATTTTACCTTCAGAGTCTTGGGCGCTTTGAATGGGTTTATGGCACGATTCTGGAGGTCTGGAGAACTTCCTCAAATTTTAAAACTCTAACCCTCATGCTTTTCTGGTGAATTTTGGAGAGCTTAGACGCTATTGAAATTTCATCACATTCTCCAATTTAGCCCCCCAGGGTCTGAAATTGGCATTTTAAGTGAAATTTCAGACCATCTGGGGATTTTTGCAACTCTTCCAAATATTAAATTTCGGCCCCATGATCCGAAATTGATGTTTTGGACAAAATTCGGAGCTCTTGGGGTTTCGTACAAACTTTTTAAGCATTTTCGGACCTAAAGCACCCTTTTGGGAAATTTCGGATTGTTTGAACTTTTTGCAACTTTATCATTTTCGGACCTCCTGGCGTTTTGGAATTTCGTGATTTTAATGCCAAATTCGGAGCTTAAGGTGCCTTTTACAACTTGTCCAGAATTTCAGACCATTCAACATTTTTGCGAATCTTTGAAGTGAAGTTCGGATTTTTTGGAGGTTTTAACGTTTTGGTGCCCAAGGTATTTTTTGCGATTTTAACCTTCTGGAGCTTTCAGCGTTTTGAAGCATATTTTGCGAAATTTTAAACAAATTTTGGAGCTCCCAACATTTTGCAACCTTGGAGATATTTTCGGAGCATTCATACTATTTGCAAGTTTGATGGGTTTTTAAAATTTCGGGGCTGGGGTCCGAAAATGGGTGTCTAAAGCGAACTTCGGACCTGGAGGAGCCTTGCAAGATTTCACGTTTTCACATTCCGCCCCTAGGGTCCGAAAATGAGGATTTTAAGGCGAATTTCGGACATAGAGGGTTTTTACACATTTCGGAGCTTCAACGCCTCTTGTGATTTGCCATTATTTCAAATTTCGGAGCAAAGGTGCTTTAGCGAACTGGAGACTTTCGCCAATTTATAGCAAACTCCGGATCCTTAAGGCGTCCTTCGCGATTTTGAAGATTTCGGAGTGTTAGCACACTTTTCTGCCTTTGCGATTTTGGAGTTTTTGCGCTTTGTTGCCCAAAGGCATTTTCGGACCATAAGGCATATTTCGTAATTTTTAGAAGAATTTCGGACCTATAAATGCGTTTTGCAAATTTAGAAGAAACTTAGAATTTCGGCCCTAGGGTCCGAAATTGATGTTTTAAGTGAAATTCGGACCTGAAGGCACTTTTGCAACATTTCACTTTTTCAGACTTCCAGCCAGTTTTGTCAGCTTTTTCACTTTTTGGCCTAGGGTCCAAAATTGGGCATTTTGGGCGATTTTAAACGTTTTCTCAAGAAGTGCGAGCTTGGGCACTTGGGCAAGTTTGTCCAGATCTCCCCGAAGGATCATTTAATGGAATATAACATTTAAGTATAAGTTTAAGTTATATTCCATATATACTTTCAGGATGTTTGAGAGTGGTTTCAGAACTCCAGGAGTTATATTGCAAATTCTAGTTTTTGGAGGTTTCCTTAGTTTTTCAGAGTTAGCCAAATTTCAGGATCAGGAAATTCCAGACTTAGCCAAATTTCAGGGTCAGGACAGAAAGGCACAAATTGGGGGTGGGGTCCCTGTCTAAGACGGGGATGGGTGTGCGATTCGCACAACAAATGGCGACTCGGCTGGGAAATGTTCCTGAACATTTCAAGGATGACTATCCGGATCGAACTCGAGAATCTTTGGTATATACCCCACAAAACAACCCAAATGACAGAAGACAGATTCAAAGTAAAAATGAGGTCGCAAACTGAATCAAGTCACCAATCTTGAGAAATTGAGTGTGTGCAGTGAAGTTCATTCAAGCCTAAAGAAGGTTGAGATATCATTGCTTAGTTAATGCAAGTTACGTAGAGTGACTCTAACTCCAAAAGCAACCTGGATAGAGCCCCACTGCCAGCAAGCGTCTATAGCCTCGGCGGAGTTATCGCCTGTAAGCTCACAGAGATTGCTCTGTTTCCGATAAATTTTCTTTTTGAAAATCGACAGAGGTGTCTGCATTCTCAAAACCAAGCAATTTGATCTTTCTTTGCTTTTCAATTTCTTTTCCTTTGATTTTTCTCTTTTATTTTCACTTTTTCACCTTGGCTGGTAAGCAGTGAAGCCTACGTGGGATTGAGCGTTATAGTGGTCGCTGAAGCAGAGCTTCAGAATTTTTTCACTTGTAGTGACCTCCCTTTGATAAAACGACAAACTTAAGCGTTTAAAAGTGCAATGATCACAACATTGGCGACAAGACGCAGTAAGCAACTAAATTTTTAGACTGACTAAGCCTTAAACCAAAATGGACTGACTACGGGGGCAACCGTCAATTAGGCGCTCTACCAAAGTCGACATCCAAGAAATGAGCTGGAAAAAACTTCCTAACTTCGTACACTAGAGCTGGGAAAAGCAAACAAACCCCTTCAAAAATTGACAGGGAGACAACCCCTTCCGAAAGGACACCTACACTACGGAAAGCAAACTAAACTAAAGCAGAAAACGGGGAAATCTAAGCTAAAACAGAAAACAAACTATTCACAAAATAGGAAATAAAACCTAGACTAACTACGTACAAGAAAAGACCGACTGCACAAAATGCGGACTATATGCATGTGTTCTCGACCCATGACGATTTCTCAGTATATACAGCAGTAACAGGGCAGTGGGAATAGTTCTTAGTTTGGCTGGTTTGTCTTTATATTCTGAAAAGAAAATTTTCAGTTGGCCACTCTCGAATTTAACCAGGACATTGGGCAAAATTATTAATTGAGGGAGTTCAGTAGGTCCGTGGTTAATCCATTTACAGGTTGTTTTTCCAGAATATTCAAAATTAAACGGAAAATTTTCAGAATTAACAGCAGGAGGGAAAGAAACGACCTGGCGGGTTTCCGAGTCATGCGGAGTTTTGCACGGTGGGTTGTGCGGCGGGAAGGCTTCAACAGTTGTATCAGGAGGTCGCCATTGGTGGTGCAGCATCTCAATAGCGTCCAAAGTGTGCAAATCAACATCAGATTTTTCATTAGGTGGTGTAGGCTGATAGTTGATCTCAAAACCGAACTCGAACTCAGGAAAGAGGGGTGCATTGTCGGCTGGTGCACCTTCATATCGTGTGGACAATGCAGCCTTATGTACTTCTATCAGTACGTCCTCAAATAGTAGAGACTCTTTGAATGATCGGCTCTCAAAAACATCCTCGACGGACTCTTGGACTGCATCGTCCATTTGTGGGGCTGCTGCAAATTGCTCTTCAACTTGTGGCTGATCCACAAAGCTCCCTTGATCGTCCTCTTGAACAGTGTTCTCATCAGTTGCAGGGATAATGAATTCACCTGCTGCCTTGGTCTGATTGACCGATCCATCTTGCTTAGCAATTGGCAACTCCATCCTTTCATCATCAGGGAGTGCAGTGCTGTATTGATTTTGCGATCTTCTATACTCGTCTACAGCAAGGTAGGCACTCCACACTTTGTTGGTGATGCTCTCCTCTGGTTCTTCCGGTAGTCCAAATCGGGCTTTGACTTGATTGACTGCTTCTATGCATAGCAAGCAGGTGAACTCTGAATGTCGGGTGCGGTGAATTCTACACCACCAAGGTGACAACATGTTCTCCAAGCATAACTCCTCTTCGAGACCAAACTGATTCTCAATCAAATTCTTGAATCTTGTAAATTCTTCGATGCTGGACGGAGGACTAGGGATATCCAGCTGTAAAGTTGCCTCTGGTTTGGGGACATCCCAAAAGAATATCTGCCCTTGTAATGCGAGCTCAACCCTTGACAAAAATGTCAAGCAATTCAGTTCATCGTGCGCTGTGGTGTCATGAATTCTGCAGTGAGCTGAAGATGCAAATTCGGACAGCTGCCTTGGATATAGCTGCAAACTCAACCTCTGCTGGATCTGAAAAACTTCAGACTGCAAACAGCCTTCATGAAGTGACTGACTCAACATACTAACTCAGAAATATTTTTGGTGTTTTCTTGTTTTTTGATTTTTTTGGCTTTTCTGGTTTAACAGGGATCTTGCATATCCCGAATATAGCATTTAAAAGGTCGATTTGACTCAACTTGCTGCAAGGAACTGTTAAGGCGCCCTCCCTAATTTTCTTGCGTGCGGAGGGTAAAAGCTATAAAGTTACTCCTTGAAAATGCAGGCTGATTTGATCTTGATTTAGCTGTTTAGACATTCATCATACGCCCTCCTTCTAGCACCAATTCTGTTGACGTGTCTGAAATCGCATCGCTGCAAACTCCATACGGCCAACGCATAATAGAATAAACTCACTGAGTATCCTGCCCTCTCTTGAAATAAGGGAATCCCTAATGCTATTTTCTACGCTTTGATCAAAGGGGATAACCTCAAGGTTTCTTTTGTCAGGTCTTGACTGCGGGATCTTCAATGGCTTGATGTGTTTATGCTGGAAACACAAGGGGACTTACGATTTGTAACAAGCTAGTCTGCTGTGATTCTCGAATTACGCAATAAAGAGAAAAATGAAAGGGTTAGGAGATCTAAAACTAACAACACGGGTATGCGGGTAGACAGATTCAACATAACCAATTCCTGCTTGGCTAGAATAGCTCACAACCTTGCAGGAACGGTGCAATCTTCAAAGGAACTTGGAAGATTTTCAGATTGGAGACGCACGGCTAAGCACCCAATTCTGGCGCAGCTCAAACGGACACCTGCAATTGAACTAAGCACAATCGAAGGCTCAGGTTAACCACACAAAAGGATACACAATCAGCATATCCTCAGTGGTATGAGCCTGAATCTATCAAATACCTGCACACCCAAAATAGAAAGATCTATCTAAAACGCTCAGAGAAACCATGCAAACAGGATGAAAACAAGACAATAAACACCAAATCAATGTTTATATATTGATTTCAACTGCCTATTACAACAATTTCTGCAACATCTCTATGCTACTGCTAAGATCTAACCTATTCTAACTCTAAAATCTAACTATCTAACCATCTAACCCTTTACAAAAGAAAGGCCTCTGCCTTTTATAGATATTACAATTTTGAATCAGAGGCCAGGGTGGACTGCATCCAAGGGTCCTGATTTGCCTTCCAGAAGCTGACAGCTTTAACCCATGCCCATTAAATTCTCAGTTATCCAACCAACAAATATCTCAACTACCAACCACTTTTGGCTTTAATTCAGGTTTATCCGGTCTTCTTGGTGGTTGGGAATAGTTATCCACAAAAATATCTTGCACGGGACCCATAGGCAGTTTACAATAAAGCAGTTTCAGCTTTTTAGGAATTGAATTCCTTGAATTAAATCCAGTTGTGCACTTTCTTGAGAATGCATAGACTGAGTGTTCTTTTGCCTTTTGCCTCCAATTTCGCCGGTGGACTTCATCTTTGTTCAACGGCACGGTTCCCACTGCTCGGTTGTTCTCGCGCTCTTGCATCTTTTCTTTTCCAATCTTTAGCGCCTGGCTTTGGATTGCGATCCTTCCTTGATTTGCGTTTGAGGTTTTTTTTTCTCCTGGTTCTTCGATGACGTCCTGCGATCAATCAACCAATTTATTTCATTGAATCAATTTGAAAAATTAAATAATTTAATTTAACAAACATTAAATTTAATTACGACGTCTAGCTTGAGAAGCTCTTTGTGAGATGTATCTTGAAAATGCTTCTCCTTTCTCTTCGAATGTGAAATCTGATCCTTGGTCGATTTACTTCTGCATGATTTTACCTTTAGAGTCTTGGGCGCTTTGAATGGGTTTATGGCACGATTCTGGAGGTCTGGAGAACTTCCTCAAATTTTAAAACTCTAACCCTCATGCTTTTCTGGTGAATTTTGGAGAACTTAGACGCTATTGAAATTTCATCACATTCTCCAATTTAGCCCCCCAGGGTCTGAAATTGGCGTTTTAAGTGAAATTTCAGACCATCTGGGGATTTTTGCAACTCTTCCAAATATTAAATTTCGGCCCCATGATCCGAAATTGATGTTTTGGACGAAATTCAGAGCTCTTGGGGTTTTGTACAAACTTTTTAAGCATTTTTGGACCTAAAGCACCCTTTTGGGAAATTTCGGATTGTTTGAACTTTTTGCAACTTTATCATTTTCGGACCTCTTGGCGTTTTGGAATTTCGTGATTTTAATGCCAAATTCGGAGCTTAAGGTGCCTTTTACAACTTGTCCAGAATTTTAGACCATTTAACGTTTTTGTGAATCTTTGAAGTGAAGTTCGGATTTTTTGGAGGTTTTAACGTTTTGGTGCCCAAGGTATTTTTCGCGATTTTAACCTTCTGGAGCTTTCAGCATTTTGAAGCATATTTTGCGAAATTTTAAACAAATTTCGGAGCTCCCAGCATTTTGCAACCTTGGAGATATTTTCGGAGCATTCATACTATTTGCAAGTTTGATGGGTTTTTAAAATTTCGGGGTTGGGGTCCGAAAATGGGTGTCTAAGGCGAACTTCGGACCTGGAGGAGCCTTGCAAGATTTCATGTTTTCACATTCCGCCCCTAGGGTCCGAAAATGAGGATTTTAAGGCGAATTTCGGACATAGAGGGTTTTTACACATTTCGGAGCTTCAACGCCTCTTGTGATTTGCCATTATTTCAAATTTCGAAGCAAAGGTGCTTTAGCGAATTGGAGACTTTCGCCAATTTATAGCAAACTCCGGATCCTTAAGCGTCCTTCGCGATTTTGAAGATTTCGGAGTGTTAGCACACTTTTCTGCCTTTGCGATTTTGGATTTTTCGCGCTTTGATGCCCAAAGGCATTTTCGGACCATAAGGCATATTTCGTAATTTTCAGAAGAATTTCGGACCTATAAATGCGTTTTGCAAATTTAGAAGAAACTTAGAATTTCGGCCCTAGGGTTTGAAATTGATGTTTTAAGTGAAATTTGGACCTAAAGGCACTTTTGCAACATTTAACTTTTTCGGACTTCCAGCCAGTTTTGTCAGCTTTTTCACTTTTTGGCCTAGGGTCCGAAATTGGGCATTTTGGGCGATTTTATACGTTTTCTCAAGAAGTGCGAGCTTGGGCACTTGGGCAAGTTTGTCCAAATCTCCCCGGAGGATCATTTAATGGAATATAACATTTAAGTTTAAGTGATATTTCCTTATATCCTTTCTTATACTTTAAGTTATATTCCATATATACTTTCAGGATGTTTGAGAGTGGTTTCAGACCTCCAGGAGTTATATTGCAAATTCTAGTTTTTGGAGGTTTCCTCAGTTTTTCAGAGTTAGCCAAATTTCAGGATCAGGAAATTCCAGACTTAGCCAAATTTCAGGGTCAGGACAGAAAGGCACAAACTGGGGGGGGTCCCCTGTCTAAGACGGGGATGGGTGTGCGATTCGCACAACAGTTATCCAATCAGACTGTAAGTTTTGTGGCTACGATTGGATTTTGCTGTTGTTGCTCTATTAAAGATTTGAGGCTATATTCATATCTAAATTACAAAAATTCTATTTAAATCTGAAATTTAATGATTTTCAGTGTAATTTGGTGAATAAATTGAAATCAATTTCATGCAAATTGT
Organism: Cryptomeria japonica; assembly: GCF_030272615.1. NCBI lineage: Eukaryota > Viridiplantae > Streptophyta > Pinopsida > Cupressales > Cupressaceae > Cryptomeria > Cryptomeria japonica. The sequence continues at coordinate 125,968,155 of NC_081410.1, forward strand.
ATGTTGAATTTCTATGGTTCATTTGTTCAAATTTCTGGAATAAATATCCCTAGGGGGATATTTCAATATGACACTCATTCTAAACACAATCAACATTCAAGGGCAAACATAGCAAGTCTTAAAATACTTTACTCTTTCCTACAAATTCTAATGCCCTAAAGAAGTTCAGACCTCTTATAGGATTTGAAAAACTATTGCTGTTTCAACTTCAATCTTTTCCATTTAAATGAACACAAAGAGATACAAATGAGAAGTTTTCAGTCCCAACTTTGGTTCTTGTACAACATTAATCAGCTACAGCTTCAAATAATTGTTCTCAAGTTTATTGGATTTCATAATAAGAATCACAACTTGCAATTCAAGATTGAAACATGATAGCTCTCTTACACTTTGCTCATTTTTTCCTCGTGAACTATTATTCTTGCATCCTTTGTTACACAAGGCCTTATTTATATCCTTTACCCTAAAATGGTGAGATTGAGTGCATGATCCATAAAATTATGAAGGTGGGAATCATTTGGCCAAGTCAGAAATCCTTTGCTTTACTAATGGTCTGGATTTGTAAGAAAGACCCTTCGTGGCACATTTCCCCAAATAATTGAGAGTTGAACAAGGTCACCAAAATAGGATGAATTTTAAGTTTCTTATTTTTGTTCTAAGAAATTATTGGATGAATTACAAGGAGTCCAATTCATTAATAGGTTGCCATATCAAGAGTGAGGATGAACATATGTGATGTCCCCATATTGTCAAATAGTAATAATCTGTATTTGAATATGCTTATGTATTAATTATGTAAATATGAGTTATTTGTTCATTCAAATTAAAGATTCAAATGAACTGCGTAATAATGAATTGATTATTATATGATAATAATATTCCTTAACATACCAATGAAATCAGAAATAAATAAAATAATAAATTAAATCCAAGAATATAAATACACTTTTAATAGTAATTATTTTATTAATAATTTTATATTGATTAATTAAATAAGAATAATTATTATCAATTATTAATGACATTATTATCGAATCATTATGATTATTATGTTATTAATATTATTAATGTTCAAAATTGTTAGGAATGAGTGTGACTGCCGCCGATTAAGGAAAAAGGAAAGGCTTTCCACCACCAACGAAGGTAAATAAATAGCTTCCATGATATGTGAAGAGGACAGGAACATGAAGTTAGGAAAAAGGCATTGAATGATAAGGAAAGAAAAGTAGCGATCGATGGATATAAGCAGACTGCTGTATCTTGCTACCATCAGTATGTTTTATTCATAAATTGTTATAGTATCAATGCTTCTTTCTGAGAACCGTTCTGCAGTTATATATTTATAATAATGTCTGAAAAATAAATAAAAGAAGGATATATATATATAATGTCTTGATCAGAAAAATAATAATATTAGATTGTAAAATCAGAAAGAATTCTTAAATAAACATTAAAGAGAATATGTATATAATATTCATTCTTGCTACTACTATCAGTATTTAAGAAGATGGGATTGAGTTGTTTCCAAGAGGGGCAGTCTAAATCCAGCCATTAGGATGATTCCCAAGATAGGATAAGGATCAGCATCCCGTAAAGTTTGAGGGAGCCTATTGAGTTTGGTATCTAAGCGCTTGGCAACATAGTCATCTCCTTCGTCCATAAAATGTAATATCCCCAACAATTTTTTCAATTTGTTTCTAGTTACAATCACAACAAGAACCCGTTAAGGTTAGGAAATCAAAATACAATAATGCTGAAGTTGTAACCCTTCCACTTTCTGATCACCAAGTGCCCAATATGGGAAGGTGAGAGCATACGGTGTTGAGGGGATCGTTAGCTTCAAATAACTGGAAATAATACAATGCTCGGGTGGCAAGCCAACCCCTTCCACTTTTCAGCGGGATATGGAGAATATTGAAGATCACTTGGCTGTAAACCAGCCAAGGATAATACAAGAAACTGAAGAACACTCACTCTATCGCTTATGCAGCGGGAGGACTAGAATGAAATTTACTATCAACTCCACTGCTTATTCAACAGGAGGACAACATTACAATCAACTCAACCACTTATGCAGCGGGAGGACAGTATTACAAAATATTCAAAATAGGCGACTAAGCCAGCCTCTTCCACTTACGTAGTGGGACTACAAGCAATAATCCAAAAGATAGCCGTTAGTACTACTAACTAGCTTTACAATGCACATTATGGACTATCAATACATGAAATATCACTATCCCAAAGATAGGCGGCATAGCCAGCCTCTTCCACTTATGCAGTGGGACTAAGAAGTAACATAACTTTGTTGTTGGTACTACTAATCAACATTACAAATCACATAGAATGAAGAATCGAGTGCTGATAACAAGTCCAACAGATGCAACAATAATAGATAATCACTCTCAAACCAACTTAGACTACTCACACCAAAAATCTCTTCTAACACACAACTATAAAATTCTGAAAATCAATAACGCGCATAGAAAACACGCAGACCAGCAAGCTACGAACACCCCAAAATACTCATAACTTCTCCAAATCAACTCCGAATGACACAAAAACATAAGAAAATGAAATCTATGACTAAGGTGCACCGCGAACACCACAAACAACCAACACGCAACCCAAGGCAGCCAAGAGATGGTACGACCCAGCTGGAAAGTTTGATTTTCTGCCCAAAATCAGAAAGAACACCAAAAGAAACGCCAAGGTAGAAGAATGATCGCCCTCCAGATACGCTTCCAACGAGCTATTACCCAGAATAATCGATTGCACAGGCAGGGAGATACAATTGAATCTTCGCTTCAGCCACACCAAAAACCAGCAACACTGAAATCCACACCACACTGAAAATCTGAAAATGCACACTAAAATCGAATTACACATTCAAAAGATCCAATCACAACTAGGAGTGATGTCTCACACTCGAAGTCTGTCAAGAGCCCTAGGAGATATTCACCCTCGAAGATTGTTTGGAGTTAATCTGACAGCATAACGGTGTAAATTGTTTGAGATACCAAAATGAGAGCCCAAGTCACTTATTTATAACTTTTTGTCTGCCAAATTCAAATTCAAATGCAATCCAAATACGCCCAAACCAAATGCCATTCCATTTCATCCACATTTGGCATTGCATTTCATTTCATTTCCTTGCACAAGTTCATCCAATTCACATTCACCCAAAATCGCCCTTTTTAATAAATATAAGTGTCATAAAATAAAGTGTAAAGTGGGCGCCCAACTGTGACTTCCAAATAAAAAATATTGCTAAGGCAATATACTTAGAAAATCGCCCCATTTGCCTTGAGTTATAATTTAATTATTAACACCATGACGACCCACTTGAAGTCATATGCAAATTTTGCCCAAATAGACTTAGGATAAAATTCATATTTTCTCCCTTCCTAAGTCGTCCATTCATAAAATAATCAAATATTAATACCTCATACCTAAGGTCTTAATATATTAAAAATACCTTCTCCTCAAATATTCATTATTGCCAAATTGAGTCGGAGACTGAAGTGTTGGAAATCACCAAAACTGAACTGAGTTGGGGCTCTGAACTGAACTGCTAAAAACAGTCATTTGAGTGAATACAGGATCCTGCCAAAATACTACTACTAGAAATAGCCACTGAGTTGAGATACAGAATCCCTTGCCAAGAATAGCACCAAAAAATGCTAAAAGACCAACTGCTCAAATTGACCTACCGAAAATAGCCATCTGAACAGGCCTGCTGACATCCTGCTAAAAATAGTACTTACTAAAAATAACATACTGCTAAAAATATTAAGTGTTTCCAAAGTGATTTTAACCACATTCTGAGCAGTTGTCACACTTATTAAAAATAGTAAGTCTGGAAAAAGTCACCTGATGCAGATGCATGTCGAACCATCCTGAAGCTCTCTGAAAACCCAAAAGGAATCCAGAATCCAAACTGTCAAAATCCCACATATACCCCTTGAAAACACCAAAGAATCCTCCTAGAAAATAGGAAACCCTAATTTCTGCTCCCGACTAGCCTACGGGCCTTCGAATTAGGCTTGGTCGGCTGCAAATAGGTATGTGCACCTTTGGATTTTATAATGTTTAGACTTCTCTTGGATTCAAGTGCAATTCCAACACCAAATGCACCATTGTATGGATTTGACAATCCATGGTGAATTGCTTATTACAGTGGCCTTAAATGCACACCATTACATTAGATTTCATAAAACATTTTATCTTTGGATAGGTGTGTGCTTCAGCTCCAAAGAAATCCTATAAATTCAACCTTGAACTTAGGTTTGAAATTTTGAATTCATCATTGACCAGACAAACCCCTGCTCCAGCCATTTGCACCTATATATATGACTTCTTGTTTCTAGCTTCAAATATTGCTTCTTTATTCAAATGTGTGCTCCATTATAAAATTGGACTTTGAAATCATCTTGAATATCTTTCTTAGGCATGTGCATTGTTTACTCTTCTTCTTGATAAAACTGATACTTGAATAGACTAATAAAATATATCTTTATTCACAAATGAATCTCTTACAAAAGTATACTAAAAGATAATCAGCCAAGCACAGTTACAAGATTCGGACTCGCCTCGGACTTGGCAAGCTGATTTTTGACTTGGACTCGAACTTGATGCCCGAACTCAGCAAAGACTCGGCAAATAGAAAAACCCAAGAAATTCAAAGATTTTTAACGATTTTAAACTTGTTTCATGTATTTTTTAATAAATAAATCTCAAAGACACAATAATCTCATCAAATAGAAGCTACTTTGAACACATACACAAGTTTACATTCATCACATAAGTATAAATGCAAATTTTAGGCTTGAGCTGAAGGAAATAAACTAAACTAAATAGCACATCAGAAATATAGATAGTGTCAAATGTCTACAAAATTCATGTACTATGAAATCCATGTCATCAAAAGTTCAAAATATATATCAACATAAAAGCTAGACCCTAGAAGTCTAAGGCTCAGAGGATTCAATATCAGTGATCGCTCAACTCCGCAATTCGAGGCCCAATGTTCATGTTCACACTACCACAAAACACTACTTCCAGATCCAGGAAATGGAGGCTGAGGATTTGAAGAACCCTCTCCACCAATGGCTGCCATTTCTTCCATTTGCTTCCTTTTTAATTCGTTTTTCTCTTTAAATTCCTGTAATTGAGCTTGCACTTCACATATAGCCTCAAGGGGTTCTTTTTTGCATGGGTTAGCATCATGGCATTCTATTTGTGCAATGTGATATTTTAACCAGTTAATACCTCCCCCATTATATTTTGTTTTGCAATAGATACATGTTACTTCTCCTTTTTTTGATCCAGAGATGCCATGTTTCCAAGCCTTCTCTTGTCTAACTTGGGCACCACTTCCACTGCTGGTAGGCTGAGACATTATGCTACAATATCTTATAAATGAAAAAAATCAGCATAATGTCTCTTATTCTAATTAAGTTAAACTTAAAAATAAATAATAGAAAGAAAAATCAAAACTAGGGTTTCAAGTTCAACTTTCATACTTTTTCTATCAATATAAAATAAAACAAAAACAAAACAAATGTACAAAAAAATGGAAAATATGAAAGTAAGAAAAATAACAAAATAACAAAAAATGGTACTTGCCTCTATAAATTTGCGAGAAACCTCTTCCAAATCCTTCTTTAACACCTTTAAATGCTTGAATGCAAGCTACAAACTTGCACAAACAATCAACAACCCTTATCCCTTCTTCAATCTATCTGCTGGTCTGCTCTTCAATGCCTCCATTTTTTTGCTCAAAGCCCTCTTTTTCTCCCCTCCTTGTGTTTGCAAACAACAAAAATGACTTTTTAGGGTGGGAGACAAAACATATTAACCTTTTGTTTTATTTAAAACAAAGTTTTTTTTTTTCTTTTTCACTTTTTACATGTTGACTGGGCGACAAAGTCTAGCCCACGGGACTTGGCGAGTCTGCCAAAACTCAGTCAGATTTGGCCGAGTCCGAGTCTAGAGGCCATTGGCCTCGGTGAGGATGACCCACCTCGAGACTCAACGAATCTTGCCCAGACTCGCAGAGTCTTGTAACACTGGTCATCAAACTAGTTTCCCTGACTATGTAAAGGCTATTTAAATAATCTAATGGTTGCCAAGTAAAACACAAATGTCTATTGACTCTTATAACCACCTGAAAGCTAACAAACAAATATATAGTTAGATAAAAGTATATCAATCAAACTCATTACAAAGCATTATATGCTAACGACATCATCCCACCAAGAAAAGTAGTCTTCCAAAGGATAAAGAAATGAGTAATCAAGTCTCCCAAACTTGTAATGGTATGGTAGAGTAAGGATGACCTTGCTGCTAATGCTTGTTGCAAGCAGCCAAAACAGCCTAATTATAACCTAATCATTCCACGGCTAGAGTGTTCCACAATGAAAGAGGAATAGAGATCTAGATTGGTTGTTTCATCTGGCAATAGAAAAGAAAATTGACAAAGGAAACTATATCATCAATAGAATGAAATGTACGTGGAACATTAGTAGAACTAGGATAGCCAAAACATAGGCTAGTAGATGGAGAATGTGGTTGCCACTAGCCATACAATTTAATGAACTATAGTTGAGCACCAAACAAACAAGGAACCCAATCTAACTGCAAACTGGAGTCTGAAAATGTTGCAACCAATTGAACACCAAACCCAAGCAATACAATAGGCACTTCAGAAACACTTTGATCATGAAAAAGTTTTTGGTATTCCGATATTCCATGGATGCACATTCATCCAACTCATGAATTTTTATTTTACCATCACAGACTGAGAAAGATCTTATTGTAAAGTGTTGTAGGGTTGCAACAAAAGAACTAATTACTTTTCAGCATGATATATAGAATGTACATTAGAATTTAAGGATTAAACTTCCCCCTGGATAGACCACACACTAAAATTTCTTGGAAGAGGTTGTATGTCATGTCCCCTCTTTAGTATGACATGAAACTTTACGTGGATTTACCTATTCCAGACTCTCGTAGGCAGATGGTTGTGATGAGAGAGTCATTTTGGCGTTTATTTGGTGATTGGATGGCTCATTATGCTCTTGGAGACATTATATTTATTATTACTTTTTATTTGGGGCCAAAATGTTATTGAGGTGCACTTTTTATTTTATGAAGTAACTTTTTATCTAAAAAGTGCAATGAGGCTTCTAGAAGATTCTATTATGGATACTTCTAGAAAGTCATGTATACTTCTAGAAAGACTAAGAGGCTTCTAGAAGATTCTATTATGGATACTTCTAGAAAGTTATGGATACTTCTAGAAAGACTAAGAGGCTTCTAGAAGATTCTATTATGTGTATAAATAGACCCCATGGGTCTCTTATTTGGCATCGAAGTCTATTTTCTCTAGTGCATCTACTTGAGCATTTGTGGAGCTTGAAGGTCTGCAAATATCATTGATCTTTGGGAACGATAACTCCCTTAGATTAGCATAACTGAGGAAGTGAAATATCTTCTGAAGGGTTGCGTTATTGGAGATGGTACTCAGCCATTTCATGTTGGATTTCAATTGAAGGTTGATTTGAGGGCTTGTATTTGGTGAATAAGGGTTTTGAATTCATCCCAGCTCAAAATTTGGTACTGCAGCCGCACAGTACGACCCAAGTACGGCCTGCAGCAGGGACAGTACGGTAGTGACAGCAGGGCATTCTTGGGACAGTCTAGTCCTCCTTTCATCAGCATTTCATAATCGGAGTTCAAGGAGCGATTTCCAGGTTCCATTGCATGGTTTTTGTTGTCAATTTTTATGATAGAAGTGCACAGTTATAACAGTCATATATGTATTCAGAAAACAGTCCATTGTAATCAGACATTGCTATCTTGTAGTTGGATTGATATAGTAGAAAAGGTGCATTGCAAGGTCATTGTTCATGTGTGATAGTTTATACATTCTCGTCATAAAATTAGTGCTCATGTGTAAGAGTTTGTAACAGTCATACATTTTTTTTAGAAAATTAGTCTACTGAACAATGCAATCAGAATTTGGGAAATTCATGATATATTAGCATTGAAGTCCTTGCATGAATATTTAGAGTTTCATTATTGTTTATTGTGTTACATTTCAATATTGGTATTGTTATCTCAATTGTACTTGACGCTCAAAACAACTATCATATTGAAACACTACATCACAAACAAAACAATTCAGTGCATGCCAAGTGTTTGACAAATTGTCTCAGTTCAGATTTGGGGTTTATTAGTGGCCTTTATAGTAAGGGTCATTACATTGTACTAGATCAGAGAGATGATCAAGCCATACAACAACAAAAGAAATAGCTAGAGCATATAACAAAATAATTTGCATCCTAAATATCATATATGGCAGAAATTGAAATTTGAAAATATGTTGGGCACATCATACAGTGAAGGAAGAAGTACAATAGCCAACACGTTGTATGGCTTTTTTTTGAAGTTGTATGACAACTTCAAATAGAGACTGTACAATGTCAAAAGAAGTTGCACATGGTTGTATGATAATAAAGGACATTGAGATATTATTTAAACTTTAACAAATGAGTTTTTAATTTTTCCTTTATTGTATGGCTTATTCTCACATGTTGATCACTAAGATACAATATTAGTCATAGTGTTTCGAAGTTTGAGAATACTTTGTAACATAGTAATATATCCACTTCTTTAATTAGTACAATAGTTTGAAGTGAATTTTTTCAAATGGCTACTAATTCATTATCATACTTGCATTTGCATTTGAGTGGCAGCATTCATTATCCTAGCATGTTGCAACTTGGCTCTTGCTTCACAGAGTCTTGATTTTTCTATGCATGGCTCTGAGTACACATCTTCTTTATTTGAGCTCAAGTAACAACCAATACCTTGTTATGCCTTTCTACATCAATAATGTTCATGTTGGCCTTTTTGCTTTGAACATCTGGTGATGATCTCTAGGTCCACACCATTTGCATAGTAATTCCACTTTGTTCTAGTTTTTATGGCTACCTCTTGCGAAACGTCCCCATTCATCACATTGTCGATGTTGTATAATGGAAAAACCTCTGGAATTGTATTGTATCTTATTCCGACCTCCCTCTCTTTGATTTTGATTGCTACTTGAAGATGTTTCATGTTATCCTATGACTTCAATGGAGTGCTTGATGGAGTAGGCTACTCTCCTTGTGTGAAAAGCACTTGTGTGCTCCTATTCTTTAGCTTGTATGAGCAATCTTTTATGGAATGACTCAAAACTCGACAAATGTCAGAAAATTTTCTTGGCTAGTTTCTTTCTTCGCCTTCAATTCTTTCATCATTTACAGAATGTCTCTTCTTAATGCTTGTATTGTTCCTACTTCATTGTCACTACTTCTACCTAATCCATCATCCTGAACCATTTTTTAAGATTGTGAGGACATCTTGTATTTTCTTTCTATATCCATTGCTTTATATATGCTTTGGCATATGATGACGATAGTACAACTCATTTTTTTACTTAATGAAGGAATATGACTTTCAATAAACCATCTTTTCTTTTAACTATTAACAAGTTCCTTTTCTAAATTTACAAGTAATTCTTTGATCCTACAATTATAAGCTCTTACATTTGCATGCTTACCTTGTCTTGTTTGTAATTTATGCTATGATTTTATTATGATCCTGTAATGTTCCCTTGCCAATGTACGACAATATTGAGAGCGTGTGGGTGTGACCGTACGGTGAAGGTGAGGGCGAACGGTGGAGGAATGACGTACGGTGGGAGGTAAGGCGTATAGTGGGGTGTATGGTTACGGTGGGAGGTAAGGCGTACGGTGGAGGAATGGCGTACGGTGGGGGTATGGCGTACGGTGGGAGGTAAGGCGTACGATGGGCGTATGGTGGGAGGTAAGGCGTACGATGGAGGTATGGCGTACGGTGGGAGGTAAGGCGTATGGTAGGTGTATGGTGGGCGTACGGTGGGAGGTAAGGCATACAGTAGGTGTACGGTGGGCGTACGGTGGGAGGTAAGGCGTATGGTGTGCTCTAGTGAATGTGCGGTGAAGGGTTGATCTTCCGTAAGCAATAAATTCTGAATGTATCGGATTAACAAATATGCAACTGGAGTGATAAACAATGATGAGATTCAAGATTTGCCAAATCCGGAATGAGTACAAATAAACAGAATAGGGTGAGGGGTGAATCTCACCGAAACTGCAAATACCAAATAGGGAGGGTCTTTCACCTCCGAAATGGCGGATACCAGATTTCCAACAGGAACTCGCACAAGAGAGAACAAAATATCAAAATTCGCATACCCACAATAATGACTAACATGGCCATATATATGGGCTCCAAGAAACTTCCCGAAGGGTTACAAACGGGCCGACACAACCAACCGAGACTTGCCTGAACTAATTAAATAAAAGGGCCCGAAAGATTTGTTTATTAAATTTGGGGCCTTACAATAAAGTAATTAGATTTATTATTTAATTATATCGAGGACATCATAGTCCTCGCGGGCCAAAAATTGCTTGCCCTCAAGCAATTGCAGACTTGGATGCCCCAGAATTTGCTCGCCTTCCCAGGTGGCATCCTTGATGGGTAGATTCTTCCAGCGTGCAAGGAACTCCTTGACTATGCATGTTCTCAACCTCTTTTCTTTGACATCGATGATCTCCGCCGGCTCCAGAATTAGTTTGCCTTCTTCGTCGATGGGTGGCAGATCCTTGGACACTGTGATGCACCACTCGACGGCCTTCTTCAAACATGATACGTGGAAAACATTGTGAATCCGACTCCCCTCAGGAAGCTCCAACTCGTAGGCCACTTCACCCACTCTCCGAACCACCCTGTAGGGCCCATAGAAACGCAGCGTCAGCTTCTCCTTACCACTTGTCTTCAAGGAGGATTGTCTGTGCGGTTGAAGTCGGAGGTAAACCAAATCACCAACCTCAAAATTCCGCTCAATCCGGTGTCGGATAGCATACATCTTTTGTTGGTTTTGAGCCCTCTACAAGTTGTCTTTGAGAGATGTTAGGATGTCTAAACTCTCCTGAAGCCAATCTTTGGCCATCGGTGCACGACTGTCTCCCAATGCCAGGTCAACAAATGAAGAAGGTTCATAACCATACAGTTCTTTGAAAGATGGCATGCTTATTGACATGTGAAAAGTGGTGTTGTAACAGTGTTCACCCAAATGTAACCATCGAACCCAAGCCTTCTGTTGAGTTGAGACGTAGTTCTTGAGATAACCCTCCAGCCATTTGTTCACAATCTCGGTCTGTCCATTTGTCTGCGGATGGTAGCTCGTGCTGGGCGACAACGCGGTTCCTGCCAACCGAAATAACTCCATCTGGAAGGTACTCAGAAAACGACTATCCCTGTCACTGACTATGTTTCGCGGTCAACCATGTAGGCAGAACACCTCACGGAAGAACAAATCGGCTACTTGAATTGCTTGATATCCTGTGGGGATGGCAAAATCTGTGCATATTTGGTCAATCGGTCAACTATGACAAAAATGCAATCCTTTCCTTGCACTCTAGGGAGTCCAGTAATGAAATCCATTGAGATGCTATCCCATTTTTGGTCGGGAATTGGCAGAGGTTGCAGAAATCCGACTGGTCGGTTATGCTCAGATTTGTTTTGCTGGCAGGTGGAGCATTCCCTCACATACTGCAGGACGTCGGTCTTAAGCCCCTTCCAATAAAACCTTTCACGAATCTGTCTCTAGGTTTTCAAGTATCTCGGATGTCCAGCCAAAGGAGAATCGTGCAATTCCTTCAGAATCTTTTCCTTCATCTTGGATTCGGGTACTGGATAAATTCTGTCCTTGTAATAAATGATGTCGTCAACCACCTTGTATCGGTCATCTTGCACTTGACCATCCATCAGTTTGCAGGCAAAAGTGTTCTTGGAGTATTCAACCAACAGGTATTCCTTCCAGTCAGCCGAAATTTGAGATAAAGCACATATGGAAGGCCTTCTTGATAGGGCATCAGTGACCATGTTATTCTTCCCCTTCACATATTCAATGTTGAAATCAAACGCCTAGACTTTGCTCACCTATTTTTGTTGTCGTTCATTCAGATCCCTCTGCTCCAAGAAGTATCGCAAGCTGTTGTGGTCTGTTCGCACAACAAACTTTGCCCCGACAAGGTACTGTCGAAACTTCGTTAGTGCGTGTAGGATGGCGAGCATCTCCTTGTCGTAGATGGAATACAACTGCTCAACTCTCGAGAGCTTCTGACTCTCGAATGCAATGGGGTGATGGTCTTGCATCAATACCGCTCCAATGCCTTCCCCCAAGGCATCGCACTCCAGGATAAAAGGGTGAGTGAAGTCTAGTAATGCTAGAACCGGACATGTACTCATAACTTCTTTTAATTTGTTGAAGGTCTGTTGTGCTTGCACATTCCAACGGAAGGATCCTTTCTTTGTCAGATTTGTCAGTGGTACCCCTAGTTGTGAGAATCCTTTTACAAACCTTCTATAATAACTGCACAAACCAAAAAATCCACGCAGCTCTGAAAGAGTCTTGGGTGGAGGCCAATCCAAAATGGCCTGAATCTTCTCTTGGTGAACTTGTACCCCCTGGGCGCTGATGACGTGACCCAAGTACAGGACCTTGGTCATTCCAAATTCACGTTTGGATCTTTTCGGGTATAGTGATTGTGATTCCATAACCCTCAATACTTCATCCAAATGCCCCACGTGTTCCTCCCAGGTCTTGCTATAGATGAGTATGTCATCGAAGAATACCAGTAGGAACTTACGCAGTTGCTTGTTGAAGATGTGGTTCATGCAGGACTGAAAAGTGGTCGGAGCATTGGTTAATCCAAATAGCATGACCAAGAACTCATAGTGTCCGTAATGGCAGCAAAAGGCTGTCTTTTCCACATCTTGCTCCCTCATACGGATCTGATGGTAGCCAGAGCGGAGATCAATTTTGGAGAAATAGATTGCGCCATGTAGTTCGTCCAGGAGCTCATCGATCCTAGGAATAGGGTACCTATTCTTGATAGTCTTCTTGTTTAGTGCACGATAGTCGACACACATTCTGAGAGTTCTGTCCTTCTTCACCAATAACACCGAGGATGCAAAGGGGCTAGAACTGGGCCGGATCCATCCTTTATTGAGGAGTTCCTGGATTGTTTTCTCTATCTCATCTTTGAACTTCTTCGGGTGGTGATAGGGTGTGGTGATAACGGGTTTTGCTCCTTCCTCCAACTCGATGGTGTGCTCAAACCCTCAGTGTGGGGGTATACCAGGTGGAATATCAGCAAAGACCAAACTATGCTCCTCCAGAACCGACTAAAGTCCCTCATCCTGGTAGTAAGTCGGTTGCTCTTTCATAGGTTTAGTTGAGATCAAGCAATGTGCTGCCCAGACTACTTCATCATGTTTGAAGATGGCTTCCATCCTTTTGGCAGAAATCTCCCTCGGGCCGCCATTCGACATTCCCCTGAGAACCACTTTCTTACCATCCACCTCGAATGAGAACTCCATCCTTTTGAAGCTCTGCGTGTATTGGTCGAGGGTTTCCATCCATTGAATGCCCAATATGACATCCATGTCATCCAGATCTACAACAAAGAAATCATCGGTCACCGTGTAATTTCCCATGGTGATACTCAGTTGTGGAACCAAGTGAGTGCATGATAGGAGATTGCCTCCTGCGACCTTGACATCGAACCCTTCATGCTCCTTTGTACACAAACCCCTTCGGGTGACGAGTGATGAGTTTATGAAGTTGAGCGAGGCCCCACTGTCGAGCATAACAAGAACTCGTTGCCCTTGGAGTGCACCACGTACTCTAAATACACTGCACCTTGGGGTACCAGTGTGGCAATGATGCCACCCCTCCGTACCAATGTGGAGATTCTCTCCCCCAGACTGGCAGATTCTTCCCTTGGGGTTTCGCTTTCCTCATGCTCCTCTTCTCCATCGGACATCACTTCAATAAAGTGAATCTTTCCTTTGCCCAAACATCGGTGTCGTGGTTCCCATGGTTCCTTGCAGGTGAAATAAAGCTTCTTCCTTCTGAGCTCCTATCTTGTGGCTTCATCAAGTGATGACCCCTTCGCAAAGGGTTTATCATCCTTCTCCCTCGGAACGAAAAGTGGTTTGGTATGTGCAAAATTTCTTGAAGAGGAGGATGTTGCCATGTTACGAGCCTTTTTAATTGCCTCCGTGAGCGTGCTAGGGTTGAACACTTTCACCCAACCTTTCAGTGGTTCCATCAATCTGTCCATGAACAAGACCAGCAATCTCTGCTCTGAGATGTCAGTTACCAACACGGATAGTCTCTGGAATTCTGTGATGTAATTGTCCACAAATCTCGACTGCTTTAGTTGCGTCAACTCCTTGAAATTGAGTTCTGGATCCTTCCCGTCAAATCGATCTATGAGCTTCTCTGTGAATTCGGCATAGGAGGTTATCTGGTCATGACCAAGAGTGACCATTCCATGATGCCACCATTCATGTGCGATCCCTTCCAAGTGGAGTGCTGCAAACTTGATAGCTTCATCTTCAGGCATCGGGTTGAGTTGGAAGTAAGTATCTACTTTCTAAACCCAGGCTCATGTCAAGGTCACTCCGGCCCCATCAAAGGATGACAGGTTGATCTTGCCAACCTTCCGCTTGATGTCATGGTTATAGTGTCCATAATGGCCCCGACTTTTGCCGCCTGAGTATTTCATCTGGAGATCCACATAATCCTTGAAGGATATGTCCCCCTCGAGATTTGCATCCCTCCAATCTTGGTTCAATTGTGCTTGCATCTCCTGAAAGGTGGGCTCTTGTTCCCCGTGTGGCGCTTCTGATTTCTGAGGAAAAGTCGGCATCAATGGCCGTGAATGTGAGCGTTGGACATTTGACCTTCCCGTGACTGAATCATCACCTTGTCCATTATGTTCTCCATTCGTTTTTCCCAAGGCCAATTGTTGTAAGGTTTCCTCCATGATTTGTTGTCGTTGTTCTCCTCTGGTTAGGGTGTCATTGAGCTGAGCTTGGCTTTTGGTTAGCTCCCTTAATAGTGCCATGACTTCTCTTGTAAGATCCTGTGGTTCCCCCATTCGATCGGCTGAACGGTACCTCCTTCAGGTGTACACTTGCATCCACTATACGACAGGTTGGCAAGATCACAAGCTCTGATACCACTGTAATGTTCCCTTGCCAATGTACGACAATATTGAGAGCGTGTGGGTGTGACCGTACGGTGGAGGAATGACGTACGGTGGGAGGTAAGGCGTACGGTGGGGCGTATGGTTACGGTGGGAGGTAAGGCGTACGGTGGAGGAATGGCATACGGTGGGGGTATGGCGTACGGTGGGAGGTAAGGCGTACGATGGGAGGTAAGGCATACGGAGGAGGAATGGCATACGGTGGAGGTATGGCGTACGGTGGGCATACGGTGGGAGGTAATGCGTACGATGGGCGTACAGTGGGAGGTAAGGTGTGCGGTGGAGGAATGGCATACGGTGGGAGGTAAGGCGTATGGTGTGCTCTAGTGAATGTGCGGTGAAGGGTTGATCTTCCATAAGCAATAAATTCTGAATGTATCGGATTAACAAATATGCAACTGGAGTGATAAACAATGATGAGATTCAAGATTTGCCAAATCCGGAACGAGTGCAAATAAACAGAATAGGGTGAGGAGTGAATCTCACCGAAATTGCAAATACCAAATAGGGAGGGTCTTTCACCTCCGAAATGGCGGATACCAAAACTCCAACAAGAATTCGCATAGGAGAGAACAAAATATCAAAATTCACATACCCACAACAATGACTAACATGGCCATATATATGGGCTCCGGGAAACTTCCCGAAGGGTTACAAACGGGCCGACACGACCAACCAAGACTTGCCTTAACTAATTAAATAAAAGGGCCCGAAAGATTTGTTTATTAAATTTGGGGCCTTACAATAAAGCAATTAGATTTATTATTTAATTATATCAGGGACATCACAGATCCTGAAGCAATTTGAATTCTTCTTCAAAGGCCTTTTTTAATTTCTCCCAAGTATTTTGAGAGGTAGGTTCAATCTTTGTTTACCAATCAATGGCTACACCTCACAAGGTGATTAGAAAAGACCGTAGCAAGCAATCCCTCTCATCTTACCCATTTTCTGCCCAAATTGCTTCACAAGTCTTGCAGTGTCTTACAAGATACTTGAATTCATTCCTATAAACTTAGGCAACTTTTGTCTTTCTACACTTGGGCTTAATGGTGGAGTCACCATGGTTTTACCTTGATGCAAACTTAGTGCCTAGAATCTACTGCTTAGGAAGTTCAGATTTGATCACTCAAGTGCTCCTTCAACACTCTCAAACACATGGGAGTCCTCACCTCTTCTTGTAGCTTCAGTGTCTCACATACTTGTTTGACCATCAATTTCCCTTTTGTGCCCTCGAACTCTTAGCCCTACAATTTTTAGTTTCATTTCTTCTTCTAGTAACAACTCTATGCTGGTGAAGAAGTCTTTCAACTCCATCTCCCAATGAAAAATTTCCTAATCTAGAGGAGGTTGCAGTGATTCTTCTTACCAGACTTGATTTGCAAGGTTGACCCACACTTTATCCAATAATGGAAGATGTCATGCTATTTAATGCCACCCACTCTTCCTTGGTGTGATTATTCTTTATGGGTTGAATGTTTTGTCTCTCTAGACTACAACTTCTACTTAAGCTCCTTCTTTGACTTTTACTTTGAGACAGACATCAGCTTGGGATTTGCACAACTTGAATCCCTTTGACTACCTCTCATACTCTTCTTCTTTCTTCCCTTTGCTCTACCAATATTAGATATTGTTTGATCTCTTGATCCTAACCACCTTGTGGCCGCTTCCTACCTTTATATGGGGTGTAAGGGAATAAATATCTTGAATCAGAACCAATTTCTTTAAGGTGAAAGCACCAATATTTACTCTTCTTTCTAATAAAACTAATACTTGAAATAATAAACTAATAGAGCAATAAAATATAACTTTAATCACACACATAGATCTTACAAAAGTAGGCCAAAGATGATTAACCAAGGATTAGACCATTTTCCTTGACTATGCAAAGGTATTTAAAGAACCTAACAGCTGCCAAATAGAACACAACTGTATACCAGCTAACTCTTATAACTTCCCAAAAGCCGACAAACATATACATAGTCTGTTACAATCATTTAATAAAACATAATAAAGGCATTGCATGCTAACCACATGCATCACATTATACGTGCCTTTCTATATATAATTTCAAATCTTTTGA
Organism: Cryptomeria japonica; assembly: GCF_030272615.1. Lineage (NCBI taxonomy): Eukaryota > Viridiplantae > Streptophyta > Pinopsida > Cupressales > Cupressaceae > Cryptomeria > Cryptomeria japonica. Next base: position 125,985,387 of record NC_081410.1, read on the forward strand.
ACCTCATGTGTATAGGTGCATTTTCTGGCGCAGGCCCATACCTGAAACCCATGTGTTGGACATGATTTTGGATAAAGTGTTGTTTCTTTTATTAGGTGCACATATATGGGTTAGGCATGCACCTAAATATTGAACTTTAGCTCTTGAACTGTCTCTCTACATCAGTGCACCCCAATACACAGTTTCAGTTTGATTCAAAACAACACTAATGTCTTGTGAGGTGTGCCCTTCTACCTCAGATGCACGCTTATCAGTGTACAAGTCTTAACTTTGTCAAAAATGACTTCTTGTGAGGTGGGCCCCTAGTAGTCACATTAGCACCTTTGAAAACAAGTTAGATTTTGGGTTTGTACCTATTCATTACGAGGTGTGCACCTATGTGTTGAGTCTAGTATATCCAATCCTTATTCTCAATTGTTCACTTCATCTTCTCACTTCACCAATTATCTAAACTCCAAACCATCTCTTTTGAATCTGGTTCCTTCCATTATGATGTGACTTTGAGATGATACTTACCAACCTTTCCAACAGAAACCTCTTCTTTCTAGTATTCTACCATGATGAATGACTTCAAAAACTTTGTTTCATGATCCTACGGACATATAAAAGAACAAAGAACAACATGAGAAAGCAAAGAAAAAGAGCCCTGAAACATGTTTTGCACTTAGGAAAATGACACATGTAAATTAAAACTTGACTCAATACAAAAATTGTGCATTGGTACAACAGCTTTGTAAATGACAAGGTTCACATAGTTTGCAGGAAAAGCAGGGACCAAACAAGCAACCAGAAAGCACGAGTCATCCCACAATGACACACAACCTAGTATGGAACTTTGGCCTGATTACTCGAGTGAGGTGCTGATATTTGCTGAAAAGTTAGCCAGTCATTCATGGTCAAACACAGCCCAAGCAACACTTTCCCACCCTAGAGCAGCCAAGGGTCAAAAATACAATGGGAGAAACCAAGTCTTTTAGAAAGAACAGGAAACCACCGATTGCATATTCAAGAATCTAATTAATGGGATTTGAAGCAGTGGACAACTAAACTAGAACTTTACTAACACTCTTCTAAATTCAGTGTATGGAAACTTGAGAAGCAAAGGAAGTCAGTGCTCTATGTGTAATTGACATCAATTAACGGCTTAAGATCAATCACTGAGTATTGATTTCATTTGGTGCTTAGCACTAAGTCCTGCCAAGCATACTGATAGGAGAAGCTTTGAGTGACTTAGTGAAGTTTCTTCATCTATATTAGGCTAACTGATGAAACTGAAGGACCTTATGAAGGTCAGCAAATTAATTTGATCTCTGGAGAATTTATCAGTGTAACACATCAAGTCTTGAAAGGCTTCCTTTAAAGGCAGGTTATATTGAACTCAATAAAATTTCACTCATATGAGTAGTCAAATGAAAGCTACCATTAACCTTCCAGAAATTAAACTTAATCAACAAAATATATTAAACACAGGCATTCGAACCATACTTGCTAGTTTTGGTTGGACGGATTTTAATCCCTTCGGAAACAAGACTTCCACAAACTGCAGCAAGCTGGGATGGCTTCAACCCAATCAAACATTCGTTTTTGATAGCCATTGCCAACCATAGCTCATTTGCTCCACGGATTTTTGATGCTGTTTCTCCCAATGGGTATAAGAGCTGTGTATTTATATCTAATGCTTGTGCCTCATGTAGAACTTCACCAACCTGTTTCCCATGTGTAATATTTTAGTAAAAGTTGAAAATTAACTCCCATTTAAAGTACAACATAAATACAAATACTAATGAAAAACAAATTATAATGAAAACTAGTTCAAGTTGCAAAAATCATCTTACACTGACTGGTCATGATTGAATCATCATACTTATCTAAAATCATTGTACATAAAATGGGTTCAGGGAATAAAAAAAACTTATGTATTTGATGCTATGCTGAATTGGGCTATCAACATAACCTCATGCAAACAAATCTAAGAATGTATTATGTTTTGCAATAATCTTGCCAGGGATTTCTCAAATGCCTACACAATAAGATGATATTTTATTTTTTTAATTTACTATCACAATTTGCCCATCCTGATGTGTGTCTTCAAGTTCTTGGAAAAGTGATAGTTATCTCTAAAAATTTCCATGATACATGTTTTAATGCAGTGTGGAAATAACAATTGGTTGATATTTAACAGCATAATTAGGAACAGTTAGAACCAGATATAACAGCAACTCCACGAGGCTTATTCCATCTCCAATCAACATGTTCATCCTCCCACCCAACATCAATACATGAACAACTTGGGAAATATTAGCATCAAAGATGTACTCCTGAACCAACATCCTTTGTAGCAATCTTATTATGATAGTTCAGGAATCATTTCAAACTCCCCAAGAATCACAAGTCCAATCCAAGTCCATGATCTGGCAACCAGGCAACTCAAGGAGCTGAACAGGGCACAGACTTGACAAGTCCAATGATGGAATTTGGTCCATACTTGCAAAACTCGGCGAGCAATTCAAAAACTCGCGAGTAATCGCGATCCATAATGCCGCGCGAGTTAATCGCGGAAATACTCGGGGTGATTTTTTTATATACTCGCCGCGATTTTTTTGGCAAATACTCGCCGTTAATGGCCAAAACCCGCCCGAAACGCGGCACAAAATGCGAGAAAAATGCGACTTAAGTCGCAGGCAAAAAAAAAACTGAAGTCTTTATTCCATTTCGCGGCTCGCACGACTCCGGAAGGCAAAAAACGCCACGCGATTTGCAGTAGGGTTTGCATTTGTACGCGCGACCAGGTTTTTACTTGTTTATTCGTGATCTTTTTGTATTGTTTTATTTCGAATACACAGTCATTTTGACTGTGTAATACACAGTCATTTGAAATGACTGTGTATTACACAGTCAAAATGACTGTGTATTGTTTGCATTTGCACGCACGACCAGGTATCTTTTTGTATTGTTTTATTTCGAATGACTAAGACTGTGTAATACACAGTCATTTGAAAATGACTGTGTATTACACAGTCTTAGTCATTTCAAATGACTGTGTAATACACAATCATTAGTAATTACAGTCATTTCAAATGACTGTGTATTACACAGTCATCAGTCATTTGAAATGACTGTGTAATACACAGTCATTTGAAAATGACTGTGTATTACACAGTCACAGTCATTTCAAATTTTCAAATGACTGTGTATTACACAGTCATCATTACACAATCACAGTCATTTCAATTTTCAAATGACTGTGTAATACACAGTCATTTCAAATTTTCAAATGACTGTGTATTACACAGTCATCATTACACAGTCACAGTCATTTCAAATGACTGTGTATTACACAGTCACAGTCATTTCAATTTTCAAATGACTGTGTAATACACAGTCATTTCAAATTTTCAAATGACTGTGTATTACACAGTCATCATTACACAGTCACAGTCATTTCAAATGACTGTGTATTACACAGTCATCAGTCATTTGAAATGATTGTGTAATACACAGTCATTTCCAAATGACTGTGTATTACACAGTCATTTTCAAATGACTGTGTAATACACAGTTATTACAGTCATTTCAAATGAGAAATGACTGTGTATTACACAGTCATTTTTCAAAATTTCAAATGACTGATGACTGTGTAATACATTAATCATTAATGTACATTGTAATTAATGACTGTGTATTACACAGTCAATTGTGAAATACTCATAGTCATTTGAAATGACTGTCAACTGTGTAATGTCAATGTGTATTAAAGTATTTCATTTAAATTTAAATTTGAAGTTAAAAACTTAAAAAAATACACAACCAATTAAAAATTTTAATTTTAGAGAGTCATCTATTAATAGATGACTGTAAATAAAATACAGTTATACAGTCATTGTAATTTTTGGATGTTTGTGATTTTTTTTGGTAACAATGTTATTTATCTCTAAATGTTGCCTCTCTTTTGCTAGGTTCTTTTCCACATCTTTTTGAAAGAAAATGGATTCAGCTTCTACAGTTAAAGTTGGTGGCAAAAAGAGAGACCCTTGTTGGAAACATGGGAGACCAGGTCCAAAACGAGGAGATGTTTTTTGCAACCATTGCAAAAAAATTGTAAAAGGTGGCATTAATAGGTTCAAATATCACCTTGCAAAAATTCAATGCCGAGATACCACAAGCTGTACGGAATGTACTGAAGAGGCTACGAGAGATGCAATAGCAACACTTGAAGCATATGATCAAAGGAAGGCAACAAAAAAGAGAACAGCAGAGGCAATGGCAGCCCCAAGGGCAGATTTGAGTTCCATGGGGTCACATACAGATGTGGGGACATCTGGTTCTTCCCTTGGGCCACGGATACGAGCAAAGGGAACTTTGGACAGCAACATGGAAAACTTCTTTATTCCACGTAACACTCTTGGTGCACAACCTGGATTGCTTGGCACTGCATGGAATAAAGAGGCTCACCAACAAGCCAAGGTGGCGTGTGCTAGATTTTTTATCTACAACGATGTTCCGTTCAATGCTATTTCTAGTCCATCTTGGGACCAATTGGTCACCGCGTTGACTGTGGCAGGTAAGGGGTTCAAATCCCCAAGCCGTTACGAGGTAAGTGGACCGTTATTGCAGGATGAGGTCCAAAACACTCATGCATTAGTGGAAGAGCAAAGGACTATTTGGGAAAAGAATGGCTGCACCATTCTTTCTGATGGATGGACAGATGGTAGGAACAGGACACTCATCAACTTTCTAGTTGCTTCAGGAGGACAGTTAGTATTTTTAAAATCAATTGATGCCTCCAATGAAGTGAAGAATGCGGAGACCTTGTGCAACATGTTGGATGAAGTGGTGATGGATGTGGGAGTGCAGAATGTCATCCAAGTTGTGACTGATAATGCAGCTGCATATGTGGCAGCCGGCAAACTTCTAATGGCTAGACATCCGACATTATTTTGGAGCCCTTGTGCTGCCCATTGTCTTGACTTGCTCCTTGAGGACATAGGGAAACTAAGTTGGGTAAAGAAAGTGGTTGAAGATGGAAGGAATATCACCAAATACATCTACAATCACACATGGGTCCTGAATCTTATGAGAGAGCACACTGAAGGTAAGGATCTTGTGCGGTCGGGGGTCACACGCTTTGCTACCAATTTCCTCACCTTGCAGAGCATACTTGCTACATTGCCCAACCTGAAGCGGATGTTCGTGAGTGAAAGATGGTTGGGGAGTCCTTATGCTACAAAGCCTAAAGCAGAGAAGGTTGTGATTGCCATTTTTGATACTAATTTTGCCAAGATAGTGGAGGAGATCATCAATGTAAGTTTTGAAACTTTAATTGATGATTTATTATTTAATTTTCTAATATTTCAATCTGCTGATTTTGTTAGATTTTTTATATCTAGGTGTCGGAACCGTTGGTGAGGGTGCTACGAATGGTGGATGGGGATCATAACTCCATGGGGTATCTATATGAGGCCATGGATAAGGCCAAAGAGGCGATTCAACACTTGTATGGGTCAAACAAGACCAAGTATGAACCCATATGGCGCATAATTGATTGGAGGTGGAACCATCAACTCCACCAACATATTCATGCTGCTGCCTACTTCTTGAATCCCAAGTTTTTTTACTCTCCGAGTTTCAGAGCAGATGCAGAGGTTAGAATTGGCCTTGACACATGCATTCGGAGATTAGTTGATGATGAGATCCTTTGAGACCTGATACTTGATGAGTTGCAGAGTTATAAGAAGGCCTTAGGGGAATTGTTTTCTTCACCTGATTGCAAACGTAGGAGAGCCACCTTACGACCAGGTAAAAAAAAACATATGTTTAATTTTTACCATTTATTTCTCTCTTTAAGATTATTGAAATCTTTACAAGTTATAAATCACATGTTGTATCCTTGCAGATTTGTGGTGGGAAGATTATGGTGCCACAACGCCTAATCTTCAAAAGCTTGCCATCCGCATATTATCACAGCCTTGTAGTGCTTCTGGTTGTGAGCGCAACTGGAGTGTTTTTGAGAACATCCACACAAAAAAGCGCAATAGGTTGACTCAACAACGCTTGAATGATCTTGTCTATGTGCGGTACAACATTCGATTACATGAGAAGAAGGTGCTAGGGCAAGATTCACATGAAGCACTTGACTTGGATGACATTGATCCATATGCAGCAGAATGGGTTGCTTCTCCTGATGATGTTGATAATGATTTGGATCCATTCCTTACTAATGAGCAGCTGAGTGAGTTGGAGAGGGCAGGAGAGGAATGGGATGCGGAAGTGGCAACACGTGAGGAGGAGCAGGAGGTTGATCATGCAGCAGAGGCACCTGTTAGTGTTGAGGATGTTGCCACTACTTCAGCACCACCCACCCAGCGGCCACAATCTGTTTTGAGCTTTAGTCGTAGATGCAATTTATGATTTCTTATTTTCATTGATACCAAACTTTGAACTTGATATGTAATCAGAATTTCAGAGGTTCTTGTTTTGTGGTCTATGACTCTATAACTCTATGAGACTGTCACTATGATACGTTGATATGTATTGAACTCTTATACATATGTTGCACTTGGTTTTTGGTTTATGCTATGATACTTGCATTTGTTGCTATGTATTACCAAAAAAATTTGATTTATATATCATGGAAATCATATATGTTATACAAATTTGGTGTAAATGTGTGCTTTTGAATTATATATAAAAAAAAAATGTATTTTCAAATGTTCGATAAAGTTGCCGAGTTTTGCCGAGTTTTTTGCCGAGTTTTGGCGAGTCCCAAGTTTTTAAAATTTTTTGGCCTTGCCGAGTTATTGCAAAATCCGAGTTTTTCAAGCTTGATTTGGTCATCACTCCAAAGACATGAATCTAGAAAAAATACTCAAACCTGTTTTTTTCGCTCTTGGCCATGAGTTTCTTTTGCAATGAGGAATAGTTATGTTTGATATTTCAGATTTTACGCTTGTTCACTTGGTTTTCAGCATGTTTTTAAGATTCTCACCTGTGTAAAAGGGTTGAACTTTCTTATATAAAATTCCCAATATTTTGTAATTTTTTAATTTCCTATATCTTCTTCCAGGCTAGGTCCAAGTCAATTGCAGATTCAGAAGCCATTTCAACTCTTCACCTTGCCAAGTTTGAGTTTGGCCAATAAGATTATGACTTCTTGTTCCATTAGCACCATATTTACAATTCAGTTATAGTAAGGCATGCTTTGTAGTCTGTACAATTATCTCAACCTGTTGTTGGACCCAGTTAGAGCAATAATGCAAATCTCCCAACTCATCCTAGTAACAATTCATTTAAATCTAATGAGCAAACTTATCTTCCTAAATTATTAGCAAAAATAATGGGAAGTACTTCACTGAATTTCTAATTTAAACTTTCAAACTTGTTTTTCCCTATGGGGCGTGAATTTGAAACTCCAAATGAAAATGTGAAGGGATTGAGGCAACTAGTTCTATTGGGAGTGCACATTTTAATTGCCCTTAAAAATTATTAGAAGAATTTCCCAAGGGTCCCTTCGACAAGAAATTCCCTTTGAGAAAAATTGAACCAAACTACAAGCTTAACTTGGGCCAATGAAGGGTATTAGGCTATGGAGATTCCATTTCTATCAACTTGAATTTCAAAGCAGCATTACAAGAGTTTATGCACACCTTCAAGTTGGAGGCAAAGGTGTGGACACATGGAGCAAATTGTCACTCAAAAAAGGGCTAAAGCAAATAGATTGTGGGATTGTAGTGAAGACAAAACATTTATAGCTTCTACTTTTCCATCAAAGGATCCTAATCCTACTAGTATAGAACTTTATAAGAGCCACAACTTCTTCCTTTTCCAGTTCAAGGGCAGCAGAGCCTATGGAGAAATGTAGAATGACGAGTAGCAGTGATGCTGCAAACACAGTAGTAAATTTCTTCAATGTGCAAAACAAATATGAGGTGGATGATGCCATTGACAAATTCTTCTTTTCCGATGCCATTCCATTCCATATGGTTCACTCTCCTTATTATAAGGAAGTTGTGGCAAAGATAATAAGAGAAGGACTATCAAATGTGCAGGACCATCAAATGTGTCACAAGGGAGACAAAATTAAGACAACAATCTTGGGTAAGTTTTTTTCTAAAATTAATATTCTAATGAAAAAAAATAAGGCTACCTAGGTCACCAGTGATGAAACATAGTCATGCAAGGGCAGATGGACATTAGGCATCATCCACTCATCAAAATCATGGTCATATGTAGAAAGGACCCTTCCTCATGAATCAAGACTATTGATTTTCAAGACAACACAAAAATACTAATTGTCTTAAATCCAAATAAAATTTATGCTCGAGGTATAGGGAATTGGTACTAGTACAACATGTTCAGGTATTGGTACGACGAGCACTAGTATGGTACCAACAGGAACTGGTATTGTGCCAACATGTACTGGTACGACAGGTATTGGTACAGTGCCAATAGGAACTGGTGCGGTGCCAGCAGGAACTGGTACTATGCCAGCAAGAACTAGTACAGTGCCAACATGTACTGGTATAGTGCCAATAGGAACTGGTACTATGCCAGCAGGAACTGGTATGGTGCCAGCAAGAACTGGTATGGTGCCAACAGGTACTGGTACGGTACCAATAGGAACCAGTACGGTACCAACAGGAACATGTATTGGTACAGTACTAGCAGGTATTGGTATGGTACCAACAGGAACTAGTACGATACTAACATGTATTGGTACGCTAGGTGCCAGTACGGTACCAACAGAGAAAGATGAGGCAGGGGATGTGAGGTGCCAGTACGGTACCTCACAGATGGAGCAAAAAGATAAGAAACTGTTGGAAGCTGCCCACATGGTAAAGAAGGCATGGGAACGGCAGCTGCTGGTAGAAAAGAACCTAAGACTTCACACCGAACAACAACTTTCTTCTCTGACCACTACAAGGACGCCTCCTCCCTCTTCTCGGTCCTAGTTTATGTTTTATATTTCAGTTCTTATTGTCTTAGTCGTCTGGGAGACGAATACATTTTGGGAGGGGCTAATGTTAGGGGTAAATAACTTATGTTAGTAAGAATAATAATCATAATTGTGTTTATGTTGTGTTTATGGTTATGTTGCATTGCCGAGAGGTTCTCGTCGGGTAGTTGGGAGTTGGTGACGGATGGCAACTTGGCCAATCGTGTCGTCTTCCAGACGACAAGCAAACATCAAGTAATATTTGGGAAGACTAACGACAAACAACGACTTCGATTGAACAACCCCAACTTCTAGTGTACCTGCCAAATCAAATGGGGGTTTGGGGCAATGCCCCCAACGGGGTCAAGGGGCAACGCCCCTTGCGGGGTCGAAGGGCAGTGCCCCTCGCAGGGTCCTGGGGCAGCGCATCAATTTTTTGCTTTTTTAAGACATTAGGAACAAGGCCAAAGAAGTCAAAATTCTGATCAAGATGCATTCTCCCGTACAGGAATTGTGTTTTCTAACTTGTGCTTCTCTCTTGGTTGTACGATGCATAGGTGTGTGGCTTGAGACTCCCTTCATCCAACTCAAAGCTGATGCCTTCGAGTTTTTGATATATTGCTTCCTTGACCGTACGGTATTCCTCTTGTGGTCGGTATAGATTTCTCTTGGTTGTCGTACCTGTAGCATGGTCGAACGACCTCTCCCTAATTGCATCCCTGTATACCGTACTATGCCTCATGTACGATGTTTGTACGTCTTTCATGTATGTCGTGCGATGTCTCCTATGCCATATCTGTCGTACAGTTTCACCGTACATCATACCCTTTTCTCTATGTAGTTTATGTTGTACGTTGTATAGATCGAATGAATGGACTGCGCCGTACGGATGAGCTACGTCGTATAGAATGGTGCTTTGTCGTGTGTCGTACAAAATGGTGCTCTGTCGTACGTCGTATGGACTCCTTGCCTTGTCGTACGGAATGGTGCTCTGCGCCTGTGCTTCGACCGTGCAATGTACGGTATTTCTCTTCTTCACTTGCACCGTACGGATTCAACTTCCCCTGTGGCTAGATGGGAATGTTCTTTCCCTCTCTCGATTTTGTCCTGCTGTCAAGTCTGCTTCCTCGACTCTCCCTTGACCATACGGATCTCCAACACTCGGCTTCTCTAGTTTGTACGGTGTAGATGGGGCTCTTAGCTTCGTGTGCTAACCTCATCACATCGACGCAACCTGGATCTTCAGGAGCCAACTTGCTCTTGTCTGCTCTGAACCGTACGGCTGATGTGAACTGTTTAGCGTATAGAATTAACTTCTTCGAGGCATCGCCACTAGGCTCTACAACATCCAATTTCAGATCCTCGCCCTATGAATCTTCTTCGTACATCTTAGATACTTCCCCATTCCCACTCGGCGGCCTCTGTTCATACGGTACATGCTCACTTGGTAACTGTCCGTACAACCCAGATACACGGCCGGCGGATGTGCACAGATGAATATCGTACGACGGACTTTGTACTTCCTCAATTTGGCCAATTTGTAGCATGTTACAGTCAGGGTGGGAAACTTCATAATCCTCCATTTGCTAGTGGAATAATCCATTAAGAGAACTCATCTCATCTTCAGAGAAATCTTATAGTTTGAGCACCCCTTCATCGTTGGGTTTCATGCCTTTCCTTCCTCCGTCCATACCTAACTCTCCACCCTCAAACTCGGAGTCTGAGGGTGCCAGTTTTTCACTCACCGCCTGGTTCCTCAAGTCAATGACGTGCTTCCTCCCATCACTCTCGGTCAAGAGTGTGTTTTACTTCCAGTTATGATTTGCCTTGGCGGTAACCAACCATCCCCTCTCGAGGAGTGCATCGTACGCCTTCTTCTGTAACCGGATAACAATAAAGTCCAAGAAAAATTGTTGAGTCCCAATCATTACTTTTTGTGCCATCAATGTTCCCAACGGCTGGATGTCGTGGTAGTTGGCACCTACCAAGTGGAAGGTTGGCGGCCAAAGCTTCGGCTTCCCTAGACATTTCCATGTGTCTTCTGGCAGTACATTTACTCCCGAGCCTCCATCGACAATGGTGTTTGTCAACTTCTTCCCCATTATTTCCATCTCGACGATCGTCGGCTTCCTCCCGATGCTCACCATCAACAACATTGGATCACTGGACTCATTCCCTTTAACTGATGGTTTTCCCGTCAGTTCCTCCTCGTGTGGCTTACATTGGTTCTGGAAGATTGTGTCGTCACTGACTATGTTGGTAATTGCCATTCTCAGTTGCGGCATAGTTTGAAGAAGGTCTGCCACCTTGATGGGTATGGTTGTTTGTAGCACTTGCCGAACTATGTTCTTCTCTGACTCTCGCAATGACATACTTGCAGTTCCATTGGAAGTTACTCGTTCCTTCGCCAACACTTGTTCTACTTCGGCTTCTTCCTTTTTCGTACCAGAGTTTGAATACATTGCCTTCTTTGTTTGTGCTCTTGTGATTGCCAAAACTACGTCCTCTTTTTCCTCCACGTCTAGCATATTAATACCCTTCTGATTCGGGCAGTTGGTGTCTTCATGGTCACCTGGTCCACACCATTTGCACAATAATTGTATGTTGTCTTTCCTGTTATGGCAGTCTCTTGCAAAGTGTCCCCATTCACTACATTGTTGGCACTGTATGATAGGACGTCCTTTGGAGTCGTATTGTATTTGGTTTTGCCCTCGTTGATTTCCATAACCACTTGGCAATACATTCTGTGATTTCGATGGGCTAGACTCTCCCTGTGTGAAGAGTACTTGTGTACTTCTCATCTTCAAATTGTATGGGCACTCGTTGATTGAATGCCCCAGCACTTGGCAAATTTCACAAAACATATTTCTAGGACAATTAGCTTTCGTGTGCCCCTTCCTTTTGCACTCAATACACCATAGTTCATTACCTTCATTGCTGGTTCCTTTCTCAGCCTTCAATTCTTTCATCATTCTCAACATATCCCATTGCAGGGCTTGTACGGTTTTGGATTTTTTGTCAGTGCTACCTTCGGTGCTCTCATCATCCTTGGTCTTCCTCTTCTCTCGGGACGGGGTTTTATTTTCACTCTCGATGTCCATCGCTTGATTGTATGCATCGGCGTATGAGGATGGAGGCACTACTTTCATCTTCTTGTGCAGTCAAGGTATCAATCCCTCCGTGAACCACCTCTTCTTCAACCCGTCGACTGGCTGGTTTTCCATCTTGTTCAACAGTTCTTTGAACCTACGGTTGTAGGTGCATACACTCTCATTTTTCCCTTGCTTGGTATTATAGATTTCGGCCACGATCTTATTATCATCCCTCAAGAGTTTGAATTCTTCCTAGAATGCCTTCTTCAGATCACTCCACCTCGTCTTGTGTTGGCCGTTGAGGTCTGTGTACCAGTCAATGGCAATCCCCCGAAGGGTGGCAGGAAATGCCTTCAGCCAATAGTCCCTGTCATCGTGGCCATTTGCCTCCTAAATGGTTATGCATGTTTTGCAATGCCGTATCGGGTCCTCTGACCCGTCTCCCGTGAACTTCGGCAATTTTTGCTTCTCCTGGGTGTTCAACATTATAGCCGGACCTGGGTGGATTGTTTCGACCACTACGTTCCGGTGCTTTCCCTGCACTCTCGGCCATGTGCGCGTCCTCTACACGTCCACCTTCAACATCCCCAACACTTCGAGTACTTCTAGGTATGTCGGACCTGAGTGAACTGTTCCGACCAAAGCTTCGGCTTCCCGCTACATTTGGGCGCTTTCCTTGTACTCTTAGACACGCGCGCGTCCTCTACACATCCACCTCCAGCGTCCCAACACTCCGAGTACTTCTAGGGTTCAACTCGTCTTTGTGCTCCCTCTGGTCGAGGGTCGGCAGATCACCTGATCGCTTGGTCTTGACCACCCTGTGGCCTCTTCTCACCTTTGATGGGATCTACGGACATGAATCACTCAAGGTTGACCCGATTTCTTTTAAGGCAACGATGCCAAAATGTTTGCTGGTACAACTGGTAAATTAAGTACAGGAAATAATAATGTACAAGACAATGCATACCAGACATGACAAAAAATATATCTTTATTCACACATTCAATTATTACAGAGAAGAGACCAAAGATGGTCGGCCAAGGATTACACTAGATCCGACAATACCATCCCTCTTCCTTGACAGTACATGACATATTTAAAGGACCCGACAGTTGCCAAGAGGTACACAACCGTCAACCAATTGACACATAACCACTCGAGACTGACAACCCACTAAATACAATTAATTAATACCTTGTCGGGTAACAAATATTATCAAACATAACAATAGGCAATTTATGCCGACAACAGTTGCTTGCCAAGTATTTGCATTAATGTCCCTTGGTTGTAGGTGCACATCAGTGATCTTATTGCATTATATATACCTTGTATTACATCCAAAATTCATTTCAGTCATTTGCATACGTTCATTTGAGTCCATTGAATGCATATTATCATTATCTTCATTGAAAATACCAAAAAGAATCACCAATCAGCAAGTTCAGATTTTGCAAGGCAAGTGTTTGACAAAATTCCTAAGGGTAGAAATCAGTGATTTAAGGGCAGAATTAGCAAGGGACATTACAAAATAATAGCAAATCTCAAATGGGGACATTATAATCATTCAAATGACAATCTCTCTCTTCTTCAAGTTTGCGAAGGAAAATTTCTCAGAAAGAACATTCCAGAATATTAAAACATTGTCACATCATAAATATTTATTATTTACCTAGTTAAAAACTAGAGCTGTTGTGTTTAAAGTGTTGGGTTTTTGTTGAAATTGATCAGTGAATCCATTGTAAATATCAGTTATTGATGAAATGGAAAATTTGTAATGGTTGGGTATGACCCCACAGTGCAACAGCTGTTGTGAGGCCTTGTTGATGGGCTGTCTCATGTTTGAACCTCCTGCTTGCCTCCGCATTCCCAAATGAATGTACAGTCAGTGATAAATCCAAAGGCGTCAATGTGCGGTCAATGAGATTGGCATGTGGTCAACAAGAAACAAGTTGAAGGTGTTGATAGACATTCCACGGCTGACTCAGCGGGTGTCCTTGACACTGACAAGATTGATGGTGGAGGTGCTAGCTACGAGGTGTTAAGGCCTCGGTCCTAGCGATGGCAGACTGATAGGAGTTTAGAGAGATAAGGTAGCAAGCTCGATGTATTGGAGAAATAAGGGTGGTGCACGAGTAGGGAGATATAAGGAGATTGGAGGGATAAGGTTCATGGAGAGATAAGGATGACGTGAGGAGAGATAGCTGGGAGGTGTTAATACCTCAGTTGATAATGTAACCATGGGGAGGGGTCCCCCAATTGTGACCCTCACTAGTTAGAAACTCTAGTATAAAAAAAGTCATTACCGATCAAAAAAAATAAAAAATTGTAATGGTTAATTAACTCATTTGAGCTCATATGTACAGTTTACATTACAGGGATATTCATTATTTCTTAGTCAACTGTATGAAATATTGTCAATGATGCATGTTGAAGTTTATGATTAGTTTGAAATTATATGTTTAAACTTCATTATACTAATTAACAGTGTTTACCGCTACGGTGTCAGTTGAGATTACAAAAGTAAACAAAATACAGCAAATGCATGAATCGTTCAACAGATAACATTCAGAAAGTAATCACAAAACATGTAAGCATACTTGGAATTCACAATATTGGGCCGAATAATATATCTTTATGTCATCATCAAAAACTGGATACAACAATCAGAATCATCACAATCATAATCATGTCCTTGTACCCATTACAACATAGTATATATACTACTCGGCGGTTGGCGAAGGATACCAACCGTCCCTGATTGCCAACCAACACCTACGGGGACATTACCTGACCATTTATTAACTAAACAAAACAAGTTTATTCTTATGTCGGCCAATTACTGCCAACATCAGCACCCCCTAGAAAAGAAGTCGCCTTCCAAACAATGATACAAAATGGGGCTTGTCAATCTAGATACTACGAAGGACATGGAGGGTGAGAAGACATCCCTGGAGTAGTGGAGTATGCTAGGAATTACTAGTCCGCAGGCTCTTCCATTCTACTGGTGTCAGTCACTGTGGTAGACCAATCTCAACAAAAACTCTTTCCTTTCCTTCTTCAGCTTACTTGTTGGCTTTTTGGTTGCTTCCCCTCTGTCCGGAATGTCAAACACCCACCGAAAATCATGCAATTTAAACGATACTGTGATCGTACAGCCCTTATACTACACAATCGACCTCTGTGTGTGGGAATCATACCTGGCTACAAGGGTGCGGAGGATGGGCTTGAATTCTTTTACATTGAACACCGACATCTGTATGGCATGGTCAACTTCAGCTTTCTTGAGTGAAGCCTTGAGCTGGTGGTCTACTGGGGTTTCATCCCACCAAGAATAATATTCACTCCCTGTTACACTTTCAAATGTCAAAGTGTCTAATGTGACCTCCTTCTCCTCATGGTCGTGTTGCACCTTCGACCCTACCTTAGTCTTTTTGCTACTGCTAGCTTCTGCCATGACTGTTTGTATAGGAATCTGGTGTTTCTGAACTTTACTAATAGCCTGCCTTTTGTTACAACCGTTATTATAACGGTCCATTTTTTTCGCCTAGCTGGGGTCACCTGTAATGTCCCCATTTTTCCTAGCCTTTTATGAAGATTTAGCCTTTTGGCTAAGTGGAGAGATAAGGAGAAATTAATTAAATTAATTTCTTATAAAGTCATTAAATAAATTAAAAATTAAAAAGTGACTTTATATTTAATTAATTTAATTAAAAAGTGACAAATAAAATATTAAATTATAAAGTCACTTAATAAATAATAAAGTGTACCTACCCTCTTCTAGAAGGAATCTCATGATGGGTTATGAAAAGGATAAATAGAAGAGGGTGATGGATGATCAGGCAGATTGGATATTTGGATTTTGGAGTTGATGAATTGACTGATGCTTTGCATTAGTTAGGTCTCTGAGGATGCAAACCTTCAGCAGATTGATAGAAGCGCTGGACGAAACCCTAGTTCTTCATCTTGGGAGTGGGTTCATAAGGGAATCTACATCAGTGCCAACATTGTGAAGTCTTCTTTGAAGACTAATTTGCAGCTGAGAGAGGAAGACATTTCAGTCTTTCTTATTTGAGCTTTCATTGTGGCCAAGGGCCAACTAATAGGGTTCATTTGGAGTTATTTTGGCATTTATGTGCATTGATTTTATTGAGAACATAAGGTGATTCTTCCTAGCAGCAAATTGAAGGTGGATTGCAGGTGTTAATCTAGTCTGAGGTAAATCAAACCTCACCCCTCCATCCCATGATTTTGCTTATATTCCTTGGTTGAAGCATCATAACAATCAATGGTGGACAGCGCTATGATTGGAGGCTTTAGGCCATTCCATCAAGGGCAGATTGGAGGAGAATTGTGAAGGTTTCAGTTTATATTGCAGATCTGAGACAAGTCGTATCAGTCCCTTTTGTCTACCACGATTTTGCTCATCTCATCTCAAAAAGGCTTCAAACTTCTCCTTTGAGTTAGGCGATTTGGAGTACAAGGAGGGGCGATCCTCTTAGCAATAAATTGGACGAGTTTTGAGGAGAGAACAGCCACCAAATTAATGCATATCAGAATTTTGGATCTGACTGTCTCCATCTTTGATTTGGGCTTCTAGTGCAGGCAATAGACTCCAAAGACACTCAATAAGGAGGGTGATCTTGTCTAGTGTATTGAGCGATCATTTTTGTGAAGTTTCTTGGTGATTTGGGGTATCAATTCTCCATGGTTTCAGACTGAGATTGCAGCAGCAGGGGCGGCACCAAAGGATGGTCGGTTTGTCACATTCAAAGGCCTAGAAGTGTGGTTATTGCTCCATCTTCAAAGCGATTTGTAATCAGGTTCCTAAATCTTCTTTTGATATCCTAGTTCTTAGTGATGAGGTGAATCCATGGCTGTCCAATGTACTCAGAAGTCAGAACTGCTGTTAATAATTAGAGTGATAACTGAGGTCATGGTTATTATTGTCTCATTGTAATAAGACCCCTCTATGTGAATAAGGAAGATAGAAGTTTGCTTGGAGTCTACATTTCATTGTATGTACTTTTCTAAGGACACATCCCAACTGTTTGACAAAATGACACCTAGCTGTAAGAGTCTGATTTTGAGTCTAATTTGGTGATAGGACAACATAATTTGGTTGTATATGCATGCTTGGCTATCAACTTTCAATTGCAGCACTCAAAACACCTTTCAAATCAATATTATCAGACTGATATTATTACACCAGCAAGCTGGAAGGGTGCATATGAAGTGTTTGACAATATTCCTTGGGTTGGAATACATCATTTCTACTCCTATTTGACCAAGGGATATTACAACACCCCAACTTGTTCTCACCATACCGATGTCTTCACCGTACCAATCTCCTTCGGTAAGTTGCTTGACTTTGCTGTGCAATGTGATCTTGGCGTTGTACGGATGTGTTAGCGCTGGACGCACACTTATGGCCACCTTGTACATGTGTACCTACACCTAGCACAAACTTGTATCCCACAGATTTCCTTCACCATACGGATATTTCTCCTCTATCTTGTACGAAATTGATGGATTTTCTTTACCATACGGATATCTCAGCTTTGCCTCGTATGGAATTGGTGGGCTACCTTGCCTGTACGGATCTTTTCTACCAAGGTACCTATCTCCCCCTACGTCGTTCGAATGAATCTCTTCGTTGTATGGCCTTCGTACGATGCCTGAGTTTTGTGTCGCTTTCATACAGGTTAAGCAATTTTATTCCCCTTCCTCGTATGAACTTTGTACTTCGCTGAACGGAGGCACTTGTTCTATACGGACGTCTTGTGATTCCCTAGCCTGCATGACCTTCCCTTTGCCTTCACTTCCTCCATGTTGAGCATCAAATTTGAATTAAGTAGAATATCTTGATTCATAAGATTGAATTACAAGAGCCCTCCATTTTTAGAAAAAACCATTATTTTTATTGATATCATAATATTCCATAAGTTATTGAGCAAGAGTAATAGCATTCTATCGAAATATCCAAAATTCAAAAAGTATCGATGAGACTCAGTGATGTCTCATCGATATACAAGGGATATCGAAGAAAAGGGAGTGCAGGTGAACTCTAGAAAAGACTCATCGAAAGCGATGATTTCACCGACAAAAGGTATCAAAGAAAGCAGAGGTGGTCCCCACCGATGAGAAATCGCTTTTGAAGAAACAATACCATCGATACAAGATGAAAAGGATTCACCGAAAGAATGATATCGATCAGACAAAAGGAAGTTACATCGATAAAAGATATCGATGAAGATATGAGTTTTGAGGAAGCTAAAGGGCGTGTTACCGATATGCATGATTTTGCCGATACAACTTTATCGATAAAAATTACTAATGAGCTCATCGATAAAAAGATGATAGCGGAAGCACGTCATCAAAGTAAAGAAGACTTTGATGAAACGACAAATCCATTGATCGATGGGGTGTAGTGATGTCGATAGAAAGGGTGTTTCGATGGAAGGATAAAGGAAGTCACCGAAGCCCTAGGTCTCTTCGACATGAAACCTAACTGACATTAGAAATATATCGATGGGGAGACGGCTATAATGACCGAATGCAGCATTTCGATAAAGGGAGAAAATACATATTCGAAGTAATATTCAAAACAAAAGTATCATCGATAGAGACAAAGAGATCGATGGAATAAACTAAAAGGGATTGAAAGATATATTTTCATCGAAATGATTGCCGCGAAAATCAGAAACAAATCCCAGGGAAGGTCACATCGCCATTAAATTTGAATGTGTTCCCAAGTAATCATTGTTGAAACTGCCATTATTAACCAATCAAAGACGACATGAGGATGCTAAACAGAGATGTTGGAATGAATAAAGATGACAAGTACATCGAGCACATGGGGTACCCAATTTGTTTATCTTCCAGTTTGTTAACAAAAAATGTTAAGTAATGGTTATATGTTGAAAAGCCACAACGCTTGGTGATAATGTATACTCTCATATAAAGGAGGGAACTTTGGTAATGTGAAAAACAATTAGAGGAGTAGATTATAGCCTCAAGCTTACCATTGTAATATTTTGGCAAATATATATAGTATAATCAGTCGTTTTCCTTTGCGTTTATGTTGTGGATTATTGCATTTTCTGCAGGCAGTTGCTTATGATATTATCTAAAAGTGGATAAGGTTATTCGTGTTCTTCCAGTGAAATTCTGTGTTTCATATTGTAGATTTGGATCAAAAAGATTTACTCGCGAATTGTAATTGTTCCCTGTATTTCTTCCTTGGATGGTCTCTTAAAAGTTAGGGTTAATTTCATTCAAGCAGTTTACAATATAGACATTGAACTAGAGCTCATAAGAAACAATAACTGACAGACTCATCGAGAGGTGGTGGGTTTAAAAATTGTCTCATAAGTTTACACAATAAGTCCTAAAGAAATATAAAGACTCTATAGCCCATACAACGAAGAAAGGCACTGGTCATCTATAGAATACAACTCATCAGTTTACATTTCACTTTAAAAGTAATAGGAGTAGCTGAGTAGGAAATATAGAATAGGCTAGCAATAGTGTATATACATAAATTTCAAGCACAAAGATCGAATAACTTCTACAACAACAATCTTGAACTCATCTGCTATATCTCCATCGTGGGAATTTATGCCATTCTGAGATGGGAGGAAATCAGATCAAGATACTTAATCTGCTATAAAAAACATTAGTCATTGAAAATAACTAGTGAGTAGGTATACCCGCCTAGGTCCTGCAGAGCCTAAAGTGAGAGAGTTAGTAACCAAATAGGTTCACTCTACAAGTTGGCCAAGTCAATTGGAGGGTTTGATCATAGGAGTTGGCATTTCCTTAGAACCTATCCAATGTGTTGATTTGAGACCCAACAGATTAGCGACTTTGCTGGGGAACATTCATAAAAAAAAGTACTCTGCTGTGGGAAAGAACTCATATACAAAATACAAATTCCTTTCGAGAAGAAAGGTGGTGACTCTGAAATAAGAAATTTTATGTACGGAAGGAGGTCAATAACACAAGGCCACCCCATAGTCCAATTAAACTTTGATCAGAAGAAAAGTTAAAGAAATCCAAAGGAGAAATCAATAGATAGTCTGATGGAACCTAAAAATAACTTTATGAATGGGAAGTATAATCAGCACTATTCTGAAAACCATTCACATCCAGCCTTGAGTAAACAGAATTATACAGTCCCCATATACCCCAAGGATGAAGATTTGGCAGCCGTGGAAAGAGCGCGGAAAGGGAGATACCCTCCTGGCTTTGAGAATCACCGTCCAAATTCAAGGGCAGGGGCTTCAAGTTCCTCAGGCTCAAGCAAGGTGGATGCATTAGATCGTATGGCAGACTTGATGAGGCAGATGATGGAAGTAGCCATTGAAATGAAAGATGAAGGAAGAGTACAAGAATGTATAGAATCATTTGCTAGATTGGGTATAAATATCAATGAAGATGATATTGATCATGACTTGGAGAGATACAGGGCAAGGTGTGAATAGGCATCCCAAGGATCAAATAGAGGGAGAGACAGTACAGATAAAACCAATGCAAAAAACAATACTTACAAGATGTTTGAAAACCCTCTATACAATTCTAAGCGAAATAACTCTCCATATAATAACATACCTCCTGAGCATCAATGCAATCACTTCAATAACTTTACATATCAAAACCACTTTCAACCACAAAACCAATATCCTTTTTGTAATAACAATGTGAAACCGAACTATGGTGGATACGGGCTGATGAATACAGAACGCATCAGGCAATTCGACTTTTCAGGGATGATGGTGTATCCTCACCCTATCCCTAATGAAATTAGGACTGCAATACCAAAGTTCACTGGGAGTAACGCCATCTCAGGGGAAGCACATTACAAGGCTTTTGACACAGTTATGGAGGATTTTTGTCTCCCATATGAGGATGTTAAGATGAAGTTGTTCATGTAGTCATTAATAGAGGATGCCCGAGATTGGTGCAGAGCACTACCGGATTTTTCAGTAAACAACCTAACAGAGTTCAAGAGACTTTTTCTTGAATAGTACGGAGATCACAATAGCCCGGAGTTTGCCTTACATGAGATCATAAGCATCAAGAAGGATACAAATGAAACAGTGGCCGATTTCAATAAGAGATTTAATAGAGTTACGAATAAAATTCCTAATAGAATGAAACCGGTTCCTGAAGTCGGCATTTTGTACTACATAAATGCTTTTGTCAGTAAAACAAACTATGAGCTCAGAACAAAGAATCATACAACCCTTCAAGGAGTCATGAAAGTGGCCATAACTATAGAGAATAATAGAAAAGCAGCTGGAACTATAGGAAGAAGGGAGGATGCAAGGTTGTTCAATCCAAAAGCCCCTAAACAAACAAAGGACGATGACAAGTTGGACAAGGTGCTGAATGTCCCCAAGGATTTGTCTGTCAAAGTAAACAAAACTGAGAAACAACAATTCTATCGCCATGACAGACCCAAATTGCATGACATGCCTTATAACACCGCATGGAAGGATGGGAAGCGGGAAGCCAGTGGACAAGAATCCGAAAGAAGGTAACCAAATACCAGATCCTTTAAGAAAAGTGGTGAACCAAGTGGTTGATGAAGATATGTGGTGTTTAGCGTGTGATATGCCTCATTCTCCTTACTAGTGCGCGGTGGCAATGAAGTTGCAGGGAAGAGAGGAAGAATGTGAAGAATATGCATATGATCGTACGATAAACTTACTATCCTTTGAGGATTGTGACTCATCTGAGGAGAGTGAAGGAAGTGATGTAAATTCTAGGCGGATTAATCAGCAGTGCTGTATGCAACAGGTATTCTCAGATGAGGAGGATGAAGTCAGGCTGAGGATCCCTACGAAAGAAGAGCGAGAGAGGATTACTACAGCTGCTGTTGAACAAGCCAAAAGGACTTATATGCTAAGAAACAGAACTGTAGACCTTGAACAAAGCAAACCATCAGGCATGTCCATAAAGGAAAGTAATAAAACATCTAAACCAATAACTAAGCCAAGCAAGACTCGAGAAGAAAACACAAAGTTAATTAAGGAAAAGGAGTTGCAAGTTTCTAGGATGCAAAAGGGTGATAAGGACGGGACAGTGAACACTTCAATACTGCCTACTACAACATCATTTGATATTGCCAACACCTTGGCACAAATGAAGGTCTTTGTTCCACTACTTGAGATGATGAAGTTTCTCGAATACCGAGAAAAAACCTCGAAGGTGATCAATGGTGTATCTAAGGAAGAGACCAAGGAACATAAGCAAAATAGCCAAAATAATGATGACCCTGTTCCAACCATATATTTAGGGTCAACAATAACAAAAAATCCCTCACAAGTAGACCCAGTTTATGTAACCCTGATGATCAATAACAAGATGATAAAAAATTGCATGATTGACTCAGGAGCTGCTATAAATGTTATGCCAGTAGGAGTCATGAAAGAACTTGGAATGTTAGTGGACACAAATTTTGGTAAATGCTATGCCATGGATAACCGTTCCGTCCCAGTGGTTGGTGTCATGAAGGATGTTGAATTCAAATTGGCAGCATGTCCAGAAGCATCTTATAAAACAGACATCACTGTGGTTGATGTCCCTCCTAACTATGGTATGTTATTGTCAAGACAATGGGTCGAACCTGATAGGAGGCCATGTCCAGCTAGACTTATCATATGCTACTATACCAGTAAATGGACAGGAGGTAAGGATTGAGAGAGAACCTCGCTCTGAATACATCATTGAGGAGGCGGAACTTGTTGATTCGGTATGTTTCATCCAGTCAGATATGGACAACTTCAAAGTAGAATTGACGAAAACAAAATTGAGAGGATTGACCCTGATAGAGTCTACAGTCAAGAAGAGTAAAGACCAAGTATGGAAGATGTACTTTGATGGATCATGCAGCAAGGAAGTGGGGCTGGAATTGTATTTATCTCACCAGATGGAGAGACGTTCAAGTATTCTTTCAAACTGATGTTTGAATGTACAAATAATATTGTAGAATATGAAGCCTTACTCACTGGACTTAATGTGGCTACCAAGCATGGAATTAAATTGCTCAGTGTCTTTGGGGATTCAGAACTAGTAATATCTCAAATCAAACAAAAGTATGCCTCCAAACATCTTAGGTTGAGACAATACAGGGATGGTGTATGGGATACCATGGAATTGTTTGAAACTCGTGCCTCTTCTACTACACTTTGCCTTTCTTCTCTGTGTAATTGGATTTGAATTGCTGGCCGGAAGAATTTATAATTTTTTTTCATTTTTAGGGTTAGGGTTACAATCAAGTATTTTATCAACTTTTTATAAAATATCCTCCTTTTTGCTTCATATACTTTTTCTAATCATTGAAGATGTAAGCATAATTGGAATATTGAATATGATGTCTAATTTACAATTACATGATTTATATTGTTGTATTATGCAGTAACTTTACATGTGTGTCGTGCGCTTTGTGGCCTTGAACCTTCCATTTTGTGAAGAATTGACAAATATTAAGAGGTCTTTTTGTCATTTTGTAAGGTAACAATGCAGCATTCCAAGAAAAAAATTATGGACATTAACATCTTATTTGTGTCAAGAAGACTTCTGTTAGGCTAATGAATGTACTTTTAAGTCAATTTTCCATCATGAAATAAATGGTAATGCTGTTTCTCAAAAGTCATGTCAAATTAGAACAAAGGAAGCAGGAACTATATTGTTCTTTTCAGTAGGGTATTAACATGGTACAGGTCTATGTGGTTTTTTGCAGAGGGTTATGAAATGGACACAAAATTTGCTGTGCATTGTTTTGATAGCTGAACATTTGATGTTGAATGTTATTTTCATGTTCAGTTTATTTACCTCTCTGGCAGAGCAGTGCCTCTTTAAACAGCTTGCTTTCAATTGATTGTTCTGTAGAAATGATGATGAGTTGGATCTTT
The DNA here is from genome assembly GCF_030272615.1 of Cryptomeria japonica. Classification (NCBI taxonomy): domain Eukaryota; kingdom Viridiplantae; phylum Streptophyta; class Pinopsida; order Cupressales; family Cupressaceae; genus Cryptomeria; species Cryptomeria japonica. The sequence continues at coordinate 126,009,329 of NC_081410.1, forward strand.
CTATATGTCTTATTGAGCAAATGGGAAGGTAAGTTACGAAGAAAGGGTTTGATTATGGTCTATATGTTGGCAACAAGAAGACATAGGAGAAATGATCAAAATCTTAAACTTCTCTATTTAGACCTTGAAATATTTAAAGAAAGGCTAAAGTAAACATCCATTAAAACTTAGATACAAGAAAAAACCACCTTATCAATGTATATCAGAATAATATTTGTGCGCCAGTGAAAGTAAGTTAACTTGTACTAAAAAATACAAATAGAGATATGTATAAAACAATGAAGAAAATGAATTGTCTTTCCCAGGAAACTTAATGGATTGTGTTCTCAAAATGTGAGGAAATCATTACTGAAAATGACATCAGGAACCAGTCATAATAACGGTTAAAAGTATAACAACCATCCACATTTTTAGAGGTAAATTTGTTCTTGGTCCAAGTTCCAGCTATCAGAAAAGGAACCAGGAGCACAACTAATAATATAATCATGCAAGTGGTGCAACATAGCTTGCATTCTCAATCAGTATTCTATGGTTTAAGCAAATGCTTCTTATAAGGTATTTAAGATATAGCTACTCTTTCCAAATAAGAAGTGTGTGAAAGACAAACCTTTTCAGTTTAACTCTAGAATGGTCAAGGAATACTCTTACAATTAAACATGAATGAATCTTTTTTCTCAATTATTGGACTGCTATGTGCTTTGTGGTCCATTATATGAGAGGAAATTTAGCATAGCAGCATTATATGGAGCAAAATTGCCTTACAAATCAATGCACATAACATAATCTCCAAAAGTGATAGTGTTCCATACCTGGAGAAAATCTCTCCATCCAGTTGGTTCAATTTGACTTATTCGTGCTTTAATACGGCTTGCTTTTGCTTTTAAGCGTTCAATTTTTTCCTTTTGTACATGATTTAAATCTGATAGCCTCTGAAATTCTTTATACCATTCTGTACTTCTCAACCTTCTTTGAAAAGTATTTATAAGTTTCTTGCCTTCTCTGTAAGTCCTCTGTGCTTCAATAAATTCTTTTGGCATTATTATCTGTAAATCTCAGTAAACAAACAGACTGTCAGCACAAAACTACCCACGTGATATTTTTAAAGCATAATGGCAACTACAATTCAGTTAAATTTTTTTAATATAATCTGCTGTAAAGCATCATAACATATTGAAATGGACAGATTGAGCATTAGAAAGTTACACATATGGGCTTTAAATAGAAAACATTTCCTCTTCATGTATCCTAAAAAAAATTTCAAAACAATGTCCTTTCATTGATGCCTAACCAATAAAACCACCAAATTGAGTACAAAATTGTTAAGTTACCTAAATTATCTTCCTGGTTCATCAAGATAATTTTCTTAAAATATCATACCTCATCTTCAGCAGAAAGATTATGCAAAAGGGGCACATTTAAGCTCCATGACCATGTGTCAATTGCTCCTTCAGCACGCCATAAATCACCATATTGTGATTTTCCCACTTTTTCCCATGCAGTATTTACCTCCTCAAGTTTCTTCTTTAATATTTCTCTGGAAGGAGGGTCACCAGGAACGAGAGGAACATCAGGTAAGCCACTCTTATATATTGCTTTAATCCATTTTTCAGTAAAAAGGTACCATGTATTGTCTGAGCCTAATGCAACATAATAAGACACCACTAAGTCCTGTTCTTCCAAACCATTCAAATTGTCTGATACATCCATTTCATCACTTATTGCTTCGCCATATTGATCTATGTCATCATTGTTAGGATACCATTCCTCCATCTGCAGCAAAGATCAAGGTTATGAAATGAACATGAATGAGTAGTTTAAATAAGGTTAACTTAGAATGTCAAAATGATTGGTGCAGAAATAACAGGGAGGAGATAAACAACTATGGAATAAATGTTTATCCATATCCTTGAACTATGTCATAAAACATTTCATTTTAGCAAGTGATAAGTACATGAAGCAGATCAAAATTTAAATAGTACTTGTTTTTGTACAGAAAAGCAGACTTATAAATTTATGATGTTATGTCCAACAAGTAATTAAAAAAGGCCTTGTGGTTGTCAAGAGTAACAATATTGTTCTCATCTAATGGATTTTACCATGCACAAAGTACAAATTGATAACAATAGACACTTCAAAAGTTTGAAAATGTCAGGCTATACAGAAGTGCAAAGAGACTCCCAATGTGCTCTAATATTCTACTTTAAGGAACTCTGATGAGAGCATCATGACTCAAAACAATTACCCATTCTGAATACCTACACTTATAATATTTCATAAGTTATGTTTATCCATACAATCTGTCATTTGGAACAGGCTTATGGATTTTCTCTAGAAATTAGCACAACTGTTCAAAAAAGGACTGTTAAATAATGAATTATAATTTGTAAATTAAGATATCAAAAATATTTCTTGTAAATGGAAGATAGATATGCATAACTAAAGACTTCATTCACTCCACTGAATAAGAGCTGATGACTAGCCAATTCTTAGTCTTGAGATGAAGGAAAAAGAATGAAATTTATATCTGATCCAGGCATGAATGTAAAATGTAATGTTCTGTAAGTTTAGTCTAATTGTTTATATTGTTATGAGGTAATTGAAATCTGAATATGCCATTTACCTTACTTTCTAATCCAATATATGATGATGTGTTGATCTTGCCAACAAAAAGTGCTGGAACAGAGTGCTTTGTTTTATTTTTGTCATTGTATTGCAAGCAAATAAAATGAATCTGTTCTCCTGATGACTTCTCTAGTAAAGGCTTCAATGCTGATACTCTCACACGCTCCATCTGTTGGTGTGCCCTTAAACGTTCTAGCCTCATAGCCTGTAAAAGTTTCAGTTATTAATCAAATCCAAGCATGTCCAAATCCAGGTAAAGAACTTTTGTAGAATTAAAAAGTCTAAACAATATACAGTACTGAGCACCTTGGTTTGCCTCACAATAGGTGCCTCAACCTTCATACTACAAGATTTAAACCTCATGAGTTGAGTGCTGAACTAATAAATAACTATGCAATTTTTCCACCTTCTACTCAATATTTTTTCTATTTTTTCTAACTTCAGATTAATTAAAAGCCAAGAATTCATCTTACAACTTTACCATCTCAGGTAACAACAAGAGACTATAGCTGATAGTCACTGATATTACACTGTACCTATAGAGCACACATCACTTAAATGCTATATATTTACGATTAATGATCTTGATACTCAATGCATATATCCTATTTCCATGTTGTATATGAAGACAAATGTCAGATAACACATTGAATGAGGCATATCATTAAAAAAGAGTCAAGACATGATCTATTCATGTTTGTCTTCAATAATAATACAAAATAGTGATTACTGTACAGTTTTCAATAAGCAAGCACCTGGGAAGCTGGCAATCAAAGTAGAACTCCAAGCATGAAAGTTTATTCAACATATGTAGAATTATACTGCTTCAAAAATTCCTAGGAATCAACTCACACATCTTTCCATGCAATAGAAAAATCCACAATAGTCTCCAAGAATGAAGAGAATCTAAAGACCAGTTTAAGGGGCAGACATAAAAGATGGCTTGTGAGATCCATAATCTATGTCAATCTTACAATTTTTTATTTGGTGTGTCTAGAACTTACAATATTATGAACTCATAAGAAGAAAACATCAGTACAGATTAGCAACAAATTGATTGAATTTTAATCTGAAAACAGGGAATGGGTTCTGTTGATGTGTTTTTATGCACTATGCAACACAGAATAAAATACCAAAGACACTCTATCCTCTCTTGATCAAAATCTCCGCGGATGCTAAATTATGTGATCAACCGAGATGATTCCAAGGTTTCTATTGTCAGGCCTTGACGTGTAGATAGCTCAATGGTTGATGTGATTTTGCTGGAATCACAAGGAGACTTACGTTTTGTATGAACTCTTGTTTGAATGTTGCTGGAACATGAAGACTTACTTAATTTGGAAAACAAATAGCAAAAGGAATTAAGGGTTGAGAAAGCTAATCTAATCCTAAGAATGTAGGAACTAATTGTTGATGAGGTGTGACCCAACCAAGCTTTGTTTCGCCATCAAGGAACAATTACACAAAATTGGTGCAATCTCCTAAGGATAAACGAATGGTTTTCATATCACCAATGCACATCAACCACACGAACAATAATCATGAAGTAATAGAAGTTAAGCTTCCACACAAGTTCAGTTGACTACACACTGCAAGCAATCAACAAATTACAAGTAGAATGAACAATAGGTACACCATTCATCAACAATGATATCTTCCATTCATCTAACCAACTTTAAAGCAAATGAGAAATAGAGACCATGCAACATGTTGAATTAACATATAGAATTCACCACAACTTCAATGAAAGCAATATGTCTCTTACAACAAGATCTTAGCAACAGTCTTTGCCTTCTCCTCCTATTCTAACTTCTACTTTAAATTCTAAATCCTAATTGTTGTCTATTCTTCTACTATTATCTATTACTCTCCTATTAACCTTTACAAATGAGAGACTTGAGCCATTTATAGATAGCTCTTTACAATGAATGGCTCGGATGGACTCACAATTAATGGCCAAGATTACAAGGTGGAAACCCTAATTAGGGTTGGTTACAACAAACTCCTTTTCGGCCAATGAGAAAATTACATTTAGTGTAACATGTGTCACACATTGAATGTGAACCAATAGAAAATGAGGTTAGGTATCTCGAACTTTGTGCCTCCATGGGTGAGTCGGGTAGATTGCATCTGGACATGTTGACATGGAGCCCTCTGATTGGTCGGTGATGACAAGAATGCCACCTTGGTTTGCTTGTACTTGGTAGATCAACACAAAATGTTTGAGCAATATCTCTTGATGCTCAACATTATCCAACTTGCTTAATGCGATGATGATGGGAAGCATCTTCATGGTCATGTCAATCCTCTATCCTTGCTTGCTTATCTTGCCTTGATTGACCTATATTCGTGCTAGTTAACTTCTTGATGATGTTTGATCATGAATCCCCTTCACTTCGAAGTCCTTCACCTAAAGTACTAGTAATGATTCTTGGATTTCCAAAGGAAATTCAAGATTATAAACGTTTTCCTCTTCATGGGCAGGTCTTGATTTTATCCTCCCTAACTCTTTCATGATGTTGAGATCTTCGTCCTTTGCCTTGAGCAGTCCATTATGCTATACCTTGAGGTGTTGATCATTTGCAAATGTACTGCTGAGTTGTCTCACTAAATTTCTTGCTTTACTCATTCTGTTAAGCCTTTATCTTGAATTCCTTCCTGTCATGATGTTGTCATTGCAAAGCCTCTCCATGATATGAAGTCGCTCCTCTTTGAATCTTCTTCATGTTGCTGATGTAGCATTCCTCATATTACAATGTCTTAATTTCTTCATTGTCTTACCTTGACTCACGTGGTGAAATCCTTCCTTGAAGTGTTGTTCTGATCCTCCTACAATCAGACCTGCCCCTTTGATTTCTTCCTTAGTCGCCTGCAAAGCAAACAAGAGGCTATCAAACACATATAACGCATACTAACTTTACCTATCTTTCGTCTCTATGTGGTCTGATTTTGATTAGCAGATTGGGTTATGTGATGTTTCAGGTCTGATTAAGGTCTGATCCTGATCTGATTCCTTATCCTTGCTGGGTGCAAATGAGGTCAGAGTCTGCACAAAGTATGGCAGAATTTTCTTGTTCATTGGCACAGCTTGAAGGAGGGCACAGATTTGGTGGCTGATTGCACAACCTTGGAGCAGCTTTTGCCCCTTTATTTACACAATTCGGTGGCTTTTCATCCTGCACTTGCATAGCTCTCTTTTGTTTGGGCGGCTTTCATGCCTCCACTTGCACAACTTTTCTTGGTAGGTGGCTTTTACCTTGTCATTTGCACAAGTGGATTTGCTAAGGCGGCATTTTGGGTTTCAATTGCACAACCTTGGTTGGCAACAATTCACGATCCATTTGCACAACCTTTGGTTGGCGGGATTTTATCCTTCATTTGCACAAGGTTAGTGGCATTTTAGCCTTCAATTGCACAAATCTTTCTTGCTTGGGTGGCTTTCCAAGAGTCATTTGCACAGCTTATCATGCTAGGGCAGCATTTAGACCTTCATTTGCACAAATTCCATGCTAGGGTGGCATTTAGGCCTTCCTTTGCACAAGTTAGGTTGGCGGCATTTTGACCTTCATTTGCACAACTTCTTGCTTGAGCGCTTTTTTCACCTTCATTCGCACAACTTCTTGCTTGAGCACATTTTTCACCTTCATTCACACAACATCTTGCTTGAGCACATTTTTCACCTTCATTCGCACAAATTCGTTGCTCAAGGCAAGGTCCTTAGCTTCAGAAAAATCTTTACTTAGCCAAAAATATTCTTTGCACCCGAATTCTTCAATCTTGATCCCTTAGTAGCATTGCCTTAGATTATCTTGTGATCCTTGCCTCTCTAGCATGGGCACACTTTTAGGGTCCATTTGCACAAATTGCTCTTGGTGAGCAAGCTAGGATTAGGACCATGACTTGAGCAAAATTTTGACCTAGTCGAATTTTTATTCTTCAAACTTCAATGCATTCATTGCCTTCATTCTTTGCTATTTCAATGTATTTCATCATTGGAAGGCAATTTTGTAAGCCTAAGGTCACACTTCCTAGGGTGCAACATCTAGCCTAGTTTGCACAAAATGTCAAATGACATGCGCACCTAGACAATCTTGCCTATTAAGCTTTCAATGATCGTTGGGTTACTTGATCTCATCTAGACACACTGACCATGACAAACCCTGGTAATTAACCTCTTTCCTTGTAACTTGACAACTTCTTGCTTCCTAACAACATTGCAACTTTTCCACTTCAACATCTCCTAGCAACCTGACCTCAACTCCTCATCTTGGATTGACATGACCAACCCCACTCATTAGTAAAGGTTAACAACTAAGAGACTATTGCCAAGCAAAACATTAAACCAAAGCAGAAAGTGGGGGTCCTGTTGTGACGTAATCACACATCGCCCCATTGCAAATAGGGATCCCCTTGTTTTTGCTTTTTAGGGTAGTGTTTTGGCGCCTTGGGGTTTTGTATCCGATCTCTCACCTCTGCAAATGAGTCAAGCTTATAAAAAATTGGAGTCATCAAAATCAATAAGGAGATAGGATGGTCAAAAGAGTGTTATGATACTACATATGTGCTCAAACAAGTCAAAGGAGTAAAATCACAATTTTCCACGATCAATTCTAATTTCTGACTTCCTATTTTTAGGAAATTTTCTTTTTTTACTTTTTCTAAAAAAAGAAAGTTTTTTTTTTGCATTTTGGGGCCAATTCGGGAACCTGCTTTTTCAATCTACTTTTTTTGTAAAAAAAGAAAGTTATTTTTTGCCTTTTTCGGGATCATGGGTAGTTTCTAAGTCAGAAGAAATGTCGGGCTAGGAGAGTTTGTTGTCAAGAATTTTAATGGAAGATCACAAGAAAAAAGGCTAAGTGTGGAAGAATTTCTTGATTTAATCATGAGGTTTGTTTCACAAATGGAAGAAATTTCTTGTTTCCATGAAAAAAATCCACTCCAATCATGAAAGAATTCCAGATTCCTTGATGAGGTTCGCCTATGCAAACATGGAGAAATTCTATGGTTCCTAACCAAGTCCGCCCTCTCAAGGAAGAGATCCTTGCCCAAATGCCAATTCCACCCAGGGAAAGGAAGGAATTCATTGTGTCAACATGAAGTGCGCCTTGGGAACTATGGAAATTCCTTGACCTCACATGAAGTCCGTCCAGCCCTAGTGAAAATTCCTTGGTGGCATGTGAAGTCCGCCCTAGGAATGATGAGGAAATTCCTTGGATTCATAGCAAGTCCGCCTTGGCAACATGATGAATATTCCTAACCAAGTGCAAAGTCCGCTATGCAAAAGATGGAGAATCCATGAGTTGGTACCAAGTCCACCCAAGGAAAGGAAAGAATTCCTTGTGTTAGCAACAAGTCTGCCCTCCCCATGCTTGGAAAAATCCTTGTGCTATTACTAAGTCCGCCCTATGCTTAGCAAGGAATCCATAAACTAAGACAAAGTCCGCCCTTTACACATTGTGAAAATTCCAAACCAAGAGTAGAGTCCGCCTTGCAAAACATGGAGAATCCATGAGTTGGTATAAAGTTCGCCCAAGGAAGATGAGGAAAGTGATAAACAAAATAGAGATACTGAGAGTGGGGGGGAGGGTGAATCAGTATCTCAATAACCTTTTATGAACAAATACAATCAAATAAAAGAGTTTTAGCAAAAGACACACATAGAACACATGTTTTATCTTGTGGAAAACCCAACAGGGTGAAAACCCATGACATTGAAAACTTTCATTAAAACAAGTGGGCACCAACCCAAACACAATAGTTAGCTGCAACTAACTTAAAGAGCACCAACTCTGTGCAACAGAGGCACCAACCTCAACTTGAGCATCAACTCAATCAGAAACATTCTCATATTTTTAAAATTTACAAAAGTAAAACCCTGTTTTACACTCCATTGTATAAAACCCTTAAGAACTTCACACCTTCAGCAAGACTCGATACTGAAATTAGAATCCATTGTAAAATCAGAAATCAGCAGACTTCATTCTTGACCTGAACTTTCAATGATTTCAACACTTACAAATTGTAATCACATTCTTTAAAATTTGCCACCACTGAACTAGTTATACTTTTCTGTGTAAAGGCATCGCCATCTATCAATCGAACAGTAACAACTCTAGTTAAAACTGAAACTCCATAATTTTCAACTCATTACAAATCCATTCTGCCTGAAAAAATGCGCTCACTCAAAAGAACACCATCAAATCAAGATGTATATAATCGAAAGAAAAACTTCAGCACTGTGAAAGATGTATGCGCTACATATATCCAGAATGCTAAAAAACAACCACTCTCAATAATGATACACTTAAGCCCGATACAATTCATCAAAAAAAAGGTAGAAGAAAAAGAAATAGAATCCGCCAAAATTCCTTAGCATGCACTTGAGACAAATGAAAAACAGCTCAGAAGAAAAATAATCATCTCCGCTATCAGACTGAAAGAAAAACTTCTTTGTAATTACCAGCCACGTGAAACAACAACCAGCATCTCTGCAGAACTAATACCATCAAATCCTGAAAAGAAAGAGAAAGCCAGTTAAAAAAATGTAACAAAACATTTTTAATAAAAATGCCATCTGTCCCCTTCTAACTCCGAAAAAATTCTTTTCGATGGCATAAGGAATACAAAACGGTTTGTATTTCCACTTAAAAAAACTTCCAACTAGACATCAACCACTTATCAGAGATAAAAAAACTTCTGAATCGGTTTTAAAAAAGAACTGCCACAAATTAACCAACTCATCACATAAAATTTATATGTTCCACCAATAATATGATCATAGAGGTGCATCAACTGAAAGAAAAAGATTACAACTCCAAAGAGTTTGAACTGAATCCGTGTGTCGGGCAAAGAACAACCTGAGAACAATCTGAAAAAAAATTAACACACGGAACAACTAAGAAATAAATGTTGACACAATTCAAACAATGAGAGAGCTGATCTGAAAGCATAGACATCAATGACAATAAGTTTAATAGAAAGAAATTCGCCTAAGTGTTGAAGAGTTAAAGCAAAAATTTTGGCTAACTGTTGAGGAATTAAAGCAAAAAGATTAAAATCAAGAAGCAAGTCCACCCAAGGTGGAGGTGAGAAATTTGGCTAAGTGTGGTGGATTAAAACCTTCCTCAAATAAGAAGCAAATTCGCCTAAGAGGATAAGGAAAAATTTGTCTAAGTGTTGAGAGTTCAAAATCAAGATGAAGATTCGCCATAAGGAGAAGCTTCTAGAGGAAAGCAAGAAATTGCCTTTGAGATCATAAAGAAAAAAAAGAAAGGGTAGAGTTGTGACCTAATCACACATCACCCCATCCTAAATGGGAACCCCCTACGTTTTAGGCCCTCTCGGTCGTTTGGTTTTGGTTTTGAGGATTTTTTGGTGGCATTCACATCAGTCTATTTGCTTTGCAAGTGTTTGGGGGTCAATTGATTGAGTTTGCTTTTCGTTTGGGCAAACTTGGTTAAGTCTAGGGCTTGTTTTGGTTGTTTTAGGGATTCTGTCTTTAGTCCTGGATTTCAGGGGTTTCTGTTAGGGTTTTGGAAAAACTAAGCACGAAACAGGAATCAGGACCCTACAAGGAACCTCCCCGTTAAATTTGAGCGAAAACGGAACAACTTTCTAATTTTAGAATGTTCCTATCTTTTAGGGATTTTATTGCGTCTTGGAATGTCTTCATTTTGCCAAAAATCAAACTTACTATTTTTATTAAGTTTCTATTTATAGTAAGTCATCCTATGTCCTATTTTGGAGTCTAACACTAACATTTAGAAAAGTTTCTATTTTTTGGAAAGTTTGTTCTTGATAGGACCATTCAGGTAGGCAATGAAGATTGAACAATCACAATTATTTCTAAATCCGGAAAGCTAGAAATAGACATACTGGATCAAAAAATGGCTAAGTGTTGACATCCATCCCTAAAATGGAAAGTTAGAAAATCATTTAAGTCTGGAAAGTTCCCTTTTTGTTCATGAATGGCATCTTGAATTTGAAGGCATCCAAAGTTGATCAAGTTTGAAAGATAAAATTGCACCGAAATCCATGGCACAATGGATCTGGTGCCCATATAGGAGACAAGGCGCTAGAGTGGGGCATTCATGGAAAATCCAACTAACACCAAAATTCCTTCCACAATGCAAAATTGCGCCCATGAAGGGGATGGGGTGCCAAAATGAAGGGTCCCTAGAATTCGAAAGAGGGATAGCATTCTGTCTCCAACTCTAAATAGCGCCTTGGATAGAGGTTGGGCACAAAACTGAGGGTAACAAGGAAAACTTGGAAATGTGGAATTCCTCAACCAATGTAAAATGGCGCCCAAGGATTGATGCAAGGCACCAAAATCACAATCTCGGGGAGAATGGAAGGAGTTCCAAAAGTCCATGCTTAAGGTGAAATAGCGCCTTAGAAGAGAAGGTGGTGCCAAAGGCAAGGAGTCAAGGAAGATTGCAAAATGGAGAAGTTCCTTGCCAAGTGGAGAATGGTGCTCATGCATGGGGAAGCGCGCCAAACTTAGTGCACCTTGGAATTCATAGAAAACTTTAAAATTCCCCCCTCTATACAAAATAGCGCCCAACTAAGGATGAAGGCACCAAAACATTTGATCAAGGAAATTTGTAAAATGAAGAAATTCCTTCTCAAGTAGAAAATAGCGCCTAGGAAGGTATAAGGGCGCCAAAATGGATGCATCTTGGAATTCATAGAAAATCATGAATTCCTCCCTCAACGAAGAATTCCGCCCTAGGGAATAGAAGGGTGCCAAATAGAAGTATTCAAGGAAAAGATATCAAAATAGCTAAGCTTGGAAATGACGAATTCCACCATGAAGAGTGAATTCCACGCCTAAGTTGGAGAATTGAAAATTTGTCTAAGGCATGAAAATCCAAGGGTCAAGGAGGAATGAAAAGCATAAATCCCCTCGGGAAAAAATTTGAAAAATCTATTTTTAATCAGAATTCAGAATTTTTGGCAGATTTGGAATCGTGAGAGATTTCTCTCTCTACTGGACCCAAGTCCTAAATTTTAGGGAAATCCCTAAAAAATAGGTGATGGTGGAAAAGCATGGAAAATTCCCTCCGGAGTAGGAAAAGTCAAACTAAGATGATAAATCAAGTGAATCTTGAAGAATATTCCAATTTCCCTCCAAAATTTGAAAGAATGAAAAGTTGGTGAGTTGGCAGGGAATATTCTAAGTATGACGCATGACTTAGTGCATTAAGAAAAATTTCCGAATTTGAACTCAACAACAAGGAAGATTCCATGTGCATGGCAAGATAAATGGGAAAGTATGATGCATAATGAATGCAATTGCCAAAATTGATGCCTCCTAACTTAGCAGCACAATTGGAGAAATTCTATATAAGCATGGAGGCTCATTTCATTTCTCACGTGCAAGTTTCAAGAAAGAAGAGTTGGAGAAGAAGTAAAAGGTCATACTTTAAGAATTTTTCATCATTTTCAAGGAGATTTTCAGGATGGCAGAATCAAGCAAGGTGGCTACCATCACCAGGTAGGCGCTGATAAAAGCGGAGATGAAGGGCTTTCTTCCGGTTTCCCACATAAATTCTAGGTGGAAGGAGATCAGCGATACAAATTTGGGCACATTCAACCTGGCTGCCTTAAAGATCAGAATGTTTGGAACAGTAGGACATAATCCATCCCCAACAACTGTCAAATTTGTCAAGAGCGGAATTGTTGCGGTAGCTGGTTTTCCTCCTGCTATTCAGTGTCTAGATTTGATTCTGGAATGTGCAAAGCATTACAATTCGGAGCGCAAGACAATTTCAACGTCAGATGGCAAGCTGCTGGCGACATTGACTTTGGAGTCAATTGGTGAAGCTTTCCGAATTCCTTCACACCATTCCATGACATACTAGACCATTAGCAGATCTCAAGCAGTTTATGATGCGGGTCTTGCCAGGTGTGCGGATATAATCAACAAACAATGGTTACTGAAGCCTAGGCCACATATCTCCAAAATGCCAAAGATTCTCACTATCTTTGAATTCAAATAGGAATATGTGGACCTGATAAAGATGTTGAGTAGGGTAATGGGATTTTCACATACTGTGAATTTTGAGACATGGATGTTCTTCTACATCAGCGAGATCATGAATGCAAATGGGTTAGTAGATTGGGCTAGATTGATCAGCCATTACTTGCATGAACAGCTGAGGGATTTGAAAGAAAGGAAGTCCCAATCCTTTTTCATGAGCTCCTACATGATGTATATGCTTGCAAGAAGGGGAGGCTTTGATGGTCTGCCAGCAAAAGGGGTCATGGGTTGCGGACCGACGCAACTGAAAGTGCATGAGTGTTATCCTCAGCTACATCTTCATAATATTAATTCTTACAAGTTGGCGAACGACACCTTCACTATGTACCTGACAAGACTTGTGCAAAAGGAATTGCACACAAGGGTGTCACCACAAGCTAGGGCCCTGGTTCAAAAGTATGGAGCCACGTTCTTGCAATTTCCAAAGTTCACCTATATCAAGACATAGGGATTCTCATTACAGTCATACAAATTGCCAAGGTATCCATTTGATAAACCGATATTGGTTGAACTCATGAGGCAGTTGATAGCTTATGATCAATTACAGAAGAAGAAGAAGAAGCAGTCAATTGAATTCCTAGTTGTTTTAGGTGATTTTGTGGAAGTGTGCCTAGGTTTGGAAGTGGATGAGAAAGCAGCAGAGGAGTTAGCATTCTACCGTCTGGCATTTTATACATCTAGAGCTCAATATGATCCTTATTGCCAAATCAAAAAGGTTGCTGGAGTGAAATTCATACACAAATTTCAATTACCAGGCAAGTGCCAAGGATGACCTTGAAGTCCGGAAGAAAATGTATTCCTAACTGCCCCTTCACACCATCTAGATAAGTGAAATTATCCAAGTGCCGGATCAAGTGAAAGAAGATTCGGACTTGATGCAACTTGAATTCAAGAAAGTGAAAGATAAGCCCATTCAACTACCAAACTAGTCCGAGCTCGAAATTGATGATTTGGATATCCTGGCTAGACCTGTGTTGAAATTCACTAAACACTGGGTTGATTGGTAGATAAGGAAGTTGAAGGAAGAAAATGTTCGCTTGACCTATCAGTAGATGGGAAGTCTGGATTCCCATAGTGAAGCAACTGAAGGATCTTCACAAGCCCAGGCAGAAGGAGAAGTCTGGCTTGATAAAGGGAAAAATGCTCCAAAGAGGCAAAGGATGGTAAGGAAGAAGGATGTTCAGCAGGAAATCCATCAAGAAGTTCATTAGCAAGTTCAACAACAAATGCAACAGAAGAACCTCTGCAAAAGAGAGCAAGGGTAGAAAGGGTGCAGTCACCAACAAGTTCTTCCAATGTACAGGAGATAGAGATGTTCACGCAAGAAAATCCAGCGGATCCACCTCCGGGCAATACTCCAACACCAGATATACTCAGCATTAGTGCTTCACACAGACCCAAGACAGAAAAAACCTCTGCACCAGGAAGAAACCCGTCAGGATAGTTTCATAGAAGCCATCCTTGGCGAAATGGAGGAAGAATCACGAGAGCAAGAGCAAATGGAAATCCATAGTCACTCCATTCCCGCTCCTGATTGGCTGATGGATAGACTAAGAAGGGAGCCGGAAAAAGAAATTGATCCAGCCTAGGAATTAGAAGAGTTGTTGAAAAGGATGGATTAGCCAACAGAAAAGAAGGCTCCCCAGAAATTTTCCAAGGTCTTGAGGGATGAATCTGGATCCTGGACCTTGCACATAGCTGAGCCTATAGTAGATAAGGACAAGAATGAAACTAGGCTGGAAGATTATGTTATCAGACAGGTTGATCTTGGTCATGCTTCCACGGGACAGGTAATTGAAAATTTTGAAGGATCTTCCTTAGCCATGAAGGAAAAGATGCAGAATACGAAGGCAAAATGTAAGAGGTTGAGGGAAGAAAATAGAGCCTTATGAGAATACATTAGAAGTCTTAAGAAGCTGCTCAGAGAAGCAAGTCCCTCATTCATTCCTCCTTCCCTCGCTAAGGAAGTTGTTAATGACACGAAGGTAATCGGAGCAATGGCACAAAGTTCCAAGGAATGGGTAGAGGATGTCTACACTACAGCAGGAAAATTCATTGAGGACTTGGCTCAGCTTCATTCTAGGTTTGTGGCCCTTCTAAACCGATTGGAGGTAACAAAAGGTTTGAGGGAAGATGTTCACATATATCAGTTTTTGACCATTTCGCGGCTTAGGGCTCTAATGAAGATTCTAAAGCAAACACTGATTGATGGGAAAGTAATTCAGGAGAACGAGGTTTATGACTTTCCCCGATGGTTCTACGTTGTTTGCTCAGGAAAGAATACCTTTGACAAATTCAGCATGGAGTCTTTAACTTTGAAAGACTCAATCAGAAGGGTGCAGGAAGAAGTCATCAATGTAATTGAAGCACTGTTCACAAAAAATCTCAATGAGGACAGAGTAACGATTAACTCTTTGAAATCCCAGTTACACGAGTTCTTCTTCGTAGGTTCATTCACTAAGGAACATTTTGCAAATGTTTCCTCATTTTCCAGTATGATGAAGAAGACACAAGAAATCATGATGGAGTGGGAGAGCTTCTTTTCCAAGAGCGGGGAGGAAATTACCTTGATGGAGTTTGATATTGAAAGTGTGCCAAGCGTCTCCATTGGGGAGCTGGAAGCCATCATCAGTAAATTCATTATGTATGCAATTAATGAGCAAGATAATGGTTGTCCATTCCTGGACGAGAATCTTTTGACTGAGTAGTGGTGGCACATTTACTGCTAGGATATTTTTCGACTAAGTGGCGGCCCAGTCAGTGCATGTTGAATGCATGAAGAATCTGTAATGTCCCTACTAGTTAGAGATCATTGCCCTACAAAACAGATTGTTAGAATACAACAAATATATATAAACTAATCTAATTTTCAATTTAAACTTCAATTACTTAATTAACACTAATCTCAGTTCTTATTTAATAAAAGGATACGAGTGCAGTACTGGGACATGTCCTTAGGCGGCTATGAAGGTCGCCTTCTTGGAACCCATCTTGGTTCCAAGCCATACCAGGAGATCAAAGGTTAATTCGATTCTTGTCTTAGATGTAATTTCTTACACCCAAGCCATACCAGGAAATTGAAGGTTAATTCAATTCCTGTCTTGGATGTAATTTCTTACAACCAAGCCATACCAGGAAATCGAAGGTTAATTTGATTCCTGTCTTGGATGTAATTTCTTACACCCAAGCCATACCAAGGAAGACCATCATATATGATCAATTCCTTGCCTTGGATGATGCATCCTACCAGAGAGGACCGGCCAGATCCGTCTCTTCTTGGATGAACTTGTCAACCAAGCCATAACATATATGCATATAGATATTCAATATATACTGCCTACTAGGGATTATCATAATCCCTCCATTAGGCTAAGGGAGTTTCCTCCCTATAGCCTCCATCATAAAGTCACATTACTCATATTACATTGTATAATTCATTATCATTTTCCGTTTCATAATTTACGTCTACATTTACATACTTTTTAATCCTCTTTATTGATCCTAGATATACATAAATATTATGCATGGATACCTATATTTACTGCCACATACATATAAGTAAACATTCAGTAATATATATATTCGTAAATTAACATATATTCAGAAGTATTCTTTAACGTATATTCAGAAATATTCTTTAATTCATTGTCGCTCTTTAAATTCATAAGTTAAGCCTACAAATGTATATTTCTTCATTCTCATTATTAATCCTACATACATATGAATTTACTGCATACATACAACATTATAATCATGCTATACTTTTATAATATACAACATCATAATTATAATTCTGCAGAATGAGATTGGAAACAGATCTACCAAAGGAATACTATTATATCTATTTGTGTGTGTGTGGTACACACCTCCACACACAAATACGTACCTGTAGCGCCAATGCCAATCTCTTATTCTGGCTCTGCTGACGCAGCTATACTTCCCTTCTTTTCCTTTATCGTCCTCTATCTACCCGCTATAGTTCCTATCTCCCTATCTTCTGCTTCCCCCATTCTATGCGCTGATGATCTTCCTTATACCCCGTGAAGGGTTGCATCCCTCCATAGGTCCCTCCCGCGCGAAGGGATGCGACGGTGGTCGCAGCCCAGGCTGCAATTACCGTCGCACCACTTCGTGCAGGGGAGTAGTCTAGTTCGTAGTTGTATTGTGTAGTGTTTAATAATTTTCATTTAATAACACTTTTATTAATAGTTCGTAGTATAGTTATAACGTTGTGTTAATAATTTGATTTAATAATACTTTTCTTATTATTAAATACATTGATATTTTAATCATTTACTTAATAATGCTTTTCTTTATTATTTTATATATTAAATACATTCCAGTTTAATCATTTATTTAATAATACTTTTCCTTTATTATTTTATATATTAAATATATTAACATTCTAAGCATTTATTTATAATAACCTTATCTAATTAATCAATATCTAATCATTTATTTCCTCTTAGTATATTAATATTATTTAATAATTTTACATTAGGTGATACCGTAGGGGTTATCACAAAATCTTCTTACATGCAGCCGTCTTCTTAATGGTTTTATGACAGATTCTCTATGCATGTAGCCGTCACATGGGGGAATGATGCACATTTATTTCTTGCATGGGAATATTTGTTGTATTTTGGGCAAGTTTGATGTAATAGGGTGCATTTAATGCACAAATGGATGCCATTTTTGGGCTTATTTGAATTAATTGTATATGGGCTTAATGGGTATTAAATGTTGATTCCCACCTTGTTGCATCTTGAGTGGAGAATCTTTTAGGGAAAACCCTAATTAGGGTTTGCATGTAGCCAAGGCTAGAAGCCTATATAAAGAGGTGACCCCCCTCATTTGTAAGGGAGGAGAGATTGTTGTCAGAGATTGTTGCTAAGAGTTTTTGAAGCAAACACTTAATACATTGTTCAATTGTTGGTGTAATCTTGTGTTGTTTTGAAGCTTGCATGGTCTCACTCTCTTCATATAGATTAGATTTGCTTTCATGTTGTTAGATGAACTGGATTTGATAGGGTTGCTTGTTGCAAAGTCCATGCTCATACTTTTGGTGTGCAACTGATTGTTGCATAATGTGCAAAGTTAGCTTGAGCCTCCGGTATATGTGTATGCTTAACTTCGATTATCAGTGGAGATTGTTCGATTTGATGGTTTCTTTGGTGATATTGAAAAACCTTTACACACCCTCTGAAGATTCCACCGCCTTCGTGTAGTTGTGCTTTGCTGGCGAAGCAAAGCGTGGTTGGATTTTGCATAAGTAATCCCGTCTCCTTGTTCATAGGATTAGATTAGTCTTAGCCGAGTTTTCTAAACCCTTCACTCATTTACTTTCTGGATATTTTAAACCCAAAAATCCAAAAAAATAGAGCTTTCATTGCAAATCATTCGCGTAGAAATCCTTGAACCCGCAAGTTTGTTAAGATCTTATGTGAGCATACGTAAGGCCACTTGGGTTAACATCAAACCCATCAACTAACTGAGTCACGTCCACACGCAAAAGGAACCTTGAGATTAGCCATTTGATCTTTCTTTTTAATCTTAGCATACGGTCTGATTTTAAACAAAAGAGAGTGAAGTGACCGTTGGAAAGTTTTTTCTGTGTTCGGCATAGTCCTAAAAAACACGTCAACGGGTAGGTTGAATTGGTTTCCAAAACAAGACCAGATTTGTTTCCAATAAAACGGAAAAACAAAAAAATAAAGCAAAGCAAGAGTTCAACTTCTCTATAAACTTGAGCATTCACATTCATTCAACTCACAAGTTGCTTCTCAAAGTTGAAAGTTGAAGCTCACAAAAGAATTTCTTTGTAGCTTCAAGGCAAACTTTGAAGTAATTCCAGGTGTAAAACAATTTCTTGGAGAATTCAGGCTAATTCCTACATTTGGAGATGAAATTGGAAGCAATTCCTTAAAGCAATTTAAGGAATTTCATCAAAATTTTCAGGTTTACAAAGGATTAAAGGCAGATTTTCAGAATTTCAATCTCTTTTGCACTTCAAGATTTCCTTCTTTCACTCTTAATTTCTAATTTTCCAGATTTGCACAATAAATTTTCATCTCAAATTCTTCGAATTTCACTTAAAGATCAATGTTTTTTTTTATGCTTTTTACAGTTTTGGAGGCAGAAAATTTCATAATCAGACTTAATTTTAATTTCCAAAATTTCACTACGTCTGATTTTATTTGTTAAACTTCATAATCAGTCTTGACTAAGTCTGATTTTCAGTCTCATTTCAAGAATTTCATAAGCTAAATCAGAATTATCCTTTGAAATTCCTTCAAGCAAACATCAAATCCTCTTATTCTTTTTCTTAGGGTTTTTTCATAATTCTCAAGTGGTAAATGTCAGCTCAAGGGGGGATTTCTAAAAAGACACAAATGAAGTTCCATAACAAAGGACCACAATTGGAATCCAAGATCGTGACAAAGTGGAAGAAGGTTGGAGATACCGACCTTGGCCATGTGGACCTCAAAGAGTTCAAGAAAAGAATGTATGGGCTCAATGATTGCATTCCTTCACCATTAGCACACAAGATGATGAGTATTAGAATTGTTCAAGTAGCTAGATTTCCCCCAGCTATGCAATGCTACGAGCTGATAATAGAACGTTACAAACATTAAAACATTCAAGAGAGACAAATTGTGGCACTTGATGGCAGAGTGCTGGTCTACCTTGGAGAAATGGCCAACAAGGAAGCATTCGGCATTCTAGATTATCATTCTACCATATACAAGACCAAAGAGGAAACCTTAAGAATTTTTTAAGCAGAACCTATCTCTTGTACTGAAGGAATTAACAAGCAAAGGTTGCTTAAGCCAAGACCTCTTTATTCCAAAGTGCCTAAGAAATTTTTTTGGACAGATTTCATAGAAGAGTATGGAGACCTCATCCTATTGCTAAATAGAGTTGTAGGACATCCTCAAGCCTCCTCATTCAAGACTTCGATGTATTACTTCATCAATGAAATCACTACCAGTGTCAAGATGATAAATTGGGCAAGGATAATCAGTGATAACATTGATGAGTAGCTGAGAAACATGGTGCACACACAGACTTTTTACATGAGTTCTTACATCATGTACATGATGGCAAACTGTCACAGATATAAGGGATTGATTTGCAAGGGCATTGTGGGAAACAAGGATGGTCAATTCAAAGCATATGATTGCTATTTGCAATTGCATGAACAGGAGAAATCCCATTTCAAAAGAGTCAATGATGCATTCCTAATGTACATCACCAAGATATTTCAAGGAGACACTCATTGATTGACACAAGATGTGATGTCCCCTCCTAGTTAGATATCAGTTACTGAGCAGGATTAGCCTATCAGTGACCCTTGTAGGCTAATGGGGTTGGAGAGAAGGTCCTTTGAGGCAGAGACCTAGTCAGTGAATGGGTTACTTTCTACTCCAGAGCTCAGTAGTCTCAGATTTGGCATTTGTATGGGTTTCAGGGCCCAGTTTATCATACTTGCTATTTATAGTAAGTCACTGGATGATTGAGAGGGACACTTACTACTTTTAGTAAGACAATCAGGTGCGCAGTGGATATAGTGATTGGCCCCCTAGTTTAGACGAGATTGAGAAATAATGAATATTAAAGGAGTTATTAATGTTTAGATGGCCTAAATGATATTTAATTATTAAAAGGAGATATTAATAAGTTATAACTTAATGTTATAATTTGAGGGTCAAGTCATCATTAAAAGGGGGCCATAATATTATTTGTTTGGATGCCTAAGCCAAGGGGATTAATATAAAAATATTAATGTGCAAGTTTGTGTATATTAAATGCCAATTAAATGCTTTTGTTTGAGAAGTTCGATTTCATGAAGAGATATAAAGTTTGCCAAGGAGAAATGGAACTCATTCTTTTGGCCTTTGACAAACTTATTTCATGAATTTGTTGAGCATTGAAGAATAGGGATGAGGGTTTCTACAAATCCAAAGCTTTTTCAACATTGGAGAGCATAGCTTCTTCATTGTAGTAGCTTTTTGAGGTTGTGAATTATCATCTGAAGATTGCTAATCAATTGGCTTCATTCAAGAGTCAAATTTGTGCATATGGGAGGAATAAATTTCACAATTTTCAATCAGATTCAAGAGCTGGGCAGAATCGGTAATTATTGGCACATTTACTAAGGTTGTATGGCCTACTTTTTGCAGCCATAATTTGCAGCAAGGGAGGTGCCATTGTTTGGAGGACAATTTTGTTTGAGGAGGGCATCAAAAATTGCAAGAAAATTAGTGAGGAGGTGCTAGGCCTTGGAGAACACATTGGCATCAATTTTGGAGGCTTACAATATAGATTTTGGAAGAACCAATTCAACTTGAGGCTGCCTTTTACCAGCAGAAGTCCAAAATTGATATGTTCAGCCTTTATCGGGTATGCAAATGTGTATAAAGATTCTGGATATAATTAAATAAAGAAAATATATGGTTTTTGTAATTGTGATATAATTAAATAAAGAAAATATATGGTTTCTGCAATTGTTACCTCCTATATCTATTTAGTTTTCAGTTTTAAGTATTTCTTTCATTTGCATTGATTTTTATATCAAAAACACAAAAAAGAACAGAATTCGAAAAAAAAACCCAAACAAAACTTCAGTAGAGGACTTGGGGTTTTCACAGTAGTATCAGAGCAATTTCCTGCCATCCTTTGGGGGTAAAACAGAAAGTTAATGCAACCAAGTGACAAGGAAAGAAGGTATTACCAGAGGGAAGCCCGTAAAACTTGGCAACCATCAAAGTACCTGAAGGGAAAACAGCATCTGGATTGATTGGTATTCAACAAGAATAATCTTCTAGGAATACTAAACAAGTTGCAAGCATGGGTGACAGAAGAGAAAATAGTCCACCACGAGATGAAGCTAGAGAAGTAAGGGAAAACTTGAGAGGGTTACAAGATAGACATTAGCGTCTAGTTGACACATTGCAGCATCTCACCGTAGCCATACAACAGTTGGCTAATCCTAAAAGACAGAATCAGGAGCAGGAGGATAATAGGAGTGTGGTTGGGACTCGTAGGGTTCGTAGGACACCTACACACACCATTGATCGGCCTACCCGACCCACTTTCTTAAGGAATGAACCAAAAGAAGGTGTTGGGGAAGATGATGATGCTATATTTGCTAATAATGTCATGACAGTGCATGATGAGTGGAGTTTATTACCCCCCGATGTAAGAGAACATTTAAACTTTGACCATTACATGAGTCAAAGGAGGGAGTATGCTAGAGATAGACAGGACAGAAGACCAAGGAATCAAAACAAGGATTTGGAATATGCTACCTGTAAACTTACCCTATCACTGTTTGATGGAAGTGGGAAGGTCACAGCACAATCATGGATACATAAGTTGGACACTTCAACTTATGTCCTGTGACAAAGGGGGATGCAATTAAGTTTGCTACATTGCATGTAGATGGAATGGCTCATGATTGGTGGCACAACGGAATGGTTACTTTGCAACACAACCTCATCACTTCATATCAGGAGTTTGTTGATAGGTTGGTTGATCGCTTTGATAAGGCGGATCCACAGTCATATTTCAGAGACCTTGCTTAGCTTAAATTGGTTGGGAATTTAGAGAGTTATATTGGAGATTTTCAGAGGCTATCAGTTATGGTTTCCAACATTTCCGAGCAAAGATTAGTTGTTTAGTTTGTTGAAGGCCTATTGGAACCTTTGAGAGGGTGGGTAAAGGCTTTTGATCCACCATCACTGTAGGAAGCAATGAAGAAGGCTAGAAGCATGGAACTTGCAGCCTTGCAAAACAAGTTCTCGTCAAAGGGATCCTCTTCATCTAGGGACAGCAAGTTCTTTCCTAAGAAAGAAGGAAAATCAGATTTTAAGGGAGATCAAAAAGGAAAATCAGCAGCACCATTTGACCAGGAAACACTCAATGATTTGCATAAGAAAAAAATGTGTTTCTACTACAAGGGCCCCTATGATGCAAATCATGATTGTCCATTGAGGCCTAAGGGCAAGGCTAACCGAGTTATGTGGGCATTTTATGAGGATTCCGAATGTGAAAATTCAGACCAGCAATCTGATCAAGAGGTATCCGAGCCAGATTGATCTGAAAATGAGCCTAAAAAGTTTTTAAAAATGGCAGCACATGAAGAAGAGGTTAAGCTTCAGGAAGTACGTCTCACTAGTGTGCAACAGGAGAGCTTATTTAGGATGCGTGGGGTGTTAGCTGATCAAAAGGTTATCACCTTGCTAGATACAGGTGCCACTCATAATTTTATTGATGCTAGATTGGTTGAGAGGCGTGGGATTCGAACTAAGGAATTTGAAGGTATAAGGGTGAGAGTTGCGGATGGTTACACTCTTAAGTGTGACAAGATGATTTCAGGACTTCCTTTGCATGTGAATAATTATGATTTTAAGGCAGATTTTTATGTTGTGACTATGGGAGACACTCATGTGGTTTTGGGCATGAGATAGCTTCATGACATAGCAGAGTTTACTCTTAACCTTCGTGAGATGGAGATTAGATTCAAAGTAGATGGGAAGATTCATGTGTTGAAGCCATCAGAGATAGTAGTTTCACGATGATATCATTCAGGAGGATGGAGAGACTGATGCGCCATGACATGGTTGAGTGGACAGTAGAGTGTATGTTGATGCCATCACAGGAGGGATAGCAAAAACTAGTTTACCATCCAGATATACAAGAGTTGAGAATTAAGCATGCTAAGGTGTTCAATGACATTCCACCAAGTAGACCTCCAGATAGAGGGATTGAGCACATAATTGAATTGGAAAAGGGTGCAAAACCTATGATGATCACTCCTTACAGGCACCCAAAGCGGCTGAAAGATGAAATTGAAAAGACAATTAAGGAGTTGCTTGCTATGGGGCACATTAGACCTAGCAAATCTCCCTTTGCCTCATCAGTAGTTTTGGTTAAGAAAAAAGACAGTACCCTTCGGATGTGCATTGATTATAGGGTCTTGAATAAGAGGACAATTAAACATAGGTACCCCATCCCTCGGATTGACGAGTTGATTGATGAGCTTCATGGTGCTTGTTACTTTTCGAAGATAGACTTGAGATCAGGGTATCATCAAATTAGAGTTAGAGAGTAGGACATTGAGAAGACAACATTTAGGTGCCATTGTTGGCTTTTTGAGTTTGTGGTTATGCCATTTGGGCTAACCAATGCTCCTGATACATTTCAAGCTACAATGAACAGGGTCTTTCAGCCTCAGTTGAGGAAATTTGTACTTGTCTTCTTTGATGACATCTTGGTGTATAGTAAAACATGGGAGAAGCACCTTGACCATTTGGATACAGTGTTAGGAATTCTTGACAAGGAATCCTTGTATGCAAAATAATCCAAATGTGACTTGGGTATGGTGGAGTTGTTGTATTTGGGCCACATTATCAGTGCAGAGGGTGTGCGGATGGATCCTGATAAGATTCGAGCTATTATTGGGTGGCCTACTCCAAAGAACCTCACTCAGCTCCGTGGATTTTTGGGATTGTGTGGCTTCTATCGTAGATTTGTCAATGGGTATTCACAACATGCAACACCACTTACTGATCTTATGAAGAAAGGGGCATTTGTTTGGACTCCTGAGGCACGGGAGTGTTTTGAGAAATTCAAATGCTTGACGACTACTTGTCCAGTCCTCGCATTACATAATTTCACTAAGCCCTTTGAGCTACAGTATGATGCCTCGGCTGAGGGCATTGGTGCAGTGCTTATGCAGGATAAGCACCCTATTGTGTTTGAAAGCGGGAAGCTTAGAGGACCTGAGAGGAGCTTCAGTATCTATGACAAGGAGATGTTGGCCATCATGCATGTATTGGCCAAATTCAGGCAGTACCTTGTTGGTAGTAAATTCAGCATAAAAATTGATCATAAAAGCCTAAGACATTTCCTAGGACAGCGAGATCTTAATGATCGTCAACAAAAGAGGGTTAGTAAGTTGCAGTCATATGACTTTGACATTGTCTATGTCAAAGGGACACAAAATGTTGTTGTTGATGCTTTGTCGCGCCGACCACATTTGAGCTCCATGGTTGAGATTTCAAAGGATTGGAGACATCTGATTATACCAGAGTATGCCAATGACACTTGGGCTTCTGCAATTGTTGAGGGGTCAGTACAGGATAGAAGATACACAGTTGTAAATGATCTTATCATTTACAGGGGAAGAATTTTCTTGACCCTGGGATCAAAGATGAAGAATAGAGTGTTGAGGACTTTTCATGATGTGCCCATGGCAGGACATCCTAGATATTTTAAGACTTACAAACAGGTACGGGAGCGTTTCACTTGGAAAGGTCTTAAGTCAGATGATCTTTGGTATGTGAGAGAATGCCCTATTTGTGTAATGTCCTCGTTTTTGGAGAGGAATTAATTAATTAATTTAATTAGTTAAGTTGTCCAAATTAGTATTATTTTTCATGGATAGCTTAATTAATTATTTTAATTAATAAAATTAAGTTAATTATTTATGAAGTTATCAAATAAATTAAAAATTAAAAGATGACTTTATATTTAATTAATTTAATAAAGTGACTTAATTAAATATTATATCATAAAGTCACTTAAGTGAAATAATATTATTTTAATATTATTTCTAGAAGCTTCTAGAGATGGACTGAAAAAAGTATAAAAGGAGATCTAGTTGAGCTTCAAGGCAGCTTTGGATTGGTTTTTGATATTGAATTGAGTTTTGTAGAAGCACAGAGTGTCTACGAACTATTGTCTTTGGGAACGAAAAACTCCCATTGATAGCATAACTGAGGGAGTGAAAGACCATCTGAGGGGTTGTAGTTGAGAGTGGGAGATAACTCAGTCTTCCATATTGTGCTTAATGAGTTTGTGCATCTACATGGTAGTGAGGTTCATGGTGTCAAATCATATTGGGTCTCCTTAATGCATCGATTCTTATTGGAGGAAATAGGCGATTTCTGTGAAGATCAATTGAAGGTGGAAAATTGGGAGGTGGCTGCCCTAATTGCAGGTCTGAGGGAAAATCGGGTTCATCATCCATACCCACGACTTTGCTAATATTTCCTTGTTGAAGCATCGTAACAAACAGTGAAGGACAGTGTTAGCCTTGGAAGCATAAGGCGATTCTATTAGGAGTTTTTGGGAGGTGCAATAAGAAGAATTCGGTTGACAAATCAATTCTGAGAACAAATTGTATCAGTCAACCATATTCCACGATTTTGTTTCTATTTATTCATTGAAGCATCAAATCATATATTAGAGGACAGTGCAGGCATAAGGAGTGAAGGGCGATACCATTAGGGGCATTTGATGGGAGTAATAAGAAGAATTCAGTATCTATATCAGATCTGAAGATAAGTCGAATCAGACTGTTAAGTCTCCACGATTTTGCTCCTAGACAATCATTCATGTATCAGATTATTTTGGCATTGGCAATCCGCTTGGGAGGAGATAGCGATAATTTCTGAAGCAAGGAAGGGGGTGATGGAGGCTGCAAACTATTTATTACAGATCTGAAACGTACAGGAACAGGGATGAATTCTGATTGGGCACGATTTTGACACTAGGAGATCTCCATCATTTGGATATTGCTTGCCTCTTCAGTTTCAACATTGGGTGATGTTATAAACAGGTTCAAATTGCAGAATGAAGTTGATTACATTGCCAAACTGATCTCATAGTGTTACTGCTATAGGTGGTCATTTATTGTTGGGTATGCATATATTTGTAATCCAAAGTAGCTTGATAGCTTGTACTTAAAATGCATTCAATAAAGTATTCAAAATTGGAGTTATATGTCTGATGTAATTTACAGCATATGAGATGCATAGCAATTGTTTGACAAAATGTCATTAGCTGTAATGATGATTGGCACTTGCTCTAGATATGTTTTTTCTTCATGTGGTCTATCAAATTCACTTTCCAATTGAAGTCTTTGCAACTAAATGTTCAAGTCCATGAGACCAACCACAAGCAACCATTAGAAAGCAATCAGATTTTTGATAACAGCAGGTCTAAGGGTTGTAGGACAATTGTTCGATGATATTCCTTGTGTATTATGAGCATTTTTTCAGCATAACACGCAAGTTATACTAGCTGCCCAGACTGCATAACACGCAGGTTGTACAGACAAAAAACTAGAACAGCAGGTTGTCTGCTAGTTGTTTGTCAATATTCCTTCCATATCCAGTTTAATAACTGCAAGGGATATTTCAGTTTGCCAATAGAATAAACAGGAGCATACCTATCTTGCAAGGTTGCTCCAGCCACTTCCAATTCTTGATAGGAAGTGGGAATGTTTGTCTATGGATTTCATTACGAGCTTGCCGAAGGCCCAAGGTAGAGACTACATATATGTGGTTGTCAACCGGCTCACTAAGTATGGTCATTCTTTTCGATCACAACTACATATACAGCTGCACATGTTGCAGAGTTATTCTTCCGCGAGGTATTCAGGTTACATGGCTTACCTCAGAGTATTGTCAGCGACAGGGATAGTCAGTTCATGAGTCACTTCTGGCAAGAATTATTCAAACTTTGTGGAACCGAGCTTACTTCGAGAACTAGTTACCACCCACAAACAAATGGTCAGATGGAGATTGTAAACAAATGAATGGAACGATACCTCGGAAATTATATAGCTCGGTAGCAGAAAGCTTGGGTGAAATGGACTTATCTCTGTGAGTACTGTTATAACACTACTCACCATATGTCGATTCAGATGACACCCTTCATGGCATTGTATGGGTATGAGGCACCTAGTTTCCTTGATTTACTACAGAGTGATAGTAGAGTGCCAAGTGCTGCGAATCTGTTATAGGAGAATCACGACATTATGAGGGCTCTTAAGGAGAATATTCAGAAAGCACAAAACCGGTAGAAGCAGTATGTGGATCAGAAGAGGGTTGAGTGATCCTTTGAGGTAGGGGATATGGTGTATTTGATGCTACAGCCCTATCACCAATCCACTCTAAGGAAGTGTGGTGCAGAGAAACTCAAGCCACACTGCTATGGTCCTTTCAGGATTGTCAGACGAGTGGGTGGGGTGGCTTATAAGTTTGATTTACCATCTGACAGCAAAGTGCATAATGTTTTTCACATGTCACGCCTCAAGAAGGCGTTAGGACATCATGTTGTTCCTTCTGCAGTTCTACCACCCCTGGGTGATGAAGGGAAGTTGATCCTAATTCCTGAGGCCATCTTGGATTTCAGAGAGAGACAATTACGGAGATAGTTCATCAAGGAATATCTGATTAAGTGGAAGGATTTGCCGATGGAGGATGCTACCTAGGAAGGTGAAGATATTCTGCAACATCCAGAGTTGAGATTGCTTGAGGACAAGCAATTTCAGGAAGGGCAGACTATGATGTTCCCTCCTAATTAGACATTAGTTACTTAGCAAGAATAGCCTATCAATGACCCTTGTAGGCTAATGGGGTTGGATAGAGGGTCCTTTGAGGCAAAGACCTAGTCAGTGAATGGGTTACTTTCTACTCTAGAGCTCAGTAGTTTCAGATTTGGCATTGTATGGATTTTAGGGCTCAATTTATCATACTTACTATTTATAGTAAGTCAGGGGAAGATTGAGAGGGACCCTTACTACTTTTAGTAAGGCAATCAGGTGCACAGTGGATACAATGATTGACCCCCTAGTTCAGACGGGATTGAGAAATAATGAATATTAAAGGAGTTATTAATGTTTAGATGGCCTAAATGATATTTAATTATTAAAAGGAGATTTAATAAGTTATAACTTAATGTTATAATTTGAGGGTCAAGTCATCATTAAAAGGGGGCCATAATATTATTTGTTTGGATGCCTAAGCCAAGGGGATTAATATAAAAATATCAATGTGCAAACTTATGTATATTAAATGCCAATTAAATGCTTTTTTTTGAGAAGTTCGATTTCATGAAGAGATATAAAGTTTGCCAAGGAGAAATCGAACTCATTCTTTTGGCATTTGACAAACTTATTTCATGAATTTGTTGAGCATTGGAGAACAGGGATGAGGGTTTCTACAAATCTAGAGCTTTTTCAACATTGGAGAGCATAGCTTCTTCATTGTAGCAGCTTTTTGAGGTTGTGAAATATCATCTGAAGACTGCTAATCAGTTGGCTTCATTCAGAAGTCAAATTTGTGCATATTGGAGGAATAAATTTCAGAATTTTCAATCAGATTCAGGAGCCGGGCAGAAGAAGAATCATAAGGCTAAGAATCCGTAATTATTGGCACATTTTCTAAGTCTATACAGCCTACTTTTTGCAGCCATAATATGTAGCAAGGGAGGCGCCATTGTCTGGAGGGCGATTTTGTTTGAGGAGGGCATAAAAAATTGCAAGAAAATTAGTGAGGAGGTGCTAGGCCTTGGAGAACACATTGGCATCAATTTTGGAGGCTTACACTGCAGATTTTGGAAGAACTGATTCAACTTGAGGCTGCTTTTTACCAGCAGAAGTCCAGAATATATATGTTCAACCTTTATCGGGTATGCAAATGTGTATAAAGATTCAAGATATAATTTAATAAAGAAAATATATAGTTTCTGCAATTGTTACCTCCTGTATCTATTTAGTTTTCAGATTTAAGTATTTCTATCTTTCATTTGCATTGCTTTTTATATCAAAAACACAAAAAAGATCAAAATAAAAAAAAAAAAAACCCAAAAAACTTCAGTAGAGGACTTGGGATCTTCACACAAGAGGCCAAAGATTTGATAAGCAGATTTGGATCTTGGTACATCTGATTCCCTAGATTCACATACCTAAGAGTCCAAGGTTTCACAGGATGGCCATACAAACTTCCAAGATATCCAACAAATAAAATGGTACTACTAGAAGTCATCGGATAGCTAAACACATATGAGAAAATCCAAAGAGGCAAGAAGAAGGTTGAAATTTCTTTTCCCTTGTTCATTCGAAAGATGTTAGAATCATGTCCATCAACATAGGCAGCCGATAAGGCAGATGTGGATATGCAATGGCATCCATTCTCCTTTTACCGATCAAGGTCCAAATTTGATCCCCATCACCATATTGGGACGATAAACAAAAGGAAGTATAGACACATAGTTGATCTTGAGAATTTTTGGGCCAATGCAGCTGATGAATATGAAATAAGGAGAATGTGGTTCAAGATATCAGTAAGCATGATCATGTAATGTTCCCACTTTGAAATAGAATTTAATAATAAAAGCATCCAACAACATCACAATGGATTGGATCAGATCAGAACTCTTATTAAGTTACAGGCACTAGCATCTTGGTTCCTGGTGGTATGCATGGGGATGTGTTGAATATGTATGCTTAATTTATGAATCCAGATAATGTTGTTATGTAGAATTTAGTAGTAATATTAATATAGACTGCAATATGTATGGCAGTCATACTTGATTTCATATATATTCATAATACATGAGAAGTTAGTATACTTATGGTCTGAATCATGTTATTACTGTCAGTATTTAAGAAGGGATTGAGTTGTTTCCAAGAGGGGCAGTCTAAATCCAGCCAATAGGATGATTCCCAAGATAGGGTAGGGATCAACGTCCCAGAAACCTTGAGGACATAGTCCCAAGATAGGGTAAGGCCTTGTATCTTTAAACTTTGAGGAAGCCAATTGAGTATGGTATCTAAGCACTTGGCAAGATAGTCATCTCCTCCTTCCTTTAAACTGGAGTAGTAACAAGGATTGAACTTTGCATTAAGAATTATGGATGATACAATTAATTATCTAATAATAGAATTAATTGCCTAGTATGGTGGATTGACAATTTATTCATGAATAATTGATAAATTATTTAAAACTATGGAATATCAATGATTTGATTTATGTTAAGGAAAGAGCTAAAAATAGAGTTGTCTCCTAATCAATTTAGTTGAAGTCATAAGTATATTAAAATAAATTAATTATTGTTATAATAGGTGTAAACTTAGTAGGGGACATTGCAGATTAGAACAATTTAACTTTTCCCCATAGCAAATCAGTTGGAGGATGATGGAAATTTCATCCAGCTACTCTATGAAGAAGAAAAAGATAAACCTCTTACCACAACAAATTGGTCTGGACCTGAGCTTTCAGATTTGGATACATTGATGAGGCCAATCATGAAATTCACTAAATGGTGGGTGGATCAGAAAATTCACAAACTGAAGGAGAAGAATATTGCCTTCACCTATGATTTAATGGGAAGCATGGATTCTTGTTCTTCCGATGAGGATGAAGTGACTCACGATGCTGAGAAACCAAAAAGTGGAAATTTTTAAGAAAAGGAAGGATACAACAGAGAGTTCACTAAGGCCAAGAAGAAAGAAGACTTCAAATAAGGTAGTTATATGTAAGAAACAAAGAGAAAACAATGCATCTTCTTCTACTAGCACTTTTTTGGTTGGAGAAGTTGGCTAATCCACAGATAGGAACAAAGCTCCAATTGCAGGTGATCTAGAAATTGAGATGGAAATTCCTCCTCCAATTTGTGAAGAACCAAATAAAAAACCAAATGAAGAACCAATTCAGCAGGAAATTGTTCCTGACGGCCTTGATATTCTAGTAATAGTAATGGATGAGGAATTGGAGAATACATAAGTTGATATCTTGGAAGGAGATTTTCAAGAGGGAATGATTTCCGCACTTAGGGGAATTGAAAGAAGTGAAGGGAATCGGAGAAATGAAGAAGATGATGACATTGAACAGCCAACAATACCAGATTGGTTACTAGCAAGAATGAAAAGGAAAGCCATTGTAGAAGTCCAACCAGTGGATTGCAAAAGTTGCAAACAAGGCCATCAAATTTGTGGAAGAACTAGCACAGGTCTATGGTTGGATCTCTTCATTCATATATAGAATCCAGAAGCTGAATTTTGGGAAGACTTTCAAAATGTGCAAGAAAAGAGAATTCCATGTTTGAAAGTGTTGAAAAGAAATCCTGAGCATGACTTGGTCAATGGAAATGTAATTGATGCCGGAACATCATATGACTTCAACACATGGTATCAGGCCTTGGTGGCTAGAGGAGAAGTCATGGAGAAGATGAAGATTGATGGTGGCAGAATAGAAGAAATAATCAAAGTTGTCCAAGGTAGTGTCTTCATCATAGTTTCCAATGTGCTTGAGCAGAAAATAGTTTGAGATAGGGACTTGGATGTAGAGAACTTGAAAGCCAAAGTTCAAAGCAACTTCTTCACTTTTGCAAATCCAATCCAGAAACAACATTCCAGAAAGGCATCCTCATTCCTGTCCATTGAGGATGGTTTTCGAAAACTAGAAATAGATTGGATAGCCACTTTTGCCACATGTCAAGATGAAATGGTGTAATGTCCCCACCTTTTTAGCATCTCAGTGGAGTTCTTAGCCTTTACATTCTCCGAAGGCTAAGTGGAGAAATAAGGAGAAATTGATTAAATTAATTTCTTATTAAGTCATTAAATAAAATAAAATAAAAAAATGTGACTTTATATTTAATTAATTTAATTAAAAGTGACTTAAGTGATTTATTTAAATATTTTAATGTTATTATAAAGTTATAAAGTAACTTTATAATAATAAAGTCACTTTAATATTATAATGTGTGAATATGTCTTTAATCCCACATTGGCCAAAAAAGTGTTCGAGCTCTCATAAGAAAGAATAAAAAGGGACTTAAGAGCTCATTTTATATTATCCATCCAAAGAATTGATATTTGTTTGTTATGAACTTGGGAGAAGAAGCCAAGGGTTTCTGATTCAGTCAACCATTGGAGAGCGACAATTCTTCAGTGTTGCAACCATTTGAGGTGGTGAAATATCCACTGAATTTGGCATTTCAGGAGAGCTTCATTCTGGAGTTCTATTTGGGCTTTAAAAAGAAGGGAAGACATCTAGGGTATGCAGATTTTCGAATATATATCAATTGCAAACCTACAGTTTCATTTGGCAGCCATTAAAAATCAGAATTGAAGCAATCATTTCAAGATACAATTGCTGCTATAGTACCCGCGCTATAGTAGACGCTACAGTAACCGCGCTACAGTAGACGCTACAGTAACCGCGCTACAGTAGACGCTACAGTACTCGTGCTACAGTAATCCGTGAATAGTGAAACGCTACAGTGGCGTGAATAGTGACGTGCTACAGTACTAAGAAATCAGGCATTTAATTGGCAAATTATTTGTCGCTACAGCAGGAACGCGTTTAATTGGCAATCCATTGAAGAGTGGAGACCATCATTTGCAGCAAGCATTTTACATATCAGGTTCTCTAATTTTGCTGTCATAAGTTTTGGAAATTACATGTTATACCTTTGTAACTATTTGGTGTGAGAATAACTAATAAAAACTTCATTATGCTGCTGCCACATAATTTCTAGTTTGCATGCCAAGTGTTTGATGATTTGTCAAGCCGCTGTAGTTGTTATTTTTAGTTACTTATATGCATGTTAAAAATCAAAATCAAGTGGCATATCATTTCTATGACTTTGTTAGTCAATCTTTCATGGTTAGAGGCATTCAAAACATTAATTGCAGTGTACAAGACCCAAACAATACAAACAGAAAACTCATAATAGCAAGTACAGACTTTGCAAGACAAGTGTTTGACAAAATTCCCAAGGGTAGAAATCAATGATTTAAGGGCAAAGTTAGTAAGGGTTCTTACAAATGGACCGATGGAATACAAGATTGACATACTACCCAAGTGTCCCAATGGAAGAGGTTGACCCCATAGTGACCAAGTTCATTGAATCTGCTGCCAAAGAAAAGGATAAGGGACGCCTGCTTCTAGAAGAGAGTTGGATTTATTAGTTGTTTATTTCTCATTGGTCCATTTTGGATAACTATATTAGCTTGCCTTTTTTAGTATTTGATGTTTTAATCTTGGCCATTGATCTTAGATCAATCTTGGTCATTGCTTTGTAATGGGGTGCCTATATAAACCCTCCTCTTCTCATTTGCAAAGAGAGAGATTTCAGAGAAATTGTTGTAATGATACTTCTTAAGTAATAGACATAATTCATTGTTCAAAATGTTGGTGAATCTTCGTCTACTTTTGCAAGCTAGCATGGTGTCTTGGCTCTCATTGGAATAGGTTTTTTTTCCAAGTTGACAGATTGAATGAAGGTTTTGATAAAACTGCTTACTGTGGAGTTAATGTGTTCATACTTTTTATTATTGGATAATTTTCAATTATTTTGCAAAGTTAGCCTAAACCCCTAAATGAAAACTTGACTTCTATTGCTATATCCATTGTTCAAAAATGTTGGTGACTATCAATGATATGAAAATCTTTTGAATTCCTTAGAAGATAGCACCATTCTTGTGTATTTGTTGAATTCGGCGAAACAAGAATTGTTTCAAATTCCACTTTTACAATTTTTGTCTCTAGAGTTCATAGGATTAGCTTAGGATTAGAATTATCTTCCTAAACCATCACCCTTTTTCCTTTTTTTTCCAAGTCTTGGTAGAAGTAGGATTGAAAAGAACTTATTGCAAAATTATTTCAAAAAAAAAAAGTCAGTAATCAGCAAAATCTTTAGATCAGTTAGCTCCTTAAACAATTATGTAAGTCCCCCTTGAGATTATCTTAAAATCACAACGAACCAACTGAGACTATCCGTATGAATTTGGGAACTTTAGAGTCGTCTTTGTTATCACACAGTTCGGCTATTTAGCACATAGAAGATTTTGATCAAGAGAGAATAGGATATCTCTAGGTATTTTATTCTGAGTTGAGTGTGCATAAAAAACACACCAACAGGTACCCATTTGCAATGGGGCGATGTGTGAAAACATCACAACAGGTTCCTATACATCACTTCTATTGAGTAGTGTATTACCAAATAGACTTACAAACTCCTATCTTCTGGAAAAGTTTATAACTTATAAGCATATATGCATTAAAGTAACTACAAAGAGAGATTAATTTGATCATTATGTTGAAATACAAACAAATTTTATGGAATATATCAGATTAAGGTACTTAAATCAGCTTCAGGTGTCTTTATTCAAACCTGGGCACCTGCAGGATTTCATATTATCAACAACAACAGAGATGAACACTTCAACATTGCAATTAGATCTAAATATATATAGATTAGTTCACAAGTGTTTAACCTTCAATTATTTAAGTCAGTTACTAAGTCTCTATTCCACACTATAAAGTATTGGCAAAAGATCTATTATTCAGTCTACGTATGCAACAAAACGTGAACTTGATTCTATAGTTTGCTTATGTTATAATTACTAGACTAAAGATAAAATGAATAGAGATATTAGCATCTCCTGTTCTATGTTATTTCCCTGTAAGACTTAGTTTCATTTTTTGTTAGGAGAAGACCAATCCATAGGTGGTGGATTATTATCAACAAATAGTCTAATACACCAGTTTGTCAGCACTTATGGTCTTCATGAGGTTGTGTTTAAGGATTATTTTGGGGAGCTCCCACTATGTTTCCCTCTCATCTGGTAATACTGATGTACATGAGTAGTTAAGTATATAATATTATAATGTGTCAAGTTTCTATTCTCACTCTGTATATTTCTCCTTGATTTGTCTGTGAATATTAATCCATATCTCCTAGATACATTTCTTTGAAAGTTCTTCAGAATGCATTTTTCATTTCATAATTAGTTAGAAATGCATTTTCTCAAAAGAAATTTATTCAATAATGGCTAGAAGAAAACTATATAAGATAAAAGATAACCATGGAAGAATGAAATAAAAAGGACAGACTCTCCTCTTCCTGGTTCTTTACACAAAGAAGAACAGGAAAGAATGCAAATGTAAAGGAGACATACCTTCAGCTGTTCCAGCAGAACAAAAAAAATTGAACTTTCCTCTTTTGACAATTTGGCTTTTATATTTTCATAAAGTGTTTCATCACTAATTTCCAGTTCCAGATTTTCTATTTCCCTTTGCATCTTCTCAAGTTGATCTTTTGCTGCTATCATGACCTCACTACTGACATAATTACCAAAACTTTGCTCAATTAATGCCCGGGCTTCTTCCAACGTGCGCCCCATATGAACTGCATTGCTCCCATTAGGATGCTGATCATTGGGAGTCAATCTTTTAGCCTGTAAACACACAAATTTTGTGTTAAGGGAGAAAAAAAAGTAATCATCAAAATGTCCACTTCAATAAACTAATTATAGAAGTAAACTGTCTGAGTTCAAAACCTTCTAGTTCTAACTTATAACTACATACCGATAGAAGATTTAGAACCATTCCATATGAAGCAGAAAATTGTGAAACAAGTGGATCAGGACCAGCAAAAAGAAGTTTGCAACATTCCTCTGCTCCTTCAAATGGAGTTTGAACAAGAACCACATGCCCCTCCTTGTCAATACCTCTTCTTCCAGCTCTGCCAGCCATCTGAAGAAGTGCATTTGAACTTAACAGGGAGTGTCCATTGTCTCCCCTCTTGCTAACAGATGAAAGAACAGTTGTCCTCGCAGGCATATTTATGCCTGCAGCAAGTGTCTCAGTTGCAAAAACAACTTTAATTAGACCCTGCTGAAATAGTTCTTCAATGAAAGACTTCCAAAGTGGCAAGCATCCTGCATGATGAGCAGCAACGCCTTGCAGAAGATACATTACAGCATTCTCCCTCACAGCTTCTGGATACTGTGCCTGAAATTCCTTCAATGCTGAATCAACCTTGAGTTGCTCCTCATCATTAAGAAGCCCAGAATCTTCAAGGTATTGAACAGCATCATCACAACCCTTTCTGCTAAACACAAACCAAATAGAAGGAAGCATGTCCCTGGTCCTAAGATGCATCAAGGTATCACTGACAAGGGGAACCTGGCGAAATGAAGAACAAGCTAATTCAAGAACATAAAATGAACTTCAAACTCGCCTGCTTTATATTCACTGCAAAATGCATTTAGCATAAAAATGGAGCATCATTCCTCAGAATTCCAAGAAAATGCTCTACACTGAAAAATATTTGATAAAATTCATTTTTTTACATTCACCTATAATGATAATCATTAATTCTGGAATTTTCCTTACACTTGTTTTTAATCATGTATTGCAAGTTATAACTTGACTAAATTTATTATTTATAAGTTTACCAAATAAGCTGACTGACCTTTGTACATTAGTTTATGTTAACCTGACAGGATTCTTCCAATTTTCTATAATAAACTGAATTTATTCAAACTATTAACTTTTAGAAAATTATAAATGTCTTTTGAGTGTAAGTGATTCAAAGGAGTAAATTTTCGAAATTCAACAATATTTCCAATAACTACAACTTGCATGATTTAAGAAAGTCAATTCTGCAAGATAATATTTCCACTCCCTTTTCATGGCAAGCGTGGGTAAACATAATACTAAGTTCCTTCAATTACAATTATAATCACACACTCTGATGCTGACCATAAATTTAAAACAACAAAAACATGTGCTTGGCTCATACTTGTGATCGGCGGATAGTTTTTATATCTTCCTCTGACAACTCTGAAATGTCTCCATGACTAGCACTCTCCTTATGATATCTCCTTTTCTCTGCCTTCCTACCTTTAAGTCTTTTAGTCCCATCATCATATGAGAACAAACTATTTTTCTGCAAAAATCTTGTAATTGATAGGCTCCTGTATTAATCGTAACAACGGAATCAGCCAATGATTAAAATGCATGTACAGACTCAAAGATTTCCATAATAAAAAGTGTCAAGGAGAAGCACATGGGGGAAGAAAATATTATAATAAATTTTATAACACTGAAAATGGTAATGATGTATCCTCTTCATATGCTCTGAAAAGTAAAAGCACAATTGCAGTTTCGTTAAAATGTTTATGTATACAAAAGGTTCTGGATATTGATTGGACAAGATAACCATTTAAACATTCCAAATTACCAAGAGCTATCTTGCAAAGTGACCCAAAAACTGCTCTTAGAAAGCATGATATAGATGCCTTAAAATTAGACAGAAGGGACGGTCAATGAACATAGGCACAGGGCATTGTCTTTGACTCATTGATAGACATATGGTCCGCCATGCCCAGAGAAATATCAAGTGAATCATTTTGTTGATAATCCTAAGGGCCTCAACCATAAATTAGAGGTGTGAAATCCACTATCTAGCTTAAAACTGTGAAAAAATCTTTTTCTAAGATCCTTCAGGTAGAAACTCAAAAGAAAGTAAAATGTGATGCCCCCAAAAAGTCTCTATCAAGTGTTGTTAATATTCAGAAAGCTCCTTCTATTATCTTTATAATGAAGTACAAACATTTACAAGATGACAATCAATGATTTACAAGCATTCTTGAATGTCGTAATAAATGATGCAATTGGAATATATAAGTTATCAAATATCAGTGGCAAGAATCAAAATCTGCATAAAAGCTCGGATAACAAATAAAAGGGAGTAACAAAGGCAATGGTGAAATGAAATTATAATTTATTTATATTAACAATGCAGAAAAAAATTAATAAAGACTAATTTCTTAAGTCTTAAAGTAATTAAGATTTATGGACAACAATGCATGAAGAAGCTGTCTTAAAGAAAGCGATTATATAAGGCAAACATGTATAGAACATAATCAAGACATATTGCCAGCCAAGTAAACAGTGACCTGGCAGAATCCAAAAGTAAATAAGGCCACATGTAGATGGTAAGCAGCATCAAGTTGAAGGCAAGGATATTATTAGTTATCAATAAATAGAAGGTAAGCAACAGCAACTTGTACTTTAATTAATGACACCGATTACCATAGTCAAAATAATACACTAATCGATATCTTCTGGAAGAGACATGAGTTTGGGTGACTAATGACAGTGCTCACAACTTATAACTAATCAATATTCTAAAGGACATTAAACATGACTCTTGGAGACACCATCCACTTGCAATGTATAAGATAACATCAAATGTATTCCATTAAGCATCAGATCACTTCAATTATTATTTTTCTTATTCATATAATCTGTTGATGTGTTTTTCATGCACATGCGAACATAGAATAAAAGACCAAGGTATCTTATCCTCTCTTGAACAAAGTTTCCCCGAATGCTGAAGATTTCGCCGAAGGATCAATCAAGGCAAATCCAAGGTTCTTGTATGTAGGTTCTCTACTTGTGGATAAGCTCTTGCAGTATGTGTGATTATGCTGGAATCACAAGGGGACTTACATTCGAATGACTGAGTGTCTGATTTGCTGGAACTCAAGTCCTATCTACTAGCTGGAAGATAAAGAAATGTCAAAAGATACAGAGCTCAGAAAGTCTACTCTAAGACCTAGAATGCGAGAAGATGGATGAACGACTAGGTGGATTCCTACTGGGCTAGGTCTTACCATCAAACTGAACAATTCGACACCAGCTCAGTGCGATCTTTTAGGAAAGTTTTGAAGATGTTCAAATCATCACTGTCAAACACTGATCATCATTGAAGTTAATGCATGAACAATAGATGTGTAACAACTCGAGATTAAGCTCATTCGATGCCAGTTGACCACGCAGGGCGCCCTTACAATCAGTAAGAGGCTAGTGGTTTGGACTAGGCGGGTTCGACGCGAGTACATTCAACAATTTTTCTCCATTCAATCTAATTATCTACCATCTAAAATTGAAGAATCAACAAGAAACCATGCATATTGCAAGAAAGAACACATTTCACCTTAACTTCAATGAAAATAGAGTTCATTTACAATTTAGGCAACAATTTCTTGCTTTCTCCTCCTAATCTACTCTAATTGCTATTCTATTTGCTATTAATCATTAGCTATTCTAACCTATATGAACTAACTATTAACTATTAACCCTTACAAATGAAGAGTCCGAGCTTTATATAGGGAGCTCTTTACAATTCAATGGCTCTGATTGATTTACAATCAATGGCTAGGGTTACAAAATGAAAACCCTAATTAGGGTTTGTTACAACAAACTCCTTTAGCCAATGAGAAAATTACATTCCATAAGTGTGGACCAATAAATGTCAGGGGTAGGTGCCTCGAAGTTTGTGCCATCACTGGTGAGTCAGGTACATTCAATCTGGACATGTTGAGGTGGACCTATCCAACTAGAGGAATAGTGACTGGGATGCCACCTTGTCTTGTGTTTGTGCCTTGGTTGATCCTCCTCTGTATCAAGTTTTCTTTCTCTAGTAGCTCACCTCGCCTTAAAGTGTTTATAAGATCTTTCTTCTTAACATGTTGTGGTTTCTTCATGTGGTAGAATGAGGTCTTGAGGATAGCTTGCAACTCCTCGAACACTTGAAGTATTCCAATGCTTTAGAAGCACCTTGAGTCCTCCTCCATGCCTTTGAAGTGTCCTCGATAATGATGAAACTTGAAGAGGTCGCCCTTGTCCTGGCCTGGTCTCCCTCGAACTTGATTTTGTTGAACTGCAAAACAAACAAAAGATGATTAAGTATACATAATATATTCATTCTAACATAGCATTTCTTACCTTAAATCATCAACAAGGAGGCATTAGAATGAAATTCAGTCAAGATCCTCTCCAGGGACAGGCGCTATAGTGAAATCTGCTCTAGACCCTCTCCAGGGACAGGCCCTATAATAAAATTCGCTCAGGACCCTTTCCAGGGCCAGGCCCTATAAGACTTTCGCTCTGGACCCTTTGGAAGGGTCAAGAGCGAAATTCATGATTTGCTTGTTTTTCCTCACTTAGCTTCATTTTTCATCCCTTAAGTCATTAAGAACAAATCTTTGGGCTTCAAAATTGTTTGGGAATGCACTAGCTTGTAGATTGGAGCAAAGAATAGTGTCATATGAAGAAATTCGCTCTGGACCCTTTGGAAGGGTCAGGAGCGATTCTCTTGTTTTAGGTTGAACTCCATCTTCTTCTTACCTTGCTTTGCCATGATTCTCACCTTTGGATTCTTCTCTCATGAAGAGAACACTTGTTCGATTCTCAAGAAGGCCTGAAAGGAGAAAATTGCTCTAGACCATGGCCAAGGACAAGACCTATTTAGAATTTCGCTCTGGACACTTTGGAAGGGTCAGGAGCGAAATTCAAGATTTAGCTCAAAATCTTCACTTTTGATGGTCACAAGCTATTCAAATACATGCCTAGGGACATCTTCAAGTCTAAATCACCTTGGTCAGCCTTTGGCTTAACACAAATTTGGAAGAAAAAGGATATTTTGAGAATTTCACTCTAGACCTTTGGAAGGGTCAGGAGCGAAATTCAAGTTTTAGACTTGATCCTTCATTTCCTTAACTTTAATTCATCTTGCAAGGCAAAAATACATCACTCCACCCTCAACCACGCCATAAGAGCCAATTTTTTGACTCCACACAAGGAGTAAATAGGTGGTTTGAGAAATTTCGCTCTAGACCCTTTGGAAGGGTCAAGAGCGAAATTCATATTTCTAGACAAAATCTTCCATCTCCTTTACTTTCAATCACTTCCTAAGGCAAGAGTACATCAGTCTACCCCCACTATGTCGAAGGAACAAGGATTTTGGTCTAAACAAGGAAGAAAATAGTGTCTAGGGAGAATTTCACTCTAGACCCTTTGGAAGGGTTAGGAGCGAAATTCTTGTTTTAGGTTGATTTCACACTTCTTCCATTCAATCCACCTTCAAACTTGATCAAACTCACCTCTTCTTACCACAATAAAGTCTACTTGCCATCCACTTAGCTCAAAATCCTCACTTTTCAATGTCTTAGGCAAGACAGAGGGTCAAATTGAGGATTTCGCTCTAGACCCTTTGGAAGGGTCAGGAGCGAAATTCCTAGTTTGGGTTGATTTTCACTACTCCATCGCCTCAATTCACCTTTCAAAGGTGAAAACACATCACAGTCTTTCCAACAATGGTTAGAAGTCCAAAAAACTTGGCCATAACAAGGAGGAATATAGAGGCAATGAGAATTTCGCTCTGGACCCTTTGGAAGGGTTAGGAGCGAAATTGGTGAATTGGGCTAGAATTTCTCATTTTTTCCTCAACTTTGCCCTTTGACTTGGTTGTTAGATCGTTCCTTCATCTTTTCAGGTCGATTCACCTTCAAGGTGATATCATTTCAATGTTTTTGATGACAATTTAGGTCTTTTCCAAGGATTTCGCTATGGACCCTTTGGAAGGGTTAGGAGCGAAATTTCTCCTCTAGGCCTCAAATTTTGACCTTTTCATCAAATCTCCAAGTCCAGACTTGTCCAAGGTGTCCCCAAAGGATAAATAGGTTAGCTACTCATCAATCAATGCCCAAGACTTCATCACTCATCAATTTGACATATCCGAGACCTTCAAAGATGATATTCACTCACAAGGCTTCACTGACCTCCTCAAACTTAGACATGACATAACCTAGCAACAAGAGCAAAACTTGACTTGGGGAAGGCTTTTAAAGAAACCCTTACTTGGAGCATCCACTGACTCACCCTAGCTCAAGAAGAGCTTGCTATCTTAGCAATCCCTCTGGCAACACTCAAAATGCAAAGGCTAATAGACAAGAACCTAAAAGACCTAGAAAACAAACCCCAGAAAGCAAAAAAGTAGGGGTCTCCATTTGCAATGGGGCAATGTGTGAAATGGTCACAACACAATCCCACGAGATACTTAATAAGGAGCAATATCAATATCATAGCAGATCAACGAGATAAGCATTGATCATAGTCATTCATAACTACATATTCGCAGTGCTCAAGGAGCTATATTGCAGCCAAGGAGGGTGGTACCGATCCATCATCATTTGTGCCCTCCAAGTTGGGTTTGGGCCATACATCCTATCCTTGAATTGCTAGATGTCGATGTGCCCAAAATCTGTATCCCCGACATTCTTCCACTTACTCAGAATTTTAGACTCCCGCAACACTCCTTGGTATTCGTACTTCATTTTATTTGAAGTGAACACAGTTATATTGAGAGGGGGGCTGAATCAGTACAACAATGAATTTTACCAATTTAAACTTTATTAATCATAATAGAATTGATGTCAAACATATGCAATATTTTGTATCACTTTTGTCAGGTTGTGCTTGTAGTCTTTTCCTTGTGTTAAAGAGCTAGTGTTGCTTTTGGCTTCATTCCTTGGCAATTGTTTCCTTCAAGGGCCTCTTCTATAGCCAAGTTGGTACCCACGATCTCATGAGTGTTTACCTCAACTCATAAATTAAAGAAGCTATTCCTCGTTGAGTGAGGAAATTCCTCCTTGCTAGTTTACTTGCCTTAGAGTTTCCTTTCTCTATATTGCCATAGCAACAACTAGGTGTCAAGTCAAAACCAAGACCTTGAACTCAAAAGGATTCAAATACGTGAGGAAGTCTAGATCCCACTCTTCAAAGAGTTTCATGTTGCTTGGCCATAGGTGTTGAAGCAAACTTCAGACTGAGGACTATGTTTGGATTCGGGTTTAAGTTTGAGTCCTTTGCGAAGTCCCTTGGCAAGCTGCAAAAGTAAAAATGGACTTAGGACTTGAGATCAAGTCTCAATTGCGCACAAAGTCCCAAATCCCATCTGGTGAAAAGTATTAGGTGGTTTGTGTAGTGGGTCACAAAGACCGGGTTGGGTTAGGAACTCAAAACCAAGGTTCCAAGTCCCAATGTTAGTCCAAGAATCACGAGTGAGTATTGGAGCTTCACATCATACTACAAGTTGTAGAGGGCAAAGGGAACCAAAGACTTGGGAACAAGTCCCAAGTCCACAAAGAAGTGTTTGGTGTTGTGGGGCACAAAGTGTGTGTGGAACCTCAGCCTTGGAACAATGTAATGTCTCCTTCCTAGGTGACAAGCAGTTGAGCAGGGATTGGCCTATCATCAGGTTCTCGTAGGCTAGTGGAGTGGAAAGGGGACCCATACTGAGGTTTGTGGAGATACATAGGGGCTTTATAAGCCATTCTGGATAGTCTGAGGCAATTTCCTAAATTTTAGGAGGGTTCCTATTTTTTGGGGATTGACTGGGAGTTGACCAAAATGCATCAGGAGACCTCAAGGATCATTCTGGAGACTTTGGTTGTGATTCCTATTTTTCAGGAGTGGACTGTCAATCTGCCAGCTATTTTTAGATATCACCGGGATGGCATGTACATCATCAATTTTCAGTTCGGGGTGGCCAGTGTAATGTCCCCATTTTTCCTAGCTTTTTATGAAGATTTAGCCTTTTGGCTAAGTGGAGAGATAAGGAGAAATTAATTAAATTAATTTCTTATAAAAATTAAAAAGTGACTTTATATTTAATGAATTTAATTAAATAGTGACTAAAGTATAAAATTAAAATAAATAAAGTCACTTAATAAATAATAAAGTGTACCTACCCTCGTCTAGAAGAATCTCATAATGGGTTATGAAAAGGATAAATAGAAGAGGGTGATGATTGATCAGGAGGTGGGGGAGATTGTTTGGATATGATAACATGACTGATGCATTGCATTGGTCAAATCTCTGAGGACGCAAACCTTCAGCAGATTGGATAGAAGGGCTGGACAAAACCCTAGTTCTTCATTTGGAGTAGGTTCGTGACGGAATCTACATGGGTGCCTAATTTGTGAAGTCTTCTCTCGAAGACAAATTTGCATTAGAGTGGGAAACATTTTCAGTCTTCCAATTGGAGCTCATCCAATTTGAGCTCATTCAAGTTATTGTTGCTGCCATGGTCGAGTGAATTCATGACATTTTCAGTTTATCAGATCTAGGGCCCATGGTGCATCGATTTGCATAGGAGTGTGGCGATCTTATTAA
The DNA here is from genome assembly GCF_030272615.1 of Cryptomeria japonica. Taxonomy (NCBI): domain Eukaryota; kingdom Viridiplantae; phylum Streptophyta; class Pinopsida; order Cupressales; family Cupressaceae; genus Cryptomeria; species Cryptomeria japonica. The sequence goes on from NC_081410.1 coordinate 126,053,612, forward strand.
GAAACATATGGAAGTAATCTTGAGAGTTTGCTGATGAAAATCTCCAGGTCAGACAAGTTCGAATTTCATCCCCTATTCCACGATTTTGGACCAGATTTCATCATTAAGGCATCGAACATTCCTTAAGAGGTCATCTATAATGTTGAGCAAGGTGAGGCGATTCTTCTAGGAATAATTTGAAGGAGTTCTGGGAAAGATTCAGCCACCAATCAGAATTATATCAGAGTTGTGTTCAGACTGCCCATGCCCACGATTTAGCCTATACCTCATCAAGGAAACTTTAAACTATATATCTAAGACAGGCGCTTTGAAGGAGAAGGAAGGGCGACTCTTTTAGAGAAAATTCGAAGAGAGATCAACCACCATTGAGGGCATATCAGGGAGTTCGGGTCTGACTGTGCATGATTTCGATTTTGCCCAAATATATTATAAGGAGCATCAAAAGATAAATTGAAGACTAGCGACCTGATGTAAGGAGAGAGGCGCTACATTCAATGCCAATTTGGAGGCGAATTGGCTGCCAGATCATTGTGATCTCAGTCTGATTTCCACAGTGGCAGGGGCGGTCCATAAACAAAGTTCGATTTAGCACCTTCAAGGGGGATAGTGCATGGACATTGCTTTCTTCTTCATCGAATTGTCTTCTGGTTCATATCCATCATTTCATTCCTTTGATCATGTAATAATGGGTCATGGCTGCCTTGTGTATTCAGACTAGTTGGATGTGATGGGCTGTTACTAAGTAGTCTTGAGTTATTGTAACTAGTCTTCCAATCTGCATTGTTAAAGACATTTGAAATTCAATAATGAAGCTGATGGGTTGTTGTATGTGTTTTCTGAGGACCATGTGCCAACTGCTTGATATAATGACAGTGAACTAAACATCTTGATTTTGAGTCAAATTGGTGATTGAACATCATAATCAGATCATATATGCAATCTCAGCTATTGTGCTTTCATTTTTAGTCATTTGTAGTTGATATTTTATGAGAATTTATGAGATGGTTCACCTCGATACCAAATTGAAAATAAACTGAGACAGCAGTCCACATCACACGCAGATTTGACAGCAAATATCTCCTTCGTTTCAGTCATCATTTGGACAGCGGATATTACAGCCAGGTGATGAGGTTTGAATAAAAATTAAATGTTAAAGTGTTGACTTTAATATTTAATTAAATAAAATAAAGTGATTAATAATGTCACTTTATAATAAATAATAAAAGGACCCCATGTCCTAGCAGCATAACGTTGTTTTAAAAAGGTGGTCATTGAGGGGTACTAGCCCATGAATAAAAACAATTTAATAATTGCATAATGGGCCTAAAATGCAACGCCACTTTTGAGGAGACATTGTTTTATTTAAATGACTTTATTGATTTTATAAAAAGGCCCCAAGGTGGATGCCCAACCTTGAGGAGGAATTATTTTATAAAATAAACTTTAATAAAGTATGCAAGAAACCCTAGTTAGGGTGTTTCACTTTAGAGGTCAATAAAGTGACATGAGGAGGCATCTTTTTGGCATTCTATTATCCATTTTTATAACAGCAAATTGCATTTGAGCTCTAAGGAAGGGTTTCAACAGCAGATCAACCTTCTAGGAACAAAAACTCCCATGGAGAATCATGAATTGGACGGAAACCCAATTCACCATTGAGGGGAATCTACACAGGGTTCCCATTTGGGCCTCATTGGATGAATGTTTATGCAGATTTGGTGTCATCATTAAAGGAAAATCAGGAACTTTTGTAATAGCATGTAATGTCCCCTTTATAGCACATATTGTATGAGGTTGTCATTAGCCTAGATAGTTTTAGTTGCAAGCGATTCTGAGGTGTTTTGGTGTGTTTTTGGGATACTTACTATTTATAGTAAGTCAGTTGGGTCAGGTTTGGATCGACAGAGAAGTTGTGAATAATATCCTATTGATGAAAGTGTTGATTTTGACTAGAGATTTTAATAGTCACTTGCGATTATTAATTTATTTAACAATAAAGTTAAGTTATTACATTAAATTAAATATTTAACTTTATTAATGTGGGAACTTGTTGACGTGTCTAAAGTCACATTGCTGCAAACTCCATACGGCCAACATAGAATAGAATGAACTCGCTGAGTATCCTATCCTCTCTTGCGATAAGGAAATCCCTAATGCCATTTCTGACATTTGATCAAAGGGGACAACCTCAAGGTTTCATTTGTCAGGTCTTGACTGCGGGATTACTTAGTGGTTTGATATGTTTTTTGTTGGAAACACAAGGGGGACTTATAGTGAAATGGGCAATTGCTGGATGAGTTCCCCAAAACTTTAATTGTCTTGCTTATCGAATGGTTTCAATTGGGTTGATATTGTTTTCAGTAGGACTGCGGATTCTCTTGGTAAAAAAAAGAGGGAAAAAGAGGGATAGGGAGAAAGAGGTATAGAAAATATAAATTTTAACTAAGATAGCAAATTCAGTAAACAGACAGACACTTCCAAATAACTAGATGAAGCATTACCAGCCATTTAAGCACAATACTTGCATCAATCTAGTGTGATCTTCAAGGGAAAATTGAATTTTCATGCTATTAAATACAACATCAGAACTTTGACATTCATTCAGTGAGCATTCGATAACCGAACTAAGCCTATGAAAGGTTCAGATTAACCATGCAGAAGGAAAGACAATCAGCCATTCCCTAATGGTATGAACAGCGAAGATTCTATCAGATGTTTACTTAGAAAATGCTATATAAAGGAAAGAAGCATAACTGAAAATTCTAGATTAATGAAGAAGGAGACCATGCACCCACAAGGAAACTTGAAACAGTCTTAACTTTGCATTAAATCCTGTAAATTTCGCCAGAGCTTCAGCAACAATCCAAGAACTTCTTACAAAATAAGGGAAAACCAGTCCCTTAAATAGGCTTCAAAAATGGATAAATGGCCAAGATTTAATCTAAACAAATGGCCAAGATTCATCCATACAAAAAGAGTACCCATACCCATAAATGGAGGGTAAATATCAGCAACTACCCCAAAGGGAGTAATAACTACCCCAAAAGGTAATTAGAACTTATCCAAAATAATCCAAAAAGGTGCATACGCATAAAGTTTTACATTTAGTTGACTTGGAAGTCAAATATGACCCTTTGGCCAAAAGGTGCATTCTCAAGATTTAAAAGGAAAAAGCACTTTTAGGAGAGCACTTTTTCTTTTTCAGCTTCACACCCCTTTTCCAAAAATTCATCCTCACCATGCAAATACTCTTGCCAAAGGTCCTGACCCGCTGTACGTTCTTTACGAACATATTCTTGGAACTTGATGCATAATTGGAATAGCAAACTGAATGGAGGCATAGGAGGATGGCGTATTTTATATTGCATGCCCTCAAGGTACTGGTCCACGTGCTTCAAACCATCTTTCCAGCTGGAACGATTACGCTCAAAGCATAACATGTCTGAATGGAATTGACCAGCAAAACTCAGGTCCTTAGCGGAATAGGTGATCCTATCCGTCCCTAGTCTTTCTTCCCAGTCTGGTTGTATCATGTCATTTGACAGGTCATTTCGCCACCCCAAAACCATTGATCGAAGGATCGTCTTGCCGAGTTTCTGCATGCCTTTCAGAATTGCCTCGCATGCATCGTTTTCTTTATCAATGATTTCTCTTGTGTCATTCTTCATGGTGATAGTCCAGTACCATTCCTTAAGAGTGCTGATGTTATAAGGATCTATGATGGTGGACAACGTAGGAATCTGTGCATGGGTCCAGAAGAGAGCTCTCATGAGGGGAAGAGTAGTGGCAGCCACTTCATGCATTCTAAGGGATTCCCTCTTTACCTCTAATAGCCGGACCAGGGTGGTCTCTCAATGGTGAGCCATCTTTTTTACTTTTTCGAGGATTCGTTCTCCCCTCCCTTTGATGCCTTGTATCCATTCTCTAACGGCCCTTGCAGTATCCCGTACTCCTTCAAATTTTGTTGTGGTCCTTTGTGCCAATGCCGTTGGGGGAATGTGGGATTTGGAAGCATTGTGTAATGGTCTCAGGAGCTGATCGATGTGGGTCTCCTCTGTCCTTTGATCTCCTTCAAAGGTAGAGTCATCTTTAGTAGCATTGTGGAGCAGCAATTCATGGCGGCTCTGTTGGGTAGGTTCATGTACTTCAATCCCCTGAATGGATGGAATCTCTCCTTCCTCAATTTGGTTACCCGGCTCGGCCGATTCAATGACTCTTAGCTTAGCGTCTAGCATGTCGGGTACAGGAGGGTCATCAACTCCAAATGCATCAATATCGCTCTGGGAAGGCAGAGCAGGTATATAATCTAGTTCTACTACATCGTCGGACGAACTGGGGTCCTTTGACAATGAAGTGACCTCTGGTCTCCTAATGGGAATCTTTTCCCTTCTTGTTCTCTTGGATGTCCGAGTTCCTCTGCTGGCTTTAGCCTTCTTCCTTTTCTCGGGCTTTTCAATTTCTTCCCTAGGTGCACTAGAAGTTCCCTCATCTTCGGAGGATTGAGAATCAAGGCTACCCATTAAGTGGTAAGTGAACTGGACTCCTTCATGAATTAGTCGCTCAATTTGCTGATGCAACCATTGGTCTATATATCTTCCTGGGGCTGCCATGACTGCCTCAAAATCAGTGATTGGATCTTGCGACCAATCAACACCCGGCAAAAGATGTCTTACTGCCTCAAATTCCCGGACCGACAGACAATTTCCCGAACCTGTGAGTTGATCTGGGACCCGACAATATTCATAGAGTCGCATTTGCTGCACACTCAGCCTTGAATATTCACGCCTTCGGACCTCATAGTCATCAGAGCAGTTTTTCCAATAATCTTCAACTGATTCCTTTGCTCTATACCGCCTACCATAGGCTCTGTTGGTTGAAAATTTTGTACACTTGGGGGAAATATACAAAATTGTGGTTTCAACCACAGCACATGAGTAAAAACTCTCCTAATTAAGGGAAGGCTCCCCCTATCTAATTAAAACTGAAATAAAAACAGGATGGGACAACAATCTTCCTTCTTTCTTCAAGAAAGACAATATCCTTTTCTCTTCACAGAAAAGGATAGCGATTGAAAACGAACAACAGTAACTACTTTCAAGTGAAATGAGAGAAAGGAAATGAAGTTTCCTGAAAGCGCAAAGACTTCCGTCACTTCCTTCGGGACAGGACAACAATATCAAGTTCAAAGACTTGACTATTGGAAGTCCTATCTACCCTTTGCTATACTAAATTTTACAACGGATAAAAGATAACAGCTCAAAGACTGGAATAATTTATTCTTTTAACACAAAGACAAGAACTAATACAAGCTCAAAGACTTGCTGCTATTTCTTATCAAACAGTAATTTTCCTCAAGAATAGACGCAAGCTCAAAGACTTGCTGCTCCTTCAAGAGAGTTTCCTATTTTAATTAATCTTCTCTACTTGCAGCTCAAAGACTTCAAATCAGATTGGACTAAGCTCCTTTAGAAACACTTTGCATAGAAGAAATAAAAGATTCAAACCCAAACATGTAGCTCAAAGACTCAAAACTTGAGTAATCCTTCTTTCTTATTCTTCAAAACCTTCAATTCACATACATAAGCTCAAAGACTTCTTGCTGTAAATTTGGCAGAGTTTTTGCTTGCTTTCAAAAAGATAAATATTACAATAGACTTCTCCAGTATTTATAGAAGAGGAGCCTTGAGAAAAAGGTGGGAGGATCCTAACTAACTTGAGAGATTCTCTCAACCACCAAGACTCATTCAATAACTAACTGAGACTTCATTAACTAACTAAGAGTTACTCCAACTAACTAAGACTTATTCCAACTACAGTCCTAATCGGACACAACTTGTAGTTGTCTTACATGTAATTACAAAAGTGCAAGTAATGTGTAACTTGCATTTTACAAAAAATATTTTTACATGTAACTTGTCAAAACGAAATTACAAATGCATAACTAAAACTATTCCATGTGTCTAAAGACACGACTCTAACTACATCATCCTTTGTCTTTGATGATCTTCATGTCGCTTCAGGATGCTAGAACTTGAAGTATTCTAGATTGGTAAAGACATCTTGAACCGGAACGGAAACTTGCATCCTTGTCTTCTTGCTTGGGGTAATACTAACTTTTCAAGAGGGAACGGGCTGCCTTCCTCTTTTCATGTCATGACCATCTTTGTCTTGAAAGCATTCTATGCTCTCAACCATGAATTGTTGTTGTATCTCTTCTTTGTATCATCCTTCATTCTTGAAATCTTCTTGCAAAATAAGGCCCATGCCTTAATCCATTGATTTGGTAGATCGTGTGTGCAAACCGGACTGACAAGGGAAGGGATAAATTGATGCGAAAATGGGCTCACAAGTGAATTTCGGGTTTTGGAAGCTGCATTACATGTGTGGGAAAAACAAGAGCATTAACTTGCAAATGTGGGAACAAACATGCAACTTCATATGTGTAATGGGTAACTACAAGTTTGCACTTGTAATTGGTCCTTTAAAACTCATTTTCAAGTGTTTTTTGAGTGCATTTTGGACCAATTTCGGGTTCTGGATGGCTGACTGCAAGTAGACTTTAAATGGGGAAAATGAATGAAGGTGTGAAATGAGTGGATGAATTGGTATGTACGGATGAGGGAATTGGAAGCGGATAGGTAAAAATGAATTTCAAGAAGATCACTTGGAACTTTGCCAATGCAAAAATGGGAAGAACTTTCAACTTGCAACCCGGATTTCAAAAAAAAGATGGTTAAATCTTTTATCCGTAAGGGAAGAACAATGATTTTCATCCAACTTGTAATCGGAATTTAAAATCCCGAATACAAGTAAAGAGGGAAAATGGGGAAGAACAATGCAATTCTAAAATTGCTTTACAAAAGGGAAAATCTCTCTCACAAAATCTGATTTTTGGGGAAGAACCAACCATTTACAAATTTACAACTAGAAAGAAAAAAAAAACAAGAAAACAAGAAAAAAGAAACAAGAAGAAAATAAATCTTACCTTGCTCCAATGTGAAAATGCCTCTCCAAAAGATAATCAATCTTTGAAATAAAGAAGAATATCTCTTAAAAAGAAATTAACCGTATTCCAAAACCCTAGCCACGTTTTTGAAAAAATGGCAAAAACTGAAAAACGTGGCAGCAAATGCATGAGAAATGGCATGGAAAATGGCCAAGACTCTTTCTAACCTCAATACCTTAGCATACCAAGCCAAAACGATTCATAACATTGCTGATTCGTGGCATTTTTAATGAAGAAAAACGTGGTTTTTTAGCAAAAACGTGTTTGCTGTTATAAACCTAAAAACCAGCAAACTTAACCTCCATGTGGCGTGAAAGGTGTCTAAAAATGCATGGAAATAGGAAGGAATCCAAAACGCCTTCTATCTCCCAAAAAATCTCCACAAAAATTTGCTAAAAATCTTCAAAAAACATGTTTTTCCTTGCAATTCGGGTTTTTTGGAACAAATAGCAAGTTTAAAATGTATGAAACAATGAAAATCGGGTTTTTTGGAGGATATGACAAGTTTAAAATTTCACTTTTTCAACATGTTAGGCAAAATCGGGATTTTTTGGCCGAATAGCAAGTTTAAAATGTCAAAAATGCACTTTATGAGCAAAATCGGGTTTTTTGGACCAAAGTGCAAGTTTTAAATTGTCACTTTTTCACTTACAAGGCAAAATCGGGTTTTTTGGAGCAAATTGCAAGTTTTAAATACTTGTAAATGGGAAATAAAATCCCTACAACAAGTTATACTTGCTTGCACATATGTAATGGGGATTTAAAATCCCTATTACATGCAAAAACCATTAAAGTAGGGGTTTTTTCACCAAACTGCAAGTTTACTTGCACATATGTAATGGGGATTTAAAATCCCTATTACATGTGAAAACCATTAAAGTAGGGGTTTTTTCACCAAACTGCAAGTTTACTTGCAGTTGAGCCAAAAAATCCCTATTTTAACTAAAAATGACCAAAAAACAATAAAAAGATAAAAACAACAAAGGGGAAATTTAAAATAAATTACAAGTAACATATTTGAAATAAAAGTGCACATGTAATTGGTCAAAAATTCCCCTACAAAGACCAAAACAATGAATATCATTAAAACTTGCAGTTTGAAGAAAATTCTCCACCTGCAGTTGGGGTTTTAAAACCCGACTGAAGGAAAGACATAGCAAACGAACCCAGAATTTGATGAAATTCGAAACGTAGTTCGAGGATGGACTGAGGATTAAGCCAGTCCAAGGATTAGTCAAAATTCTGCCTCGGGAAGCGTGCCATAGAGTAATTTTTTTCATTTTTTCACAAAAATTTCATGTAATGGTCCTTTATTTTTGAAAACAAAAATGAGGACAACAGGCTCTCTTTGCCAGATTGTCGTGATCGAAGCATTTCCTTGGAAAATGCTCCTGTAGGCCATAGGAGGCCAACTCTGCGAAGGATTCCTCTGCTTGGGTGGGGGTCTTTAGATGGACATCTTGGTTGCCTATAATCATAGGGAATGCGAATCCAACCTGCTTGTTGTCTTTGAGTAAGATGCCGACTGGATGTGACTGCCTTGCGACCTCCATAAGAACTATCTTGTCGGTTGGATACCGTGGAAGCCGGAGAGGAGCACCATCAAAGCCAGCTATCCATATATAGGAGAACCTTGGGAACTGGATGAACCAAGCTCCGTATCTCTGTACTAGAATAGTAGCTTGCTCTGAGAGCCTTATGTGTAATCCTCCCTGCATTAGCCTGACCAGGCGCATTGTGAAGGCGTCATTGACGCGCTCATATTGGCCAATTGCATAAGTCGGGCTGCTCTTTTCTCTTTGAGCTATATCTTGCTAGTGAAGCTATGGGTAACAATCATATACTTTTACTTGATCAGGTCCATTCCCAATTTCACCTTTCATTATTAAACCTGGCAGTCGCTGGTTCCTGGCGAACATATAGACCAAATAAGAGGTCATAGTGAAGTACTTCTTAGTCTTGAGTTCAATTAGCTGAGTGTGGATGTTGTCGCTTATAATCTAGGCCCAGTCAAACTTGGACTTCCCAGCGAAGACTTGCTTTGTGAAATAAAACATCCACTCTTCATTGGATTTGGGAAGTCCCATAACCCTGTTGAGCAATGTGACCATGTCCCCATGCTCATTGTGAAAGTCACTTCTTGGGGTCTTTTTCCCAATTCTAACGCTTGGAGGTCTTCTCTCCTTGCACCACTCTTCATCGATCAATGTTCTGCATCTAGCAGGATTCATATCATACGCCCCCTGCGCTTCGTCTATAGTCGTGGTTGTGGGATTGTTTGGGAAGGGAATGTCGAATGCGTCACCAATGGCTTCAAGAGTGAAATTAGCGAGGACCATGTCCTCGAGGAGCACCAACCTAGAATCTGGTTGGTAATGTCGAGCAGCCTCTACTACTAACTCATAGTTTTGCACTGCTGGGGGAAATCCTGCTGCTTGGGCGATGCCACTTTCCGTCATCTGCCTAGGCCAAACGTAGGCATTAGGGGAGAAGACTCGGCTCCTGAAATCTTGGATATCGATATGGCCTAGGTTAGTATCACCGACATTGTCCCAGACACTGAACTTTTGACTCTCTCAATCCCCCTCTTTGATACTGGTACTTCATCCTTTCGACTCGGCGAGGGATATCTGATTTCGATGCTCGCGATGTCTCGACTGTAGCAGGCGTCTTTGATGATTCTACTACTGATTTAGGCATTTATCCTACACAGTCGGACACGGATTACGAGGCGATAAAAGGAAGTAAAGCAGGTTAGACACAGGATATACCAGCATACAAGGATTAATTCAAAAATTGAATTGGAAACATCATGATTTCGTTAGCTAAAAGCTTGATTGATTTAAACATGAATAGTTATGAAGCTTTCGACTGTGGATTTATACTTAGGCATTTTCAGGATCAATTTTCAAAAATGGACAAAGCTTGAGAAATTTTCCTAAGTTTGAAAATGCAATTTCTGGTTAAATCTTAGGAGTAAATTATGATTTTGATTCCTTTGCATGACACCTTATAAACGGAAAGATGCGATTTTCAAGATTTAAGCATTTTAATCAATTTTTTGCACAGACATCCATCCAATTTGTAAATATTTCAAATGATTGAAAGAGGTAGAGCGTACTTACTTGGTGAAATGAATGGCGAGAAATTGCACGATTTGCCTTGCAAGAACGGATGGGAGAGTTCTTGGCGATATGGGTGATTTGCTTCAGCAATTTCCAACCTTGGGCGTTTTGTGAAAGCTCCTACCTCCACACTTCTGCATTGTTGCTACTTAGTGAGATTTTCGCGAATGGAAAGGGGAGGTTTCCGCAATTTTGAATTTCAATGGTCATCTTCAATCTAAAAAAATGCGACTTACGCCTTATTGGAAAATTCGGGGTTTTTAAAACCTTTGCAAGTTTACAAATTTACAATTTCGCCATGGCCGCCGAACTTCAACATTCCTGGAGGATTTGAAAACTTAGAAACCCAAACACTTTGCAATAATCGTGATCCACGGAGCTTTCATATGATTTGCAAAGTTTACCTAAATTGCGACCTCTCCTTGGTATGTAAACTTCAAACTTCCAGTTACCTTTGCGAGCTTAAACTTCGAACTATCTACCATCGTCTCCCCAAATCGCTCATTTTCGGACCCTTAGGGCGTTTCGCCAAGTTTAAAACATTGCGCAAGGTTTACTCTTCAGCAATTTTCGGACTTCATCTGAACTTCGCCGGATTGGGGCTGTTTTCTACCTTTTAAACACTTCGCATTTTACCTCTAAATCGCGAACTTCAGGCCTTTCAAGGAGTTTGCAAACTGAAAAGAAAACTTTCAACTTACCCCAAAGCTCCGAATTTCGGCGATTGGGGATACTTTGTCAACTTCCATTCTTTCGCGTTTTTACTCCTTACGCGATTTTCAGTGCTTTGGGATTTTTTTTTTTTGCTAAGTTCGAACCTTTTGACAATTTTGTCAACTTCGGTGACTTCCAGTGTTTTGAAAATTTCACAATCTAAGTGTCTTTAGTGAATTTCGGACCTTTTGTGAGTTTTGCCAATTTTTCAAAACTTTCGGACCTTTTTAGTTATTTGCAAACTTCCTTCATTTTGGCATTTCGGCCTAATAGGTCCGAATTTCGGCCCTTTTGGCCATTTTGCCAACTTTTTCACTTTTCTCTTATTTTGGCCTTAAGGTCCGAATTTCAGCCCTTTTGGCCATTTTGTCAACCTTTTCACTTTTCTCTCATTTTGGCCTTAAGGTCCGAATTTCAGCCCTTTTGGCCATTTTGTCAACCTTTTCACTTTTCTCTCATTTTGGCCTTAAGGTCCGAATTTTGGCCCTTTTGGCCATTTTGTCAACTTTTTCACTTTTGTGATATTTCCCCCCTTTTGGGCATTTTGACAACTTTGGCGTCTTGAGGCACTTTAAAGATTTCGCCCTTCTTTTACCTTTTAGCTGGCGAAAATTGCCATTCATTTGAATCTCGTGAATTTGTAAAAGCAAACACCATGTAATCTGTTTGATCGTTCTTATGCGAAAATTGGCGACTTTGGGTTCTTATGCGACCTTCATGCGCGTTGTCCTTTACCTGGCGAACTTCGCCAGTCTCTAACATCCCACGCCTATTCAAGGCGATTTCACAAGCTTGAACAATCTCTTGGAATTCGTGCCCGAGGGCTCGACTAACCTAATGGAATCACCGGCTCCTTCACTCAACATCATCATCTCACAGACTGATCACAGGCTTGCTTGAAAGGACGTGAGATGCTCTGTGCGGAACTCAACAGGGCGAAGACGGAAAGGCCCAAAAAAAAGGAAGGGGGACCCTGTCGGCGACAGGGAGCATGTGCAACGCACAACAGAACTTAAGTAAAGGGAAAAGTTATTTAAAAATTAAAAGTGCTTGGAGACTTGAATATTTAAAAGAAAAGTATATCTATTTATCCCACATTGGCTGGAAAAGTGTGTGAGCTCTCCCAAGAAAGTTATAAAAGACTCTTAAGAGTTCATTTTTGTAAAGAACCCCTATGAGTTCTAACTCTGTCAAACCACTAATTTGCTATGCAAAGGATATACTTGTTTTGAAGTTTTGATAATATATGAATTTCTTTGAGTTTTCACCATATGATGTTGGGCAAGAAAGATAATTCAAGTAATATAATAAACTGAAATAGACTGGAAATGCAAGAGAGTTGCAAATGATTCTTATTCACTTAAAAATATATACAATGGCATACCGAGATAGCCAGCTGGTTGTAAACATTAAATTCTGGAAATTACCAACAACATATAAATCTGGAAATGTAATTGATCTGCAGCTATAAATGATTTGTCCACTCAAAAATGTACGCAAAATGCTTTGACTTTGTTGAGCGCTCCCAATTGATGAAATAGCAGCCAATGAATGAAGGCATTTTAGCCTCTACAAAACACACCTTGGCTGTATAGACAGCACGTGACCCTGTAGATGCTTGCACAGTCTATATATTGTTGCTAAGAACAATGCTAATTGCAGACACAAGTCTTTCTCCGAATATCCCTTCAATCAAGTGTGAAACCCTTGTGTAAATTTCACCAAATTGCCAAAGTACTGTAGTGTTTTACTGTTCATCCCACTGTGGAAGCCAACATAAATTTTGATTTGTAAATAATTAACTCTTAATCTTCCACAGTCTTCAGATCTGCAAACATATAATCATGAAACCCTTGAATAATCTTTGTATTTCTTCACCAATATGCTCAAATATGACCACTGTATGTAGCCAACCCTTAAAGCAATCTTTAGCTGATATTTCACAACCTCAGTATGCTGACAATGAAGAGTGAACGTTCTCCAAAGTCTGGAAAAGATTGAAATTCTGCAGAAACCCTTGGTCTCTCACAAATCCCAATGCTTCCGTGAAAAGACAAAGTGAAAAATGCTCAATAATAATCATCGATTTCCTCTTAGCAGCTGATATATTTCTTCATGCAGTCGACCCTCTCCCAAAAAGCCATTTTAAATCAAATTGCTTGAATTCATATTAATTGCAATTTATAATCATTAAAAATAATGTGTAGGAGTTGGCGCCCAAGACATATTGGTCCCCTTTTAATGATAAATTGACCCCTCAACATAAAGTGCAAATATAACATTATTTTATAATATGCCTTTAATGATTAATTATTAATAAAGTAATACTTTGTTAATAATTAGAATAACATAACTCCATAAATACTCATTATTTCTCAATTCCGTCTAAACCGGGGAGTTGACCACTACATCCACTACACATCCATCTGCCCTACTAAAAATAGTAAGGGACCCTCTTGATCAACCACTAACTTACTATAAATAGTAAGTGTGTGAAATTGAGTCAAATGAAGGTTGATTCTGAGAATCTGAACCAAACTGAGTTCCAAAGAAGAGAACGCTCTGCCAACTGTCCACCAGGACCCTCTAACCATTTTCTTTAGCCTATGAGGGCCAAAATAATAGGCTAAACAAAACAAGAACGAGCTAAGAGGGGACATTAAAATTCTCAACATGCTTGGTTGGAGAATTTGTGAGTATATTGCTGGGGTAATTTCACAAGCATTTGTGAGGACGAAATCCCTCATGAATGACATTCTCTTCGTTGTTTCAAGATACAATCAAGAGGATTATTGAGTGTTCTCATTCAAGAAACACAATTGGGCTTTATTGTTGGGTTGATATCTACAATCTGATTTATGAGCACATAGGGAAGATTTTGGAAAAGATTGTTAGGGCAGATTTTGAAGACATTGGTGGCAAGCAAAAAATTAACAAAAAAAAAGAATTTGCTATAGTGACTCTGCTACAGTGTTACTACTACAGTGAATTTGCTACAGTGTCATTGCTACAATGATTTTGCTACAGTGATTTGCAAATTTGCAGTCTTTTAGAGTGTTGTTAGGATGAATTTTGTGAGCAGCCCGACCCAAAGTATTGCTGCATTATCTGGGTATGTTGGATTTAGAAAATAGAGGTTATCTTATGAACTAGGTTGTCAGTATTTTACTGAAAAATTTGAATATTTAAGCTTGCAGAAAAATCTGGAATTTTCAGCAGTGTATTTCCTATGTAATGTTCAAATTTCCTGAGTTTAAATTAATGCAATATCTTCTATTTTGCAGCAATCTATTGTTATGAAAAAACATTGAAATTCATCATCAAAACCATTTGCAAATGCACAATTCAAACATTACAACAAATACACAAAAAAGGAGGTATACGAGTGTATGTTACATAGCAAGTTGGATTCATCACTTAATTGCAGATTTGGCACGTTTGAGCACATATATTCATCATACAGCATCAGAAAAAGCATGTCGTACTTTCTATTCAGAGAAAAACATCATGCTACAGGTGGGTGTTAGGGATTGCAGCCATTACAGATCTCGGATCAGTCAAAAATAGATCTGGGTTTCTCAAATCAAGGTTGTACCAGTCTTAGGATTGGCTAGAGCAGCAAGGAAGAGGCTAGAAATTGCATACCAGACCTGTGGCAGCCATTTGATGCCGTCCAGAGTGCATTTCAGACATGTGGAATTCATATCAAACCTGTACTAATTCCTTTACAACTCATTTAATGAAATGGGTATTCTTGACGTGTCTAAAATCGCATTGCTACAACTCCATCCGACCAATGTAGAATAGAATGATCTCGCCGAGTATCCTATCCTCTCTTGAGATAAGGAAATCCCTAATGCTATTTCAGTGGATCAATGGGGATGACCTCAAGGTTTCGATTGTCAGGTCTTGACTGCAGGATTACTCAATGATCGATGTGATTTGCTGGGAGCACAAGGGAACTTATGTATTGCAACAAGCTAGTCTACTACGATTCTCGGACTACGAAATAAAATTAAAAGGGAAGGAATAGAAGATCTAAAACTAACAAGACTGGTATGCAGGTAGACGGATTCAACATAACCAATCCTTGCTTGGCAAGAATGGCTCACAACCTCGCAGGAACAGTGCAATCTTCAAAGGGACTTGGAAGATTTTCAGACTGCAAACGCACGGCTAAGCACCCAATTCTGGCGCAGCTCAGACGGACACCTGCAATTGAACTAAGTACAATTCAAAGGCTCAGGTTAACCATACAAAAGGATACAAAATCAGTATATCCTCAATGGTATGAGCCTGAATCTATCAAATACATGCACACCCAAAACAAAAAGATCTATCTAAAATGCTGAAAGAAACCATGCAAATAGGATGAAAACAACACAATAAACACCAAATCAATGTCTATATATTTAATTTCAGCTGCCTATTACAACAATTTCTGCAACATCTCTATGCTACTGCTAAGATCTAACCTATTCTAACTTCTAAAATCTAACTCTCTAACAATCTAACCCTTACAAAAGAAAGGGCTCTCCCTTTTATAGAATTTACAATATGAATCAAAGGCTAGGATGGACTGCATCCAAGGATCCTCACCTGCCTTCTAGAAGCTGGCAGCTTTAACCCATGCCCATTAAACTCTCAGTCATCTATCCAACTACTATCCCAACTACCCACAACTGTTTGGCATTAATTTGAGTCTATTCGGTAGTTGGACATAACTGTCCACAACTGACTTGTTTCCCCTTTCTTTCAAAATATCTGAGTGGGGGCCACAAGCAGTTTTACAATAAAACAGTTTCAGTTTTCAGAAACTGAACTTCTGGAATGAAATCCAGTTGTGTATTTCTCGAGAATACATAGACTTGCTGCATTCGAAGTGGTCTTCGGTCTTTGGTCCCAGTGGTGGAATTCAGCTTTGTGGTCTGGTGGCACAATGGCATGCTTCCCAATGCTCGATTCAAATCTCACTCTCCTGCAGCGCGTTCCTGCATCTTCTTCTTCAGCTTCCAGCACTTGGCTTCTTTACGTTTCAAGCCTTCTCCTGGTTCTTCGGGATGACGTCCTACGAACAACCAATCTCACTTTAATAAATCAATTTGAAAAATTAAATAATTTAATTTAACAAATATTAAATCTTAATGTTTAGCTCGAGAAGCTCTTTGCGAGATGTAACTTTTAAATGTCATCTTTCTCTTCGAATGTGAAATCCGATCCTCGTCCAAGATGTGTGATTTTCACTTTGCTATAAAAAATGGCTAACTTGATTAAAATTCGACATTTTTATTAAAAGGTTGAACTATAGTGTCTTTTACATACGTCCTTTTGATGAATTTTGACCATACTAGGCAAAATGTGAGATTTCCTTTTCAAGTTACTTTCCTTTGTAATCCGAATTTCAGGAATTTTAGCTTAAATGGGAGATTTTAACTAGACACTTTAATCGCCCTCCTGTGCAATTTTGGACTTAAAAGGGACTTTGTAAGGCTTTCAAGAATTTCGGGTCTAAAGAAGATTTTGAGAGTTTAAGTCCATTTTCAAGCATTTTGGGTAAAATTGTTTCTACGCGATTTCTACAATTTGCAATTTTCGACTAACTTAGCACCTTTTTCAAACTTTCTATTCTCCTCGCAACTCAGCTAAGAGGGCCGACTTTGAGAGTTTGCCCGAGTTTAGACATTTTCGGGCTTGAAGGCCACTTTGAAAAGTTTTTAAAGTTAATGATTTTACCTTATTTTCTAAATTCGGCCTAAGAGGGTTTTTTGCAAACTTTAATGGCTTACCTCTCATTTTCCATTTTCGGCCATTTTGCAAAGTTTTTAAAGTTAGAACGCTGTACCAATTTTTGCGATTTTCGGGCCAAAAGGGGGTTTTGAAAAGTTTTAAGTTTAAGCGTTCTCCCTTTATTTTGTGATTTTCAGGTTGAAAGGCCCTTTTGCCAAATTAGAAAGTTTAATACCTTCCTCATTACCTTTGCGATTTTTGGCTCAAGAGGTGAGAATAAGAGGTTGAAAGAATGGTTTTCAGCCTGAATGGCCTTTTCGAAAGTTATGCCATTTTCGGGCGAATGGGCCCTTGTGCAAACCTGACGCGATTTACACTTAGCCTGATTTTCGGCCTGAAAGGATACTTTGTGAGTTTCGGGCGGATTGGGGATTCGGCGAACTTGTGCGATTCTCTTTCATTTCAGCTTGTGAGGGCAAGATGGTGCGATTCGAAACTTCGCAGTTTAGGCCTGACGATTTTCGAGCTACAAAAAGCCTTAGAAAGTTCGGGTATAAGCGATTTTACTTGCCCTCTGTGAGCGAACTTCAGGCAAACTGAAGGAAATGCACGATTTTGATAGCTTGCAGACTTCGCAATTTAGACTTGGTTTTGGCTTAGAAGATGGTTTCGCGATTTTACCTTTGCCTCTCCGACCTTACTTGGACTTTCTCTCGTTCATTAAGCAAACTTCAAACCAAAAAATGGGGGTCCCTGTCCTGGACGAGGATGGGTGTGCAATACGCACAACAAGTATGTCATGTTTTGCCCAAATCATATGTTTTCAGTAATTTAAAGTTTAGAACAGCAATAGTATCAATTTCTCTTCATTTCCAACGTTGTTTTTATCATGTACATGGCATAAATATCAAAAGAAAAGAAAAATCAGAAAAAACCTTTGAAACACAAAAAATTAGAATTACCAAAACCCAAAAAAAACACAACTTTCTGACCATCCAAAACATATTTGTAGTGTCATAAATTGTACACCCTTCCTAGAGTGGTACAATTCCACACTTAGTTTAGCACTTGCCTTAGTGTGTTTGCATCTTGCATTATAATTTCCCTTTAAGCATTTAATTAATTAATTTAATATTTCAGCACTCCCCACATCATAAAATTGGGCCTTTTACCCTAAGTGTGCCCCTTTTTATTTTATTCCTCCAATAAATCATTAAATCATAAACCCTAATTATGTCCTATTTTGACCCTTAAGGCCCGATTTCGCATATCAAAACAGCTCGAAATCCGCTATGACTTTGGGATTCGCTCTAATATCATCATATCTAACGACCCTGCAAATTTGGTGAAAAGTTGGTCGGATCATGTTCAAAGTGCACATGGTCCTCGGCTTTTTGCCCAAAATTTCGGGAGCATAATTCTATGATATCATAATGTTTAACCCAAAAGATTGGCGGGAAATTCAAATCCTAAGTCGGCCTAAACATGAAATTAAGGTCTAGGGTTTCATACTTAAGAGCTCTTTCTTCATTTGAAGGGATCGGTCTAATGGGATCTAAGAATCTAAGAGTAGGTTTTTGGAGCACAAGGAGCCTTCTATGTAGTGAAGGAGAAGCCTATGTGGAGTATTCAACAACATTTCATCAACCATTCATCATCAATTAGGAGCCTTGAAGACATTCAAGGAGATCACCGACTAACGATTGGCTTGTACCCCTCCCTTAGGGGTTGGGTATGGTTTCATGTTATTTTCATATCTTTGCATAAGCTTGATTACATCAATTTACATATTTACATTCATGCTTTAGATCATCATTGATTTAGAGCATTTACTTTGTCAATTATAAGAAATTAGGGTTTACTCTTTAGGTTTTCTCTAGATTGTTTGCTTTCATTTTAGGATCTTGCATACACACAAGGTTCTAGCACACACATTTTCAATACATTATCGGCTATTTGTGGACGTGGAAATCACCAACGCAGGGGTTTGACTGAGGCAAAACCCTATATAGCCACCCCAAACCCTCTCTTTTCAATTGCAAGTGCAGAAACAGGTACCCAGAAGGAGTTTTAGATTAGGAAAAGGCACAAGTACCACCCAGAAGTCCCAGAATTGCTCAAAATTGTCAAGGACAGGGGCATGGCACCCTAGTCCTACCCATGACAATGGCGTGGCACCATGGTCCCCCTCAAAATCACTGATTTTTGACAAGGTACAGGCTCAGGGTCTCAAAATTGCATCCCCTCAGTTGCAACTTTATGTCGGGTTCTCAAGGGCAGTGGCGTGGCACCCTGGTCCTAGTCAGTTTGGCTTAGTTTTCAGCATTAGGTACGCATTCAAATTCCTCCTCCTTGTCTGCTTTCAGTATCTCAGTTCTAGATCTGCAAGTTTGTGCAATTTCAGTTCATATGTGCTTCATTGTTCATCTCCTAGTCTAGTGGATCATTCAAACCCTAATTTTTCTCGTCACATACAACAAGAGGAATAGAAACCCTAAGAGATAACCCTTGGCTCTCTCTTTCTCACAAGAAGTAGCCAAAGTGAGCTATCTCCCTAGGCTCTTTCGTATTCCCAATGTGTTGGCTAAAGTGGGATTAGGTCCTAGTCACTATTGTGCGAATCGCACACCCATCCCTGTCTTGGACAGGGACCCCCCCCAGTTTGTGCCTTTCTGTCCTTGCGGAAGAGGAAGGGGATATGAAGGGTCGAGTGCCGCTAAAACCAAATGCCTCAAAGGGCCATATTGCGAACTTAAAACTCCCCAATTCTAGCAAAATTGCCTAAATGTGAAGAAAGAGTTAAGCCCTGCAATGACGTTGAAATGTCGATTTTCGCCAAAGGATACAAAGGAGATAAAATGTGCAAAGTGCCAACGTTGACAAACTCGCCCAAGTGCCAAAAGCTCGCACTTCTTGAGGAAAAAGTTTAAAATCACCAAAATACCCAAGAAGGGCGAATTTCGGACCCAGAGGCCAAAATTTTAAAAAGGTTAAAAAGTTGCCAAAACCGCCCAGAGGGCCGAATTTCGGATCCTGGGGTCAAATTCTCAAAAAAATTCAAAAGTTAACAAAACTGGCAAAAGGTCCGAAAATGCCTTTAAATTTGCAAAAGACCCCCAAAGGTCCGAAATTCACTTAAGTCATCTAATTTCGGACCTGTTGTGACCATTTCATACATCGCCCCATTGCAAATGGGGACCCCTACTTTTTTGCTTTTTTAGGGTTTGTTTTCTAGGTCTTTTAGGGTTTTGTCAGTTGGCCTTTGCATTTTGAGTGTCGCCAAGGGGATCACCTGGATAGCAAGTCCTGCTGGAGCGAAGTCCTGATCCTGAAATTGGGCTAAGTCTGGAATATCCTGATCCTGAAATTTGACTAAGTCTGGAAAACTGAAAAACCTCCAAAAATTAGATTTTGCAATATAGCTCCTAGAGGTCTGAAACCACTCTCAAACATCCTGAAAGTATATATGGAATATAACTTAAAGTATAAGAAAGTCTTATACTTAAATGTTATATTCCATAAAATTATCCTGTCGAAGAGTTCAAAAAGTCAAATTTCGCTCCTATCCTTCACTGAGGATCTAGAGCGAATTTCGCTCCTGACCCTCTCAGGAGGTCCAAAGCGAATCACTCTTGTCCCTCACCAAAGGTCCAGGGCGAAAAAGCTTATTGGAGTCATTCCTGACCTTGTTTGGTCAAATTGAGACATCAAAGGCATGGTGAAGGACGAAATGAACGTGATAAAGCATCCAGATTTGATTAAAGACAATGAAATGATGGAGTTTTGCCTAGAAGGGTAATTTCGCTCCTGTCCCTCACTGAAGGACCAGAGCGATTTTCTTTATATACACATTTTTAGACCTTTCTTGGACTTGAACTCTTATTCATGGCGTGTAACAAGATGAAATCTTCCCTAGCCAAGACATTTCATGATGAAAGACGAAGCATTTTGGCCTAGAAGGCAAAGTTCGCTCCTATCCCTCACTGAAGGACCAGAGCTTGATTTTCAAATTTGCACCGTTCTTGCAGGATCAAAATGATTTTATGATTTGAAGAGATCAAGGAAAGCATGTTTTGTCCATTGAATATAATTTGAGTGGTCCACAAAGGAGGAAATCAACCTAAATGACAATAGGCGCTCCTGTCCCTCACTGAAGGACCATGGCATTTTTCCAAAATTCTCCTCTTTGTTTAAGATTTTGAGGCAAAACCTGACTTGGATGGGAGGGAGAAATGATGTTTTATGCCTTAGATGCGATTGAGGGTTTATAGAACAAAGAAATATACCTAGAAGGCAAAAGGCGCTCCTATCCCTCTCCAAGGGTCCAGAACGATTTTCTAAAAGTGCAAATTTCTTGCAAAGACAAGGCAAGTTTTGTGATTGAAATGAATGGAAGAAGGCATGTTTAGCCCGTTGCAGATAATTTGGAAGGCTAGCAAAGGACGGATAAGCTTAAAAGTAAAAAATCGCTCCTGTCCCTCTCCAAGGGTCCAAGGCGAAAAAGTCCTAAAGGCACTTCCCTTCTAAAAATCAAGTGAAATTAAACTCAAAGCTCCAATTAAAAATGCCATTTAGATGCCTAGATGAAGTTTTGGACAAGAAAATGAGGAATGCAAGAGCAAAGTTGCAAGTTCGCTCCTGTCCCTCTCCAAGGGACCAGGGCGAAGTTAGTGGCATTCATTATTTTTTACCATATTTGAGCGCTAATATCCTCCAAAATTGCATTAGATGCCAAATTGCTAACTTCGAAATATTTGAAAAAATTAAATCACATTGGCATTTAATAAATTAATTTTGAGCCTCAAAAAATCGAATTTTTATTATAAAGGCATTTAAAATTAATTTTTGTGAAATTAAAATTAAAAATGGAGCCCTTGAGGGCTTATTTTTATTATTTTATCAAGTCGGCCTCTCCTTTTTGCAATTTTATTTATTTTCTTAGCCTTTTGTTGGCAAGTCGGCCTTGGAGGGAAGAGGGGTGAGCGCTCTATATATTGAAGGGGTTTGTTTCACAATTCAAATCATTCAATCATCCTTTCAAGTGCGAATTTGGAGAGCTAATTGAAGGTGCGAAATCTAGCTGGAGTGGAGCGAATTTCTACTAAGTGTGGAGACTAAGGAGGGCGAAATTCATCTTGAAGGCTATTGGAGAGGCGAATTTCTTGCTAGATTGGAGGATAATTTCCAGATTTTTGAAGGCATTTGAAGGCGAATTTCCAGATTTTGAAGAAGCTAGTGGAAGGTGGAGCCCTTTTGAAGGCTAAAGGAGGCGTACTTCATCCAAGGGATGGCTATAAATCTTGCCCAACAAAATCCGGTCTTCTTCCTTCATTTTTCAAGGTTTTGTACTTAATTACTCAAGAGAAGGTATGAAGAATTACTTTTTTTGAAGATCTCATTCAAGACTTATTGTGATCCCATTGCAATTCTGTAAAATCTAAGTCTTGAAAATCCAATTTCATTCATGATTAATTTGAAAATGTATAGTTCTTGATTTATCATGACTTTTTTCAAATTAATATCTTAAGTTTTACCTTTGAAAGGTCTTAAATTTCATGCCTTGAGGTTTGATGCTCAAAAGACTAACTTTAATATTTTGTGTAGGCATCAAATGGAGATCCCGGAGTTGTAAAATCAAGCCAGATCAAGGACGGTCTCCTCCAAGAAGATCAAGCAAGGACAAGGGTGACCTCCTCCAGTCTAGCATCGACAGGGACGACCTTCTTCGATCCAGCATCATCAGGATAAGGAATAACTTCTTCTAATCCAGCATTCCAAGGCGAGGTACATCAATCATCCTGCACATCAAAGACAAAAGAAGTTAGAGCAAGGGTTCGTTGAAGAAGCAGATAGTTCCAGATGAATTAATTAAAGCTAGCTTCTCAACAACATCAAATCGAATATCTACCAAGTTACAAGTGTCAGACGAGGTGGCATCCTAGTCATCACTTCTCCAGTCAGTGTGGTCCACCTCAGCATGTCCAGATTCAATGTACCTAACTCATGGGAGATGGCACAAACTTCAATGTACCTACCCCGACTATTCATTGGTGGAATTTTCTAGAGAGGACATGTGTCCAAGCAATACAATTTTATCATTGGTCGAGCATTAAATGTTGTGTAATGGTTGTAACAAACCCTAATTAGGGTTTTCATTATTGAATCTTGGCCATTGATCTCAAATTGATCTCAGCCATCGAATTGTATTATGGGCACTATATAAGCCCCGACTTTTCATTTTGTAAAGGCAGTTGGAAGCAGTTAGAGAGTAGTTAGAGAGTGAGTAGTCAGTTAATAGAATAGCAATTAGAGTAGAATAGGAGGACAAGGCAAGAAATTGTTGCCATTGACTGTAAACAAACTCCATTTTCATTGAAGTAATGGTGAAGTGTGTCGTTTCTTGCAATATGCATGGTTTCTTGTTGAATCTTCAATCCTAGATGGTAGATTATTAGATGAGTGGAAGAAATGTGCTTGATTGATGGTGAAATTCGTATATCCAAACTACTAGCAGTTTGTTGATTGCAGACTTGCCTTGCGTAGTCAACTGGAATCGTTCAGCCTAAGCCTAACTTCAATTATCACTTCTTCATTGATATGCATCAGCCTAATGGTGTCTATGCCTGCACTGATGATTTGAACATCATAAATCTTTCCTTCGAAGATCGCACTAGCCTTGTGGAGATGGTCCTGCGATGTCAAAACAAGACTTAGTTAGAATTTCATCAAAGATCATTCATTGCTCCTACATTCTTAGTATTAGAATTAGATCCTTTCCTCACCCTCATCTCTTTTCTTTTTTTCAAATCAAAGCTAGTAAGACCCTGTGTTCCAGCAATATTCAAAGCAGATCAAACGTTCAATCATCAAATGTAAGTCCCCTTGTGATTCCAGCAAATCACATCATACCACTGGTGCTCGTCCACATGTAGAGATCCTACATACAAGAACCTTGAAATTTCTCTGATTGATCCTTTTCGCGATATCTTCAGCATTTGGAAACTTTACTCAAGAGAGGATAAGGTACCCTTGGGTATTTTATTCTGTGTTTGATAGTGTACAAAATACATGTCAACAGGACCCTGGGGCCAAAATTTGAAAAGTGAAAAGTTTGCAAAAAGTGCCCAAAGGGCCGAATTTGGGCCTTTAAGTGAAAATTTGAAAAGTGAAAAAGTTGCAAAAAGTGCCCAAAGGGCCGAATTTGGGCCTTTAAGTGAAAATTTGAAAGGTGAAAAAGTTGCAAAAAGTGCCCAAAGAGCCAAATTTGGGCCTTTAAGTAAAAATTTGAAAAGTGAAAAGTTGCAAAAAATGCCCAAAGGGCCGAATTTGGGCCTTTAAGTGAAAATTTGAAAATTGAAAAAGTTGCAAAAAGTGCCCAAAGGGCTGAATTTGGGCCTTTAAGTGAAAATTTGAAAAGTGAAAAAGTTGCAAAAAGTGCCCAAAGGGCCGAATTTGGGCCTCTAAGTGAAAATTTAAAAGTGAAAAGTTTGCAAAAAGTGCCCAAAGGGCCAAATTTGGGCCTTTAAGTGAAAATCTGAAAAAAGGAAAAGTTGGCAAAAATGCCCCAAATGGCCAAATTCGGACCTTTTAGCCAAAATGTTAAAAAGTGAAAGTTGGCAAAACACTCCAAAATCCCAAAGTTTGCAAAAGTGCCCAAAATCCCGAAATTCACCATTAAGGGGTGAAATGTCAAAGTTTTTAAAACTTTTTGAACACCCCTCTTGCCCGAAATTGCCAGGAACAACTAAATTCACGGAAGGAGTAAAGCGTTAAAACTTGGGAAATTTTCAAATGACCCTCCAGGCGTTAAATTTTAATATTTGTTAAATTAATTAATTAATTTTTCAAATTGATTTATTGAAATGAAATTGATCATTTGCAGGTCGCAGGACGTCATTAAAGAACTAGGAGAAAGACTTGACACGCAAATCGAAGAAGGATCACAATCAAAGCCAAGCGCTGAAAACTGAAAAAGAAAAAAGATGTGGGAACGTGCTGCAGGAGCGTGAGAGCAACCAAACATTGGGAACCGTGCCGCTGAACAAAGATGAAGTCCACCACCAAGACCAAAGACCAAAGAACACTCTGAATGCTGCAAGTTTATGCCTTCTCGAGAAAAAGCACACAGCTCAATTTAATTCCAGGAATTCAATTTCTAAAAAGCTGAAATTGTTTTATTGTAAAATTGCTTGTAGATCCCACTCAGATATTTTGAAAGAAAGGGTAAACAAGTCAGTTGTGGACAGTTATGTCCAACTACCAGATAGACTCAAATTGAAGCCAAATAGTGGCAGGTAGTTGAAATTGTGGTTGAATGGATGAGTGAGAATTTAATGGGCGTGGGTTAAGGCTGCCAGCTTTTGGATGGCAAGTTGCACCCTTGGATGCAATCTATCCTAGCCTTCAATTCAAAATTGTAATATCTATAAAAGGTAGAGGTCTTTCTTTTGTAAAGGGTTAGATGGTTAGATAGTTAGAGATTGTTGGATAGTTAGACTCTGGTGAGAGAGTTAGATTTTAGAGTTAGAATAGGTTAGATTTTAAGCAGTACCATAGAGATGTTGCAGAAATTGTTGTAATAGGCAGCTGAAATCAATATATAGACATTGATTTGGTGTTTATTGTCTTGTTTTCATCCTGTTTGCATGGTTTCTCTCGGCACTTTAGATAGATCTTTCTATTTTGGGTGTGCAGGTATTTGATAGATTCAGGCTCATACCATTGAGGATATACTGATTGTGTATCCTTTTGTATGGTTAACCTGAGCCTTTAATTGTGCTTAGTTCAATTGCAGGTGTCCGTCTGAGCTGCGCCAGAATTGGGTGCTTAGTCGTGCGTCTCCAGTCTGAAAATCTACCAAGTCCCTTTGAAGATTGCACCATTCCTGCAAGGTTGTGAGCTATTCTGGCCAAGCAAGAATTGGTTATGTTGAATCCATCTACCTGCATACCCGTGTTGTTAGTTTTAGATCTCCTAACCCTTTCCTTTTGCTCTTTATTACGTAATTCAAGAATCACAACAGACCAACTTGTTGCAAATCGTAAGTCCCCTTGTGCTTCCAGCAAATCACATCGATCATTGAGTAATCCAGCAGTCAAGACCTGACAATCAAAACCTTGAGGTTGTCCCCTTTGATCAAACAAAAAATAGCATTAGGGATTTCCTTATCTCAAGAGAGGTTAGGATACTCAGCGAGTACATTCTATTCTGCGTTGGCCGTATGGAGTTTGCAGCAATGCGATTTCAGAAACGTCAACAATCACCCGGTCTAGCTTTTTCCCCTCCACAATATCCAAACTGTAGTTGGCATAAAACGCATATTGTTATGTTTGATAATTTTGGTTACCCAATAGTGTATTAATTAATTGTATTAAGTGGGTTGTCACTCTCGAGTAGTTATGTGTCGGTTGGTTGACGGTTGTGTATCTCTCGACAACCGTCGAGTCCTTTAAATATGTCATGTACCGCCAAGGAAGCAGTACGGTATTGTGGGATCTATTGTAATCCTTGGTGGACCATCTCTAGTCTCTTCTCTGTAATAATTGCATGTGTGAATAAAGATACATTTTACTGTCGTGTCTGGCATTGTCATGTACATTATTATTGTTTGTATTTAATTTACTAGTTGTAGCGGTAAACATTTTGGTGTCCTTGCCTTAAAATAAATCGGGTCAGCCTTGAGTGATTCATGCCTGTAGACCCCATTAAAAGTGAGAAGAGGACACAGGGTGGTCAAGACCAAGCGATTAGATGATCTGTCGACCCTCGGGCGGAGGGAGCACAAAGACAAGTCAAAGCCTAGAGGTACCCGGAGTGTTGGGAAGTTAGAGGTGGACGTGTAGAGGACGCTCGCGTGGCCGAGAGTGCAAGGAAAGCACCGGAACGTTGCAGTTGGAATAGTCCACCCAGGTTCGGCACACCTGGAAGTACTCGAGTGTTGGGGATGTTGAAGGTGGACGTGTAGAGGACGCCTGCATGGTTGAGAGTGCAGGAAAAGCACCAGAACGTAGTGGTCAAAACAATCCACCCAAGTCTAACACACAAGGTGAATACACATGGTACCTTCCGAGTGAAAACAATGGTGAACACCCAAGAGAAGCAAAAACTGTCAAAGTTCATGGGGGATGGATCAGAGGACCCTGTACGATATTGCAAAACATGTATAACCACTTGGGAGGCGAATAGCCAAGATGACCAAGATTACTGGTTGAAGACGTTTCCGGCTACCCTTCGGGGGATGGAAATTGATTGGTATACCGACCTTGATGCCCAGTACAAAACAAGATGGAATAATCTGAAGAAGGCCTTCGAGGAGGAATTCAAACTCCTGAGGGATGATAATGAGATCATGGACGAAATCTATAATACCGAGCAACGGAAAAATGAGAGTGTACGCGCTTACAACCATAGGCTCAAAGAACTGTTGAACAAGATGGAGAACCAACCAGCCGACGGGTTGATGAAGAGGTGGTGCACGGAGGGATTGATACCCTCACTGTGCAAGAAGATGAAAGTAGTGCCTCCATCCTCGTACACCGATGCTTACAATCGGGCGATGGACATCGAGAGTGAAAACAAAACTCCTCCCGAGAGAAGAGGAAGATCGACAATGATGAGAGCCTCAACGGTAGCAGTGACAGAGAATCCAAACCTGTACGAGCCCTTCAACGGGAAATGTTGAGAATGGTGAACGAGTTGAAGGCTGAGAAAGGAACTATCAAAGAAGGTAATGAACTATGGTGTACTGAGTGCAAAAGTTTGGGGCACCCAAAAGGTAATTGTCCTAGAAATATGTTTTGTGAAATTTACCAAGTGTTGGGGCATTCAATCAAGGAGTGCCCATACAATTTGAAGATGAGAAGTACACAAGTACTCTTCACACAGGGAGAGTCCAGCAGATCAAAATCATAATGTAACGCCAAGTGGCTATGGAAATCAACGAGGGCGAAACCAAATACAGTATGACTCCAGAGGACGTCCTATCATACAATGCCAACAATGTAGTGAATGGGGAGACTTTGCCAGAGATTGCCAAAACAAGAAAGAAAACGTACAATTATTGTGCAAATGGTGTGGACCAGGTGACCATGAAGACACCAACTGTCCAAAGCAGAAAGGGGTAAATATGTTGGACGTCAAAGAGCCAAACGAGGATGTACTCACAATCACAAGGTTACAAAGCAAAATAGTAGTGTACCCCGATCCCCATACGGAGAAGGAAAGACTTCGAGAGGCAAAGGCGGATGTTGAATGGGCGATGGCGGAGGAGCGAAGGGCCTCTCATGATGCCGCTAGTACAACACCATGGTCGGAGTTCGAGAAAACTATCATAAAACAAATGTTGCAAGCTACCATACCAGTACGAGTATCGGACCTTCAACAGACTATGCCACAATTGAAAATGGCCTGACAAATGTAGGCAATAATATCATCAACCAGGAACGTCGTGAGCCGACGGCAATATCACCTGGCACATCTTCCATGGACCAGCCAGTGGCAAAACCATCTGGCACATCAGCCGCGGACCCCACGCTGCTTACTATGAGTATTGGTCGGGAGCCAGCTGTAGTGGAAATGAAGATCATGGGACGAAAGCTGACCAATACCATCGTGGACGATGGCTCTAGAGTAAATGTATTGTCGGAAGAAACATGGAGGAGTTTGGGCAAACCAACTCTCTGGCCACCAACATCCTAGCTTGTAGGTGCCAACCAACATGGTATCAAACCCTTGGGAACACTTATGGCACAAAAAGTTGTTATCGGCACCCAACATTTCTTCCTCGACTTCATCGTCATTCCACTGGAGAAAAGGGCCTATAATGCCCTCCTTGGAAGAGGTTGGCTAATCATGGCAAAGGCAAATCATAACTAGAAGAAGAACACACTCTCCATCGAGAGTGAAGGGCGTAAATATGTGATTGACTTAAGTAACCAAGCTGTGAGTGAAGAATTGGCATCCTCTGACTCAAAGTCTGAGGGAGGAGAGTTAGGTATGAATGAAGGGAGGAAAGACATGGAACCCAACAAGGAAGGGGTGCTCGAGTTAGAAGATTGCTCTGACGATGAGATGAGTTCCTTGAACGGATTATCACTGGCAAATGGAGGACTACGAAGTTTCCCAACTCGACTGTAATATGCTACAAATTGGCGAAATTGAGGAAGTGCAAAGTTGGTCGTACGTTATTCATCCTTGCACATCAAGTGCAGGAGTGTTTGGGTTGTACGAACAGTTGCCAAGGGAGTACAGGCCGTACAAACAATTGTCGAGTGAGCTTAGACCGTACGAACAATTGCCGAGTGGGAGTGGGGAAGTGTCTAAGGCGTACGAAGAAGATTCGCAGAGAAAGGATCAGAAATTGGATACTGTACAGCCTTGTGGAGCTAACCCAAAGAAGTTAATACGGTACGTTGTACGGTTCACATCAGCTGAGAGTAATTCCATTGTACGATTTGGACACACAGGCCAAAGGAGGTGCAATGCACGGGAACCGTACGAAACCGTACAGGCCAACACACACAAGAAACAGGAATCCATACGGAGGGTGAAACAAACCGTACGAAGGCAGGAGGAATCGTCCGCACGGGTGTGTAGAGTTCGGTGGAGGAGTCCGTACGAGGTGTGCAAAGTTCCATACGAAGGGTGAAACAAACCGTACGAAGGCAGGATGAATCGTCCGCACAGGTGTGTAGAGTTCGGTGGAGGAGTCCGTACGAGGTGTGCAAAATTCCATACGAGGGCAAAAGGAATCCGTACATTGACAAGCAAGGAAATCTATACCAAAATTTGCATGAAGTGCGAGGGAGTCCGTACGGAGCTCACAAGGGATTTTAGCGAAGTTTGTACGAAATTTTCAAACAAATTCAAGGAAATACGAAAATTTGTACAAGTTGGAGGAAGAAATCCATACCATAACAAAGGAAGCAATTCCTGAGGGAAATCCATACAATGACCCTATCGCGGAGTAGAAGTGGCCTACAAGTTGGGGTTGTCCAGTACAAGTCTTGGCCTACACTCTTGTCATTAGTCTTTCCAGACATTACTTGATGTTTACTTGTCGTCTGGAAGACAACTTTTTGTTTTGGGGGGGATAATGTAGTTGACATAAAACGCATATTGTTATGGTTGATAATTTTGGTTACCTGATAGTGTATTAATTAATTGTATTAAGTGGGTTGTCACTCTTGGGTAGTTATGTGTCGGTTGGTTGACGGTTGTGTATCTCTCGGCAATCGTCGAGTCCTTTAAATATGTCGTGTACCGCCCAGGAAGTAGTATGGTATTGTCAGATCTATTGCAATCCTTGGCTGACCATCTCTGGTCTCTTCTCTGTAATAATTGCATGTGCGAATAAAGATATATTTTAAAACCGTGTCTGGCATTGTCATGTACATTATTATTGTCTGTATTTAATTTACTAGTTGTAGCGGTAAACACAAACCAAACAAAATCAAAAAAATTGGATCAGATTTGGGTGGGGATCCTTCAAACAAGGGCCCAAGGTCCATGAGTTTTCCATCTAATCTTCCTCGCAAGGTGGAGAGTAGAAGTGGAAAGGGAATTGCAAGTTCCAAGTTCCAAGTCCACATCGGACCCCAAAGTCTAACCCACGGGCAATTTCCTTTTGGAGCTTGAAATGGCAATTTGGGCCCTCTTAATTGTCGTAGCCCAGCAGAATTTGGAGGGTAGGTTAGTAGAGAGGTTTGAAGGTTGTTCTAGTGGTTTTGGGGGTTTTGTCTCTTCGAAGCCTCATTTTCTATGCCAACCTGGTGTGACCATTTCACACATCACCCCATCACAAATGGGGACCCCTCTTATACTTTCAGTTTTAGGATTTTTGTTAGATTAGATTGCCAAACTGATCCTTTTGGGAATGAGTAAGTTAGAGTTGATCTCATAGTTCGCATTTTAAGGGTTAGGAATTCGCATCATTCATTGGTTTTGATTGAAGTTAGACACAAATTTGGCTAAAGCAAGTTACCTTTGGAGGATAGGCATTCTAGGTTTGCACATTGGAACTCGGTCATTGACCCCCCCAAAAGTGCGATATAAGCTTTGAAGCTCAGTCAATGCCACCTTGAAAGTGCAACTTAAGCACTTTAAACACTTTCTTGCCCTAGTCTTGTGCATCATTACTTTTGATTAAAGATCATCGTAGTTTGACAAGGACGTTGCTAGGACCAAGCAATATCAAGTGATGAAGGAGATCGGTCACTTCAAGTATATGATCAGGTCTATCAACTCGAGGTTTTGATCACTTCTTTTGCCTCCAATCAGCAACTTAAGAGATCAAACGATTTCTTTTGGTGGCTAGATGAGCGACTTAAGACCTCCTTTGTTCATTCCAATCAGCGAACAAGCACTTCCTTTGACCCCTTGGATGTGCGACAAAAGGATTAAGGCTCAGTCATTGACCCCTTGGAAGTGCAACATAAGGATTGCATGATTTCCTTTGCTATGTCAAGAGTGCGACATAAGGAATCACATTATTTCCTTTGCTACCCCAAATGTGTGACATAAGGTTATGGTCACTTCCTTTGATAGTGAAAGTGCCACTTAAGAAATAAGGTGATTTCCTTTGATAGATGAAAAGACGACTTAAGGTTTTAACCATTTCCTTTGACCCCTTTAAAGTGTGACTTAAGGAATCAAGGCATTTCCTTGATGGGTCAAATGTGCGACTTAAGGTTTTTATGACTTCCTTTACCCCCCAAGAAGTGTGACATAAGGATTAGGGCTTAGTCATTGACCCCCAAGATCAGCGACTTAAGAAAATAATGTTTGCATGGGCCCCACGATCTGAAAGTGAAACGTTTTATTTACATTTGATATTAGCAATTGAAGTCGGCCTTAGAGTTTTTATTACTATCATCTAAATGATGTCAGTCTTGTGTTAAACTACCTCACTACTTCAAGCAGCTATAAAGATGTGTTTGATCATTTCATTTGATCAAACTAA
Source organism: Cryptomeria japonica (assembly GCF_030272615.1). Lineage (NCBI taxonomy): Eukaryota > Viridiplantae > Streptophyta > Pinopsida > Cupressales > Cupressaceae > Cryptomeria > Cryptomeria japonica. The sequence goes on from NC_081410.1 coordinate 126,085,143, forward strand.
AAACGATTTCTATTGAAGGCAGAGATTTCTTACATGCTACAGCGAATTAACCCCTTGAGCAGAGACGGTTTTGATCAAGAAGCAAAGCAAAGTCATTAGAGGAATCCAAATTGATCATCTTTATAGAAAATTTGTCTCCAGGCATAGTGATTCTAATTCTGATCAGATATTGTCAAGATCATTATTGTAAATCACATTAAATTCACTTCTGATTAAAGGCAATTTTGACTAAGGCTGAGACAAAGACATTCAAGGTATCGAACTTGATCAATCAAACATAGCGAACTGACTTCTTCCAATCAGTGATTTTGTCATTGGACAGCAACTTTGTTTCCTTAAAATATCAGCAAGCTTATCACAGCGAATTCTGGAAACAACTTTATCACCTCTATATCAGCAACTTGATGAAGTCCAGTAGTTGGTATTAAAGGCGCACTCATCTAGAAAGACAATTTTATCAAAAGGCAACCAAATTGAAGTTTCAGTCTATTTTGAAACAATTTGCAGGTCTGAAATAAGGCTCAATTGATGATTTTTACACAATATCAGACTTTGTTTAAAGACTGATCCAGCTCCTTGCTTATTGCTTCTATGAGGTTTTTGGTGTAGGAAGCTTTAATTCGTCACATTCTAATCATCTAAATGTATTTCAAGGCATAATTTATCAATTTAGATGATTATGTTCAAGTTTTGCAATCTAGGGTTTTGCATATGAGTCTAGGGTTTCAGGCAATATTGGGATTGTTAATGAATCATTAACTCTAGAGCTCAAATTCTTATCGTAGGTTATCGATTTCACTTTGCAAGCATTTATACCATATCACAAGGCTAACTTGGACAACTCTTGCAAGTAGGACATGCCTGGAGCACGACAAACTCTCATTAAGGAGGATCTAAAGGGAGATGAAATGGATTCCAAGATTGTGTCGTTTTGGAGCAATGTAGGAGATATCAACTTCGGTCAAATCAACATGAAGAAATTCCAACGACCGCTATACACCACCAAGCCTTCCAAATACTCCAAGAAGATGATCGAGAGCGGAATAGTAAAACCGGCAGGCTTCCCTCCAACAATGCAATGCAATGAGTTGATGGTTGAGTGTGCTAGGCACTATGATGAGAGCAAGAGGATTATAGTGGCACCTAATGGCAGAGAACTTGCCTACCTCTCTGAGGAAGCTATTAGTGAGGCATTCCATATACCTGAATTCAACAACATGATCTACAAGAGCAGGGATTCAGTACGAACATTCTACGATGATGATCCCAACAAATGCTTAGGCATAATCAACAAGTACAAGCTATTGAAGAGAAGACCTGGCTTATCCAAGATACCTGCCAAGCTCCACAGAATCGACTTTAAGGAGGAATTCGGTGATCTAATCACACTACTCAACCGGATCGTAGGAACCCCTCATGCATCTCCATTTGAGAATTGGATGTTCTACTTTATGGAGATCATATCAACTGGAAAGGAGAGAATCAATTGGGCAAGGATTATTAGCAAGAACATTGATATACAACTGAAGAGGCTAGAGCGAACCAAGACATTCTACATGAGCTCATATATCATATATTCACTTGCCAGAGCCCATGAATATACAAGATTAACCTATAGAACTCTAGTCGGTACAAGAGCCAGAGAATTGAGGGCATGTGAGTCATACACCCAGTTGTATTATCATGGCAAGGCACATTATAGAAGAGTGGATGATGCTTTCACTATGCACATCACAAGAACGTTGCAACGTGGTATTCATCAAAGACTATCTCCACAGGCAAAAGAGCTAATAGAGAAGTTTGGTGCTTGGTTTATCCACTTTCCCAAGTTCACCTACTGGAATACAAGGATGCTCTTGCCCGCCCTACATGCTACCAAGATATCCTACCGAGAAGTTGATATTGCTTGAGTTGGTGAGGTAGTTGGTAGCCTACAACAAAGTGCAGAAGAACAAGCACAAGACAAGGATTCCATTTTCGATCTCAGTCGGACAATCATTGGAGGTGTGCCCATCCTTGCAAGTGGTAGAGAAAGTGGATGAAGAATTGAAGTCTCTCCATCTCATTCCATACTTTTCCAACAACAGCTTTGATCCCTATGGTAGCATTAGGAGATCAAGTGGAAGACGAAATAAGCATAAGTTACAATTGGAAGATCATTTCATGATTGCTAAGGATGATCTAGATATAAGGAAAGAATGTGTTCGAGGTTACCTATCGATACCGTTAGAGAAAGCAAGGTCTTTGACATTCCTGACCAAGCACAGGACAATGAAAGGTGCCTCTTACCAATATATGAGCAAGAGAAAGATAAAGAAGTGAAAATCAATTGGATTGAGGTGGAAGTCACCAAATTAAAAGATTTTATGACGCCAGTCCTATCATACACAAGGCAATGGGTAGATGCTCAAACCCATGTATTGAAGACTTGTTGTGACATATTCACACATCACCCCATTGCAAATGGGGACCCCTACTTTTAGCTTTCTAGGGTTTGTTTTCTTGGTCTTTTAGGTTCTTGTCCATTGACCTTTTGCATTTGGAGGGTTGTCAAAGGGATTATTTAGATGGTAGGCTCTGCTTGAGCTAGGGTGAGTCAGTAGGTGGTCCAAGTCAGGGTCTCATTGAATGCCTTCCTTAGTTCAAGTTTTGCTCTTGTTGCTAGTTGTGTCTTGTTTGAGTCAGGTAGAGGCTTAAGAGGTCAAGTCAATTGAGTGATTAGGGGTTATTTAGATCATTCCTAGGGTGTTTTTTGTGTACCATCCGATCGCACTTCAAGTTGCTAAATCAAACCTTGGTTGAATGCATAATGTCCTCCTAGGTCCCATCCCTTACATCAAGGACAGAGCGAATTCGCCTTGAGAAGTCTGGAATGTCATCCTGATCCTCAAATGTCCTGAAATTTGGCTGTCTGGAATGTCATCCTGATCCTGAAATTTGACTGTCTGGAAAATTGAACAATCCTCCAAAAACTAGATTTTGCATTATAACTCTTGGAGGTCCGAAACCACTCTCAAACATCCTGACAATATATACTTAAAGTATAACTTATACTTAAATGTTATATTCCATATATGGATCCTGGCGGAGAGACTAACATGTCAAATTTCACTCCTAACCCTTCCAAAGGGTCCAAAGCAAATTTCAATTTCGCTCCTGACCCTTCCAAATGGTCCAGAGCGAATTCCCTTATGCCTCATAAACCTTGTCCTTATGGCGTAGTTGAGAGAGTATTGAGGTGTGAAACAAAGTGAACTGATGAAAGTAAGGAATTTGAGCATAATTGCAAATTTCGCTCCTGACCCTTCCAAAGGGTCCAGAGCGAAATTCTTGAAAACACCTAATTTGCTCATGATGGAGGCCAAAATATGAATTCCTAGGCATTGGTGGAGCAAAGATCAATGTATACTTACCTTGAGAAGCAATTTGGAGCAAGGAAGGGATGGAATTGTGTCTTAATCATGAATTTCACTCCTGACCCATCCAAAGGGTCCAAAGCGAAATCCTAAGATAGCCTAAATTCTTGCCAAAAACACGTTGAAATTGACATCACTTAAAGGGCTAGTTGTGAGATCATGATGGGAGAAGGTTTGAAGGTTAAGTCCAAAATTGTGAAATGTTGAAAATGAGATCTAATTGAGAAAAATAGCAAAAATCGCTCCTGACCCTTCCAAAGCGTCCAGAGTGATTTTCCTATAGGGCCTGTCCCTAGAGAGGATCCTAAGCGAATTCTATTTTGTTGACTTCTTGTTAATGATTTGAGGTAAGAAATGCTATGTTGGATAAATTTATCATGTCTACTTAATCATCTTTTGGTTTGTTTTGTAGATGGAGGAGGACTTCAATTGTTCGAGAAAAGCATTGAGAGATTTCAAGTGTTCAAGGATTTCCAAGCTATCCTCAAAGACTCCATTCTGCCACACAATGGAACCACATGATGAAAGAGAAGAATGACCTTACAAGCACTTCAAGGTGAAGTAATGCTACCAGAGAAGAAGGAATGACTTGACCGTGAGAGGGCTTCATCAAGCACATGGGAGTCAAAGGGGTACATCATTCATCGCATCAAGGATGAAGGAGGATCATCCAAAATCAGTGCAAGGGTACATTGAACAAGCAGATAGTTTCAGAAGAGTTAATCAAAGTTAGCTTCTCGACTTCATCAAATTGAGTATCAAAGAGATCAGCCAAGGCACAAATGTCAGACAAGGTGGCATCCCAGTCACCGTTCCTCCAGTCTAATAGATCCACCTCAGCATGTCTAGATTCAATGTACCTGACTCACCGGTGACGGCACAAACTTCAGTGTACCTACCTCTACTTCCTATTGGTCCACACTCATTGAATGTAATTTTCTCATTGGTTAAGGAAGTTTGTTATAACAAACCCTAATTAGAGTTTCTATCTTGTAATCCTAGCCATTGATTCTAAGTCAATCAGAGCCATCAATTTGTAAAGGGCTCTCTATATAAGGCCCTGGCTCTTCATTTGTAAAGGTTAATAGTTAGAGAATAGTCAATAGTGAATAGTCAACAGATAGAATAGCATAGCAATTAGAGTAGATTAGGAAGAGAAGGCAAGAAATTGTTGCCTTGATTGTAAATAAACTCCATTTTCATTGAAGTTATGGTGAAATGTGTCGTTTCTTTGCAATATGCATGGTCTCTTGTTGAATCTTCATTTTAGATGATAGATAATTAGATTGAATGAAGGAAGTTATTGAATGCACTCGCGTGGAATCCGCCTAGTCCAAACCACTAGCCTCTTGTTGATTGTAAGTGCGCCCAGCATGGTCAACTGGCATAGAATGAGCTTAATCTCGAGTCGTTACATGTCTATCATTCATGCATTATCTTGAACGGTGATCAATGTTTGATTGTGTACGATTTGGACATATTACAAGCATCCCTTAGAAGATTGCACTGAGTTGGTGTGGAATTGTTTAGCCTGATGGTGAGACCCAGCTAAAAGATCCCTGATGGATCTTTTAAGCTGACAGGCTATAATTTTTAATTATTTGTTTTAAAATAAATTCTTCTTGTTTATTAAATGATCTTTCAGAGAGAGACAAAAGTTGCAAAAAGGTTGTGTCTTTTGTTTTTGTTTGTATTTTTCCAGATATAGGTAAACAATGAATAACAACAACAGCAAATATTGAATAGGCTGGAAAATAATGTGCAATAATATAATATTCAGCCAATCCAGAATAGCTACAAATCATACCAGGCAAAATACATAAATGATATGCCAACAAAGTATCTACCAATCAAAATAATGTTGCCGGCTGCAAGAAAGACCATCCACGCACAATGAAAAGAGATGGCTGATGAATACCAATCAGCAATCCACATGCCAGCTAGAAGGAGGCCGTACGGCCGCTGCAGTCACATCCAGGCAGCAAAGGAACTCCCACGTGCCAAGCAATATACCCAACGTCCAAAGCCAAAGCTCTTCCAATGCTGAACTTGCACTCCAATCAAAGTCTGGAACCAAATGAAGCTGCTGAAACCTTCTATTGGGGTTTGCGTCCCAATATCCAAGCCCTAGGGTTTGCGTCCCAGTTCTTCAGAAATCGCTCCTCAAAGCAAATTCACAAATGCCAAGTTTGAAGATGTAAAAAGATAATAGAATAATGAGCCAACATCTCCTTTTATCTCCCTCTCAAAGCTACTCGAACCCTAAAGGGAGAATATGCTTTTACCTTTATTAAATAATGGCATATTCTTAATTTAAAAGGCCTTTATGTATAGGAAAACACCCCTTTCGTCAAATAACAAAACTCAAGGTGCCAGAAGGTCTCCGGATGATGAAAATAAGTTATAATAATTCAAGACCTTTCCAACGAGCTATAACACATATGCCTACCTGACCAAAAGAAGCCAAAATCCCCTTATTACTCCAATTAGCTATATAAATAGTTTTATTTAATTAAAAAGATGCTAACTTAGGAAATATTAAAAATATATCCCAAATAGCCGTATAATGCTCATCTGACTCCACAAGTCTGAAACGGAGCCTACCACCTATCTGTGACTGTTGTCGGAAATCATGGATCCTCGAGCAATCTTGTCCCTAAAATCTTGGGATGCTCCTAGAAGCTAAGAAACATACCCAAATCTCCTGAAACTAAACCCAAGGAATAGTCTCATGGTAACCCAACCCTGGGTACTGTCAAATCCTCCTAAATAGTAGGAATAGCCTCCACAAAAGAAGGAAATGCCTCCTAAAATTAAGGAACTGCTCCAAACTGGTCCACTACTGCCAGAATACCAAGTCCCAAACACTGTATAACCACACTAAGTCTCTATCCATCACTGTCAGCCTACAAGACCCCATAATAAGCTGACTCACATGTCTCTGCTAGACAGAGCTAAAGAGGGGACATGACACCAACCTAGTAGGACTCCAACTAGTCATTCATCCATCTTCTCGCATTCTAGGTCTTAGAGTAGACTTTCTGAGCCCTGTATCTTTTGATGTTTCTTTATCTTCCAACCAGTAGATAGGATTCAAGTTCTAGCAGATTAAACACTCAGGCCATCAAACGTAAGTCCCCTTGTGATTCCAGCATAATCACATCATACCACAAGAGCTTATCCACACGTAGAGACCCTACATACAAGAACCTTGGAGTTGCCTCGATTGATCCTTCGGCGAAATCTTCAGCATTCAGGGAAACTTTGTTCAAGAGAGGATAAGATACCTTGGTATTTTATTCTGTGTTCGCATGTGCATGAAAAACACATCAACAAGACCCCAAGGCATTCAATTGACATTTGAATTGATGGGAGAGGTAGAGTCTTTCGATGATGAGACAAAAAGTGAAAATCAGAGTGGAAGCACCAACCAGTCAGCCCATTCCAAAGGTTCCAAGAGGAAGGAAATTAACAAAGAAGAGCCTCCAAAGAAGAAGCGTAAGTCAAGTTCAAAAAAATCCCCTTCAGTCAGTACTTCTTTCGTGCACAAAATGGAAATGAATCAGGCAGTTGCCCAAGAAGATCACCCATCTAGAGAGAGCATTGATCATGTAGTGAATGAATCCATGGAATCTACAATTCAAAACAATGAGTAAAGGTTCAGACAAGGGAAAACAACCAGCAAATCAAGAAAAGCCAATCCCGCCTAAGCTAGTCAATAATAGGGCAGGCAGTGATGCATATACAAGCATTGAAGATGAAGATCAAGAAGTTACATCTCCGCCCTGAGAGGATCAGCAATTGAATGAAGTATTAGTAAGAGAAGAAAAATCAGCTATTCCTATGTGGCTTGGGGAGAGGTTGACAAAGGAAGTGATAGTAGAAGAGGATCCTTCCGATTTGGGCAGTTACCTAGATAGAACTCAAGAAACTAAGAAGAAGAAAGCAACCAAAATGCCAAAGATGACGAGATGGTGAAGGATCCCAAATAATCTAGATTGCCACTCCAAGAGTTGACAAGCCTAAGGATGAGATTATAGCGGAAGAGTATGACTTGGAGACTATCGATCTAGGTCCCCCCACCACTGATCAAGCATTGGAAGATATGAATGACACGGTGAAGACAGTTCGTAACATGCTTAAGCTGGAAGTAGAGAAGAATAAGAAGTTAGAGAAGGAAAACAGTGTATTGAGAAGTCATCTTCAACAACTAAAGATATCACTGAGGCAGCATGATCCTTCGGCTATGCCACCACCATTGCCTCCTCCAGACGCAATTGATGATTTTGAAAAGATGAAATCTTCGGCACAACTAATGGACACTTGGATCACCAAAACATTCAAAAGGGTGAATGCATTCATAGGGGTGTTAATAAGAATATTTGATAGAGCTATGGCAATCCTTGAAAGAACTCAAGCACTCAGGGTAGCATATGATACCTTCATCTACACCAGGGATTTCACCATACCCATATTGCAAGTCATGAAGAAGACATCGAAACAAACATTGGTGAGCGAAGGTATATTGAAAGGTAGGCAATCGCCCGATTTCCTACAGTGGTGTAATTTGCTTCGCATGAGGAGGCTCATATTTGAAGACACCAGTGGTGGATGCACCCAAGTTGATCAGGCAATTAATTTGATACATGACGAGATCTTGGAAGTGGCCAAGATCATTCTTAAGAAGAAGAAGAATGAAGGGATTGATATTGTTGCTGAAGAGCTAGTTGAGAGAGTGAAGACTATCTTCTTTGGAACAGATGGATCACCTTCTAAGAAGCGGCTAGACAATATTCACTCATTCACCATAATTGCTAGCAAGACGAGAGATTTCAGGTCGGATTGGGAGACAACCTTTGTCTCAAGCTTGGATGAGGTCAGTTACTTGGAAGAACAATTGAAGAACCTGCCTATGGTTCCAGTAGCTAAGATTGAATCATTGACGTCCAGATTTGTTGAATTTGCAAGAAGAGAAAAGGATAAGGGCAACAAGATTCTAGAAAATAATTTGTTATGATCCTATGTGGCGTCAAATTTTCCTATTGGAGGATTTTCCTCATATCTTGTGCCAAATGGATGTCATATTCCCATTGGCTGATATTTAATATTTTGTAATAATTAGGTATTTTGGTTGTAACAAACCCTAATTAGGGTTTAGGTGGCAAAATATGGGCCCTTGATTCTAGTTTAATCTTGGCCATTCATTGTAATTGAGATATCTATATAAGCTCAAATCGTTTCATTTTATAAAGATCGATTAGAAGAGTTTTGAAGAATTGTTGCTCGATGCTACAAAAATTAAGAAAGTCATTGAAGTATTGGTGACTTATTGAGTTTTGAAGCATTTGCTTGTCTCTTCATTATTTTATGAGAAAAGTCAATATTGAAAAGACAAAAAAAATTAGAATAGAATTTGTTTTAAGTGATTTAGATGAATGAAAGATGCATGTGCATGATTAAAAGTGACGCTCGTTGTTCATACTACTAGTACTCCATTGATGGTGAAGTATCTTGCATAGTCAATTGAACTTACCTTAGCCAAAGCTTAACTTCAATTACTATTCCATCATTGATATGCTTCATCTTGAAGGTGTCTATGTTTGTCATAGCGATTTGAAAATCACCAAGCTATACCTAGAAGATTGCACTAGAGTTGTGGAGATGTTTACAACATGTCAAAGAAAAGCTTAGTTAAGCTCACTTGAAATTTCCCATTGTCTTGCATTCGTAGCATTACCGTAGCATCCCTAAACCTTCTTTTTTATTTTTTTTATCAAAGACCAATAGTAGTAGAAGAGACGATATTGCAACATCATTCGAAGAACGTCATTCCATTGAACTTGAATTGAATCTAAAGAACAACTACGTAAGTCCCCTCACAGGTACAACAAAAGACATTATATCATTGAAGCTATCCAACATGTCAAGACCTGACATTGAGAGCCTTGGAGTCATCTCAAGTGATCCTTTTTGCTAATCTTCAACATTTGAGAAGTCTTTGTTCAAGAAAGGATAGAGTTTTCAATACTTTATTCTGTGTGTGATTGTGCATATAAACACCATCAACACAATCTTAGGGTTGTGATCCATGGTAGAGTTAAATCTTCTACTTGTGTCACTATGCATTGTGAATTGGTGTGCATGTTAAGTATGTCGTCACAGGTTATGACACCTTGAGCATGTAGTTGTGTTGTGTGACTTACTTCATGCCACTTTTGTATTGTGAAAAAAAATTTCAATCATCTTTTGTCCACTAATGTCCTAGGGTAAAAGTTGGAGCATTACACCATGCATGATGTTGAATTATACCATTTTGATGATAAATGCTTTGTGGTTGCAGCTATTGATTTGTGACTTGTAAAAGATATATTTGACCCCTTGTGACTCGTTAGTTGTTACAATCTAAGAGTTTCTATCAAATAGTACATGCCTTTTGTAATGTCCCCTACTTGTTATAGGCTTGTTAGCAATGATTTTCCTATTTTAATACATTTATAACTTGAATTAAACTGATTAATGAGGAAACAACTACTATCTAATGTCTTTAATTAAATTTTTTTTTAATGAATATATGAAACAAATTATGATTTTAACCCTATCATACGAATTATAGCTACTATTTCTGAATACTAACAGTAGTGTATAAATTAAAAGTAAAGACTGCAACTTACCTTGTATTGGAAGAATGTAGCCTTGGGAGAACAACTTGCACCCAAGAAAGCAAACACCTACATATATATTCCATTATTATAATTAGATCTAATCTATTCAAGCAGATAGAGTTGGGTAGTTGGAACATGAGAAGGGTTATGCAGGTCCGATGTCTATCAAGCCCAAGGAATGGTTGCTTCTATCCTCCTTACCACACTTGACAGCCCATGTGGCTTGCCCTTCAAGTCCATTACCCATACAGGACTTACCTTGTGGGTTTGGCATAGAGAGTGCAATCGGGCTCCTTGTCTCCAAGGGTCCTTATGACCACTTGTGAGACCCTCATCCCTCACAAGATGCACAAACAAGTCTTATTCATTACATATGAAATGAAAGTGCATTAATAAACCAATCGCTATGTCAACAACAGTTACAGTCTAATATGATTCATATTACAGACTTGTTTCCTTATGGCTAATTCATATTCTAGTAGATTAACAGTGATACCGTTCAATAGGATTTACATTTAAATTATTATGTCTTCATTTAACCGCATATTGCTCAGTAAATATGGATGCCAAGGGTGGCATCTTCGAAGGAAGAGTCACCTTGCTCCCTCTCTAAGGAAACGATTCCCTCAAATAATAATCAGCGCCTTAAGCCACAAGGTATTTATCTTGTGATCATTATGCTAAACAATAAATAGGTATTATGATTAATGTTGGTATGAATGATTGATTTGTATCTAACCATCATCTTCTCAAGTCAACATCTTCTCTATTAACCGATTCCTATAATAAAATTATATCTCTTGATTGATCAATATCTCGGTGCTGTCATTAATATAGGTTTAATTTGATATGTGTGATCATTAAATCTAAATTGATGTTGATCGCCACTTTTACCAAAAACAAAAAGTGTTTTTGATCACTAACTGGAAGATAGCCTACTCCATTGGTGAGCGGTTCTTGGAGACTTGTTATTATGATTCCTCGTTGGTATTTTCTTATGTTAGGTATTATTAGTCATGTTGGGTGAACAATATCATTTGTGCATCAATAATCCATATCGTATCTCTGATTCCAATCACCTCCTTAACAATGATAATCGTGGCTCTTGCTCATTGCTTCATATAGAGCATTTTATTGTAATTCCTTTCATCGACTATGATATTATTTAGTGGCTCGATACTACGATCGCTAGTATTGATTATTCATTGTTGGATCGGTGACACTATAATATTAATTCATGATACTTGCAATAGATTCTATTGGGAGTGTGTAACCTCCACGTGGATTATCCTTGTGGAGGCTGCCTTTATCATTACCTCCTACATGCTTACATTCGAACAAGATTACGTATGAATGCTTGCTCGCTTCCTTCGTTTGATCGGCGCATCAAGAGAATAAGGTATTCATCCTTGGATTGCTGATAATTATAAGTCTTGTCACCTTCAACTATGTAGAGATTGGCTGCTTAACATATCCAAGTTCTTCATGTTATTCTAGTTCATTATTGCGATACTATATTGGTTGTCTTATTTCCAAATTCCTCTCCATAGGAGACTTCCGAATTTGGGTGGTCTCCCAGAGCTAACTTTTGGATGGGAATTTCAATCAGAGGTCATGACACCTTTTCTCTTGGGAGCATATTAGGGTTTTAGTGAGCTTAAGAGGTGTTTTGTGCACACCATTAGAAATTGCTAGAAGACCTTTTACAATCATGGAAACTTCACATTCTGCTGGTAATGCCTATTTCTCATTGACTTCATGAGATATATATTTTGCTTATTAGATGTCATTAAAATATTCATTTTCTGTTAAGGGATCCATACCTTCAATTTGCATAGTGGATTCCTTTTGTTCTTGCTCAATGGTCTGCTCCTTCTCATTGTCTTGTAGCTTTGATTTCGGCTCCTACTCAACGATTTCTTACTGGCAATTTCTTGTGATTTTGATTATAGCCTTTCTTCTTTCTTTATCAACTCTTTTCGTCTTTCTCTTCTACTCTCCTATTCTTTCATTATTACCTTTAAGATTTTTTTGAAATTGTTTACTTACATCTTGCATTTGCTTAACCAAACCAATAAAATGTTCTATAGATTTTTCTCTCTAATTTTTCGTCATGATTCACAGGCTGACAAGATCAAGGCTCTAATACCACTGTAATGCTTTTTAAGCAATTTAAGAACCCTACAATTTTTAAGGTTCCTACCTATGCAAGGGTCGAGAACTTTTGGAATGTGGCAGCAGGATATTTGCCCATATTAATTACAACATCAGGCTGGTTACTTATCATTTAGCATAGAATTCTTCTCATTATGAAATGTCCGAATTTATTGATGCAAACAGCAATGTATTGAATCTGCTATTGCAAATTACCATTGAACATTGAGAATATCATCATAAACAACATTCAGAATCAAATAGCAGTGCTGTATTTGATAAAAATGCAAGAACCCATATGTTGATACAATTTTTTATGCCCTACAATACCTGTCATTGTGATAAGTATTTATAACAACAGATTGTATTGGCATATAGGTTCTTGCATTTTTAATGTTTTAACAAATATGGCACTGATATTTGATTGTGAATGTTATTTCTAATAATATTCTCAATGTCCAATGGTAATTGGTTAGTAGAAAATTTGATGCCTTGTTGTTTGACTTTGTATTAGTAAATTCAAACATTTCATAATGAACAGAATTCTGTGTGAAAGGATAACTAACTAGCTTGCTGGTGTAATTACATGGGTAAATATTCTACTAACTGTCACATTCCAAAAGTTCCTGACCCTTGCATAGATAAGAACCTCAAAAAATTGCAAGGTTCTTAAAATACTAAAAAGGGACATTACAAATTAAAGTACACACTCCATCATCCACTTGGTAAAGCGCAACCAATTGAAATCAAAACAGGAAGAGGAGTTATTGTACATAAATTCCAACTTGCACCTTCTTTTGCATAGACAAAATGACTAGAAAGAACAATGAAGCTACAGTCTGTAGAGCTAGAGCATACTGATTTGGATCCTTTGCTTCCCAACATTCTTAATTTTTGGAGTCAACTAGCCAGCAACATACTTTTAGTGCAAGTATTAGTGGCACTGATTGTGGTTCTTCTAATCTACCAACGTCATCTTACATCAATAATGATGATGATGATCTTTTTGGAGACCCATATGATGCTTTTTGCTGATTTTATTGTTTTAGTATTGAGCAATGAAAATTTATCCGTATCATGACATTTGAGTTTGACAAATTGACATTGAAGTAACATTTTTTATTTTTATGGTGGTTTTGTTTATAATATGATGCTCTATGTTAGTTTGAAATTAATTCCTATTTTAGCTGCGAAAATGCATATATTTATGATTTTTATGTGTTTTCCAACTTTTTTGTATAGACAAACCCAAGCCCAAAAAAAATGTGATACTAACATAACTTAAACCCCCAGGCCCAAGCCAATAACTTAGTATGAAAAGTATCCATCTTGTCTTCGTCAATCCAAGAAAATCTTATATACAAGTATATAATTTTGTTGGCAGACATTTTTCATTTCCTGAAACAATATATACACTTAATATTTAGGGAAAAGAAGAATTATTGTGTCCATTTGTATTTTAGGCTAAAAAGTTATTTAGGCACATTTGTTATAAAAAATCAGCATAGCTTTGTCTCTGTAGGAAAAGCTTATGATAATTTTTTTCCTACCCAATCTTGTTGAATCCTCTCATGATCTCATCAATATAAGGATAATACTGTCCTAAATGATGCTGCCATGTGCCAATTTGACATTAATCGAGCCATGCACTATTTTTTTCGCAGCTTTTCAAGCAAGATTATAAATTTTCTTACAACTAATGCACCAAAACTTGAATAAGTACTTAGACCTAAATATACTAGATCATTATATTGTATGATAAATATTCCCCCTGATAGCATTAATTGTACTTGTAATGCATGCTTTTTTTTGGAATTCCAGAATTCAGTAATATATAAATGAGAGTATATAGTTTAAAATCTTTAGTAAATATATAAACCATTCCATATATGTGTGTGCGTGCATTTGTGTGCATGTGTGTACTGACACAAGCACCAAAAAAGTAAGTTTTTGATTTTGTATTTTTTAACACTAGAAATTGTAATTTCATGTGAGACAAGAAGACATTGTTGGAAGAAAATTCAATATGAGAGTAACTAGCCTCCTTTGTGGTGTTTCAAATTTGTTGAACCGTGAGAAAAGAAAAACTGGAGAGGAGGAAAGACCCACCTGTTCATGTTTGTAGCTTTTGGATTTAGTAGATGTGACAACGATTTCTTCCTGGAAAAATGCCATGTCAATGGCACTGGCCTCCTTTTTGATATTACCAAATCCGTTGGACCATGCACCTGTAAAAATACAAGATCGGAGTAATAATCAAATATGTTTACTGTGGCTGTTAGCATGACAACATATTTAGAGACACTATTTGTGAAGAAAACACTGTATTCTATTTACAGTTGCTTTTGTTTTACTTTTATGTAACATGAGTGTTGCTAACAAGAGAGAGTGCAGACAACGGAGGAAACAGAAGCTGTCTGTTATTTTATAGCAAAGAAAAAACACAGAACAGGTTGCTAATGAAGTTGAGGATGAAGAATATTATATGGCAAGCAATAAGAATCGGTTTACCAGGGTGCAGGCCAATATATTATGAATCCTTATTCTTTTGAGGTAGAATATTGTTACAGAAAAAGGCCCTAGTCCAGAATGACAAAAAGGTAGAAAAAGTAGAAGATATGCATTCTGGAACACAAATATGAGATGCTGAAGTTCCATCCCATTGTGAAAGGGGCATTGTATAATCAGAACTTCAGTACAACCACAACATAAAAGTCATGGTAATCTAGGTAGGGATCTGTTTCTACACTTCTTATTTTATTATGTTCAAAATATAGAAGTATCACAATTTTATTAAAGTTTGGCACAATTGTATGCTCTTCAGAAGACTGTATCAGCTAAAAGTATATAGTTTTATATATATGCATTAATGGTAAATGTGCTTGTAGAAAAAAAAATCTGTGACAAGAAACACACGTACATCAATCTCTAAACTCCCCGAGATATTATTTGAAATATTTTAATGTGAATATAATCTATTTTCCCTGTCCCCTAAAAAAGGGAACATAAAAGTCATCCATGCGCAGTACCATAAATTAAATATAGGCATTCACAATGTCTGCACATATTCAGCCAACACAATCACAGTTTTAAAAATTAATACATTTTCCAGAAGTTTATATTTACAGCTGTTTAGACATACAATGCTCACTAGACACATTAAACTCAATACATGGAAGGAATAATGAAAAAGTTACCAAGAACCATAGTTTTATCCATATATAAATCAATGTCCTCAAGGAATGATAAAAAGGTATAAAATCCAACATGGCTTGGATGAAAAAAAATTGTATTTCCGGTTACAAAATCAGAATTCAAATTACAGCTCTTATACTAATTGATATTTAATTGACAGAATGATTCATAAATAACCTTTTATCTTCCACTGCCCAAACATCAAATATTTATATATTGAATGACAAAATAAATTTGCTGTTAAAGCATGGAAGTACAATATACCTGTCCAATCCATCCTGCTAGCTCTTCAGGATTTGAAATTGTTGCAGAAAGGCAGATTAGTTGCACTTCCTTTGGACAGTAAATAACCTACTTTTATGCAAATACAGTTTCTGAATCAGTATTTTCCGCCTTCAATCTTATTATTTTCATATCAAAACCAAGAAACAAGAATCGTAACAACGAGACACCTATGCCTTAAGAACATGGTTTCAGTGGAAGCATGGATAACAATAATAAACTAGTACCACATTTTAGAATGAAAAGTACACGAGCCAAAATAGAAGGGAAAGCATAGCACTAGCCTATTCAATGAAATAAACAAGAAAAGTTCTAAGTGAATATGCATACCGTCTCCTCCCAAACAGTTCCTCGAGAGATGTCACTCAAATAATGGACTTCATCTAAAACAATGAAATCCACTTGCTCTAATCCACTTCCCTCAGAAACTGTGTTGACACTGCCCCAAGAGAGAAGAAATTTTTACATCATTTATTTCTTCAAATATGTTCAGATATATGCCATTTTCTTCCACCTATTTCTTAATATACCTTTTATAAAAGAAATTCCCTGCTAGAGATAAGTGGGAAAACTGAGAGGCATATCAATGAAGGCAATCTGTAAGTTCTAAGCCACAATCATATTCAGAATAAAAATCACACAGACAAAAGATTAAATGAATCACAAAATCAAAAAGGAATCATTCACCTCAACTGTTTTGCAGCCAGTTGAAAACTAAAATACTGGATTGGGTACAGATAATGGAACTCGGTACAGCGGTATGGTAAATATATAGATAGATAGATAGGTTCAAAATTATAAATTATAAGAACAGTGATACTCATAATTGTCAATAAATAGAATATTTATATACCTCATATTCATAATTTGCAAAAATGAATATACTGAAGTCTCAAAATGTCATTACACAATGAAAATTCAAAATTACAATCAATATTTAGTAGTCTTCATATTGTTCCTCATCAAAAGCATCAAGGTATACCTGCTATCCACAATCACCAAAAACATGGTTACTTGGTTTTGCTTGATTAGGAGATCCATGCTCTCTTATCCTTTCCAATATACTTCATATTAACTGACTGCACCCTTTCAGATTTCCATTTATCATCTATATAGGTATTTGACAAAAAAGCCATTGTTGGTGTCTAGCCATAAGGCCGAGAGAATGGCTTTTAATCCATTATTATGTTACCAAACAATGGATAGCTAAGATAACAAGGGTGGAAATAATTTCTGTAATAAGTCATGTACATAATTAGAGATGGAATTTTTTTCTATGTTCTTAGATAGAGGTGAGCTGATAAACAGAGGTAAAGATTTATCTTATAATTGGAAACTTTTAATTGAGAGGCTTTATAGAGTCTTGCAACTAAAATCTACAGGACAGAAAACAGAAATTATGCAGGGGTCCTTCTAGGTACGTCCAGGCAGTACCCTGGGCGTATCCAGGGCCAAACCCACACTGGACCAATACCAGAGCCAGAACCACACGGATACATGGGTCAAAATAGAAGGACCTGATAACGTGAGTTGAAAAGAATTTTTATCTTATTGTGATTTACAAAAAACGAAATCAAGTTCCATGTAAGTGATTACAGTTGGCTCACTTGTCCAGATATATAACTTTTCTGAACCCAGATGTATGAGCCTTGACCTTTTTTCCCTTGCTAACAGCAAATATTGTAAGTTTGCAACATCTCAAAATACAACAATGAACAAATAATGTCTTTACAGAGTTGTGTTGTAACTTTTCACTATCTGATGGATGACTAGCCATTCAGGCATGTGCTACGCTCCAAGTCCTACAAAGCATATCTTATATGTTGAGGTAGGAGCTCAATGAGAAACTTTAGCTAACCTTCCTTTCATAGGGAGGAGAGGCTATTTCCTAAAGAGCTCCATAACATTTCATTATTTTTGGTAATACGATGGTTACGTATACCAAAACCAGAACCAATTTCTATTTATAAAGCAAAAAAGGCTCTAAATAAATGTTTCTTGTTAAGTGTAATATCCCATTATGTAAATTCTTAGAAATTAGGGACGATTATCTCACAAATCAATTGCAAGGGACTTCTTTCTATAAAAATCTTATCAGACACAAATTCCTTAATGAATCTTATGAGGATGATAATTACAATCTGCTATATAGTTATATCTGATTATACAATTGATATCAATATGATGTTCAAGTATTATTTGATGTGATGATAATCTTGATATACGAATCTGCAATGCGTAACCTTCAATGATTGAGATGCCATCTCTAATATTTCTTTGAAGATTATGCAATGGAAATCTAATCTGTATGTTACTCTGATCTGCAATTAGGGAGCTATCTCTGCTATTCCTGATATGACAATGTGCAATATGGTGTGAGCCTTCTCCTTGTTGCTTGTAGCAATAATGCTATAATGCTGATTTCTGATTTTGTTATAAATATATGCAAGTGTAATGGCACTGTTCCACATTTCTGACTTTGAATATATGCAACCTGAATTTAAGGCAATAAGGCTATTGCTCCAAGAGTGAACCAAGATTGGATGTAGATGCAAATAAAAGACAATTCCATGATGATCTGGAAATGAGTATCGTTCCACCTTAAATATCAAAATGTGAGTGTGAAAGAATGTCTCTTCACCACGACCTTAATATGAACTCTTCATTGCACTCTTTGAGGGAGTAACTAATCATCTTGACTTAACTAATGATCAATTTGTTAAGTGTTTTAATGAATTCTTTATATCGTTGATTACAATCGTCCCCTTTGGCAGCATAATTGATATTGGTTTGGGTCGAATTGATATTTAGTCTTCCTCACATGAATTATCATAATTGTGCTCAACATACAGTCTGCTTCTTCTGTCACTGTCTCTTGGCACAGTGGGATCATCACTACAAACATGACGACACCAATATGTTTTGCTAATTGCCTTTGTACTTCCTTGGAGACTATATGGCCAATATAATATAGTAGATGGATAATGCATCAATTATAGTGATCATTCTTCCTTAATATAAGAGTTCTCATTGCTTAATGAAATCATGAATATTTTCTAAGATATATAATAGTTGAATATGAAAGAAACTATCTTAATCACTGTACACTTATGGATTACTGAGTGCAAATTCTATCATATAATCACTGTCTCTTCTTCATTGTCATAAGTCCATTCAGTGTTCCTTATTCATAAAGATAATACAAGGAGCTTTACTCTCCATCTAACTGTTTGTAATATATCAAACCACTTGATGACGACTGATAAATATTCCTATCCTTGTTATATACAATTTGCTTACTTAGAAGATATCCCAGGTCTGCCACACCTAAACCATTTTTGGATGGGGCCATTACAGTCTCCCCTCCTTGAAAATGCTTGCCCACAAGCATTCTTAAGCTGTCAAGTTGATGTTGGGATCCCAATTAAGTCAGTAGAAATTCTCAATGCATTCTCCTTGCTTGAACTCACAAAGTCTGTTAAACTTGATTACATTATAAAGTAATCTATCCATCATATAAATTTTGAGCTCCCAAGGTTGGTTACACCATCTTTCCAAATAATGTCCTTTGATGATCCCAAATCTTAATATCGTTAGCTTACCAAAACTATCATATTCCATCTCATTCTCAACAATGGTAGAATCCCACATAAAACCGAGTTTCCAAATCAGTCTTGGAACGGAATCATCACGCTGATGTTGCACCACTCTGATTCCAATAATCCGAATCTGTAATTGCCTCTTTTGGAATCTTAAGAAATGTTCGTTGTGTATCTTCCAACCATAATAGATGTCATGATTAGTCTTATTCTTGATTAATGAAAAGACTTGGTTCAACCATAGAGTCAACATCTCGACACATTTCTTTGATACGTCAAAAGGAAATTCCCAGTTGCTCCAACTTATTGTAATTACAAGTGACCTATAGTATTGGTAAGAATCATCGTTCACTGTGATGGAGGTGAAATTCTGAATTGTACTTACAGAAACTTTTATCATTAACCTCCATGATATTAGAGATGGTTCAATAGCCACTTGACCACCAATTGCTGTTATCTTTATCAGAAAACAATAGTAGTAATAACTATTTATTTAAGAAATCTACTGGAAGTGTTGCTTCTCCTTTCTACCAAACTCCAAAATCATCATTAGATCTTTGATCAAAAGAAAAAATCTTCTTTATTTAACTTGATCCAAACTGCAATCATATTACTGATAGGAGTTGCACCGGGGTCCCAAGTTTTGTGTTCATCTTTAATTTTATATGAATCCAAAATAGCTTCTCATTCAATTCAAAAAGTAGGTTGTCATTAGTTTTATCCACTTCAATTTCAAACAAGGGATTATTAGCATGCTGAAACTTATCCTTGTTCACTATCTTTGGTATCTCATCTCTCCATACCTTCACATTTCTTCGTTTATCTTCCTCAAGGTAATCAGATTGGACACATGACGTAATTTCTGGGTCATTGCTATTAGAAATGTTATCTTTCTCATCCTTGATCATTGGTTTGTTAGGGACTGCCATGTGCTCTTCAAGAGGTGAAAGGGAATCTTGGGTGACATCCTCATCACTAAGCAATTCCACAAAGTCTGAATTATGATCCTTAGATTCTATTACAATCATGTCATCTTCAATGCATGATCCTTGAGAAGGCATAACATCGATCCTACAATCCTTATGAACCCATGTACTTGGTTCAGTTGTGATAAAGGAAACACATGAAGAGTCAACTGCTTCTATCTCTTTTAAGGTGTCGAAAACTATTTCCTCTTTCTTCTTGTATCTTTAGCTCCTTGGAATGCTTAGAGATTATTTTCCGTTTTTCTGCTTCTTGCCATGCTTGATGATTTGGATTAACCTTTTCTAGGACTTCATGATTGGTAGTTGTCAAATACTTTACACCTTCCTTTGGTGTAACAACCCTCAAAGCTTCGAAGGACATTTGTTGTGAGGAGTGTATGTCTGAAAATCTTGATGCAATTTCTGGATCACAAACATTCATCCTCTGTTCATTGAAGTGCTCAAGCTTTCCACTTCTTCTCCTTGGGTCAAGGTGATGATCTCTATCTCTTTTAGGCAAGTACTTAATCCTTAGATCTACGTAGTCACTTAAAAGCATATCATTTTGTAATCCTCCCTTAATCCAATCTTGTTGAAATTGATCTTTTAGATCAAGTGTGGGTTTATGGCCTTCTCGGTGGTCTTCTTTAGATGGGAATGTTGTTACTATTGGCCTTGAACTTCTTGTAGACATATGTCTAGTTGGAGTTTGAATGTTGATGAATTGATTTCCGTTACCTCCTTTGTTGTCATTATTGTTTACTTGTGTTAGCATGCTCAACAATTTAGTTAGTCTCTCTTGAGTGCTTCTATATTGTGCCATGGATGGATTCATTTTATCATTGAGTTTGTACCAACCCTTGAATTATCCTCATTTTCTACAAATCTGAAACGTTTCCCCAACAAGCTGAGGTTCATTCGCTCTCATAACACTTGTAATATCCCCTTAATGAATCTTATGAGGATGATAATTATGATCTGCTATAGAGTTATATCTGATTATACAATTTATATCAATATGATGTTCAAGTATTATTTGATGTGATTACAATCTTAATATATGAATCTGCAATGTATAACCTTGAATGATTAAGACGGAGTTTCTTGCTGTCTCTAATATTTCTTTGAAGATTTAGCAATGGAAATCTGATCTGTATGTTACTCCAATCTGCAATTAGGGAGTTATCTCTGCTATTCCTGATATGGCTGAAAAGCATACAGAAAAATACTGAGGAAGGGCGGGCGGGGTGAATCAGTATTTTAAACTTCTAAAAACAAGAAACCACATAAAGCATAGAGAGAGCAAACATCAAGATACAAACACCAAATTTCACGTGGAAAACCCTTTCAGGTAAAAAACCACGGAATACAATAGCTTTCATTAACAAAATGGGCACCAACCCAAATTACACAAGTGTGCACCTACTCACTGAGAGCACCAAGTCTACTTGAACCACCAACTTCTTTCAGCTGAAGCACCAACTTCAGTTAGATCACAAACTCAAATGCAAAACTCAAAAATATTTTTCAGAACATACTGACCACTTCACAAAACACCATCCAAGAAATACACGGCACCCCTCCTTTTACAGCAGTTAAGGTATCAATAAATATAAGCTTGCAGCAGACCGAACCAGAAGCATAATTTTTAAGGCTTGCAATAGACCAAACCAACGATATTTTTTTTTACTTCCTCATATTCTCATGAGGCATATATATCAAGTTGCACATAACATGAGTATTCCCAACTCTCAAGAGAATCACCCATGCCTCTAAAGCATCACATAAAAAGTCACTTCAACTAAGCTGTAATAATTTATATTTTTTGTATTTTGAAGCCAGACCCCACCCAAACAGATGTAGTCACCCCAAAAAAATTCTCCTTCTCAAAAATTCGATTCAATCCATATAAAATTGACCTACCTATTAATAGGAAAGAATGGCTGTAAAATATTGGAAATATGTTGCAAAACTATCAGAAATGAGCCGCCTGTTGTGACCTAATTCACACATCGCCCCATCACAAATGGGGACCCCCCCCTTTTTTTTTGCTTTTTAGGGTTTTTTTTGTCTTAGCTCTGCATATTCATAAATCTTCATTTTGAGAGAGTTTAAGAGTAGAGTTTTAAGGTCATCCTGAGTCAAATTGAGAAATCTCGCTCGGAATTGCATTTAAGTGTTGTCAAAGTGTTCAAAAGGTCCGAAGGACAAGGATCGCAATTGCTTTGGGTCATTTCTGACAACCTGCTATTTTTAGAAATTTTTGTTTTTTCTGGTTTTTCTGCTTTTTTGAAAGTGGCATATGGATTTTGTTCCTCAAGTCATTTCAATACTACATATTTTGTCGAAATTTGAAAATCTTGCCTCTAGGT
This sequence comes from Cryptomeria japonica, assembly GCF_030272615.1. Classification (NCBI taxonomy): domain Eukaryota; kingdom Viridiplantae; phylum Streptophyta; class Pinopsida; order Cupressales; family Cupressaceae; genus Cryptomeria; species Cryptomeria japonica. Next base: position 126,107,788 of record NC_081410.1, read on the forward strand.
ATAAAAAGCAGGGCTTCAAAATTTTTGCTTTTTTCTAAGATTAGGGTTTTGTTCTTTAGGACATTTTGATCCTGTCCATGTCTTCAGATTTGAAAAATTCTACTTCTAAGTGTAAAAAGCAAGGGTTTGAAATTTTTTTCTTTTTCCAAGATTAGGGTTTCAATCCTCATGCCAAATTATTCCTACCCATGTTCTCAGATTTTGAAAATTATGTCTTTAAGGGTAAAAAGCAAAATGCAAACCCTAATTAGGGTTTTGTTACAAAAGATCAGCCATTTCACTAGTACCCATGTTCTCAGATTTCGAAAATAAGGTCTCCAAGTGCAAAAAGCAAAATGGAATCCAGATTAGGGTTTTTGTTCCAGATAAACCAGCAAGGTATGAACATGGCATGAATACTGTTGATCAAGTCTAAAGGAAGGAATTGGAAATGGCACATTAAAAATTTCGCCTAACTTGAAGAAGTTAAAATGGCAAATAAGTTCAAAGTTAAGCAAGTGGAATGGCAGATGATCAATCAAAATCGTCCAAAGATGTCAAGCATGGAAGATGTTTAAGCAAAATCAATGTCTGCCCCAAGGCATAGGAGAATTGTCCAAGTAAAATTGTTCGACAAATGTTAAACTCCAACCGAAGGTTAGCTAACCCATGGCAAGAGTTACTCAAACTCCTGCCTAGGGTCAAGCTTATTCAAACACAAGAATGTCTGACAACCTTCTAAGTGCACCTTATGTCCAAGCTAAAATTGTCCGACAGATGGCAAACTCCTATCAAGGGTCAACTAACTCATGGCGAAAGTTAACAAACTCCTACTCAAGGTTAAACAAATGAGAAGCCAAGGTGTGAAAATGGCTCAGTGTATGTAACTTTCATCATGTCCAACAACCTCTAAAGTCTGCCTTGTCCTAGGATGGACAAAGTCCGCCTTGATGAAGGATGGCACAAGGAATACAAATTTCGCCTAGAAAATATGACTCAAACTCCGCCTTGGCACAATAACTTCTAAGTTTGCCTTGCCTTGGCATGAAACAAAGAAGGCAAAGACTCATCCAAGTCTGCCAAGGCATAAACAAGGGTGTCCAAAGCATTCCAAAGTCCGCCCTTGGCTTGAGGCCTTCAAAATCTGCCTAGACAAGGTCTTGGCAAATATGAACAAAGTTCGCCAAAGCTTGAGAAAAAATGTCTAAGACTATGTAGGGCCCATTGAAGATAGCATAAAATGAAGATAATATTAATTGCCAAATTGGCAAGTATAATGACATGGCAAGTATGATGACTTGGCATTTAAAACAATTAAAGTCAATAAAAAATATGACATGTCAAGATCATATTCTAGAAAGAAAATAAACTTCTAGAATAAAACAAATAAAACTTTCTAAAACATGATGGAAGCTTCTAAGGATGAAGTTCGAATTTCTAAAAGGAAGAATAAAACAATTAAACTTTCTAATTTTTGCAAACATTGCTATGACATAGCTCAGAGGGAAAAGAACAACGCTGCTTATGCAATTGGTCAATATGAGCGTGTCAATGACGCCTTTACAATGCGCCTAGTCAGGTTGATGCAAGGGGGATTGCACATAAGGCTCTCAGAGCAGGCTACCATTTTGGTACGAAAATATGGTGCCTGGCTTATTCAATTCCCTAGGTTCACCTATATCAAAATAGCCGACTTTGAGGGAGCTCTGTTCCAACTTCCACGCTATCCGACAAACAAAGTAGTTCTTATGGAAGTTGCAAGGCAAGCACATCCAACGGGCAGCTTACTCAGAGATAAGAAACAATCAGGATTCACCTTCCCTATGATTTTGGGTAACCTCGATGTGCATTTAAAAAATTCAGTGCAAGCCGATGAGTCGCTTGCTGAATTAGCATCTTATGGCCTACAGGAACATTTCCTTGGGAAATGTTTTGATCATGACAATTTTGCAAAAAGAGCCTATGGCAGGCGCTACAGAGCAAAGGAATCAATTAAGGACTATTGGAAAAATTGTTCCGATGACTATGAGGTCCGACGGCGTGAATATTCGAGGCTAAGTGTGCAGCAGATGTGGCTTTATGAATACCATCAAGTCCTAGATCAGGTGACAGATTTTTTGCAATTCCTTGCAGGTACAAGAGTTTGAGGCAATAAAGTACCTCTTGCCAGGCATTGATTGGTCTCAGGATCCAATTACTGATTTTGAGGCAGCAATGGCAGCTCTAGGAAGGTACACCGATCATTGGTTACACCAGCAGATTGAGAGACTAACCCATGGAGAAATTCAATTCACATACCATATGATGGGCAATCTCGATTCTCAGTCTTCGAAAGATGAGGGAACCTCAAGTGCACCGAAGGAAGAGGTTGAGAAACCCGAAAAGAGGAAGAAAGCTAGAGCTAATAGAGGGACTCGAGCATCAAAAAGAACTAGAAGGGAAAAGATCCCTATTAGAAGGCCTGAGGCCAGTTCGTCATCCAAGGACCCCAGTTCGAAGGATGATGTAGTTGAGCTTGACTATATACCTGCTCTGCCCTCCTAGAGCGATGTTGATGCATTCGAGGCTAATAATCCTCTGGAACAAGATGAGCTAGATGCAGAGGTCAAGATCATTGATTCTAGTGAACCTGGAAATCAAGTTGAGGAAGGAGAAATTTCGCCTAATCAAGAGGATGACATGCATGAAGTCACCTAGGGGAGTCGACATGAATTACAATTGAATAGCATCGGCAAAGATGACACCACCATCGAAGGAGAACGCAAGGCGGATGAGACCCACGAGCCCGACAGAACTGAAGAGCAACCATCACATGGGGATACCCGACAGTTGTTCAGTGAGGTAGGGGAGAACTCAGCTATAAGTAAAGGACTGGATACTGCATCTGTTCCTTCTATGACAAATCAATTGCAGATAGGCACTGGGCCAGCTGAAAACTCTAAGGATCAAAGTGGGAATTTGGCCATAACATTCGGGCAGGCCATCCCTCAAGATTGGCTAATTGCTCGTGCACAGCGAAAGGCAGCCATCAAGCCACCTATCAACTTGGAGGATATTTTCTCTCACATAGGGGAAACAAAATCCAAAGGCAAGAGGAAGCCCAAGACCTACTCCCGGATCACCAAGGATGAGCAGAGGAACCGCACAATCCATATCACTACCCCGCCTATCGATAAGCCAGCAGATCAAATTGCTTTGGCCAATTATAGCATTGCAACCATCCCAATAGGGTGAACCACCAAAGAGTAGGAAAGGCAAGAGTTCAAGGATTCCGTGCAGAATATGCTCAAGCAACTCGACGAAATCTCTGCTGAGAGAAACATGTACCGAGTTCATGCTGAGCAGGCCGAGGGGTACATTGATCACTTGTTGAAGCCATTGCATCATGCTCCCGAATCCCATGTCCCCCCATTGGCATTGGCACAAAGGACTACAACAGATTTTGAAGGAGTACGTGATACCACCAAAGCTGTCAAGGAATCGATTCGAGACATTAAGGAAAAGGGAGAGCGGATCATTGAAGATGTAAAGGAAATGGCCCACCATCGAGAAACCATTCTAGTCAAATTGTTCGAGGTAAAGAGGGAATGTCTAAGGGTTCATGGGGTGGTTGGTACAATTCTCCCCCTCATTGGGGCTCTTTTCTAGACCCACGCGCAGATTCCCACATTGTCTGCTATCCTGGATCCCTATGACATCAGCATCTTTAAAGAATGGTACTGGATCGCCACCATGAAGAATGAAACAAAAGATACCATTAATAAAGAGCAGGAGGAATGCGAGGAAATCTTGAAAGACATGAGGGATCTTGGTGGAAGGATCCTCCGATCAATGGTTCTGGGTTGGAAAAATAGTTTGTCCGATGACCAAGTGCAACCAGACTGGGAGGATAGATTGAGAATTGATAAGGTCGCATACTCCACAGAGGACCTAGAGTTTGCCAGTGGATTGCATTCAGACATTTTTTGTTTTGAGGCTCATCGGTCCGCCTGGAAGGATGGGTTAAAGCATGTAGATCGCCACTTGGAGGGTATGCAATATAAAATATGCCATCCTCCTATGCCTCAAAGCATGGTGTTGTTCCAGCTATGCATCAGATTTCAAGACTATGTTCGGGCAAAACGTGCGGCAGGTCGGGACCTCTGGAAAGAGTATTTGCATGGCGAGGATGAATTTCTGGAAAAAGGGTCTACAGCAGAAAAGGAGAAAGTGCTTTCATAAAATGCAATATTCTTTTAAAATCTTAAAAGCACTTTTTGGCCATAAAGTTCATTTCTAACTGCCAAAACAAATGTAAATCTTGAGCTCCGTGCATGTGCACCTTTTTGAGCAGCTTTTTGGGAGTTATTAATTACCTTTTTTGGGTAGTTATTGTTTCTCTTTTTGGTGGTTGTTGATATTTTGCCTTCCATTTATGGGCATGGGTACTATGTTGTATTGATGAATCTGGGCCACTTGTTTTGTTTTAATCTTGGCCATTCATCTAAGTTTTGAAACTCTATTTAAAGGGGTTGGTTTTCCCTTATTTTGTAAGAAGTCTAAGATTGTTGCTGAAACTCTGGCAAAATTTATGCAGAATTAATGGAAATTAAAGTTGTCTTATTTCTTTGTGAGTGCATGGTCTCCTTCATCATTTAATATTCTTGTTATGTATTTTGCTTTCAGATAGTATTTTTGGGGATAATATTTGATAGAAACCTTGGTGTTCATACCATTAAGGATTGGTTGATTGCCATTCCCCCTGCATGGTTAGTCTGAACCCATTTATGTGCTTAGTTCAGTTGTTAAACATCAAATGGATGGATGTCAAATTCTCTATTTATGTTTAGTAACATGAAAATCAAACTCCCTTCAAAGATTGCACTAGATTTTACAACATTGTGCTTTATTAGCTGATAATGTTAAATCTGTTTTTTTAAGGTTTCCGTCTATCTTCCTGGATATGCTATCTTAGATAAATTAATTAGATATTTTCTATCTCTTTTCCCTTCCTTTTTGCCTTTTCTTTTTATCAAAAAGAAACCATACAGTCAAGCTGAAATAGTATCAATTAAAAGCAAAATCAGATGATATAGGACTGTTGAACTTTAAGGAACCCGTTCGAAACCGATTCCGTCTAACCTGAAGTCCCTTTTGTGTTTCCAGCAAAACACATCAAACCGCTAAGCTATCCTGCAATCAAGACCTGACAACCAAAACATTGATGTAATCCCCATTGATCAAATTAACACAACATTAGGGATTTCCTTATCTCAAGAGAGGATAGGATTCTTAGCATTTCTAGTCTGCGTTGGCCGGATGAAGTCGTACCAATGCGATTTTAGACACGTCAACAGTGAGTCGAGTCACAGATAAATATTCATCTAATAAATATTCCTATCCTTGTTATATACCATTTATCTCCATCTAATTGTTTGTAATATATAAAACTACTTGATGATGATGGGTAAATATTCCTAACCTTGTTATATACAATTTTCTTCCTTAGAAGAGGTCCTAGGTCTGCCACACCTAGACCATATTTGGATGGGGCATTACATTGTGTAATAAAAAACTACAATAATAGCTTTCAAAAACAGTACCACCCAACATGCATGCACTTAAGTAAATGTGTACATGCTTCACATATAATTATGAGTGTTGTCCTAATTTTTGTTTCCAAAAATGAAGGATCATTACATAAAACTTTTGTGAAAAAATAAAAATTTGCTCTATGGCACGCTTCCCGAGGCAAAATTTGACTAATCCTTGGACTGGCTTAATCCTCAATCCATCCTCGAACTACATTTCGAATTTCCCCGAATTCTGGTTTCGTTTGCTATGTCTTTCCTTCAATTTCGGGTTTTAAAATCTCGACTGCAGGTGGAGAATTTTCTTCAAACTGCAAGTTTTAATGATGTCCATTGTTTTGGTCTTTGTAGGGGAATTTTCAGCTTATTACATGTGCACTTTTATTAAAAGATGAATACTTGTAATTTGTTTTAAATTTTCCCTTTTTTGTTTTTATTATTTTTATTGTTTTTTTGCTTGTTTAGTTAAAATAGGGATTTTTTGGCTAAATTACAAGTAAACTTGTAGTTCTCTCCAAAAACCCCTACTTTAATGGTTTTTACATGTAATAGGGATTTTAAACCCCTATTACATATGTGCAAGTAAGTTATAACTTGTTGTAGGGCTTTTCTTTCTCCTTTACAAGTAAGTAAAACTTGCATCTCTCTCCAAGAATCCCGATTTTGCCGTGCAAGTGAAAAAGTGACAATTTTAAACTTGCACTTTGGTCTAAAAAACCCGATTTTACAAAAAGTGCATTTTTGACAATTTTAAACTTGCAATTCATTCCCCAAAACCCGAATTTGGCTTTGTAAGTGAAAAAGTGCAAATTCGAACTTGCCATATCTTCTCTAAAACCCGATTTTCACATGTATGAACAAATTCGAACTTGTTCTTGTCTCCAAAATACCCGATTTTTAGTTGGAAGCAAATTTGTGGAAATTTTCAATTGATTTTTGTGGACATCTTATAGGAATAAGAAGGCGAAATGATTACAAGGCATTTTTTGTGAGTGTGTAAACACGTTGCCTTTGATTTGGTAAACGGTTAACACTCCATTTGTTGTGCTTTTACTTTTTCAAACCGTTTTCCACGTGACCCTCCTTTGGCTGCATATTGGAAGGATTTGATGCCGCGTTTTCCCTTCATCCTTGGGTGTTTGGCTTTCACATTTTCATACACGGTATTTCCCTAAGGATTTGGCCCTATCTTCTTGTATCTATTCCAACGTTTTTGCAACTAAAGATGTTTTTCCAAAAACGTGGCAAGGGTTTGGGGATTACGGTTTGTCTCTATTTATTGGATATTCTTCTTCATTCCAAGTTTGATTACATTTTTGGAGAAGCATTTTCAGTTTGAAGCAAGGTATGTTCTCTTTTCTTTCTTTCGTTCATTTTATTATTTTCTTGCTTTCTTTGTTTTCTTTCTTGATTGCATTTTTGCAAATATGTTGTTCTTCCCCCAAAAATCGGTTTTTGTGAGAGAGATCTTCCCCTTGGTATGCAATTTTTGAATTGCATTGTTCTTCCCATATTTCCCTCTTTACTTGTATTCGGGGTTTTTAATCCCGATTACAAGTTTGCTGGAAATTCTTGTCTTTCCCTTACGATTAAGGAATTTAACCATTTTTGGTTAAAATTCCAAGTTGAGAAGTGTGAAATACCCCCCCCCCCCTTCCAAATTTAGGTTTTAAAAACCGGATTACATGTTGAAAACTTCTTCCCATTTTCATGACAATGAAATTCCCAGATTTTCCCATTTCTATCCATTCATGTTTCCCATATCCATACTTTCCATTTCCATCATTTTCTGCAAGTCAAATTCTAATTTTGCATCCATTTCTCCATTTGCAAATTCACAAGTGTACTTGCATTCGGGTTTTAAAACCCCAATTGCATGTATGTTCTTTCCAACTTGTATACTTGCAAAAATTTCCCCAAGATCCGAAATTGGTCAAAGTCGAGATTTTCCCGTTTCTATATATTTTCCCTCTTCCTCTCACAAAATCGTGAAGTTCAAGAATCGAAGTTTTTCCCATTTGAGGAAGGAAGAATGATATTTGCATTTGACTATGATGTTGCCTTAACTCTTTTAAGTCTTCATCACAGTATTCCAGGTTCACAATCAATGTCAGATTTGCCGACATCTCCAGTTTCAAAAAAGATGAAGTACAAATATGACAAATATCAGAACTAGGTTGTCATGTCCCCTCTTTAGCTCTGTCTAGCAAAGACATGTGAGTTAGCCTATTATGGAGTCTTGTAGGTTGGTAATGGTGGATAGAGACTCAGTCAAGATATTCAGTGTTTGGATTTGGTGTTTCTGGCAATAGTAGATCAGTTTGGAGCAGTTCCTTGATTTTAGGAGGCAGTTCCTACTTTTTAGGAGGTTGTGACAACGTCTAGGGTTGGGGTTCCATGAGACCATTCCTTGGTTTCAGTTTCAGGAGATTTGGGTGTGTTTCCTAGTTTCTAGGAGCATCCCTAGATTTTAGGGATGAGACTGCCAGTTGATCCATGATTTCCGACATCAGTCACAGTCAGGTGACAGGTTCCGTTTCAAACTTTTGGAGTCATTTGAGCCTTCTGCAGCTATTTGGGTTATATTTTTAATATATTTAAATATTTCCTAAGTTAGCGTTTAATTAATTAAATAAGGCTATGTTTATAGCCATTTTGGAGTAATAAGGGGTGTTTGGCTTCATCTAGATGCATATGCCCATGTGTTATAGCTCGTTGGAAAGGTCTTGAACTTTTCTAAATGTTTCCCATTTGTCAGGGATCCTTTTAATGAACGGAATTCTTTTATATTAAAAAAGTGGCGTTTTCTCTATACTTGGCGACTAAAAATGAGAAATAAGACTTTATAAGCCTAAGCGCACTTTTCATACACTTTTAGAGTTTGAGCTAGAGGGAAAGAGTTATAAGGAGATGGTAACCTAATTATCAAGTATCTTTTACACATTTTCATCTTTGATTTGGAGAATTTGCTTTGGAGAGCGATTCAGCATCTGGGACGAAAACCCCAGGGTCTTGCCTGTCTGGGACATAGCCCCCAGCACAGTGGTTATTTGGTTCTTGCATTCAATTTTCAGTGCCTTAGAGTTGGTACGACATCTTTTCTGGAGGATTCAGTGGACAGAGTTAGGGTTTAGCGTGGAGATTGGGTTTTCCAGCTTGGCATCACCTAACAGCCGTACGGTTGTACTTTGCAGCCATTTCTCTTCCCACCTAGAGCTATGTAAGAGCTTTGGACATTTGCGGCAGCCTCCTTATTTATTACAGTATTCACTCTTCATCCAGGTTGGACTCATTGCTTATTGTAATCTTTCTGGAATTGTTTGGAATCACTATCTGGATAATTATTTGATTTAAATAATCAGAAATCTGCTTGGTATGATTCTGATTTGGCTGTGTATGAACAATTATTTCCAGTACTCTTTTCATGTACTTGTTCTTCAATTATTACTTGCTGAAAAACTATCAAAACATAAAAAGAATTCAACCTTCTGCAACTTCTGTCTATTTCTGGAAGATTATAGTAATAAGTAGGAAATTCAACTAAAAATAATTAGAAGACTTACAGCAGATCAGCGAAGGGATCCATCAGGGATCTTTCATAGGTAGCACCTTCCCAAGTTTCTTCTCCTTTGGATTGCATCAGAGACACGGAAATAGGGCACGTGGATATGTCGGAATTCGTCAAGAGGGTAGAAGATCCACAGGATAATAACTTGCAGCGGCTATTGGACAGCCATATCCATCATGCATCTTCTTTCCCCGTGGCTGCCTTAGAACCAGAGTTTGTTCTCCCCTGTGCCCATCATTTTGACAAAGAAATAAGAGTCATCAAAAATGATGATGGCGAAGCTATAATCCGTCTTGATGCAGATACGATTAAGAATAGAATACCTCTTGCACCTGTTTACATGGAAATCTCCAAAGAAAGTGCAGCAGAGTCTTACGTGAAGAGGGAAAAAGATTGCAAGCGACATATCAACAGGTGGATCCAAGAGCCATGAGCCTCCTTCTCAAGGTGGGCGAAGTTGTATCGCTGTGATTTCAAATGCGAGATTGGAGACACCATAACCCTTCTCAGTAGGATGATGGGCCTTGAGCATTCCAATGCCTTTGAGCCATGGATGTACCAATTCATCATGTTCATAAGGCAGTCTCATCACATTTCATGGGGAGAAGTCATCAGCGATGCCTTGTGTGAACAACTTGCAGCAGTCCCTACCACCATGACTTTCTTCATGAATTCGTATTTGCTATATTTGGCAGCATCACTTAGACATTTTCCAGGTCTTTCTGCCAAGGGTGATCACTCACTTATACCAGTTTGGGAGTATTATGACCAACTATTGTTGAGACCCAGCAAACTGCATTTCAGAAGAGTCCAAAATGCATTCTTCGGATATTTCATGAGTCAGTTTGACAGAACTCTTAGAAACAAGAGAGTATCAGATAACGCATGGGAAAAGGTGTGCGAATATGGATGTTTGTTTCTGCAGTTTCCCTCCTTCACCTATATGAGAATTGGATGCTATGGCTGTCAACCATATATGCTTCCCAGATACCAAACTGATAAGATCATTCTTATGGAGTTGGGAAGACAGATCATGGCTTTCCACACTTTTTAGTCTGCTAGACACAAGGATGGAATGGGGATCTCTACCACAAATCCATTGAAAATTGGCCGGTATTCCCTTGTCATATTTGTGAAAGCTAAGGCTATGGAGACTGAACTGCAGGAAATCAACCTCAAAAGGTTTAAACCTAGAGCTGATTTTGATTATAGGGGTATGAAGGAGAAGATCAAGAAATCCTTTGTGCACGTGCATCGCATTGAGGACATCTGGGTAGATCTCCGCACAAAAGCCGAAGTTCTGAAGATGGATTACTGCAGGCTCACTGTTGAGCAAATTGTTGATTTGAACTTGGTGGATATCCCACAAGGGATGATTGATGATGGGCACATACTTGATCCTGAATACATTTCACGGAGAGCTGAGGAAGCTCCACTTCCTTTCATCCAATGGTCGCACAAAGAGTGCATATCCATCCTTGAGAGATTTCAGCGTATCTTGGCTAATACTAATGCATGGTTGAAAAATAATGCTGTTAGACTTATAAAAATCAAGGTTGGTAAAGATGATTCTACAGGGCCTCTTGGACATAAGTCTGAGATTCAGGTTGACAACAACGAGGGTGCATCATCTTCGGGCACAAGGATCAAGTTGCGAATAAGTCGGACAGTAGTGCTTCCTCCTGAGGAGACGACAGTTCGTGGGAAGGAAAAATCACGATTTCATGTCCAAGTGATCGATCTAGATAATCCAAAAGAAGGGCAACAATCTAATGGTCCTCCTAAGTCTCCAGTTTCAAACTCGCCTCATGAGATCATTCCTCCAGTTTCCATTGAGATGCCTCTTTCTCCTCCTGATTTGCTTGTGGATGAATCCCCTCAGAATCCTATTCCCATTTCAGCATATGAGCCATCTCCTGATCATCAACAAGAGACTGTGTTGGAAATTCCTAAGGATATTCATACTTGCATCCAGTTATCAGAAATTGATACTTCCACTTCTGATTTTGAAGAGTTTATGAGGCAATCTGCCTGCCCATTGATAACTGAACAAAACGTGGTCACTGTCCAAACAGATATTCCTCCCAGGATGACCACGGTGACTCAAACAGAAACTGCTTCTCCTTTGCCTACAGCTGCTACTAAAGGGGAGTTGATGACTTTGCCTTCATGGCTTAGTTCTTTTACTCCGAAAAGGAAGAAGCAAGAAATCCCACCTGATGCCTTCGACTATCAGCAACTGAAACAGTCCAGATCCAAAGTTGCTAAGAAGGTCAAGACTATCTCCAAAGTAACTGTTGACAGCAACAAGATGAAGGTAGCTGAAATTGTGGAACCTATTGCAGATAAGCCACTTGAAGAAATGTCAACTGCTAATTATAAGGTTACAAGGATAGAGTTGGGCAAACAAACACATGAGGTCATTAAACATGATGCTCAGTTTTCTTTTGCTTCGCTGGTGCAAAGGTGTGATGAGCTTCTAGCAAAGAAAGACAAGCTAGAAGATGAAAACCGACAACTTATGGCAGTCGTTCATAAAATCACAAAACTTGCTACCGAAGGGAGTAACTCCATAGGTTCTTCTGGTCCCCAAAAATCCATTCATGGAGTGGAAAGGGCTGCTCAGAAGGTACAAGCACTAGATTCCTGGGTTGATCAACTTCATGATCTATGTGCATAGGTAATGAAAGAAATTTTTCAGATGATGTCTAAGTTGGAAACCATTGAGGAGAAACTGGTTCAGACTTCTGATACTTTCAAAAAGAATCTGGAAAGTGTTGAAGAAAATTTGACAATCTAGCGTACCATGCCCCAACAACAGCTGAGTGTTTTGCAGGAGCATTCCATCATCTCTTCCAGGGTCATGTACTTGGAATCTGAAGAGCTCCTGGAAAACAAGGCCCTTGTTCTTTAATCCCTCATTGAGGAGATCGGTGATGCAAAGAGATTCTGGGGTGAAGTTTTCCGAGATATTGTCTCACATTGTGAAAGGGCCTCTTGCAACATAGTAAGTCAGGATGGAGAGCTGATTCCAGAAGAATAAGTTCTTGCTGATTTACAGATGATGATTCATAATGAATGGAGGAGCGAACAATTCTCGGCTACTTCAATTCAAATATTGATGAAACACCAAGCCTTTTTGCATGAAATCCAGTCTATCCTGAATAAAAACAACTCTACGCTCCTCCGGTTTCATGACACTATTGTGAAGACCATGGTTGTTGCCAAGAACACCCATGAACCGAATCCCGAGGAACTACAAACGAGCATCCAGAAATTTAAAGGATTTGTATTTTCACATAATGCAACTTAAGTGTTTTTCAACACTTGTATTTTTTGCACTTTTGTAATCTTTAGTTGTAATTTTGTTTTGACAAGTTACATGTAAAAGTATTCTTTGTAAAATGCATGTTACACATTACTTGCACTTTTGCAATTACATGTAAGGCAACTACAAGTTGTGTCCAATTAGGACTGTAGTTGGAATAAGTCTTAGTTAGTTATTGAAGTCTTAGTTAGTTATTGAATAAGTCTTGGTGGTTGAGAGAATCTTTCAAGTTAGCTAGGATCCTCCCAGCTTTTTCTCAAGGCTCCTCTTCTATAAATACTTGAGGGGTCTATTGTAATCTTTATCTTTTGGAAAGCAAGCAAAAACTCTGTCAAATTTACAGCAAAGAAGTCTTTGAGCTTTCATGTGTAAATTCAAGAATTGAAAGGAATACAAGGAAATTGCTCAAGCTTTGAGTCTTTGTGCTACATTCTTGAGTTAGTGTTCTATATTATCTTTCTTGCAAGTGTTCCTAAAGAGCTTAATCACATCTAATTTGCAATCTTTGTGCTGCAAGTAGTTGAGTTTAATATAGATTAAAATAAATATTTTGTTAAGAGAAGCTGCAAATCTTTGTGCTTTCACTTGATCTTAGGAGAATTTCGGAATAGATTTTGTGGGAAATAGCTGTGAGTCTTTGAGCTTACACTACTTCTCATTGTTTTAAAGAAGAAAAGATTAATGTTTTTCAGTCTTTGAGCTGTCATAACTTGTTCTTTATAGCATTAGTGTAGAAAAGGGTAGATAGGACTTCACATAATCAAGTCTTTGAGCTTGATACTGTCGTCTCGTCTCGAAGGAAGTGACGAAAGTCTTTGCGCTTTCAGGAAACTTTATTTCCTTCCTCTCATTTCATTTGAAAGTGGTTACTGCTGTTTATATTCGATTGCTATCCTTTTCTGTGTAGAGAAAAGGATATTGTTTTTCTTGAAAGAAGAAGAAAGATTGTTGTCCCATCCTCTTTTATTTTCAAAGTTGTAGTTAGATAGGGGGAGCCTTCCCTTAATTAGGAGAGTTTTTACTCGTGTGCTGTGGTTGAAACCACAATTTTGTATATTTCCCCAAGTGTACAAAATTTTCAACCAACAATGAAAAGCTTTAAGGATTTACGACTTCCATCTCTAGAACCTTCATAGTCCTATATGAATAGCGAGCAACCCAAAACTCAACGTGTTGGTGACTATGTGAACCTATGCTACTTTTTATCACAAACGAAGTGCACCACTCTTCTTGCCATCCCGAAGTGCCAAGATGTGAGTTATAGCAACTGAATCAAGAGACATTAATGACTTCAAATGAATTGATAGAAGAATTAATGATGTTTCACATTAAGGTATGGCTTCATACCAGGGATAGACTGGGACACATCCCCAAGCTTATTATGACTGTTCTTATACCTGTCACATTTCAGAGACATGGGTATGCATCAAAAATGTACCCAAGCCATTCCCAATCACCCCTACTGGTCCAGAATTGGCACTCAGCCATTCAAAAACATCCAAGGCTAAATAGTCACAAAATATCCAGGGCTAGTTGGCCCTCCCCAGGACAGCCCAAGACATCAATGATGTCATTCAACCATACCAGGGTCAGTCCACCATACCTAATAGCAAGACCATTTTAGAAAAGAAACTTTTTAATTTCTTCCTATGCCAAATAAAAATCCTCATAGGCTTACAGAATTGGAGCAAACATGCAAATATGTAAGGGGAGAGAAGTATACTCTCTTCCCATGGATAGGATTGGAATGTTGTTTTCATAAAGTAAAAAGATAGAAGATAAGCCGTGGAATCAGTTTTCCCAAGCAGCACAAAGATCCACTTGCCATATGTTGCTGCAAAGATGTCTTAACCAAATCTTAATCTAGTGTTAAGCTCCACTCATTAGCATATGCTTCTTATTTTCAACTTATAGGTTATTGCTCACATGTTTGCTTCTAACGTATTGTTTTATCTATTCATTCTCAAGCAGAAGGAATTTTTCTTCAGTTATTGCACTCTTGAGTCTCAACACTAAGGATAGAAACAAACTTTGCTATTTCTGTATAAAAATTATTGATTGAAATTGTCCAATGTGTTTGTGCACTGGAGCTTGACAAGATCTAGTGTCAAGCTCCACCCATTAGCATATGCTCCTTATTTTCAACCTATATATTATTGCTCTTGCGTAGGCTTCAAAAATATTTTATCATTAATTTTTTACAAGATTGCATGGGTACGGGAGTGTACTTGGAGATGCCAATTTTTTTTTAAATAGTTTAATAATTTATAGAAAATCTGAAAATATAATGATATTGAACTTTCAAACAAGAATTAACATTAACTTTGAAGTTTAGGTACATAAATGTGAAATGAGTCAAATCAAAATGTCATACAATCATTGTGTCAAAGTTTCAAACTGATTAGTAATTACATATTGAAAATAGCTTGATAAGCAGCAAGCTGATATGCAAACAAAAAACTGAAAACAAATATCAGAAATCTTATATCTATCATCTACTCTTCTTCGCCATGATCATCAATACCAAGGTCCTTAGCTATGAAGCTCTCCAAGTAGTCATCACTCTCAAAATTCAAGTTCCTCTGATGGTAGAATAACAAGGGGTAAATCAGTTAGTCCATCTGTTTCAACCACTTCATCCACAATGGCTGCAACTTCTCCATTAGGTGAAATTTGATCCCATTTTGTTGAGGGCCCTATTGTGACATTTTCACACATCGCCCCATTGCATATGGGGACCCCAAACTTTTTAGGCCCTCCTGATCTTTGGCTTTGGTTTGTTAGGTCTTTTCGCAGCAGTCTCATCAATCTCCTCATTTTGCAGGTGTTTGGGGGCCAATTTGGTTAAGTCTACAACTCGTTTGAGTAAATTTGGCCAAGTCTGGAACCTGTTTTGTCCATTTTAGGGTTTTGCCCTTCAGACTTGAATTTGAGGCCTTTCCTTTAGGGTTTTCGAAAAACTGAACGTTGCATTGGAATCATGACCCTTCAAGGAACCTATACATGAAATTTGAGCGAATTCTAAGCAACTTTCTATTTTTAGAAAGTTCCTATTTTTAGGGATTTCACTGCCTCTCGGATTGGTCTAATTTTACCAAAAATCAAACTTACTATTTTTAGCAATTTCAATTTTTAGTAAGTGTTATCCTGTCTTGTTTTGCCCTAATCTTAACATTTTGAAACACTTACTATTTTGGGAAAGTCTATTTTTTGGCAGGTTCTTCACAGGCAAACACTGAAGACTAAGCATTCCTAAAATTTCTAATTCCGAAAAAGTCAAAAAGAAGGCCCTATTTGATCAAAAAGTGGCTAAGTATGGGTTCCCATTCCAAAAGTGGAAAGCATTGAAAATCTCCTAAGTCCAGCAAGAAAATATCTTCAAATCCAGAAATGGCATCTGTTACTTATAGTCTCAGTCGTAACACTCAGGAAAATAAATCTGTCTCCTTATTTTTATCAGTGCACAGAAACTAAGTCTGTCATTTGCGATTTAATTAGGATTAAATTTAGTTAGTAATAACTAACAAATTTGCTATCCTATGATTAGTTAATGCATCGTTGAGTTTATTTAAAGAAATAATCGTCGGTGTAGAAGGATCATGGCTCCACACAGGGGTCACGACCCTATGTGGAACCACATGGTTCCACATAGCATCGCAACCCCCTATGGAGGCATGATCCAATGGAAACAAAAGATATATATGCGCTACCCTCTCTATTGATAATATATTGGATAGAAGAAAACAATACTGTGATCGGTAGTAAATATAATCGTTTGCTTTTCATCTGCAGAGGCAAATCGATAAGACTAATAAAATCGGTTTTACATTCCTTATATCCTACGCTAAAACTTCTAAACTAGTTGTCTCATAATTCTGATTGCTCGGAAAGTAATAACAGTCTATTTACATTTACATGGTATCAGAGCCTAACTACTTAAGATCCGAATAGACTGAAAGCGAAGTTTACAAAATTGAAGAGTTCTAAAATGGCGAACACAATCAGATTCGAGGACAGACTCGAAGGAGCAGCAAATTTTGTGGCTTGGAAAGTCAGAATTATGATAGTTTTAAAAGAGAACAAAGTAATCAAATTCATAAAAGAAGACAAGCCTGAACTTGAAGGCGAACCTGAGAAAACTGTATGGAATGAAGGAAATGATAAAGCTGTAAAAATCAGGATAGATGCAGTAAGGGATCACATAATACCACTTATATTAAAATATGACAACGCATATGAAATGTTCAAAACCCTTGAAAGGACGTATGAAATAAACAATCCGAGCAAAACCCTAGCTCTAAAAAGACAGTTGAACCACATAAGTATAAATAAAGGTGAAACAATAAACTCATACTTCATGAGGATAGGTTCACTCAGAGATCAACTGCAAAAACTTGATTATCATGTCGAGAAGCAAGAACTATCAATGATTACCCTAGACGGATTACCTGAATCCTGGGAATCATTCAAACAAGGCATAAATGCAAGGGATAAATTCACAGAATTTGATCAACTAAGGGATGACTACCTCCTTGAAGAATCAAGGCAAATGAAAGGGGGAAATCACAAAACTAAAGATGAAGACCTCCACATTCTGAATACCAACTCCCGTAAGAAAGGCAAGAAGAGAAAATCCCATCATGGGAAAAGCTTTCATAAGAAAGACATGTCAAAAATCCAATGTCATAGATGTGATCAGTACGGACATATGTCATTTAATTGTCTTGACAAAGTAAAACAGCAAGCATCATTCGCCAAAGTAGAGAGGAACACAGAACTTGAATCTGAGAAGTTTGTATTATATTCAGCACTATCAAGTCAAGCTTCAAACAACTCTAACACTTGGGTGATAGATAGTGGATCGTCAAGACATGTCACCGGGTTCAGAGAATTATTAGACTCAATGAAAGAGGGATCAAATGAAGAGGTAACAATAGGGGATGACTCTGCACATCCAGTAAAAGGCGTAGGGACATGTACAATCAGACTAAAGTCTGGAACCTCAATCCAACTCACCGGAGTACTATTTGTACCAAGTATCAAAAGGAACCTAGTCTCTATCTCTGCACTTGAGGATGATGGATATAGAGTCTCATTTATAGAAGGAAAGGTAATGGCATGGCCAAAAACATCCACCTTCAAAAGAGCACAAGTGATTGGTTACAGACAAGGGCATCTATATGAATTGTGTAATGAGCCAAATCAAACCTTACTTCATGAAGTCACAGATCAAACAAAAATTTGGCATAGAAGACTAGGGCACTTACACTTTCGTGCTCTACCCTCTATGGAGAAATTAGTCACAGGACTACCTAAACTAAAGCCAATTCATTCAGATGTTTGTAAAGGATGTGCACTAGGGAAAAACACTAAAAGTTCTTTTCCCTGCAGCTCTAGGAAAACTAAAGGTGTACTAGAACTAGTTCACTCTGACTTATGTGGGCCTATGTCTGAACCATCACTAGGAAACACATTATACTATGTAATCTTTGTAGACGATTTCTACAGGAAAAATTGGATTTATTTTCTTAAAAGTAAAGAATCTGAAGATATTCTTAGGAAATTTAAAGAGTTCAAATCTATTACAGAAAATCACTCTGGTAGGAAAATCAAAACTCTAAGGACTGACAATGGTAGGGAATACACATCAAAGGTATTTAAAGAGTTTTGTAAAGATGCTGGGATTAAGAGGGAGTTTACTGTACCCTACAATCCTCAACAAAACGGGGTTGCTGAAAGAAAGAATAGAACAATAATAGAAGCGGCAAGGGCTATGTTGTTGGATCAAAACCTAGAAACTGCACTTTGGGGAGAAGCTACTAATACCGTTGTATACATTCAAAACAGATGTCCTCACTCTCATATTGGTGACAAAACTCCTGAAGAAGTCTTTACTAGAATTAAACCTAATATTAGCCATCTCAAAATATTTGGATGTCCTGTTTATATTCATGTACCTAAGGAGAAAAGAACTAAACTGGAACCTACTGGGCAGAAAGGGATTTTTGTAGGATATAGTGAAACATCTAAAGCCTATCGAATATTCATCCCCGGTCAAAGACAAATAGAATTAAGCAGAGATGTCATATTTGAAGAAGATGTAGCCATTAACAAAACAAGGAGTTCCATCACACCTAAAATCCCAACTAATTCCATGAATTTGGAAGAAGATTCTCTTTTTGAAACTCAGAGGGAGCAACCTGAGGAAAACACCTTGGAACATGAGAACACTACAAGAGAGAATCCCAGGAAGAGACCACTATGGGCCACCAAAACTGTACAGGAAGTAGAATTATTTGCATCACCTAGAGGAACATTTAGAGAAAGCAAAAGACCTTCAAAATTCTCTAGCTATGTTACTCTTATGACAAACCTCATAAATGTTGAACCTTCAAGTGTCGGAGAGGCTCTTAAATAGCAAGTATGGAAGGATGCCATGATAGAGGAATATCAATCTATCTTAAAGAATGATGTGTGGAAAATTGTGCCTAGACCTAAAGGAAAATCAATTGTATCTTCTAAATGGCTCTTTAAAATTAAGCATGTTGCTGATGGCAGTATAGAAAAGCATCAGGCAAGATTTGTTGCTCGAGGCTTCTCATAGAAGGAAGGAATTGACTATGAAGAAACATTTGCACCAGTTGCACGATACACTTATGTTAGAACAATCCTGGCTATAGCAGCATCTAAAGGATGGAAAGTTCATCAAATGGATGTAAAAACTGCATGTTTAAATGGAACAATTGAAGAAGAAGTATATCTAGAGCAACCTGAGGGATTTGAGGTAAATAATGCAAAAACACATGTATGCAAGTTAGAGAAAGCACTGTATGGATTAAAACAAGCTCCCAGAGCATGGTATGAAAGAATTGACAGTTACTTATTAGGGATAGGTTTCTCTAAGAACATTGCTGATCCAAATCTGTATTTCAAAACAATCAAAGGTGAAATATTGATACTAATACTATATGTAGATGACTTATTAATTATAGGCAAAGATCATCTCATTGCAAAATGCAAACAGGAACTAGCTTCAGAGTTTGAGATGAAGGATTTAGGTCTACTCCATTATTTCCTTGGATTAGAAGTATGGCAGAAACTAGATGGTATTTATTTAAATCAAGGTAAATACACCATTGACATTCTGAAGAGACTTGGAATGATGAATTGCAACCTAATGTCATCTCCTATGGAAACAAACCTTATAAACTAAAAGAAGCTATAGCAGATTCCAAATTTGCAAATCCAACATTATACAAACAGATTATTGGATCATTAATGTACTTAGTCAACACCAGACCTGATATATGTTATGCAGTAAATGCACTCAGTCAACACATGGTTGAACCCAAAGAAATACATTTGGTTGCAGTAAAGCATATATTGAGATATCTACAAGGTACCCTGGACTATGGACTTCATTATGAACACACTGCATTGAACCTACATGGATACTCTGATTCAGACTAGGCTGGAAGCGTTATAGACAGGAAGAGCACTTTAGGATGCTATTTCAGCTTAGGATCAGCTATGGTATCTTGGATCTACAGAAAACAATCATCCGTAGCTCAGAGCTCCACAGAAGCTGAATATATAGTTGCATCCATGGCAGCTAAGGAAGCCGTATGGTTGAGGAAACTGATAGTAGGACTGTTTGGTGAAAGTCTGAAGCCTACAATCATTCATTGTGACAATCAGAGCTGCATTAAACTTTCAGTGAATCCAGTTTTCCATGATAGATCCAAGCACATTGAGATCCCATATCACTATGTGAGAGACATGACAGAGAGAAAGGTAATAAGACTGGAATATGTCAATACAAGAGATCAGACAGCTGACATTCTCACCAAACCCCTAGCAAGAGTGAAAATTGATCACTTCAGGAGGTATCTTGGTATGGTTAAAATGTAATTGATGCATATAAAGATGTTTAAAATTTATGTAGACTTCTTGATCATATAATTAAGTATATGAAGTATGTAACCTTTTCCTGTGTACATTTCTAAAGGATGACAATTCTTTAGTTAATGAACACTTGTATTTTAACATTGTAAGGTGACGATCTTATAAATGTTTGAAAGATCATATAAACTGAAAATCTGAATATCAATAATATGATGTGTTATAGTAGACATTATGTAAGCAGATTAATGTCAGTGCACATACTATAACAAGGATATCAAAGTGAGTATATCCTTAGTATCACAGGCTGATACTTAAACTTGGATATCAAAGTGAGTATATCCTGAGTATCACACGATGATACTTCACACCTAGGTGATGTAATTCTCATGAGATTAGTGGTGAGCTCAATTAAGTTTTAAGTCTATACGCCTAAGACTAAGAAGGAGTGTTAATTATAGTCTCAGTCGTAACACTCAGGAAAATAAATTTGTCTCCTTATTTTTATCAGTGCACAGAAACTAAGTCTATCATTTGCGATTTAATTAGGATTAAATTTAGTTAGTATTAACTAACAAATTTGCTATGCTATGATTAGTTAATGCATCGTTGAGTTTATTTAAGGAAATAATCGCCGGTGTAGAAGGATCATGGCTCCACACAGGGGTCACGACCCTATGTGGAACCACGTGGTTCCACATAGGATCACGACCCCCTGTGGAGGCACAATCCAATGGAAACAAAAGATATATATGTGCTACCCTCTCTGTTGATAATATATTGGATAGAAGAAAACAATACTGTGATCAGTAGTAAATATAATCATTTTCTTTTCATCTGCAGAGGCAAATCGATAATACTAATAAAATCGGTTTTACATTCCTTATATCCTATGCTAAAACTTCTAAACTAGTTGTCTCAGAATTCTGATTGCTCAGAAAGTAATAACAGTCTATTTACATTTACAACATCCTGATCCAAAAACGATGAAGAAATTGACTAAGTATGGATGAAGAACCAAGCAAGAATCCTTGCCAAGATAGAAATGTGCAAGTATGGTCAAATTCCTTGCCATAGTGGGTTTGGCGCCCTAGGAAGAGCAAGGGCGCTAAAGAGGAGTGGTGGAGGAATTTTCCTCCACCCTCATTTTCCTTGACCATGCTCAAATAGCGCCCAAAGAGGATGGAGGGTGCTAAAACAAGGGTGTCAAGGAATTTTCCTCCACACCATGAATTCCTCCATGATGCCAAATCAATGCCCAAGGAGATAATCAGGCGCCAAAATCAAGGTGCCATGGAAAAACATGAAAATCAAAAAACTCCTCTACAGCAAAATGGCGCCCAAGTCAGGTGATGGGCACCAAAACCAAGATGCCATGGAATAGTGTAAAATTCTAAAATTCCTCCACACTAGCAATTTAGCACCCAAGGTTGGGAATAGGCACCAATTTCAAGGTGACAAGGAAAGCCAAGCAAAGTGAAATTCCTCCATGGTAAGAGATCAGCGCCCAAGGCCAGTTGACGGCGCCAAATGGACAGGGACATGGAAAATCAATGAGATATCAAAATTCCTCCACAAGTGAGTTCCAGCGCCCAAGGAAGAAAGATGAATTCCATGGCAAGAAAATTGAAGGTCAAGGATGAACTGGAAAAGAAAATTCCCCCCAAGAAAAATTTTGAAAAAAATCCATTTTCAGGCATCAAAATTCATCCAAATTTCAAAAAAAAAATCAGATTTGGATTCATGAGAGAATTTTCTTTCTCTCAAACCCTGGAACCCTACTTTGGAAAAATTCCTAAAAAATAAAAAATGTGTAAAATTGATGAAAAAGTTTCCCTGGAACAAGATGAACTCAAAAGCACAAAAAATTCCCTCCTCAAGGAACAAACTTCCAAAATTTCTTCTCCAGTTCCAAAATGTGCCTAAGGTTGGAAGCGAGACGTGAAAATCAAGGTTCAAAAAGGAAACTTCAAGAATTCAAAGAATTTCTTCCCAAGGAGAAAATTACACCCAAGATGAAGAAATTCTAGGAAAGTGAAAAATTGACTTAGTGTTGGAAATTCCTTCCATAAGGACAGAATTCCAAAAAAGTGAAAAATTAGGACAGAATTCCAAAAAAGTGAAAAATTAACTAAGTGTTGGAAATTCCTTCCTTCCGAACAAAAATTCTTGGAAAATGTGAAATTTAGCTAAGGTATGAAGAAATTCCTTCATCGAGGAAAGAAATGTGCCCAAGGTGAAGAATTTCAAGGCACAATGAAAATTGGCTAAGTAAGAAGATTTTCTCTCTCCAAGACTCAAGTTGACAAAATTCCTTGAACACGGAGAAAGGTCAGTGGTCAGGAAACTCTTCCTTTAGGACGAAGTGTGCACAGAAATTTTCCTTAAGGACAAAATTCTCTCTTCAAGAATTTTCTCTCTCCTAAATTCTGGACATACAAGAATCAAGTTCAGAAGTGGAAAAGATTGTTAGAATTCTTCCAAGACAGGAAAATATTCCAAAACATCTTTTGTGAGCCCGGAATGGAAAGATTCTTGTAAAGGATGAGTTGGCGACATGCAAAGAGGATATTCTATATTAATGAAGCACAACCAAGAAAATTATAAATGACGGCGAGGTCCATTTGCATGGCAAGAATCTATTGAACGCATGGCAGCGCATTCATTGTCGGAATATTTGACCAAATGGCAGTTGTGTTAATGCATGCCGAAGTGGTGGAGCATCTTTTGCATGTAGTCATCACGTTCAGGAGATGATGGTGCATTTATGGCATCATGGACGATTTTTGCATGGAGGAATATTCAGCACATGTTGGGAAAATTTAGTGAAGAGTGGTGCATTTAATGCATTTTGGATACCAATTGTAGTGGAATTAATTGTATATGGGCATAATAGGCATTTATTGTTGAGTCCCATAGGGATCTAACCCATCTGTTGACCCATACATAGATGGTTGGCATCGTGGACTATAAAAGACCCTTTCCTTTCCTTTAGGGAAAACCCTAATTAGGATTTGAGTGTAGCCAAGGTTTGAAGCCTATATAAAGGGGTGACCCACTTCATTTGTAAAGGGAGGGAGATTTGTATGAAATTGTTGCAATAAGTTTTTGAGATAATAACAGTGAAACATTGTTCTTTAATGGTGTCCACTTAAGTTATTTTTCAAAACTTGCATGGTTTCATCTTCCTCACTTAGAGTAGAAGTAGAGTAGTGCTTTGATTTCAATGGAGAATGTAATGGCGTTTGATGAATTTCCATGGTTCATACTTTTTGAATCTTGTTGATTATAAGTTGCAGTGTATAGTTAGCCTGAACCACCAAATTTGTGCTAAGTTCGATTGTGAATAGTTGTTTGCATTGCGCCATGTTGGGTATTCAGATGCACTTTCTCAATGTGAAAATCCTTGAACATACTCAAACGATTGCACCAGTTCTTGCGGAATTGTAGTTAATCTTGGCGAAGCAGAGTTTGGTTTATTTGGAATCTGTCCACTAAAGCATTATCTATTGATATCACTACCCTTAGGAATAGATTTAGATCCTTCTAGCCCTTTCCCCTTTAGTTTCAATTGATTCCAATTCAATTCATTTGAAGCAGAAGCATCGCAAAATTGCCATATCCGATGATGAAGTTCCACGCCACAGCAAAGAAATGAAAGAACGATCCAAACGTAAGGACCCTTGGATTACCAACATATCACATCAGGCCAACTGAGTCACGTTCGTTGCATATAGAAACCTTGGAGTCAATTGTCTAAACTTACTGGAATCTTAGCATACAATCATACTTTGATCAAGAGAGAGTGAAGTGACCATTACGCAACTTTATTCTGTGTTAGGTGTTGTCATAAAAAACAAATCAACACGACCCTCATTGTATCCAGGATCTACACAAGAGAGAAGACGAAGTGAGATATGAATGTACACCAAGTTCTCTTTTTTCTTTGATCCTAATCGGTTCCTCTTTAGTGAATGAATGAACCCATAAGTACTCCAATTTCTCTCACAAGATGAAGAACTAGCTACTTGTGAGAGCAATCATATTGCAAACGATTGCAATTCAGGAGCTTCACTTCTATGGTTCCACGACCACTCTATAGGGTCTTTCTTTACTTTCATATCATATATAGCTTCCACAGAAGCAAAATCCCTTTGCCCACATGAAAACTTATTCCATTGAGTCCTCATAACTAAAGCTTCCTAACCTCAGCCATAAATATTTTTAACCGCAGCCCAAAATCCATTCATTACCTCTCTATCCTGATGTGGAGCCCTCTTTTTGGTCACTTTTATATCATACCATTTAGGATTAAGGGCATAGGCAACACAATGAAGAGTTGTGTTAAGTTTATTCAACCTTCCTTGTAACTTTTCCTCTATCAAAGGATATAGAGAAATATCTTTTGCATTTGTTATCTTCTTTACTCTTTCACACATGAAATCTATTGCTTCATAAACCTCTCCCAAACATGCCTTGTCTCAATCTGCAAATCCGATCAACTCACATATGGGTTTAATAAAGTCCGCAACAAACTTAACATCAACCCAAAAATGCTCATCAAGGACCATACCTCTAACCTCAACTGCAATATCTGATTTAGATTGTTTCCAAGCTGCCCATGCATCACTGACAACTATGGAACACAAATCTCCTTTGACTTCACAAAGGTGGTCAAGAAGAATGAAGTAAGAAGCAAAACGTGTATCAACAAGTTTGAGAAGTTCCACCTTGGCAAATTTACGATAAATGGCTTGTGTGTGGTGATGGTTACATATGAACATTTGTATCTTTTTGCCATTCTCTATGAGATCTGAAATCCATTGGAACTTGCCAATATCTTTGAGTGCATTATTCAATGAATGCACACAACATAGTGTCCAAAATATCTACCTGTACCTCTTTTGCACCAATATGCCTACTGCTTTACAAATAGGGGCAGCATCAATAACAACATGGACTACATGTGATGCCCCCACCTCCTCAATGCTGTCAAAGCTGGTTATGAAGAAATTCTGCATTTTTTTCTTGCCCTAAACAATCTATTGCCTTCAAAAAATAAGGCCCTTTGCTGCATGTTACCATGATATTAAGTAGTGGACAATTCCTAGCCTCTAACCACCCATCCATCACAATACTACATCCTTCTTGAGCGCACACTCTTTTCAATGGTGCAATTTATTCCTCTAATCGAGTTTTTTCTTTATCAACTAGAGTAGTGCAAATATTTTCATACCCAGGTATATATAGCCTACTGGTGCATTATTGATAGCATGGAGATTCTCTCCATTGAAAGGTGAGCCAGAAGCATAAAATGGTATTCCATTTGCATAAAAGAATTGTCCAATCGCTACATCTACTACTTCTCGACCTTGCACATCAAACAATCTTCCAATGGGGTTTAAGCTGCCAATGTGTGGTCTTTTGTGAACCTGTTGAGTTGTTACATCTTTAGAAGTCACATCCACCTTTGACTCTATATTACAACTGTAAGTTGTAGTAGTTGCCCCTATTGTTGAAGCATGAGAGCTTTGACTAGCAACTTTCCCATCAACCCTTTCTTGTTCTCTCACAACATCATATCATTCACACTCATTTGTACAACCTTCAACATCGTTACATGGCAAGTGAAGGAAATAAGCCTTCGCCTCGTGTAGGTACCTTCCCATGTCAATGGACAAAGTTTGCATTTGATAGTGGTTGTTCCACCTGATCCTTTCGGACCCAAAACACAGTCAACATACTTCCATAGTGGGTACAACCCTTGTCTTCCTTGTAATGAACCTTTGTTGTACCTACCTCGCCTTCTTGATAATTAGGGCTTGATCTGTCCACCGAAGGTTGGATTTAGGGCCACAAAAGGATTTACAGTTTCTTGCAACATTTAGATATTTCATTTTATATGTCAGCAGTAATATTAGATCAGTGGCATAACTATTTCAGCACAAAATAGATACATGACCCATTCTAGATTTTGAGGACTTTCTAGGTTGGCTGGGCTGCCCATACAAACCCATCCCGTCTCTTAGGGTTAATAGGGCCACCAGAGGATGGGCCCAACATACCCCAAGCTTGCACTCATTATCTTGAATGTACTAACAATAGAGGATAACAGGAAGATAATAAATGCCTACAGAAAACATAGATTCATGACTATATTACTTGGTTAATATTTATCCATTATATAAATTTGTAAGGATTAATTCATTATATTTGTGTCTAGTTGCAAAAACATGACTATCATTGAATAGTATTCCTTTCTTACTTATTAGTTGTGTCTGAAAGTGAATGAATTATTTTTATTCTCGTCTGTCACTAAACTGTATTTTAATGCAGAATACTAAACCTGATATTGCAGGTTACCTATCTGGCGTGAAGATTAAGTTCATTTTACCCTTTGTACATTACAGATGTGCTTAGTTCATTTGGCAAGACATTTTTAGGCATGGAACTGATTTAGCAAATAATCTGGGCCACTAGTTAAATTGTATTCATTACTGTTATATGAGGAATGAAAGCAGATTTAATACGACTTGCACAAAGCCATACTTCATTGGCGATAAACACATGGGCACATTTCGACATTTAAGCGGATTGGCCTGGGGACGTACCAGCCTACTGGAGATGGGGAGGGATGCTTACTAGGTGTTGGTTCTTCATCGCTGGAAGAACCAACGACTAGCCCCTTCACATCGTTTGCTGATTGAAGTGTTCACTGGGCAATCCACATGGTTGTCTAGGCATCATAAATTATGAAAACTGAAATAAATATTTTGTTGAGTAACAAAGTTACTTGTTGGACGCTTCTCCTTGCCCTTCTCTCCTTGTCACCTCCTCTCCCATGCTTCCTTGGGGTGCGGGTTTATACCTCTTTGAAACCACGTGATTCCCCTTGAAACATGGCATCTATTCCGAAGGTGGTTTGGGAATGGACGCATCCTTTCATCACTCAAACTAGTTAAGATAAACGTATTTTAAGCAGTAAAAATAATTTATGCATTGAAAATATATATATTTATGTACATGTATCGTTTAATGTTTCTAATCATTTCCAGTTGTCTACACGGGAATATGACAGTCCTCCCCCCTTACATTGCTTGTCCTCAAGCGATGTCGAGATTTGGGTGGTTGAAGATCCCTTCACCCTCCCAAGTTGCATCCTCCTTCGGCAACCCTTTCCATAAGATCAAGTATTCTACAATGTTTTTACTCTTTATTCTCCTTTCTCTTACGTCTAAAAGGGCTTTTGGCTCCAGTGTTAATTTTCCCTCATCATCTAATGGAGGTAACTCCTTGCATGGGGATATCTACTGCCCTAATGCTTTTTTTAATCTAGACACATGGAATACATTGTGGATGCGGCTGCCAAGAGGAAGCTCAAGTCCATATACTACCTCCACTACCTTCCTTGATATTGGGTAGGGTCTGTAGAACCGTGGCTTCAGCTTCTCTACCCCACTAGATTTCAACGAAGACTGCTTGTAAAACTACAAACGTAGGAAGACTAAGTCTCCTATCTTAAATGAACTTTCAATATGATTACGATCAACGTATAACTTTTGCTGATTTTGGGCTTGATGTATGTGATCTTTTAGAGCCCTTAGGATGTCCATGCTTTCCTTAATAAAATTCCTGGCTCATGGAACTTGACTTTCTGGAGTAATTAGTGATCCAAAAGAGGTGGGTTCATAACCATATAGTGCTTTGAATGGGCTCATTTGGATCGACATACGATGTGTAGTGTTATAACAGTATTCTCCTAAATGTAACCATTTGATCCAAGCTTTCTGCTTCCCAATGACATAATTTCTTCGATATCCTTCAATCCATTTGTTGACAATTTCAATTTGTCCATTAGTTTGGGGATGATAGCTAGTACTCGGAGTGAGACTAGTCCCTGCCATCCTGAAGATTTCTTGCCAAAATTGCCCCATAAACCGGCTGTCTCGGTCACTTATGATATTCTGAAGCCCATGAAGTCTGAAGACTCCCTTAAAAAACACTTCTGCTACTTGAGATGCTTGGAATTTGTTTGTTATAGCAAAGAAGTGTGCATATTTGGTGAGACAGTCCACAACCACATATATACAATCTTTTCCTTCGGCCTTGGGTAGGCCAGTGATAAAATCCATCGAAATGCTTTCCCACTTTTGTTTGGGAATGGGCAATGGTTGTAGCAATCCGGATGGGTGGTTGAGTTTTACTTTGTTCTTCTGGCACTATGTACATTCTTGTACATATTTTTGGACTTCCTTCTTAAGTCCTTTCCAAGAATACAGTTCTCTGATTTGTTCATATGTCTTGTAGAACCCTGGGTGTCCTGCCAATGGATTATCATGGTACTCTTTAACTATTACTTCCTTGAGTTTAGAGTTGGGCACCAAGTACACTCTATCCTTATATAGGATAAGCTCCTCCACAACTTTGTATTTTCCATGACTTGATGGGTCCCTCAAGATCTCGCTAGCAAAAGGGTCTTTGGCGTATTCTGCCAAAAGATCATATTTCCAATCAGCATTTATAGAAGTTATGGTAATTATTTGTGGCTTCCTTGATAAGGCATCTGCTACCACATTGGTTGTTCCTTTAACGTATTCAATATCAAAGTCATAAGCTTGTATCCTGCTGACCCATTTTTGTTGCCTATCATTTAGATCCCTTTGGTTTAAAAAGAATCTTAGGCTGTTATGATCTATCTTTACATGGAATTTGGTGCAAACTAGGTATTAGCGGAATTTGGCTAGGGCATGCATGATGGTTAACATCTCTTTATCATAGATGGGGTAATGCTTTTTTGTTTCTATCAGCTTACAGCTTTCGAAGGCTATGGGGTGTTTGTTTTGCATGAGGACAGCTCCAATCCCTTCTCCGAAGGCATCACATTGTAGTTCAAAAGGAAGGGAAAAATCAGGGATAGCTAGGACGGGGCATGAGCTCATAGCTTCCTTCAGACTTTCAAAAGATCTTTGGGTTGCTTCGCTCCAAGCAAAAGCCCCTTTCTTAGTTAGATCGGTGAGAGGGGCTGCCACTTTGGAGAAACCCCGTACAAACCTTCTGTAGTAACTGCATAACCCCAAGAACCCCCTTAATTGTGTGAGGAACTTAGGTCTAGGCCATTCTCTAATAGCGGCTATCTTCTCCTCATCCACGCTAACTCCCTCTGCAATAATCTTATGCCCTACATATAGGATTTCCTCCATTCCAAACTCGCATTTGGATGCCTTAGCATAAAGTGACTCTTGCTCTAGGATCCTCAATGTTTCCTCAATATGTTTGAGGTGCTCCTCCCAAGTTTTGTTGTACATCAAAATGTCGTCAAGAAAAACTAGTAGAAATTGCCTTAGTTGCTTGCAGAAAGTATGATTCATACATGACTGAAATGTTGTCGGTGCATTGGTTAGACCAAAAGGTAGAAATAAGAATTGAAAATGTCCATAGTGACACCAAAAAGTTGTTTTGTGGATGTCCTCCTCCCTCATCCTGATTTGATGATATCCTGATCGAAGGTCAATCTTGGAGAAATATCTGGCTCCGTGTAGTTCATCTATCAACTCATCTATTCTTGGGATTGGGTACCTATTTTTGATAGTTTTCATATTCAGTGCTTTGTAGTCAATACACATCCTTAGAGTGCCATCTTTCTTTTTAACAAGTACCACCGATGATGCGAAAGGGCTGGAACTAGGTTGGATGTGTCCCATAGCAAGTAGTTCCTTAATGGTTTTCTCAATTTCTTCCTTATATTTGTGAGGGTGGCCATAAGGGGTAGTGATGACTGGTTTTGCCCCCTCTTCCAATTCTATAGTGTGTTCAAACCCGCGTTTGGGAGGCAAACCTTGGGGAATTTTCCCAAACACCCTTTTATATTTCTCCATGATGGGTTTGATGTCTATATGCGTGGATTTCTCATGAGTATTGCTCTTATCTAGTATCATGCATTGGGCCACCCATTCTCCTCTCCCTTTTCTAAAAATTTGCTCCAATTTCTTACAAGAAACCACTTTAGGCCTACCATCAGGTAAGCCCTTGAGAATAACTTCCTTCCCTTCATGCTGAAATCGGATTATTTGGTTTGGTAGATCAAACATGAAACATCCCAGTGAATAAATCCATGGAGTCCCCAATATGATATCCATGTCCAATGGTACCACGTAGAGATCTTCTCTTACCGGATGGCTACCTATTATGAACTCCAACTTAGGTACCAACTTAGTGCATTGGACCCTTGCCCCTGTGGTTGTTGCTGCTTCGAACCCCTTAAAAGTCTATGTGGGTAATTTATGCTACTTGACAACCCTTTCATCGATGAAGTTATGGGAGGCTCCGTTGTCCCCAAGTGTGACTACTTTCTTCCCTTTAAGTGAACTCTTGATTCTAAACAGGTTGTGTTTAGCAGCATGGGTGATAGTGGCAACTATGGCCTAATCTTCCTCCCCTAGTCTCATACTTTTGCTAGGTGGCTCTTCCTCATCCTCATACGGTGAGGCTTCTATTCTATGCGCCCGGTCTTGACATTTATGGCTCCTTCCTTGATAGGGTTTTAGGCATGTGAAACAAAGTCCCTTCTTTTTAAGGTCCTCCAAGGCTAAACACATATGTCCCTTTTCTCTCTTTCCCTTGCAATAGGTGCAAGACCTTACAATCCCTTCTTGATTGTGTTTACTGTCCTTGGGTGGGGGTTTGGAGGAGTTGCCAAAGGGCTTGGTCTTGTCCTTGGTGAGCTTTCTTCAAATTTCATAGCTTTTTGTATAGCCTCATCTAATGTTTGGGGTTCATGGGCACTTACTATGCTTTTGATCGATCTCCTCGACCCTTCTATGAATAGGTAAGTAAGCCTTTCTTGTGTTAGACCTGGTACCATCACTGCTAATTTCTGGAATTATGTGGCATACTTCTCAATAGTCCCCTACTGCCTTAGTTGGGTGAGCTCTCAAAAGTACCACTCGGGATGCTTTTGGTCAAATCTTTTTATGAGCTTTTGGGTGAACTCCTCATATGTGTTTATAAGTTGATGTCCTTGAGTGATGAGGCCATGGTGCCACACTCATGGGCAACCCCGGATAGATGAAGTATAGCAAATTTAATGGCATTGGATTGAGTCATGGGGCTAAGGGATAAATAGGTATCCAAATTTTGGACCCATGACCTAGCCGATACCTTTCCTTCCCCATCATAGTTGGGGATAGTCACCTTACTGAGCTTGTTTGAAGCTCTTTGTGGGCTGGAGGATGCCTTTCCTTACGGCAAAGTGTCTTTAGTTTGGCATCACAATAGTCTTTGAAGGTTACAAGATCTCGTAGTTCGGGATCCAACCCGTGGTAGTCTACAAGGATCTGATCCACATTTCCCATGGATCTGTCATGGTTATCATCACTTATTAGTGCTTCCTCAAGTAGGAATGAAGGTCAAGTGGGCCTTGAGCTAGTGTCCTTTGATGGGGTGGTGTGGTGATTTTCAGAATGATTGGATTGGGCTTCTTTGGTGTTATGGTTACTTATGTTTTGGAGGGCCTAAAGGACCAGTTGGTTGTTCCTCTCATTCTATTCAATGAAGGCCTGCATGGTTCTTTCAGTTTGTTCCCTCAGTGCTTGAGCGGTTTGCTCCATGAAGGCCCTAAGTTCATTACTAGCTTGTTCACTCATGTTTCTGGCTCCTTTTTTCTTCTCTCTTTCTAAGGCCCTACAGGTTCTTTGGCTTTGTTGCATCAACTATTTCCATAGGGTGGCAGGAAGGAGGCTCTGATACCACTGTAATGAACCTTTGTTGTACCCGCCTCGCCTTCCTGATAATTAGACCCTGATCTGTCCACCAAAGGTTGGACTTAGGGCCACAAAAGGATTTACGGTTTCTTGCAACATTTAGATATTTCATTTTATATGTCAGCAGTAATATTAGATCAGTGGCACAATTATTGCAGCACAAAATACATACACAACCCATTTTAGATTTTGAGGACTTTCTAGGTTGGCTGGGCTACCCATCCCGTCTCTTAGGGCTAATAGGGCCACCTGAGGATTGGCCCAGCATACCCCTGGCTTGCACTCATTATCTTGAATGTACTAACAACAGAGGATAACAGGAAGATAATAAATGCCTACAGAAAACATAGATTCATGACTATATTACTTGGTTAACATTTATCCATTATATACATTTGTAAGGATTAATTCATTATATTTGTGTCTAGTTGCAGAAACATGACTATCATTAATTAGTATTCCTTTTCTTACTTATTAGTTGTGTCTCAAAGTGAATGAATTATTTTTATTCTTATGTCTATCACTAAAGTGTATTTTAATGCAGCATACTAAACCTGATATTGCAGGTTACCTATCTGGCGTGAAGATTAAGTTCATTTTACCCTTTGTACATTACAGATGTGCTTAGTTCATTTGGCAAGACATTTTTAGGCATGGAACCAATTTAGCAATTAATCTGGGCCACTGGTTAAATTATATTCAATACTGTTATATGAGGAATGAAAGCAGATTTAATACGACTTGCACAAAGCCATACTTCATTGGCGATAAACACATTGGCACATTTCAACATTTAAGCGGATTGCCCTGGGGACGTACCGGCCTACTGGAGATGGGGAGGGATGCTTACTAGGCGTTGGTTCTTCATCGTTGGGAAGAACCAACGACTAGCCCCTTCACATCGTCTATTGACTAATGCGTTCACTGGGCAATCCACATGGTTGTCTAGGCATCATAAATTATTAAAACTGAAATAAATATTTTGCTGAGTAACGAAGTTACCTGTTGGACGCTTCTCCTTGCCCTTCTCTCCTTGTCACCTCCTATGCTTCCTTGGGGTGCGGGTTTATACCTCTTTGAAACCACACGATTCCCCTTGAAACATGGCGTCTATTCCGGAGGTGCCTTGGGAATGGACGCGTCCTTTCATCACTCACACTAGTTAAGATAAACGTATTTTAAGCGGTAAAAATAATTTATGCATTGAAAATATATATATTTATGTACATGTATTGTTTAATGTTTCTAATCATTTCCCGCTGTCTACATGGGAATATGACATTCCTCCACCAGACATTTTGAATCTGAACAAAAAATTTAAAACAAAGAATATTAGATTTTGTGCTTAATTCCTAAATTTGATTGTCTTGGCCTCTTAGGTCTAGTTCTCTCATCTTTTTATCATTAATTTTGTCGTATTTGATTTCTAATTTTAAATTCTTAGTGTATGATACTTCTAATTTCAATTTGTTTACAGTATCTATTTCAAATTCTATGTAATAATTTATTAATTTCTAATAAATTGGTAAAGAAATTTATATACTCAGTACTGTATTAGTAATACAGTGTTGAGTATATAATTTATTTTACTAATTTACTAAAAAATTATTATACTGCTTATTAATTTACTTAGTATTATAACTCAGCATAAAAAATTATAGTAGTTAGTTTATTATTTTAATACAGTGGGATTTTACTTTTTAGTTTTTACTAAGTATATAATTTGTTAAAAAATTTAACTAATTAAATTAGTTTATTAGTTTGGTAGAAAAAAAAAATTAATTTAATTGCTTTATAATTTATAGTTTATACTCGGTATAAAATATATACTTAGTAAGAAAACTTATATACTCAAAAAAAAAATATTATATAATAAATTAATAATATAATTATACTCAATAATTTATTTTTTAGTTTTTAGTTTTTACTAGTTTGTTAACTATTATAAATATTAAAAATATAAAATACAACATGCTCGATGATTAATAATTTAATACTTAATAATAATAATACATATTTTATTGTTTACATTGAATGATTCAAAAAAAAATTTAAATGCATGCATAAAAAACAAAATGGAAATCCGAAATCCAAAATACCTTTTAGTCTACAGAGAAAAAAAATGGAAGTCATGCCTTGCTGATCCGTCAAAATCCCTTCGCACGGTTTAAAACAAGCTTGAATTGTCTTTGTGCGGCTTAGAATAGACTCGAATTGTCTTCGCGCAACTGAAAAGGGGCCCGAAATATTTTTTGATCCGTAAAACTCTACATAAAAAAGGCTTTTTGACTGCAAAAACCCTTCTCGTTGCATTCAAAATGGCTTCAAAAGTTATCGGTTTTACCGCCGCAAGTGTTTTTACACATTAAAAAAGTCGCATTTTAGGGTTGACTGTTTTTCTTGGTGAGGAGACGTCGGGATACCATATTACATCTCCCACCCATGACTCCCAAACGAACCAAAGAATCCACAGGTGCCTCCAGTATTGGATACGTGAACTAGTACCAGAGACACGCACCAAGTGGTAGGGGAGACGTTTCCCTGCAACCTTGATTTTTCCCAAGTTATTGCACTGTCAACACTAATGAAGAAACAAATTGTGTCCCATTTGTGTGTACATGCACACTCTGCATGTGTGCAATTGTGGGTGAGGTGTGTGTGTATAGGCATGCATTTAGGGTGTCTGTGTGGGTCCGGGTGTGCGTGCATGATTGCATGTGTATGTGCATGGGTGTGTGTGTGTGTAATTGTATATCCATGTACATTGACAATGAAAAATTTGAATTTTGACACTCATGTAAATTCTTATTTCAGCTCTAATGTTACATAATATGGTTATATAATGAATGCAATGAATGCCTTAACATATGAATAACTAAAATTTCCTATATCCAATGAAACTTCCCCTTTTTATCGTCATCCCCCACCATTCCACTAAAAAAGGCCTCCCATCCCCGGTCATCCTTGCCGTGGGAAACACCATGGAACATAGCTTCAAACAACATAAAATTCAACAAGATAAATATGAAGTGGTCATCTCACTCTAATATTATATCCTAATCTATAGAAATAATTTTTAGTTTTACTATGTTATACAGTTTTGGGCCTTTTGGCTTATTATGTCATAGAAAGGATCCCCATAATAACTGCATGCATTACAATTGAAACTCATTTTCATCTGAGTTACACAAATCGGACGGCTTTTTGATGGAAAAATATGGAGTATCATGGATAATTGATCAAGCTCAAATGAAAACCATTAGTTCACATTCAAAATGAACAGACATCTAAGAATCAAACAAATAAATAATCCTTGATTACCAACAATGGGGTTTTAGTAAATAATGAAAATGGATGATAGCCTATAGGACAAACTCATACTTATCATTCACATGACAAACCTCAATATAAATTGTAAATGGCATAATTTTGGAGAAAATCTCATTATATTCAAATTTATCCCAAACAAGCACAATAAATTCAACACCAAAAATATGCTCACCATACCTTTGGTACAACATATTGCGCAAGATCTCTGTGGTCATGATTAAAATTGGAGCTTCTCTGTTTACTGCTGCATCTCCTGTTAGAAGACCCACATTTTTCTCTCCAAATGTCTCCCTAAACATTAAACATGTAGCACAGTAAACATTGTAATAAGGGTCTGCAGTCACCTTCCTAATGCCTTTACTAGAAAGTTACAGTAACATAGAGCTAATCATGCCCATCACCTAGGCAGCACTTCATCCTAGCTTGGAATACTTATGCTATCTTGGAAAGGCTACATAGTCTCGGAATTTCTTTAACATAATTATATTAAGTACAAATATAAATCAGTACCTGAATTCACGAAATTTTTGATTTGAGAGGGCCTTTAAAGGGGTTGTATACAATAATCGTTTTCCTTTAGCAACTGTTGCAAGCGCTGCTGCTTCACCAATCAAAGTTTTTCCACTGCTAGTTGGTGCACACACAACTACAGAAGACCCTTTCAAGAAAGATTCAATGGCCAACCGCTGCAATAAGAACATGAAATGAGTGAGATAAACATCCTGCTAAAATGATCCGAAAAAGTAAGAGATCATTTGGACTTTACAGCCAGTTGTTTAATTTCTAAAGCACAAGTTACGAACTCTATTACAATTGACACAGATGTTATGGCCTAAAACGAAATAGAAAAGTTTAGCAGGAAAATAATGATAGTAAAATGAATGCATTCTAGAGAATTTAATTCTAAATATTCCCAGGTTGGGAGGACATAAAAATTTTGCTTCTTTACAAAGCATCTGTACAGGGGAAAAAAACCAATGTCACCATCTGACATAAGGACAAAATTCATAGACAAAAGTCAAAGCACCAAAGACTGCCAGTAATATCTAAAAGATGTTATAATTAAATGAAACTTCAGAACAGTCATTGTGCATAGATGGATCATCTGCAGGATATTAAATTACCCAGAAGAGTATGTGTTTTAGAACACTGTACACATCTATTGAGAAAACTATTTTAGGAACTAGATTGAATGCTATCGGGACACACTCCCCAAAAAGACTGCCAAAATAGAACAGACTTGTTTATTAATATGGAAAATCAGAAGTGGGAAAAGCTTTGAAAAGATTCAAACTTGATAAACGGGTTAAGAACAGAAAGATATTACTCACGTCACATATAGATGATAATAAAAAAAATTACAACACCATGGACACCAAGACTGCTAATCTCACAAACCCCAGCACGGCAATGCTTATAGTGAACAAAGAAAAAACAATCAATTGAAAACTGTGTTGTTAAAGTAGATTATAGAATTTGTCCAAAATGTGGCTGTCAAGATGTGACCAAAGGGTATATTAGAATGATCATGTCAATAACAACAAAATTCAAAACCTAGAAGAGAATCTCTAATGAAACAAAAAAACACCAGCTGCCGATCCTAAGTTGACATTGACAAACTCATAGATACACTTAAATTCCAGTCTCTGATCTAAAGATAAGTTTTAAAAATTACATTTAAGTACAAGTGCACGGAGACCCACTAAAAAATAAGGGTAATTTATCTATATAAAATGGAAATTAAAACTTGGTGTTGTGACAATCTAGATGAGACGGCATGAATTGTTGATAAAAATGCCTTTTCTCTAGCACACAAAAAACAAGCAAAGAATTAGATTTTGAATAGAACATGTCCCCTTAAAAGACATTTTTTTTCGTAAACTTTCAAGATCAACTTTTATCACTGCAACTTGAGTGCTTTGACTATTTCATTAGACCTGAAATGCAAACCCTTGAATAGTCATCAATTGATCCATGAGCATTTCCATTTGACGTGATATTAACCAAAAAAAATATTTGTTGGCCCCTAGGCACTAAAAAAAATTACGACAAAAGACAAATATCATCTTTCAATAATTGGTAATGGTCTAGATGATATGAAGGCTTATATTATTTCCTCAAGGATCAACATAATGAGCAGTCGATGGTAGGTCCATATGCACAAATATGTCGAGATTAACAATAGAAATGACCATTATGAATTTCTCATTATTTCCCCTGCATCACATACAACTAATCTTGTCCAAGATATGAAAGTATTTTCACTTTAGGAGACCAAATAGCCCTAATTCAAAAAAGAATGAAAGATGGTAGTAAACTGTAAGACGCATTAAAGAATCTCTAAAGTAGTCAAGCATGTTAGAAATATGCTTGAAGAATATGCTCATACGAGAAGAAAAGAATAGGTGAAATAACTATTGCATTTAGGATTAAGATAATTCACTCTTTAGTCAATATAATTCTATATGGATGGACTTGCTCCAGTTGCAGTTGGTTGAATAACCCTATGGCATGCTACAAGAGCTTATAAGTTAGCCCACATGCACAATTGAAAAGTTCAGTCCACAAAATCTGAATCTACGAGGGATAATAGAACATTAAATATATATTTAATGCCACAAGTATCATATTGAATGAGGACAAACTGATTTCTGTACTTTTCTATTGTTTCATAAACTATTGCAGTCAAGCTTAGAGAAAAACTGTTTGTGTTGACATGATTTAGAGGTGATGATTTGGACAAGTGGCCAAACTACATAAGCAGCGCCCAAAAGTACATCCAATTCAAATAAAAAGTTACTAGAATAAAAAGAACCCTATCGGCTTAGAAGTATCAGACAAGTTCCATGTGTCATTCAATTCTGTGTAGAGGCTAGTCTTCCCAATCAGCATCCTAAACAGATCTTTGGTTGTCACATCAAGAAAGTTGACGCCATAGAATAAGTTCCCCTATCCCCAAATGTCTTGGTCTCAGTTCATTTGCAACACAAACATTGCTGGTTATGATGTATTTTCCAAGTAGGCACATGTTCTCTTTCCACTGTTACGTAGATTATACCATGCTTTGAGATGATCCCAATTCATCTGTCCACAAAATAATTTAAAGCTTTTTGATTCCTTCATAACATCAGACATTTTCTGAACAACCTCTTATACAAGAAAGCTTTTGGTTTTAGTGAGCAGACTTCAACCCTCGTAATCTATTGCATGAAACATATTTCCCATCTTTTCTAAGACATGCCACATTATGCATTCCTTCGTTCAAACTCCTCTTTCTAGATTGACCGGAAGATGAGATAAACTGCTACTTTACACTAAAAGAAGACAAACATTATGTCTATGACATAAAATCCTTTCCATGTCGGTTTGTCTTTAGGGAACCCCTCTACCAAAAACTGGTAAGGCACCAAGAAGCTTCAATGTGAGACCAGTTAGTTGAAAGAAGTTAAAAATTATTAAATGATATAGCAGGGAACTTGCTCTAGTAATCTAACTTTGGAGGGAATGGATTGGCACAAAATGGAAGATGAAGGGACCACGTGTATAGAAACAGATTTTTTACTAAGACCAAAGTGATTAATGAAGCTGTAATATATTTAGTTCTCAACAAATATATTGGAGGTAAGTTGGATGCTCAACAGAAACCAACTTGAACGTTTTAAAAATCATCATAAGCTTTCTAGTTACATAGAATAAGGATATTGTAATACCCCTACTGTTGTGACGTTTTCACACGTCGCCCCTTGTGACGTTTTCACACGTCGCCCCATTGCAAATGGGGGCCCCCACTTTTTGCTCATTAGCCTAGCTGTTTTGCTTAGGTTAGTTAGTCTTGCATAGCCTAGCAGTAGTTTCACCTCCTAGGTTAGTTAGTCTTGCTAGTCGAGAAAAATTGAGTCAGGAATTCAAGTTTCAAGACCAGAGTCCATGGTTGAGCGTCAAGATTGTCAATTAAGGGTGAAATTGTGAGGAATGCAAAAAGTAGTCAGTTTTGTCAAAAAGTTGTCAAAGTTGCTTTATGTTGTAAATATTGTCAAAATTGTCAAAGTTGTAAAAGTTGTCATAGTAGTTAGGACAAATTGTCAAGAGGATTGAAATTTTGAAAGTGCCAAGTGTTGATAAGCAATGAAATATTTAATGATGAAATTCAATGCCTAGACAAGGAAAATTCCTTGTCAAGGTAGGAAATTTCATCTAATTTCCTTGACAATAGTATAAAGTATAAACACACCTCATAATTTACCTCTCACGAGAAAATCCAATCCATTTTCCTTGAGTAACATTCAAGCAACCTTTAAAATTTCCTGTGCAAGGCGAATTGGAGCCCTCAATTACTCCTCCATGTTGAGCAAGCCATCAAAATTTCTTGCCTTAGGTTGAAATGCACTTGTCATTTCTCCTCCAGTGTGGAAATGACATCTCAAATTGTTGCAATATGAGGATTTGCGCCTCATTTTCCTTGGCAATATAGGAAATGCGCTCAACATTTTTTGCAATAGGTAGAATGGTGCTCTAGATTTCCAAGCATGGTCTAAATTGCACCCATCATTTACTAAGGAAGGTGGAAATGCCCTCCACTTCATTCCTCCTCCCCTACGTTTTTGTGCTCAAGAAAATATTTGTAAACATGATGTCAAGTCGGCCTTCCAAAGAACAATCAACATTTGAGACTAGATGTTTGCTCGACCTTGATAGGGATGAGAAAAATAATTTAAATTCCAAGTAGGCCAACATGATTAAGGAATTTTGATAATCATGTATATATATAGGAAGTCTATTGCAATTCATTTCAAATATTTTCAAATGTGAATCAAGGAAGAGCTAAATGAATAAAGGGCAAACCTTGGGCACAATGTCTACACCCTAGTGCAATTCCGACCTCATTATTTCCTAGCAAGTAAGGAAATCCGCTAGGCAAGAATCCTTTCCGCTTTCTAATTTCCACCCCAAGGGGGTATGATGAGCCACATTTGCAAGCCAAAACATTAAGTTGGCCTTGAGAAGATAGGAGAAAACAATTAGTGGCAATTAGGGCCAATCTAATTGAGGACTTTGAGATGCATGATTATGTTTTTCAAAGTGTTTTAATTTAGCATCTATCTATTTTGCAGGTTGATATAAGCAAGGAAGGTGAAGAGACAACATCAAGAAAAAATAACATTTCGCTATCAAAGAAGGAAGTGCAAGGATAATGCCAAGGGGTTCAAGAAGTTGAAGGATGATGCATCAAGACTCAACAACATGAAGACTTCAAGTTAACAATGCAAGAAAGGACAAGATTCACACTTCAAGAGTGACAAAGAAGATGATCAAGTTCAAGGTGTTCAAGTTCAAGATATTACTCTACAATGAAGGATATTTTGCAACAATTTTGAATTTCCTCCAAAAAGCCAAGATCACGAACAAGTACACCGTCAACAAAGGGTTCTCCATCGAGCATGGACATCACAGGGTCTACATTAAAACTTCGTCAAGGTGGAAATGCAACACAAGGAGGTAAATCAAGCAACATCAAGGTATTCAAGGCTAGTACAACATGCATATACCCCTATATCAGGTGCATGTTCACAAGGACTACCAGGAGGTAGAATGTACAGGACGGAAATACATCACAAGGATAATATTCCCAAGTTAGTGAAGGAAAATGCAAGTGTGATCAAAATGAATGGTAGTTTCAGAAGAGTTAAGCAAAGTTAGAAACTTGATCATTAAAGATGATACAATTTGGGAATATGTCCCATTATCATCACATTGAGCAACCGGGTAATGTTGAGTATCAAGAGATATTGC
Source organism: Cryptomeria japonica (assembly GCF_030272615.1). Classification (NCBI taxonomy): domain Eukaryota; kingdom Viridiplantae; phylum Streptophyta; class Pinopsida; order Cupressales; family Cupressaceae; genus Cryptomeria; species Cryptomeria japonica. Next base: position 126,149,014 of record NC_081410.1, read on the forward strand.
TCAACCACAAACACTTTGTGATGATCTACATGGTAAGCTAAGGTGGCATCCTAGTCATCATTCAGCCAATTAAGTTGTGCCACATCAACACGTCCGAGTTCAATGAACCTGATCCATCTGATGAAGGAGCAAGTGACCCATGGTGATTCATCAAATACTGTTTCACATACTTAACCTCATTTCTTATTGGTCATCATTCAAGGAAGGACATGTGTCCATCTAGATGTAATTTTCCCATTGGAGAGGAGTTAGTTATAACTAACCCTAATTAGGGTTGTACATGTAATTTTGGCTATTGATCTTGAATTGATCTGAGCCATTGAATTGTACTTGAGTCCTCTATATAAGGTTTAATTCTATCATTTGTAAAGGTTACTAGTTAGTAGCTGAAGAGATTAGAAGTAGAGTAGAGTAGGAGGAAAGGATATTGTTGCCAAGGCTTGTTGTAATAAACATACTATTTTCATTGAAGAGATGGTGGATCTTGTGTGCTATTTCAACTTGTTGCATGGTCTCTACTTCTCATAGTTTAGATTTGTTAGTTGAATGGAAGACATTATTTTTGATGAATGGTGAAGCCTAAATGTTCATACCACTTGGAATTTGTTGATTGTAAATTGAAGTGCGTGGTTAGACTAAACTTATCCAAAAGCTTAACTTCATTGCTTTATGCTCATTGTTTGTAAAGTTGGTGTACACAAGTGATATGAAAATCATTCGCTTATCCCTAGGAGATTGCACCATCTTTGTGTAGTTGTTTCCCCATGGCGAAGCAAAGCTTGGTTTGGTTGCATCAAGTCAACAATCATTTCATGCATTCTTAGGATTAGATTAGATCTCTCAACCCTTTGTCTCTTTTATCTTTTATTTTCCAAGTGAGTTAATATATATTCCACGTCCCATGCTCATAAATGTAAGTCCCCTTGTGATTCCAGCAAGATCACATCATACACTGAGTCTATCCAGAGCATAAAGTCGCTTGTACACAGTAGAAACCTTGGAGTCACCTCGTTTGATCACGCAGTTTAGCATTTGAGGAGTCTTTGTTCAAGAGAGGATAGAATACTCAATATTTTATTCTATGTTTGAGGTGTCATAAAAAACACATCAACACCTACCAAAAAATTTATACGAACTTGCAAATCTCTTAATGTTAACTCACTAACATTTTGTCAAGCTGTTTGGTGGAACGTTGAACATTCAATATTTCTAAGTTTAATAATGAAGAATAGCTGCAACTAATATTGAAGTGTTGGAAATGTTGTCATTGATGTCAATGTGTGTTTTGTTCAATAAGGGAGATTGTTGGAAATATCACAGCAGCAAAATCGTTTGGGGAAAAAATCAGCAAACCAAAAGTATAAGATTTTTTTAAAATATAGGGAAAAAATAAGATTTAAAAAAAAAGTAAATTATTGTAGAAAAAAAAAGACAAAAGCTATTTTTTTTTTAATTTAAGGGCATTTCTATAGCATAGAGGTATAGAGAGCAAATAAAATAGTGGATAAATGGGATTTTGTTGTTTATATTCATGTCGCTAATTACATTGCATTGTAGAAAACGTACTTCATAGTGCATAAATAATAACTAGATGGTTACAATTGACAATATTTCAATTACAATATGAATAGTTTGTACAAAGTCAACCTATAAACTAAGTACAACATTCCAAAAAATCAAACGTAGCCAATGACTCTTGCTACTACAAATGCAGCTATGCCAAAGGGCTGCAGATCTTGATGATGAAGCTCCTAGTTCAAAGTCTCTCCTAAGATGTTCAACCTCATGAGTATCCAAGTTGGCCTCTAGGATCTCAAAATCCTCAAGCTCAAAACAATCATTAATTACAATTACAAATTTGAATTACAGTTTTCCTTTGCTGAGACAGTTTTCCTTTGCTGAGTAGACATTATAAATTACAAAATGGGAACTATCAAATAACTGATTCATATTTGTGATTTAATAGTACTTGCAATTTCTAGAACAATGTGAAAGAGAACTATATTAAGAGTGTGAAAGTGAAATTATATGACAAACTAAGCAATTACAAAGTTCAAATTAATAGGTTTTGAATCAAATAGCTGAGGCTATTGAAATGTTCTCATTGATAACTATTTTAGCAGATTTGTAAAAACAGTAAAATGAGTGTTAAATATTTTTCCATTGGATAACAAAGACCTGCTAGTAAAAAAGAACAGAAAAACTATATGAGCCACAGTTTTAGCTATTATTATTCATGTAAATTTTCCTTGATTTTGTGTGTAAGTGGATGATGGAGTTGAAAACATTGATGGACCTTGAGTTGAGAATTTGAGAGACTATAGGTACAAGTTTTTATGTTAAAAAAAGTACGAGGAACATTCCCTTTCAATGGGACAATTGCTGCTGAAATCTATCTGAATCATTACAGATAAAATATATGAGGCCTACTTCGGGAGGGATTAAGATAAGCCCACAAGACTAGGCCATGACTTCTCTCAAGGCATATATTAGTTTGTCTAATACCTGTTTAACATTCATGGAATTCTATGTTATATATCAAAAGCATGCATGTACTGCTATTGTACTCCTTGCAGACCTTCTGAACCTCCATGTAATGACAACCTAAATGGAATGTAGTACCCTAACAATTGAAGGGCATGAATTTAATCAATGAGTTTCACCAATTAACAAAGCATTAAGCTTGTAAAATATATAGCAAATTTAAATATAACCATAACAATCCTTCATTTTGATATAAAATATTGCTACAGTTCATTTTTTTCAGCACTACAAGCTGATTTTTATCTTTTTAATAGAAACCATTTTGTTTCCAATTCCACAATGTCTATATACTATTATGTGTATACTTCTACTTCCCACTTGATTACACCCTACCCGCTTGTCATTAAAACTTCATGGCCAATGTCAAATTGAAGCTCAAAATTATCACATTTTGTTAGCATCTAAAAAGGAAATTTGTCCCGACTTAACATTGATAATCTAAAAAACCACCTTGGTATTATTGTTAACAATTGAAATGTTAAAATTCTTTTAAAAAGTAAAGATCACAAGAATTCCAAGAAAAACAAACCTCTTTAGATTGATATCAAGCCAATAGAGTTTTGTTTCAATTTGGTTTGGCTTCTATATTAACTTTTGGCAAGTATTGTTATAAGTTTCATATATGTTAAAAAAATCAAATAGAAGCCTTATTTAATATTTATGATATTTCCCACTAAATTGTATCTTTAGATTTATTTACATGGAAAGCATTATTATGAGCCTAAGGCAAATGACAATAGTGTGGAATGATGAGAAAAAAAAAGCACATCTCTTAACCGTTCCATGTTAATGTCCTAAACATCAAACCTAGAAGCATACCAAAGAATGTGTCTCTATTTTAATTTTGTTAACATCTATTAGAAACATACGTCCATTCAAGGTCACCTACTTGCAATTTGCCTCAACGACTTGATGAAATATGGCAAATCTTTGATAGGGAACCACATCCCAACAGCTTGCGCTCGGTTCCATGCTAAAAATCAACATAAAACCCCGATTAAATAGTGATTTCACATGGTTAGAGTATTTGTTGGTTAACAGATTTGTCCTTCTTAAATACCTTTCAAAAATAACTCCCAAATGCCCAAATTGAAAGACAAAAACAAGAACCAACAGTTGAGTCACTTGCAATGGTGAGTGCAAGTGCTCTCTGAATTTTGATATGAAGGTACAGCTCCCTTCGTTGGATAAAAATGTATATTTTCTGAATATGCTTTTAACCAGAAAGCAATAAAAGGCAACTAACATCTGCTCATAGCCATGACACAGATGCGAATAGGAGATTTATAATGAAGTGATTGAAGATAAGTAAAACACAGTTTAATTACCCACACCCACGAAAATACCCTTTCCAATAGAATCAAAATGCCCTGTACTTTGATTGAGTCTCTCTCATGCCTCAAAGAACAAGGGGGATCAGAATACCCAGGCAAAGAGCTAACAACAGATTTCTTTCCAACATACAAATTATTTCTGAAAACAAAATTTCAGAATCAAATGCATATGCATAGTTTGATGTAACAGAAAAAGCAATGAAAATTAATTACAAGATAAACAAAGCTCATGGGAACCAAAAAAAAATATTGATAGATGCGCAAATCAGCAAAATCTTCTTTGTTTCATCAATGCCAAAATGTGTGCTCACAAACTCAACACCTCTGAAAAATAAAACTGTGTAACTCAGAAAACTATGTTGCCCTCTCTTTTTTTACAACAGAAAAAGAAGAATCCCCCTCTTTTTTCTTTCATTACATATATATAGCCTCTTTTTTTAAAGAGACTTTCAGTTATCAATAACTGATTCTTGAAAAGATTATTTATTTCCTTCTCACTTAACATTCCGGTGAATACAATTCTCACCTTTAGGGAAATAAAGCTCAAATATTTTAATACATAATTGCCCTTGCTAGCCTCGGTGAATACTTTTTCACTTATAGGTGAAAATACTTGCCCACTTTCCTTAGTGTTTGAGTTTATATGAGTAAAAACCCAAGTATCTCCCAATTAATGTGACTGTCATTGACAGTGTTGTGCTCTGCTATCCATATCTTACGAACCAGACATAATTTTGAAAATCGCTCTGGTGAGGATTTAGAAAACTAGGTTTTCTAAAACATATCAAACATTCATCGAGATCCAACGGTTGAATTGAGTGTTATGCCCCCCGCACAGAGACTGATTTTTCTATCTAAAAACAAAAAAACTAAGAAAATCCGTTGTTACAGGTTGCATTGAAGCTTGACATTGAGCCTTAGACAAATCACCATTATCAGCTTGTTTGGTAAACCAACATGTTATACGATTTCTTTAAAACATCGAACAACTCATGCCAATATTATTGGATTATTAAACTTGTTGAATTTTGAACTCAGACACTCTGAACCTGCATCTGTTTAATCTGATGAATCTCTGAACTCTAAATTTGAACCTATGAACTCATTGAACTTTCAACTTGAACTTTGAACCTTGAACTTGCGGGGTTCAATAAGAAGATTCAAAATTACAGACTTTGCCCACCATATGCTTCATTAATCACTTTGTCTTCACATTTACCTATGCATTGAACCTTTGAACCTTGAACCTTGAACCAAAGAAAGTTCAACATTCAAGTTCAATGACCAAAAATTACAAAGACCTTACACTCATAAAACTAAAGTTGCGATACAACCCGCTCCAGTTGAACTCAAACTTTGAACTTTGCAGAGGTTCAACCGACAAGTTCAAGTTCAAAAAAAACTTCAACAAGACAAAAACCGAGAATTATACAAGGTAAGACTGAATAAACACTGCTTATTTGAGGACGCGAGAGACATAGTGCAAGCAAAAATATGGAGGGTAACAGTATTGCAATAGGTTGGTGGATGATAAATGCATTTTTCAGGCATTTTTTTCACAATTTTTTGTGATTTAAACCTTTAAAAATCATTGAAGATTGGAGAAAATTGCAACTGATTAATCAAAATTTTTTGGGGGAAAAATCGTCGGTCAGGGATTTTTTAAAATTGCAGAAATCTGGAATTTTTGAGGATTTATTCTTCTTTGGAAAATATCATTGATGATGTCAAAGTTTGGGAGATTGTTATATTGGCTTTAATTAGAGGCCAACTCATGGAATTTTATCATTATGATTTAATTTAATTTTGGCACCCAAAGGGCTATAAAAATGTGAAGTGTGTTTGTAAGTAAAAGGGATGAGAAAATGTTTTATCATTTGGATACAAAGCACAACAAATTTAATGTAGAGCAAATTTTGTTTAGTGTGAAAGTGCAAAAAAATATGTTCATCATCCGGTGAAGAAGCAACATCCAAAAGGTGAAACTTTGTAGAAGAGGTTGTACCTCCTAAACGAAGAGATTGTTGTCTCTTGCTGAGTTGGTGCTTAATTGTGAGGCTTGGTGTCTCTAGTACTTTGGTCCTACAAACTCTGTAAGTGGGGATTGATATCCCCAATGGATTAGCGTCTACAAATATTGTAAGATCATTTTGTTTTTGTTGTGGGTGGATTTGGACAGTGGATTGGTGGATTTTATCTTTGTGGCTTTTCCCCGAAAGAGTTTCCATGGAAATCTTGTGTTCTTAATTGTGTGAATCTTGTGTGTTTGCTATTATCGTGGTTGTTAAATTTTAAATGTGTAAATGTTTGTCCTATAGTGATTCACCCCCCCCCCCACTCTCAGTATAAGTGTGCTCATCAATTGGTATCAAAGTGGGTTCCTTTAGAAATAGTCTAACGGCTAGATCTTGGGAGCACATAGGGCTAGTCAAGAAGGTTTCTCCCCAAATAGAGCTCTATTGTTTGATGGAATAAACTATGCATTCTAGAGCATAAGTATGCTAACTTATCTAATGCCTCTTGGCTTTGATATTTAGCAATCAGTAGTGAATGGTTATACAAATTCATCATCTCCACCAACAGATTGGGCTAGAAAGAAGTCTAAAAAAAGCAATGCAAAAGCCATAAATGCTATCTTGTGTGGTCAAGTAGAATCTGAATTTGTCAAAGTGATGCATTGTCTATCAACAAAAGAGCTATGGGACAAACTTCGCCACATCTATGAAGGCGACGACAAGGTCAAGAAGAGTAAGCTCCAAACTTATAAAGGATAGTTTGAGAGCCTGAAAATGAAATACAAAGAAAATGTTGCAACCTACCTCCTTCATGTGGATGCAATTGTCAACACCATCAAAGGACTTAGTAAAAAGATTGAGAACCCAATGATTATGCAAAAGGTGCTAAGGTCTTTTCCCCTTAAAATTTAATACCAAAATTTCTGCAATTGAATAAATGAAGAATTTGAATTCCTTAACAATGAATGAATTGAATGGGATTCTCAAAGTGTATGAAATGAGGATTGAAAATGAGAAGCCTCCAAAAAGAGAAGCAACCTTCAAAGCTTCAAAGGAGGTGAAGAATGAAGAGCCTAAATCAAGCAACGAATCAGATGCAAAGGAAGCCCATTTTGTGAGAAAGTTGAAGAAAGGATGTAGCAAATACAAAGGTAAGATACCATTTGAATATTTTAACTGTGGTAAAATAGGTCATCTTGCTGCTAAGTATCCACATGCAAAAAAGGATGATAGTAATGATGAGATCATAACAAGAAGAAATAGAATAGACATCATCAATAAAAAAAGCACTTCCATAAACACAAGAAAAGCCTCTACTCCAAAAGAAATCAACTCATCTGAAGAGAGTGATGAAAGTGTCCCAAATAGTGACAGAGAAGAACCGTTGTTCATGGTAGCACAAGGGTCTGTGTCATGAAAGGTGAAGACAATTGTGTGAAAGAAAAGATGAATTCAAAAAAGGAAGAAGAAACTGAAATTGAAGGAGAAGTGGATATTGAATAAGAACTTATTTGTGCCCTTGGTGAGATCTGTTGGTTGAAAATTTTGTACACTTGGGGAAATATACAAAATTGTGGTTTCAACCACAGCGTGTGAGTAAAAATCTCCTAATTAAGGGAAGGCTCCCCCTATCTAACTACAACTTTTGAAAATAAATAGGATGGGACAGCAATCTTTCTTCTTCGTTCAAGAAAGACAATATCCTTTTCTCTTCACAGAAAACGATAGCAATTGAATATAAACAGCAATAACCACTTTCAAATGAAATGAGAGAAAGGAAATGAAGTTTCCTGAAAGCGCAAAGACGTCCGTCACTTCCTTCGGGATGGGACGACAATATCAAGCTCAAAGACTTGATTATGTGAAGTCCTATCTACCCTTTTCTACACTAATGCTATAAAGAACAAGTTAAGACAGCTTAAGAACTGAAAAACACTATTCTTTTCTTCTTTAAAACAATGAGTAGTGTAAGCTCAAAGATTCACAGCTATTTCCCACAAAATCTACTCCTAAATTCTCCTAAGAACAAGTGAAAGCACAAAGACTTACAACTTTTCTCAACAAAATATTTGTTTTAATCTATATTAACCTCAACTACTTGCAGCACAAAGACTGCAAATCAGATGTGATTAAGCTCTTTAAGAAACACTTGCAAGAAAGATAATATACAACACTAACTCAAGAATGTAGCACAAAGACCCAAAGCTTGAGCAATTTCCTTCTATTCCTTTCAATTCTTGAATTTACAAATGAAAGCTCAAAGACTTCTTTGCTGTAAATTTGGCAGAGTTTTTGCTTGTTTTCCAAAAGATAAAAATTACAATAGACCCCTCAAGTATTTATAGAAGAGGAGCCTTGAGAAAAAGGTGGGAGGATCCTAACTAACTTGAGAGATTCTCTCAACCACCAAGACTTATTCAATAACTAACTAAGACTTATTCCAACTACAGTCCTAATTGGACACAACTTGTAGTTGCCTTACATGTAATTACAAAAGTGCAAATAATGTGTAACTTGCTTTTTACAAAAAATACTTTTACACGTAACTTGTTAAAACAAAATTACAACTAAAGATTACAAAAGTGGAAAAATACAACTAAGTGTTGAAAAACATTTAAGTTGCATTACGTGAAGACACGAATCCTTTAAACTTTTGGATGCTTGTTTGTAGTTCCTCGAGATTCGGTTCATGGGTGTTCCTGGCAACAACCATGGTCTTCACAATAGTGTCATGACACCGGAGGAGCGCAGAGTTGTTCTTATCCAGGATAGACTGGATTTCAAGCAAAAAGGCTTGGTGTTTCATCAATATCTGAATTGAAGCGGCCAAGAATTGTTCGCTCCTCCATTCATTATGAATCCTCATCTGTAAATCAGCAAGAACTTCTTCTTCGGGAATCAGCTCTCCATCCTGACTTACTATGTTGCAAGAGGCCCTTTCACAATGTGAGACAATATCTCGAAAAACTTCACCCCGGAATCTCTTTGCATCACCGATCTCCTCAATTAGGGATTTAAGAACAAGGGCCTTGTTTTCCAGGAGTTCTTCAAATTCCAAGTACATGATCCTGGAAGACATGATGGCATGCTCCTGCAAAACACTCAGTTGTTGTTGGGGCATGGTACACCAGATTGTCAAACTTTCTTCAACACTTTTCAGATTCATTTTGAAAGTATGAGAGGTCTGATCCAGTTTCTCCTCAATAGTCTCTAACTTAGACATCATCTGAAAAATGTCTTTCATTACCTGTGCACATAGATCATGAAGCTGATTAACCCAAGAATCTAGTGCTTGTACCTTCTAAGCAGCCCTTTCCACTCCACGAATTGATTCTTGGGAACCAGAAGAACCTATGGAGTTACTCCCTTTACCAGCAGGTTTTGTGATTTTATGAACAGCTGCCATAAGTTGTCGGTTTTCCTCTTCTAGCTTGTCTTTCTTTGCTAGAAGTTCATCACACCTTTGTACCAGCGAAGCTACCAAAAACTAAGCATCCTGTTTAATGACCTCATGCGTTTGTTTGCCCAACTCTATCCTTGTAACCTTATAATCAGCAGCTAACATTTCTTAAAGTGGCTTATCTGCAATAGGTTCCACAATTTCAGCTACCTTCATCTTGTTGTTGTCAACAGTTACTCTAGAGATAGTCTTGGCCTTCTTAGCAACTTTGGATCTGGACAGTTTCAGTTGCTGATAATCAAAGGCATCAGGTGAGATTTCTTGCTTCTTCCTTTTCGGAGTAAAAGAACTAAGCCATGGCGACAAAGTCATCAACTCCCCTTCAGTAGCAGTTGTAGGCAAAGGAGAAGCAGTTTCTGTTTGAATCATCGTGGTCGTCCTGGGAGGAATATTTGTTTGGACAGCGACCACGTTTTGCTCAATTACCAACGAGCAAGTAGATTGCCTCATAAATTCTTCAAAATCAGAAGTGGAAGTATCAATTTCTGATAACTGGATGCAAGTATGAATATCCTTAGGAATTTCCAGCACAGTATCTTGTTGATGATCAGGAGATGGCTCATAAGCTGAAATGGGAATAGTATTCTGAGACTCATCCACAAGCAAATTAGGAGGAGAAAGAGGCGTCTCAATAGAAACTGAGGGAATGATCTCATGAGGCGAGTCTGGAACTGGAGACTTAGGAGCATCATTAGATTGCTGCCCTTCTTCTAGATTATCTAGATCAATCACCTGAACATGAAATCGTGATTTTTCTTTCCCACGAACTGTTGTTTCCTCAGGAGGAAGCACTACTGCCCGACTTACTCGCAACTTGATCCTTGTGCTCGAAGATGATGCACCTTCCTTGTTGTCAATCTGAATCTTAGACTTACGTCCAAGAGGCCCCATAAATTCATCTTCTTTTCCAACCTTGATTTTTATAAGTCTAACAGCATTATTTTTCAACCATGCATTAGTGTTAGCCAAGATAGGCTGAAATCTCTCAAGGATGGATATGCACTCTTTGTGTGATCATTGGATCAAAGGAAGTGGAGCTTCCTCAACCCTCCGCGAAATGTATTCACGATCAAGTATGTGCCCATCATCAATCATCCCTTGTGGGATATCTACCAAGTTCAAATCAAAAATTTGCTCAACAATGAGCCTGCAGTGATCCATCTTCAGAACTTCGGCTTCTGTGCGGAGATCTACCCAAATGTCTTCAATGCGATACACGTGCACAAAGGATTTCTTGATCTTCTCCTTCACCTTGTAATCAAAATAAGCTCTAGGTTTAAACCTTTTGAGCTTGATTTCCTGCATTTTAGTTTCCATGGCCTTAGCTTTTACAAATCTGACAAGGGAATACCGGCCAATTTTCAACGGATTTGTGTTAGAGATCCCCATTCCAACCTTGTGCCTAGCAGATTGAAAAGTGTGGACAGCCATGATCTCTCTTCCCAAGTCCATAAGAATGATCTTGTCAGTCGGGTATCTGTTGTGCAAATCGCACACCCATCCCCGTCTTGGACAGGGACCCCCCAGTTTGTGCCTTTATGTCCTTGCGGAAAAGGAAGGGGATATGAAGGGTCAAGTGCTGCTAAAACCAAATTCGGCCTCTAGGGCTATATTGCGAACTTAAAACTCCCCAATTCTCACAAAGTCGCCTAAATGTGAAGAAAGAGTTAAGGCCTGCAATGACGTTGAAATGTCAATTTTCGCCAAGGGTTACAAAGGAGATAAAGAATGCAAAGTGCCAAGGTTGACAAACTCGCCCAAGTGCCAAAACACGCACTTTTTAGTGAAAAGTTGGCAAAAATGCATCAAAGGGCCAAATTCGGACCTTTTAGCCAAAATCTGAAAAGTGAAAAGTTGGCAAAAATGCCCCAAATGGCCAAATTCGGACCTTTTAGCCAAAATGTTAAAAAGGGAAAGTTGGCAAAAGTGCCCAAAGGGCTGAATTTGGACCTTTAAGTGAAAATCTAAAAAGTGAAAAGTTGGCAAAAATGCCCCAAACGGCCAAATTCGGACCTTTTAGCCAAAATGTTAAAAAGTGAAAGTTGGCAAAACACTCCAAAATCCCAAAGTTTGCAAAAGTGCCCAAAATCCCGAAATTCACCATTAAGGGGTGAAAATGTCAAAGTTTTTGAAAAAAAACTTTTCGAATGCCCCTCTTGCCTGAAATTGCCAAGAACAACTAAATTCGGGGAAGGAGTAAAAGCGTTAAAACTTGGGAAATTTTCAAATGACCCTCTAGGAGTTAAATTTTAATATTTGTTAAATTAAATTAATTAATTTTTCAAATTGATTTATTAAAATGAAATTGATCGTTTGCAGGTCGCAGGACGTCATTGGAGAACCAAGAGAAACACTTGAAATGCAAATCGAAGAAGGGTCACAATCAAGGCCAGGCATTGAAGACTCGAAAAGAAAAAAGATGTGGGAACTCGCTGCAGGAGCGCGAGAGCAACCAAACATTGGGAACCGTGCCGCTGAACAAAGATGAAGTCCACCACCGGGACCAAAGACCAAAGAACTCTCTGAATGCTGCAAGTTTATGCCTTCTCGAGAAAAAGCACACAACTGGATTTAATTCCAAGAATTCAATTTCTAAAAAGCTGAAATTGTATTATTGTAAAACTGCTTGTAGGTCCCACTCAGATATTTTGAAAGAAAGGGGATACAAGTCAGTTGTGGACAGTTATGTCCAACTACCGGATAGACTCAAATTGAAGCCAAATAGTGGCAGGTAGTTGAAATTGTGGTTGAATGGATGAGTGAGAATTTAATGGGCATGGGTTAAGGCTGCTAGTTTCTGGAAGGCAGATCAGGACCCTTGGATGCAATCCATCCTGGCCTCTGATTCAAAATTGTAAAAACTATAAAAGGCAGAGGCCTTTCTTTTGTAAAGGGTTAGAAAGTTAGAGATTGTTAAATAGTTAGACTTTGGTGAGAGAGTTAGATTTAAGAGTTAGAATAGGTTAGATTTTAAGCAGTAGCATAGAGATGCTGCAGAAATTGTTGTAATAGGCAGCTGAAATCAATATATAAAAATTGATTTGGTGTTTATTGTCTTGTTTTCATCCTGTTTGCATGGTTTCTCTCAGCATTTTAGATAGATCTTTCTGTTTTGGGTGTGCAGATATTTGATAGATTCAAGCTCATACCATTGAGGATATACTGATTGTGTATCCTTTTGTATGGTTAACCTGAGCCTTCAATTGTGCTTAGTTCAATTGCAGATGTCCGTCTGAGCTGCGCCAGAATTGGGTGCTTAGTAGTGCGTCTCCAATCTGAAAATCTTCCAAGTCCCTTTGAAGATTGCACCGTTCTTGCAAGGTTGTGAGTTATTCTGGCCAAGCAAGAATTGGTTATGTTGAATCCGTCTACCCGCATACCCGTGTTGTTAGTTTTAGATCTCCTAACCCTTTCCTTTTGCTCTTTATTACGTAAATCGAGAATCACAACAGACCAGCTTGTTGCAAATCGTAAGTCCCCTTGTGTTTCCAGCAAAAACACATCAAACCACTGAGTAGTCCCGCAGTCAAGACCTGACAATCAAAGCCTTGAGGTCGTCCCCTTTGATCAAACAAAAAACAGCATTAGGGATTTCCTTATCTCAAGAGAGGATAGGATACTCAGCGAGCACATTCTATTTTGCGTTGGCCGTATGAAGTTTGCAGCAATGCGACTTTAGACACGTCAACAGTATCTAGGAAGCATATATGGCTGACCACTATAGCATCCAATTCTCATATAGGTGAAGGTGGGGAACTGTAGAAACAAACATCCATATTCGCAAACCCATTCCCATGCCTCATCTGATACTCTTTTGTTCCTCAGAGTTCTGTCAAACTGACACATGAAATATCCGAAGAATGCATCTTGAACTCTTCTGAAATGCAATCTATTGGGTCTCAATGGCAACTGGTCATAATATTCCCAAACTGGTATAAGTGAGCGATCACCCTTGGTAGCAAGACCTAGAAAGTGTCTAAGTGATGCTGCCAAGTATACCAAATACGAATTCATGAAGAAAATCATGGTGGTAGGGACTACTGCAAGTTGTTCACACAAGACATCGCTGATGACTTCTCCCCATGAAATGTGATGAGACTGCCTTATGAACATGATGAACTGGTACATCCATGGCTCAAAGACATTAGAATACTCGAGGCCCATCATCCTGCTAAGAAGGGTTATGGTGTCTCATATCTCCCAGTTGAAATCGCAGCTGTACAACTTTGCCCACCTTGAGAAGGAGGCTCGTGGCTCTTGGATCCACCTGTTGATATGTTGCTTGCAATCTTTTTCCCTCTTCACATAATACTCTGCTACACTTTCTTTGGAAATTTCCATGTAAACAGGTGTAGGAGGTATTCTGAAGACCTTCTCGATTGTATCTGCATCAAGACGGATTATAGCTTCGCCATCATCATTTTTTATGACTCTTGTCTCTTTGTCAAAATGATGGGCGCAGCTGAGAACAAACTCAGGTTCTAGGGCAGCCACCGGGAAAGAAGATGCATGATGGATATGGTTGTCCAACAGCCGCTGCATGTTATTATCTTGTGGATCTTCCACCCTCTTGACAAATTTCGACACATCCACGTGCCCTATTTCCGTATCTTTGATACGATCCAAAGGGGAAGAAACTTGGGAAGGTGCTACCTCGTTCTGATATTTTTCATATTTGTGCTACATCTTTTTTGAAACTGGAGGTGCCGGCAAATCTGACATTGATTGTGAACCTGGAATACTGTGATGAAGACTTAAAAGAGTTAAGGCAACATCATAGTCAGCTGCAAATATCATTCTTCCTTCTTCAAATGGGAATTCAAATGGGAAAAACTTCGATTCTTGAACTTCAGGATTTTGTGAGAGGAAGAGGGGAAATATATAGAAATGGGAAAATCTTGACTTTGACCAATTTCGGATCTTGGAGAAATTTTTGTAAGTATACAAGTTGGAAAGAACATACATGCAATCGGGGTTTTAAAACCCGAATGCAAGTACACTTGCAAATTTGCAAATGGAAAAATGGATGGAAAATAAGAATTTGACTTGCGGAAAATGACGGAAATGAAAAGTATGGATATGGGAAACATGAATGGATAGAAATGGGAAAATCCAGGAATGTCATTTTCATGAAAATGAGAAGAACTTTTCAACATGTAATCCAGTTTTTAAAACCCGAATTTGAAAGGGAGGGGGGTATTTCACACTTTTCAACTTGGAATTTTAACCAAAAACGGTTAAATTCCTTAACCGTAAGGGAAGAACAAGAATTTCCAGCGAACTTGTAATCGGGATTAAAAATCTCGAATACAAGTAAAGAGGGAATATGGGAAGAACAATGCAATTCAAAAATTGCATACCAAGGGGAAGATCTCTCTCACAAAAACCGATTTTTGGGGGAAGAACAGCATATATAGAAAAACGCAACTAAGAAGGAAAACTAAGAAAATAAGAAAATAATAAAATGAAACAAGAAAGAAAGGAGAACATACCTTGCATAAAACTGAAAATGCTTCTCCAAAAATGCAATCAATCTTTGAATGAAGGAGAATATCTCTAATAAATAGACACAAACCATAATCCAAACCATAGCCACGTTTTTGCAAAAACATCTTGTGGAAAAATGTGGAAGCAAATACATGAGAAATGGCATGGAAAATGCTTGAATCTTCTTTAACCCTCAACGCCTTATCACTCTTAGCCAAAATGATTCATACCATTGAAGATTCGTGGCATTCCAAAGGGTAAAAAACGTGGTTTTTCGAAAAAACGTGGTGGCTGTTATAAAGCTAAAAACCAGCAAAAGCAACCTCCATGTGGCATGAAAGGTGTCCAATCATGCATGAAAATAGAGAGCAATCCAAAACGCCTTCCTCCAACAAATTCTCCACAAAATTTGCCTTGAAATGTTCAACAAAAACGATTTTCTTGCAAATCGGGGTTTTGGGAGACAAAGACAAGTTCAAATTTGCACAAGTATGTGAAAATCGGGTTTTTTAGAAGATATGACAAGTTCTAATTTTCACTTTTTCCTCTACAAAGCCAAATTCGGGTTTTTTAGAACAAAATGCAAGTTTAAAATGTCAAAAATGCACTTTATGAGCAAAATCGGGTTTTTTAGACCAAAGTGCAAGTTTTAAATTGTCACTTTTTCACTTACAAGACAAAATCAGGATTTTTGGAGAGAGATGCAAATTTTATGCACTTGTAAAGGGGAAATAAAACCCCTACAACAAGTTATAACTTACTTGCACACATGTAATAGGGGTTTAAAATCCCTATTGCATTTAAAAACCATTAAAGTAGGGCTTTTTGGAGAGAACTACAAGTTTAATTGTAACTTAACCAAAAAATCCCTATTTTAACTTAAAAAAGTCAAAAAACAATAAAGGAGAAATTTAAAACAAATTACAAGTATTCATCTTTTAATAAAAATACACATGAAATAAGCTAAAAATTTCCCTACAAAAACCAAAACAATGGACATCATTAAAACTTGCAGTTTGAAGAAAATTCTCCACCTGCAGTCGTGATTTTAAAACCCAAAATTGAAGGAAAGACATAGCAAACGAACCCAGAATGCAACGAAATTCGAAACGTAGTTTGAGGATGGACTGAGGATTAAGCCAGTCCAAGGATTAGTCGAAATTATGCCTCGGGAAGCGTGCCATAGAGTAAAAATTTTCATTTTTACACAAAAATTTTATGTAATAGTCCTTCATTTTTGGAAATAAAAATGAGGACAACAAGATCAAGAACATTAAGAAAAAGAATTTGAAACTAAAATTGTATCTACAAAAAAAAGAAGAAGATTGTGATTCAAAAGCAAAAATGTCACAAAGCCTTGAGGAATCAGAAAAGATCATCATCAGCCTAAAGATTCAACTAGAAGTGTAATGACCACCCCTGATTTTTTTCTTTTGATATAATTGGAACAAGATTTACAGATGTTGAACGTTAACTTCAGATTACATGCATGCAACTTAAACCAAAATATGCAATTGCCTTTAAAGATAAACAAACTAATTGAGTGGGGAATGTCCGCACCAACTCAATTCAGTACAATAACATAAATTAGAAAATGAGCATGCAACTATCTAAATGAGCGGAGGTTTGTCACCGATGCCGCTATGATGAATGCTTATGATATGCAATAAGCATGAAATTACAATGCAACAACCCAACTAGAAACATCTAGATGATGAAAATCGATTCCAATCTTATATCTAACATACCCAATTGCCAGTAAATGAAAATAACATACATGCAACAGAAATACCAGCAAATGAGGGTTTCCAAACCCTAGCTGCCTACACCAAGAAGAAATCCAAAATGGACAGCTGGAAGTATGAATGAGTAATGGCACCACAAACCAGTTATAAACCTCTGCAAGGTCCTTGAAGATGTACAGCCAGCTTTAGAGGGAACAGACAGCAATGATCAGACCCACAAATATGCAATCAACTTTGCAAAACTCCTCAATCAACCCTCACAAATGATCTCTAACACTTTGTTGCCCAAAGAACTGAAAATATCAGCACCATTTAAGCTTCGTTGTGATCTCTATGTAAAATCATCAAGTTATCCTCCAGATTGTGTCTTTCAACAACATGAAGAATGTATTGGATATTGTTGCTGCTAGGCTATGTTGTTGTCATTGATGTCAACATATTCCTGTGTTCCTGTGTTGCAGAGAATTGGTTTGGCTGTTTCAGTTGATATGTTGCAAATGTGCTAGTGCAGATTTGTGATTTCAGTAATGAAGTATCTCTAGTTGATTCAGTGTTAGTTTCATTATGATATGTGGTGATTTGATCGAGTTATGTATTTTGGTATGAGGATTGGTTTTTCAATATTCAGTGTTGCAATGTTCTGATATTTGATCCGTTGTTCTCCAAAAATATTATATCTTGAGTTGCGGATTTGGGAGTGTTTGGGATGTTCATCTGTATCTTCAATTCAGATGGTTCGTGATTTGGTGCTCCACAAGTTATCTTTCTAGTCCCATGTTCTTGAGTATTAACGTATTGATCTATGAAGATTTGATTAAGTGGTGTTGGTGCAGCTATTGTGGATGGTTCTAACGTGCTTGTTGGTGTTTCTTAATCGCGTCCTATTTGTTTTGTTGGTCTGCATTGATCATTGTGCACGTTATTGAGGATCTTATGGGTCCGGTGATGTTCTTCGTGTTATGCGACATTTTTGGTGGTGTAGCGTGTTGCGGATGATCTTGGCGAAATTTCTAGTAGTGTTGCGTGTTTGTGGATTTGATTTGGGTCCATGCTATGTCGTCATGGCATTGTATTGGTTCGGTGGTTGATCTATGTATCGTGTGATGTAATTTCGTAATTAGGTCTTAAGGGTTGAGCCGACCTTGTAGTCAAGGTTGATGATTTGTAGAAATGGGTGTCATATTCATGTAATTTGGATATCGGTGGTGTGTCTGCATTATCAGAGAGTGATGTATGTGCAAACAAGCGAATTCATCTTTTGGTGAGAAGAGTAGAGCAAAGAGTGTTGCAAAGAAGACAAATGTACTTAACCGAAACTATCATCAGGCATTTGGAGATGCAGTTCATATAATCCATATTGTTGTCCGATCTTTGTAAGGCAGTGAGCCTTCCCAGGGTTGTAGCCTTCTTGTTTTGAGCAATGAGCTCTAGGCAGTGTGCCTGAATGCATGTGCATTCCCCATTGTAATATTTTCACATACTACTGCAGAGTATCATTTTATTGTGGTTAGGCTCCCACCGTGGTTTTTCCCTTAACCAGGTTTTCCACGTCAAAAGCTTGGTGTTATGTTTGTTGTTGTTATTGTGCTTATCTTTGTTCTTGTTGCAATTGATTAGATAGTAAGTTGTCCTTAAATTATAAGATCCGGTGAAAACTAATTCACCCCCCCCCCCCTCTCAGTTTTCCTTCATTGTTGTTGCCAACAATTGGTATCAGAGCTAGATCCTCCGGAAGAAGCTTGACCACTTGAGGATATCCGGGATAGCAACCTATGTTTTCAAGAAAGAGTCTGAGATTTGATGGAAGCAATTACACTGTATGGAAGGACCGGATGGAGTGTCATTTGAAGTGTCTTGGAGATGATTATTGGAAGATTACAAAGAATACCTACAATGTTCCTCGAAATGGACCGGTTACTGCAAATGAGATCAAGGATGCTGAACATAACATAAGAGCTAAAGAAGCATTGATGAGTGCCCTGGACGATTCAGAGATGACTAATGTGATGGGATTGCCGACTACACATGAGATCTGGGAAAAGTTAGAGACCTTGTATGAAGGAGATAAACATGTCAAAGTCGCTAAACTGCAGAGTTTGAAAGGAAAGTATGAGATGCTGAAGACGGGAGAAGATGAGAACATATCATCCTTTATGGCTAAAGTGAATGAACTTGTCACGAACATCAGATGTGCCGATGGAACTCTTCAAGAAGATAAGATTGTTGCTAAAGTGTTGAGATCCTTGCCTCTTGCTTACAAACCTAAAGTTGCTGCTATTGATGAGATCCAGACTGTATATGATGAATATGTATATCAGTCAATGAGTTTTTGATAAAAAAGACACTGGGCGTGTGAATGAAAGAATATAAGTCTATGACCGGTTCGTATGATATTGTTCAGACTGTGAAGGCACTTTAAATGTAGAAGCACTGAGTCTAGGTATATATGCCACAATGCTATAAGTATGAATTTTGTTATGACAAATTAAACGAATCATACAATCTGTGGTTTAGTCTATTTTATCAAGAACAAGTTCAGATTCAAGAAAACAATGATATATGTCTTATAATGAGTTCTTTTTTAAATGATATGAGCAGGTCATCAAAAGATTGTTGACAGTATTGAGATTATACAAACTTATTTGCAGACTATTACTATTTGTAGTGTGTGAAACAGAACAGCATATATGAAGAATAATAACATTCAAATTGTAGTACTTTTGTAGACTTTGTATATCTTCAAAGTTGTTTTAATATGTTTCACCTGTAATATCTTCTTGGTTGGTGCCACAAGGATCTAAGTTGGTTCTCAAATTGACAAGGTTGTGTTGTAGAGAGTAGGTGCTCTCAGAAAGGATTAGGAGATTCCTTGGGTTGGTGCCCTAAAAGATTGTAGTTGAGTTTCCACATAAATCTCGTGCATTGTCTTTATTGTGCATCTCTTTTCATCATTTAAGTTTTTCAAATTGAAAAGGTTTAAAAGCTTAAATTGATTACTTTTATTAGATAAAGTTTGAAATCTTATTCACTATTGATTCACCCCCCCCCCCCCTTCTTAGTAGTAAACTTGTGTTCTACGAGATCTTTTGCCTTATTTGTATGGACTCTTACCTAAACTAACCACATCAGGAGGTAGCAAAGCTTGGGGCATTATCATAGACTATATTGTGGAATGGATTTTGTTAAGTGTTGATCATGACACTACGTGGCCTATATCGAACAATGATTGTCACCACACACATTGGACTACACTTTGGGAGATGCATGAAGACCCTCATACCTCTCCATTCCCAGAGGATCTTGCAACAGATTGTCTTATTCCCCTTGCACATACAAATTGTATACCCTTTGATAATGATACTTTAGAGGAGCTTGAGTATATCACAAGTCTTGCGCATTCTGATGGATCAAAGGCTTGTCTTTCAATTCCTACTCCTCACATTGAGATCCCATCTCAATATTCATCATTTGTTGTTCTTGATAACCTTGGCATTGGCTCATGCATAGCCCTCATTGATTCAGTGCAATAGGACATTGTTCTTCTAGACACAACTACTTGGGATCCGTATCTTGCAGACATCTTTTTTGTTTGTGGCATCTCCTATTACTTATCTAGAGAATTATTTTGAGGACATTCATCTCTTCTTTGCTAATAGACTCATTAGTGTTGTCAGCACATCTTCATCAACCATGGACATTGTTCTACATCAGTTATCACAGAGTCCTAGATTGTCACCTTCTACATTGATTGGGCATGTACCCGATTGGTTTGTGGCATCATCATCCTTCGTAGACATAGCGACGTGAGCAATTTCTAGAGGCACACACTGTTTGGATTTGGATTCCTACTTCCAGTCTATAGGAGTGGCTTTTCATATCTCTAGAGGATTTTCTCAAGGGAGAAATGTTGTTTGCGGGCAATGGATCTTGATCTATCTTTAGGTGTTCATCATTGGCCCAAAAGCTACTTTTTCATTAGGGGGATTCCTATTCTAATTTTCTCTCTCTTATGGGAAGGACATTTATTATACTATTGCGATAGAAACAGTCCTTGGGGTGGCACATTAAGCCCTTCTTTCCTTCTTTCACTAGTTATGTTTCCCTTCATCAAACTTAACTACAATTATAAGAATAAGGAAGGTGATGAGCATTATCTTTTTCATCGTAATTATTCTCATTCTCTTGGAAAAAGCATTTAAAGCATTTGTTTGAGACCAATATGATAGAGCTCGCATAGCTCTTACAACTGATCTTGCACTCTTTCCTGGTGAAGAGGTAGTGCCTTAGCACTCCATTCACCCTCTCATGTTGCTCCTCACCCTATGACACTATTAGTTAACTTCATTGGGTGCTCTTTGTCATGAGTGGTGATGCTATTTCAATAACAAACATCTCGGAGCAGCAACATGCTTCCTTCTTGTCCATTCACTTGGGAGGCAAGGTTCATATATCCACTTTTCTCTTTCTCTTTGAAGATTACCTCTTCTTTAGAGTTGCATTTTGCATATATTGATGTCTTTTCTTGCATTGAATATTCTTTCATGTGAGTACATGTGTGTTTCTTGTTTAAGACCTTTCTTTGCTTGGAATAGAGCATTATCTTATGTATAATCTCTCCTTAGAGGTTGTGTAATTCTTCTCATTGTCCCTAAACTTGGGGGGCATTGATCTCTCTTATCCTTTCTAAGGATCCACTTTTCCTTTGTTGAGTGGTGTTTACTTGTGATGCGATGTCATTCCTTGTGTGAAGTTGTTTGCTCAAGGATTCTCTCTTATGCAAGAGGTGTGTATCCTTGACTACAACCTCTTCTTCATTTGGCAATGTATATCTATTATAAACATACCCCTCACATTGGGTCAAAAGTGTTTCATCCTTCATCAAGAATTCCTTTACCTAGCAATGGGAGGAAGGTATGCATTCTTGTTCTTCTTCCTCTCTTTTGACTTTCGGAGGTAGATGTCTTTTTAAGCAAAGATCTCTTCCTCTCCAAGGATTCCCTTTCCACTTGTTGCACGATATCTTTTTACAACTATCTTTTCCTTACTTATAGGAGTTAAATCTCTTTGGCTTGGATGTATGCACATTGTTGAACAAAAGGATATCTCCTTGTTGTTGAAGGTGTGTATCCTTGTTTCTAGCTTCCTTAAGACATCAACATAGGGCTATGTTGACAATGGACATCTTAAGGGGGGGCATAGCATATCGCCCTCTTTGTACTATATTGTACTATATTTTTGCATGTCTTAAATAGGGTGTTCAAACTCGAAACTAGACAAAACAAAGTCTTACACGAAATGCTTCATACCCAAGATCAGATGCAGCATTTATATATGTCTTATACGGGGTTACACATTCTCAAAACCAAACAAAACAAAGTCTTACACGAGATGTTCCCGAAATCAAGCATAAATTTGTCTTACATAGGGTGTTCATTTTCAAAACAAGACAAAACAAAGTCTTACACGAGATGCTTCATGCCCAAAACCAGACACACATTTGCATTTGCATTTCATGTCTTACATAGGTTGTTGCATGCTCGAAACCAGACAAAACAAAGTCTTATATGAGATGCTTAACTCCTAAAACGGGACAGTTGCATACATAGTAGTATGAGTGGAACTAGCAAAACACAGCTAGACTATTCCAACTCTACTCCCCAACATGGATCACCTAGCAAAACACAGCTAGCCTATGGTATCCATGTTCTCTCTTGCTCTTCCTCTCATGGATCACCTAGCAAAACACAGCTAGCCCATGATATCCATGTCTCCCCTTTCTTCTCTTCGTGAGCTCATAGCTTGGTTATTTGTGGTTAATGGTTTGATGCATGCTCTTGCTCTTTTTATGTGATCGCTTGTGTCCTCGTGATGGCATTTCAAGAATGATACTAATGGTTGAGACATTTTGATTATCGAGGTCTCTTCGGCTAGTTGACTTGAGGTCTTGTTTTGTTGTTTAACTTTTGTGTTGTGTCTTTTGTTTTATGTCTTTTTTTGTTTGCCTTTTTGTCTATCTTGTTTTGTGTGTCCTTGCATGTGATTATGTGAGTTAAAATACTAAGATTGGAGGCTTGGTTCCTCGAAATTAGTGATGTCTTGTCTCCTTGTGATCTTGCTCCTAATTGCTCCTCTCTCTCATCTTTCATCTACTTTACTGCGAGTATTTGCATAGGCTCATACTCCCGTTAAAGTGGGAGCTAAATGTAGCATTGTAAATTGTCACCGGTCCAATTTACACCTCATGTTTGTGCTCCCACTTTAGCATGTCCTATCCCCATCTCCTCTCTAGGTCCGATTTGACACCATTCTCCAGCTTTAAGGCCATGAACACCTATTGGTGGGTCCCATGGTGAGGTACCCTTCCCCCTAGCACCTTATCTTGGTCTTGTTTGCAGAGGGACTAGGGCATGGAACGCCCTGGTCTGGACCATGGCACCCTAAAACGCCATGGTTCCTCTCAATGGAGCCCTAATTTGAATTGGGGCAGGTGTTATATCTCCCCACCAAAAATTGATCCCCGTGGCTACACATAACCATTGGAGGTTGGCCTAATCGGTAAATTACCTAGGGAACCCTATATAAAGACATTTTATCAACCTATTTTCATCTAAGCAGTCTAAGACTCCATCCCCATTATTTGTGCATCCGTGAAGTATTCATAATCAAGCATTTTCAGAGATCTTCAAGGTTGCATATTCATCATTCAAGCATTGTGGAGCAAAATTACATCAATCTTGTGCAAGCATGTGTGCGATTAGGGTTTTTCATGTTAATGTGTTTGTCATGCCATTACATACAACATTTGTAATTACGTTCAAAGAGAATTGCATCATCATCAACAATTGCAAATCTGAGGTATATCTATTCAACATTTATTTCAGTATTTGCATTATTTCATTCAAGGTTAATTCCTGAACCGAGGTTTGACTTAGGCAAACCCCTATCCCTAACATCATTCCCTTTCTTTTTGTGTGCAAGAAAGAGGTGCAGAGCTGAACTCTGGAGGATCGATAGAGTTCACAAAGAAGAACCAATTCAGCTTTCGACGACAGAAAATTTAGAGGACCATGGTGAATTGATAGTACCTGGTCCCGAAAAATTAGGCCTAACTTCTGAGAACATATTCCAGATATTTTATTCTACGCAAATCTAGATCGGTGGCTCTGTGGGACATCTGTAACTTACTATTTCTGTCAAAATACTTGAATTATCACCTACTTTGCCCTAATTGTCAACAATCCAATTCAATCTCGGGAAAGAGGAAGTCAAACCCTCATCCAAATGAATCTACTCATAATTCTCAACCCTTCCTTGGTGGGATTGAGGCTAGATCTATTAAGTTCACCCCTCTTTCCCTTTGTAATGGTCAATTTGGGATTGCTTATGATTCTATCATTGAAACCCTAATTTCAAATTTGCACAATTACACTAATTAATTCTATGATTAGGTCCTTATCACTTTATTCACTTAAGCCAAACTTAGGTGCTTTTTCCTTTTATTAGATTAGGCTAATAATAGCTTATATTATCTCATTTATTATGATTGTGACACTTGGCTAGCTGATTTAATCTTGCTTTAGGGTTTGCATCTATGGTTTCATTCATCCTTTTCATAAGGATTGTAATATTCCCCTTAAAAAAAAAAAAAATTCAATAAGTTTTGCAATGTAAACACAATAACCCATTAAGGTTAGAGAAATAAGCCAAACAACTGAAAAGGAACCTTTCCACCTTTTGTTCACCAAGAGCCCAATCTGGGAGGGTGAGAGCATATGGTGTGCCGGAATCGTTAGCACCTTAAACTGAACTGAAATTACAATGCACGAGCAGCAAGCCAGACCCTTCTGCTTATCCAGCAGCCTAGAAACTGAACTACTTGGCGGTGAATCAGCCAAGGAAACAAGGAAACTCAATTCAATCACTCTACCACTCATGCAACGGGAGGACTTATACAAAAACTATCACTCTACCGCATATTTCAGCAGGAGGACAATAATTACAAAAACTGAACAACCAACAAGAAGGCGGCTAAGCCAACCTCTTCCACTTATGCAGTGGGTAGGCAACACTCAAGAGATGGTTAGTAGTACTACTATTTAACCTTACAATATAGAATGAGAGGATTATGAATGATGTTCCAATACAGATTACAATGATAATCAGCTATCAAAAGCACACTACATAAAACACTACTTGCTATTCTGAATCTGAAAATTGATCACACAGAACCAGCCACACCCAACAACACCAAAAAACTCTAAACTCACTCAAATCCACATGGAATCACACCAAATCAAAAACAAATAAGATATATGGCCAAGGCGAACACTTAGAACCTCAAACCTGCAATCTTCCAAGTCTGGAGACCAAGGCACGCATCCCAAGGCAGCAAGGAAAAGAAGTCCCAGCAGTAAATTTTGACTAGCAAAGAAAAATTCATTTCAAAACAATATCACCTACCCTTTGGAGAAATTCATCGCCCAAGGTATAGTCAAAGATTGCATCGATACCCACAAAAAGTTATTCCAACAACAGGGAGCAACGAGTAGAAGATTGTTTCAGCCTATACGCCATAGCAGAAACATAATCACACCCAAGAAAACTCAAACTACAGCAGAACAGCAAAACCACACTCCAAAACACTCACTAACAATACTGAGAATATATGAAAACAGCTACGTATTGTCTCTCAAGTATGAAACTACTACTTAGCTAGCAAGGCACACTTCAAAGCTCAGATTTCAATCGCCAAACCGGCAACATAACAATGTATTTTCTCCAAGATAATCGAATGAGGAGCCAAGCACCTATATAAATATTTCCCAATCTGAAATTCAAATCCAAATTACTGCCAAATTCACCCCTTCAATTTGCATTTTGTTTCCCCAAGGTGGGCCCAAGTATGGCATCCCACACATAAGTCAAAAATTGCGCCTAGAGGGAAAAGACCACGATTTTGGCATGTAAATACACTTTCATAAATAAAATAATGCCTCCACATTCACTTTTGGTGCCCTTCTTCATAAAATAAATATTTCGCCTAGCAGACTTAGGAAAACAACATTATGCACGATTCTCAATAAAATTAATCAATAATAAAATAATTAAATATTCAACCTTAGGATAAGGAAATAATATTTAATTAAATATCTTATAACTCCAATACTGATTGTCATCAAAATCAAGGACGAAATTGAGCAATGAGAACCACTAAACTGAACTGGATCAAAGCCCTGCCCAAGACTGCCAAAAATAGCAATGTTCAAACTGTCACTTACTAAAAATAGTAAGTCATGAAACACTGCTCTAAAAAACATGACCTTCGCACCCAGAGAAAGAGCTTGAAAATCTCAGTAAAACTGTACCATCCAGTCAGCCAAACCCTAACTTACTAAAAATAGTAAGTTCACACTTCACCGTAGAATCAAATGCATGTTATGCCACCCTGAAGTTCATGAAAAACCCAGAAGGAAACCATATACAGAACTGAAGAATTCCCTCCTGACAAACCCTAAAAAGCTTGTGTAGAACTCCACAAAAGTAGGAAACCCTAATTCTCCTTTCCAAATAGCCTATGGGTCTCCGAAATAGGCCACTGGATCACTGAATGAGCATCACTGAGAAGGGAACATTACAAGGATTCATTCATTCATTGTAACGATAAACTTTGTTCATCAATAGACAATTCTCAAGTTAAGCAAATTATTCTTGCTTGATCTCTATTTGTGACAAGTGTTGTGCTTGTAGATAATTCATGGTCTTGTGGGGTTGAACAAATAACTCCAACAAGAATCATGTCACAAATCAAAAAAAGTTTGAGGCTGCACAAACATGAACCTTGGTCAATTCCGCAAAGTTTTTTAGCCATTACCCAATTCGTGGATGAAATGGCCAATTCGGCAACTTACTATTTCTACAGACTTTGAGTAGATTCATCTTCACTATCTATATCTATGACTCTAGTGCCCTCAAGCCATGTATTTGTTCCTATAAACTCCATAACTGGAATTTAAAATTTAGCACAAATTTCAGAATTATAGTGTCATAAATTGTATCCTCATACGATTTCATGCTCACTTGGGCCTCACTTTAGTGTTTTTGCCTTCTATGCCCTGATAATGCCTAATTTTGCTCAGACCAATGCAAGATCTAAAGTCTCTACTCTCTGCTATTGCTTCCTGACCTTTGCCTTGTCTAAAAGGACTAGACTAGGGCACTAGGTACCATAGTCTAGGCCAAAAGGGCCCAAATTTGAATCCTCCAATGGTCTGAAAAAGTTTAGCAAGAAATAATATCCAATATTGACCTTCTTAGTAATTTTGAATATGTTTTGTTAGGTTAGATATAAAAGCAAGTCTTATCCCCTCATTTGAAACATCTCTCCACAAGTTTCCATTTCAATTCCAATTGAGTAAACAATCAAGCATCATTAAGGCAATGAAGGAGAGGTTGTAATGTCCCCATTCTTTTGAACAAGCCATTGAGAGTCAAATTCTAGCCACTCTCATCCCCTAGGCTAGAATTAATCAATTAATAAAGGGATAAATAAATAATTAATGACATACCCCAAAAAGCTAATATCTAGTGAATAATTATTCTAATTATTCAATATAACTTAAAATGGGGCCATTTCATATTAAAACATTGTTTCTCTTAGGCATATCTTCTTGGGGGTCAATTAATATGCAATGAAATAAAAACTATTTCCCTAAGTCACCAAGAAATCTCTAGATGCATCGATGGCTTTTTTTGAAGATGGCTGAACTTATAAAGGGGAGTTTGAAGGCTGAAGGATTATCTATCTATCATTTCATATTCTTGTTGCTATGTTTGATCGAATTCAGATTTCAAGATGAAACCCTTAGAATTACCAAGCTTGGACGAAACCCCAAGCTCTCCCTTTGTTTTCCTTGAAGCTGTGACTTTTTCCAGCTGGGACGTGGCAAGTTTAGGACAAATTTTCCTCCATTCATGGTCACAGAAGGTCCGATCAGTTCCAGAACTCACAACGCCCAGCAATAGCAGAATTTCTCAATGGGGCGGCAATTTGTAATAAGAAACAAGAATCGCAGTTTTATTGAGGATTGTGGTTGAAAGAAAAGTAAGAAATTAAGGTGTCGATTTTACACAGAAGTCTGATTAATATGAAGAGAGCAGTTATTGGACAGTTGATCAGCTATTGATCTAATCTAAATGCATGTTTTAATTCGGGTATGTGAAGGACCCCTTTGTTCATTGGAATTAATCTCTATAATATAAATAAGATTGTCTGAATCTAAAAAGATATATCATCATAAATATTTCTGAGTTTAATAATTCCTGCATGCCATAAATAGATTGATTTCTGGAATAAATTTTAAATGCATGTTCAATCTTATAAATAAACTGGATAAGGAAAGACCAAATTTGATAAGAGAATAGAGTTAGAATATTTCAATGGTATCAGAGCCACCTTTCCTGCCAGACTGTGTGGGGAAATTACATGCATGTCAGTATCCGAAGGAAATTTGTGGTTGCATGTCAAAATAAAGAAATTATATGCATAGATACAACCCAAGGGGTAAGTCCGAGCATCAGGAAGAATCTGAAATTAGGCTAGTTGAAGGTAAAATGGGTGAAAGAAGAGATAGATCTCCACCTAGAGATTTAAACAATCAAATGGATGAGTTTCAGACAGCCTTTGCTCAGCAACAGCAACAGATGATGCAACAATTCCAGGATCGAATGATCATTGCTATGGGTCAGTTGGGGATGGATTGTTCAAGGTCCAGAAGGTCAAGGAGTGTACCCAGCTGGGGCAATATTGGGCATGAAAACCATGACAGAGCAGGGTCTAATGCTGTTAGAACAGCGACTACACGATCTGACAGACCCCTTCGTCCTACTTTCTTGCCTAGACAAACTGAAGAAGAAACCATTCCAGAGCAAGCGGAGGAAGAAACCCATATAACAGTTGATGTGATGGCTACATATGTTGATTACATGACACTTCCGGAACAAGTTAGGGGGTTAATGAACTTGAACCAATTCATGGACCAGCGGAAAGAAAAGGCTAGATACCGTATGAACAGGCAAGATGGGAGGCCTAGAGGACAGGGAAGACATGAGGCTCAACCGGCGGAATATAAGGATGCACTAAATAAAATCCCTTTACCCACTTTTGATGGCAGTGGATAGGTGAGTGTCAGATCGTGGGTACACAAACTTGACACCTTCCTATCACTCAAACCGATGGAAGAAGATAAGGCCATTCAATTTGCCACAATGCATTTAGGAGTAGCGTATGACTGGTGGTATCATTGGCTAGTCTCTCAGGATCATGCACTAATTCATTCTTATGAGGAATACATCAATAAATTGATTGCCCAGTTTGACAGGAAAGATGTGGAGGTTTATTATGGGGAGTTGGCACAGCTTAAGCAAATTGGTCATGTAGAGGCATATATCAATGAATTTCAGAAAATTGCAGTTATGGTTCCTGATATGTCTGAGAGGCGTGTGACAATGCTATTTGTTAAAGGCCTGAGTGACAGATTGCGAGGTTTGGTGAAGGCTCATAATCCTAGCACATTACACGATGCCATTGGTCTACAATTGGATTTAGAGACCACACCTCCCTTCCAACCGCAGAAGAAGTTCTTTAGTGGTTCTCAATCAAAGCAAAAAGGTTTCAAACAACAAAAGAACTTCCCGCCAAAATCAGATCAGGAGTCTAGGAATGAACTTCGCAGGAAGAAGTTATGCTTTAACTGCAAAGAACCATGGGAGCCTAGCCATCGTTGCCTTGATAAAGGCAAGGTGCATCTAATTGAGGTGATTTTTGAGGATGAAGAACGGGAAGAACAGGAACATAGCACTGATGAGGGTTCTACTTAGGGAGATCAGCCACAGATAGAGTTGTAGGACTCAGCGGCTAAGGAAACTACACGCATTGCTACTTTATCTGGGTTCCTTGTAGCTGGCCTTTCAAGTTGAAGGGTGTACTTAAGGGACAAAGGATGGTATGTTTGGTTGATAGTGGAGCCACACATAACTTCATTGACGAAGGATTAGTAATGAGGCGTGGACTTTAGAATGAATAGTTTCTGGGATTGAGTGTCATAATGGCTAATGGATTTCCACTGACTTGCACTAAGGTCATTCCCCAACTCAGTATACAAATTGGTGACTACACTTTGACAAGGAATTTTTATGTGCTTAATCTCAGTAATATAGATGTTGTGTTGGGATTGGAGTGGTTGGAGTCACTTGAACGCTATGTCCAAGACTTCAAACAAATGCAACTGGAGTTTATGGTAAATGGGAAAAAGATAATACTTAAGGCCATGGCAGATGGTGGACCTCGGGTGGTGTCAACTAGAACCAAAGAAACGGGACTTGGACTCGGCAAGGCCGACTCGGACTCGGACTCGGGACTCGGCGTCAGACTCGGCTCCAGACTCAACTGGACTCGGGATAGTGAAAAACTCAAGAAATTTAGAGATTTTTAAATATTTAAAACTTGTTTCAGACACCCTTTATTGAATACACCTTAAAGACACAATAACATCATCAAACTCGGCTCATTTGATTACATACACAAGTATACATCAATCACATAAGCATAAACGCAAATTGTAGCTGAAGAAAATAACAAACATAGATATATAAATATTGTCAAATGTATACAATATAACAAAACTCATGGAATAAAAAATCCATGTCATCATGTAATGTCCCCTTCTTAGGTAACTTAGTATTACGGGTCAATTACTTGAATTCCTTATACTTAATATGAATTTTAATATTTGATCTTCCTCTGAACTTATAAAATTGATAATATAAAGACTTACATATTTTAAATGACACCTATTATGCCTCTCGCGGTCTCTAATTTATACAATTAATACCTGCTGAGTGAACAATATATCTAATAAGTTTCACTTTCACCTATATTGATAAGGGACATCGATTGAATGACAAGATAGTATTGTGCTTGATATGATCTGGTGAACTATGCCAACTGATGAAATTCCAATCTGTGATAAGAGGTAGAGTTATATGTGCTCTTTTGATATGTCTGCGTGGTTTTGCAACGATCCCCCTTGACCTTGCTGCTATATCTGGCCACGGATAATAATATGCAATTTATAGACTCTAGTATCGCTCTATGGTGCTACATTGTGGCTCCTAATGTAGACTCATATGCTTGCAGCTTAAGATGGTGTAGTCTCTAAATTATGACTGTGTTCCTTATGCCACTGAAATGCTAGAGGCAACTACTCTTAGAAGATCGAACCCAAAATGGACAAGGAATAAAAGATAGATTGGATTTCCCAAGATGTTATTGCTGATATGTATCGTTGGCCAATACAGTTTTGGAACTATTGACTTTATGATTGATGAATATTCTCCTTACGCCATAGCAAATGTCACACCTAATAATAGAGATTGCAAAGATTATCGTTGTGTCATATATGTTACTTATTACTTATGCGAACTAGTACTTCTGTCCAATAATGGATTACGTTTATTTAGGTATGTGCAATATATATAATTATAGTCTCCCTTTCCCATTGTATCACCAAGAACGAGGATGTTACTACTTGGAACTTAAGAGCAGTTCTGATCTGATCTAATTGATCCTTATGTTCAAACGATCTACCCATCGTCAATTTCCTTTCCGTAGGTCTGCATAGTATATCCCTCCCTAACAGCACCACACCCTTCCTTAGGGAATGAATCAGAATTGGTTAAGAACTCGGGTCTATAAATATACATGTATAATAAACATATATTTACTATTACTCCATATAATGGATAATTATATTTATTTATCATTCATCTTATTTGTATTACCTAAATTAGCAAATTATACTTATGAACCTTAATGCATACCACAATTGTGTTCAGAAATGGACTGCTGCATAAAATGCCAAATGCCAATGTTAATGCAGACTTTCCTTAATAATTTCTGATTCCAGATTGGTCCTTGATCAATTTGCTCTTCCAGCTCTAAATTGATGCCTTCCAGAATGAGATTGATTGCCTTCTTGTATTTGCAAAGGATTGCACCTCTTCATGTTTGATGAGACACAACTCCTACTAATCGTTCTTCTTCTTAACAAGTCGGGTTTATACATAAATGATATTGATTAGCATAACTGTTGTCTTTATGACCAGCCACTGTCATCAGCGATGCTTAACATCAATCTTGTAACAATTATTGATTGTATTACTGGTGTAATTGCCGCCACTCATCATAATCGATATTCTTGATTATTGATTAATAGTTGTAATTTCTACAGGATGCTGTCTTCCATGATTAAGATCAATGTTTGGCATTAATAGCTTTTTGTCCAATATTTGTCGAGATGTTTGAATGATCTTATTGAGAGTATGTCTTGCTTGGATGACTTAATCGACCTACTTGTAATCATATTCGGTTTGTATATTACATCATCCTTGGTAAATAGAATCTCTATCCATCATCAATATTGTTCACAATTGATATTAATATAATCGTTGTTCATTAAAAATATCATCGTTTCCCTTCACTGTATATGCCTTGATCGATCACCGATGTGTATCATATAATGCTTGATGTCTCAGACATATTACATCTTCATGGGCTATCAATACTTGATTATCGGTCTTCTCTAGTTCTGGTCAATACTTAACATGATACCGAGTTATGGCAGAACAGACACTGGCAATGTTGTCGTTGAATAATATACTGTAGGCTGATTGTTAATAAATAATATAATTAATTTATAATAATATTATGTTAAGTTAAGATTATTAATAAATATGTTAATTTAAGATTATTAATAAATTTTGTTTTATGTAAGTAATAGATAATCGTAAATAACAAATTAATAAATAATAATATTAATATTATTTTTATATCAATGAATGATTAATATTACTATTAATATTATTAATATCAATTATTAATTATATAATAAATGATAATTTATTATTATGATGAAGAATCACAAAATCTATTATTAATTACATCACCAGGATGTGGGTTTATGACAACCCTCTCACTTTAGAGGAAAATCGTGAAGTCTCATAAATGAGACGATTTTCCAATCTTATTCAATGTTAATTAATAAATGTTTTAATTATCGTATTTAGCTAATCACAATAATCCAATGTCCAAAGAGGGGTTATGACACATCATATGATCATCATCAAATGTTTCATACAAATAGCAAAGGTAAATACAACTACAAGTCTATGGCTCAGAGGAGCTTGCACCCTCCGGCCTCGGCCCCCTGCGAAGGCGTCTAAGGTAGGTCCTGGATGATCCGACTGCCATAGCCGCTCCCAGTGACACCATGCCATGCTCACCAACATCAGGAACATCCGTGTCACTATCTGCCTCTGAATCTCCTGTCTGTGCTCGTGCTCTCCGCTCCTCCTCTGCCATGGCTACAATCTCAGCCTCTATATCTACCTGGTCGATCCAATCAGTGTCAGACTCGGAGGTTAAATTTTCTCTACTTCTATCGATGCAGTTTCCCCCCATATTTTTCGACGGGGGTTTGGGGGCAGCGCCCCCAAGGTGGGGTCAAGGGGTCTTGCTTGGTGAGTGAGTATCATTCTTGAAGGTCCGAGCTAGGTCAAGTTAGTGAGTGATAAAGTCTAGAATGTCATCCTGATCTTCAAATGCCCTGAAATTTGACTAAGTCTAGAATGTCCTGATCCTGAAATTTGACTAAGTCTAGAAAACTGAAGAATCCTCCAAAAACTAGATTTTGCAATATAACTCCTGGAGGCCCGAAACCACTCTCAAACATCCTGACAGGATATATGGAATATAACTTAAAGTATAAGAAAGAAGAAAGATATAAGGAAATGTCACTTATACTTAAATGTTATATTCCATAAAATGATCCTAACGGAGAGACCAAAATGTCAAATTTCGCTCCTAACCCTTCCAAAAAAAATTATTACTTTTAAAAAAAACTTTTTAAAATGTTTTTTTTTTGTCATTTTACTAACCCAGCCAGTAGCCGAGTCTAGGGCTCAGGACTCGCCGAGTTTGGCGATTTTGAGCCAAACTCGCCAACTCGGCGAGTCTGGCGAGTTTACTCGTTGGGCTCGGACGAGCCCGAGTCCGAGTCCCTAGGACTCGCTGAGCATGACTCGTACTCGGACTCGCCGAGTCTGGGTGAGTCCCGTTTCTCTGGCTAGAACGATGGAGGCCCTGTTCAGACATGGTGATGTAGATTGGGCAGCACAATGTTTTGTTTCCACTAAACCGGCCTCCAGCCGGAAACCAGAGTACCATGTGGACGTACAGACAGTGTTAGACAAGCATAGACCATTTTTTGGAGACATACCGTCTAGTCGGCCACTTGATAAAGGATTTGAACATGTGATTCAGTTGGAAGAGGGCTCAAAGCCCGTGATCGCCACACCTTATCGGCACCCACATCACATTAAGGAGGAGATTGAGAAGAAAATCAAAGAACTTCTCAATATGGGACATATAAGGCCCAGTTCGAGCCCATTTGCCTCATCAATAGTGTTGGTTAAGAAGAAAGATGGGACGATGCGTATGTGCATAGATTACATGGCATTAAATAAGAAGACTATAAAAATAGATATCCCATACCCAGGATTGATGAGTTGATCGATGAACTACACGGGGCCGTGTACTTCTCCAAAATAGATCTGCGCTCCAGTTATCATCAGATACGAGTCAGAGAAGAGGATATTCCCAAAACTACCTTTCGTTGCCATTATGGGCATTTTGAATTCCTAGTCACGCCCTTTGGACTCACAAATGCGACGGCCACATTTC
The DNA here is from genome assembly GCF_030272615.1 of Cryptomeria japonica. NCBI lineage: Eukaryota > Viridiplantae > Streptophyta > Pinopsida > Cupressales > Cupressaceae > Cryptomeria > Cryptomeria japonica. Next base: position 126,183,396 of record NC_081410.1, read on the forward strand.
AATCTTGTATGAATCATGTGTCTCAAGAGCAGTTGAGAAAATTTGTTTTGGTCTTCTTCAATGACATCCTGATTTATAGCATAACTTGGAGTGATCACTTGCATCATTTGGATATGGTGTTGGGCATCATGGAGGTTCAATCACTTTATGCAAAAGCCTCTAAGTGTGAATTTGGGATGACAGAGATCTTATATCTGGGACATATCATTGGCGTTGATGGTGTGAAGGTGCATCAAGAAAAGATTCAAGCAATCTTAGAATGGCCACCACTTAAAAGCATATATGAGTTGAGAGGCTTCTTGGGGTTGTGTTCATATTACAGGAGGTTTGTGTGTGGATTTTCACAGTTAGCCTCTCCATTAACGGACTTAACTAAGAATGGTGCATTCTTATGGTCAGAAGGTGCACAGTTAGCTTTTGATAAGCTTAAAAATGCTACGAGTTCATGTCCAGTGTTGGCATTACCAGATTTCACGCAACCATTTGTATTGGAGTGTGATGCATTGGGACAAGGAATTGGTGTAGTGTTAATGCAGAACAGGCATTCGATCGCATATGAGAGCAGAAAGTTGCGGGACACTGAGAGACTCTATTCCACATATGATAAGGAGATGCTAGCAATCATGCATGCACTAGCTAAGTTCAGGCACTACTTGGTAGGGACTCGTTTCGTAGTGCGAACAGATCATAACAGTCTCAAGTATTTTCTCGAGCAGAAGGATTTGAATGAGCGGCAACAAAAATGGGTAAGCAAGACTCAAGCTTATGATTTTGATGTCGAATACATAAAGGGGAAGAAAAATGTTGTAGTAGATGCTCTTTCTAGGAAACTGTTGATGTGTTTTTTATGCACATGCTAACACAAAATAAAATACCAAGGTATCTTATCCTCTCTTGAACAAAGTTATTCGAATGCTGAAGATTTGCCCAAGGATCAATCGAAATAACTCCAAGGTTCTTGTATGTAGGGTTTCTACGTGTGGATAAGCTCTTGTGGTATGATGTGATTATGCTAGAATCACAAGGGGACTTATGTTTGTATGCTTGAATGCTTGATTTGCTGGAACTCAAGTCCTATGTACTCACCAGGGAGAATAAAGAAATAACAAAAGGTGTAGGGTTTAGAGAATCTAATTTCAGACCTAGAATGTAAGAATATAGATGAACGACAAGGTGGAGTCCTACTAGGCTAGGTCTCACTATCAAACTGAACAATTCAACACCATCTCAGTGCAATCTTCTAAGGGAATTTTGAAGATGTTCAAATCATCATCATCAAACGCGATCACCTATCTGACTAGAGGAACAGTGACTGAGATGCCACCTTGTCTGGTACTTGCTCTATGATGACCTTGTTCGATCCTCCATCGTCCTTTATGTGCTTGAGGAACGATGTACCTTTCCTTGGCTCTCCTGTGTTTGATGAGACTTCTTGATTTTGCATAATGGTGATAGGAAGTCATGGTCAAGTCACTCCTTCTCTGGTAGCTCATATCGCCTTGAAATGTTTGTATGATCCCTCCTTTGACATTTTGTAATCTCTTAATGTGATGGAATAAGGACTCTGAGGATAGTTTGCTCTATTGCTTGCAACTCCTTGAACACTTGAAGTCCTTAGAAGCAGCACTTTGAGTCTTCCTCCATGCATTTGAGGTGTCCTTGCTGATGATGAAGCTTGAAGAGGTCGCCCTTGTCCTAGCGTAATCTTCCTCCAACTTGATTTTGTTGATCTGCAAAACAAACAAAAATGATGTTAAGCACATATGATATATTCATGGTATTTCTTTCTTCAAACATCAACAAGAAGGCACTAGGATCAATTTCGTTCTGGACCCTTTAGAAAGACAAGACCTATAATGAAAATTCACTTTGGATCCTTTGGAAGGACAAGACCTATAATAAAAATTCGCTCTGGACCCTTTGGAAGGATAGGACCTATAATAAAAATTCGCTCTGGACCCTTTGAAAGGACAATACCTATAATGAAAATTCGCTCTGGAACCTTTGGAAGGATAGGACCTATAATGAAAATTCGCTCTGGACCCTTGGAAGGATGGGACCTATAATGAAAATTCACTCTGGACCCTTTGGAAGGATAGGACCTATAATGAAAATTCGCTCTAGACACTTTGGAAGGACAGGACCTATAATGCAAACTCGCTCTGGACCCCTTGGAAGGACAGGACATATAATGAAAATTTGCTCTGGACCCTTTGGAAGGACAAAACCTATAATGAAATTCACTCTGGATCCTTTGGAAGGACAGGACTTATAATGAAAATTCGCTCTGGATCCTTTGAGAGTGTCAGGAGCGAATTTGGCATTCTGCTCAATTCTTCCTTCATAGAACTTTATCTCTCCACCTTTTCCTCATCAAAATCAAGTCATTTGCCTTTAAAATTGCTTAGGAATAGGTTGGTTCAAGGGTTTGAGCAAGGTACAAGGTCTCTTAAAGAAATTCACTTTGGACCCTTTGGAAGGGTCAAGAGCGAATTTGCTCCTTTAGGCTCAATTCACACTTCTTTTCTCATAACTTTGCCTTAGACTTGAACTTTGATCCTTCCCTTTCCATACTCAAGCCAATTTGCTCTGACTATTGCTCAAAATGACAACCATTCAATGACTTTGGTGAAGAATTAGGTCTCCTCAAGGATTTCGCTTTCATACCTTTGGAAGGTACATGACGCTTTGAGAAAATTCGCTCTGGACCCTTTGGAAGGGTCAAGACCGAATTTGACCTTTAAGCCTCAAATTCTCAATTTCTTCAAGTTCCAAGGCGTGGATGGATTAACCTTCTTTCAATCAAACCAAGGGAACAAGGTTTATGATGTAAATTAGGAGCAAGAAGGGAGATCTAAGGAAATTCACTCCTGTCCCTTTGGAAGGGTCGGGAGCGAATTTGAGGGAATAGTCTTAGATATTATTCAAACATTCATTCTTCACCCTCATTGACGTTGCCCTGGCTTTAGCTCATGCTAGGAAATCACTGTAGTATCCCATATAGATTTTTTTTTGTTTTTAAGTGCAATAAGAATTACCAACCAACACATAACCCATTAAGGTTAGAAAACATAATCTCAAAGCTTGCTGAAAATGCAACCCTTCCACTTTCTAATCAACAAGTGCCCAATGTGGGAAGGTGAGAACATACGGTGATAAGGGGTTCATTAGCTCACAAATCTGCTGGGAATGATAAAGCAAATACAATACTGGGCGGCAAGCCAGCCCCTTCCACTTATCCAGCGGGAAAGCAAGGAACTTGGTGGTGAACCAGCCAAGTGAACAATACTGCAGACACAAATCACTCTACCGCAATATTTCAGCAAGAGGACTGAATTACAAATTACTCAACTCAACCGCTTATGCAGCGGGAGAACCATTACACCCAACATCACTCGACCGCTTATGCAGCGAGAGGACTGAATTACAATTCATCAGATGTAGGCGACAAGCCAGCCTCTTCCACTTTTCAGCGGGATAAAAGATTACAATCCAGAATGGGTTAGTAGTACTACTACTTAACCTTACAAGAAAAGGGGAAGTGAGAGTAGAAGAATAATGCTGAACATAAGAGAAAAAGATTATGAAACTCTTTCAACATCAAAAACAGCAAGCTGGAAATGCATAACCAGCAACCCATAAACCCACTAAATTACTCATATCTCTCTCAAATCTCACTCAATTGACCCCAAATCACCCCCAAACCAAAACTAGAACAGCAGCAACTAAGACAAACCAAAAGGAAGCTACCAAAACCCCAAATTACTTTGCATGCATCCCAATGCACCCTCTAAAACCCACGCCTAGCTAGGTATTTTTTATTTGCATTATTAAATTCAATACTTGGTGAAAGGTGCCACAAACTTACAATATGAATCGCCAACAGCAAGAAGGATGATTGAACCAGTACCCAAAACGACCAGTCACTCAGGCAGAGAGGTGTGATCAAAAACGTGCTTCAGCTACAGGGAAACCAGCAACTCCAGAAATCACTCCAAACTCCAAAAACACTAAAATATGCAATGAAGGTATCATAGATTACAGCACTCAGCTAGGTACTATATCTCAAGTACGAAACTAGAAATCACTAGGGAGCCGCACTCCGAAGCTTCAAAGTTCTGACGCCAATCCGGCAGCATAACAATGCAAATTTTCAAGATCGCAAAAATGAGAGCCCAAGGCTCATATTTATAACTTCACACCTTCCCAAATGCAAATGCAAATGGTGCCCAAACACCATTCAAATTCACTTTCATTTCGTCTTATGTCTCCCCACCAACATGGCGCTCACTTACCTTTCCTAGGCAAGTTCGAACTTTGCCTTATGGTGGTGTCTTTTTGCAATATTAAACATTAAACAAAAGATGTTTAATCCTCCTAAATGGCCACCAACAAATTCGCCCTTTGACTTAGGAAATAACACATGAATATCAATTAATTATTTTTCCCTAAGTCATCCTCAACAATTAATCAGTAACAGCAAATATTTAAATATTAAACCTTTGACAAGGAAATAATATTTAATTAAATTACTTATGACTTCCATACTGATCATTAACAGAAACCAGGATGAAGCGGAGTAAAGAAGACCAAAGAACTATTGCAGGACTAGGACCCTGTCCACTGCCAAAAATAGAAATACTTCATACTGCCACTTACTAAAAATAGTAAGTCATGAATTACTACTCCGAAAAGCATGATCTTCGCACCCAGTGATAGAGCATGGAAAGCTCAGTAGGACAGCATCATCCAAACAGCCAACCCCTAACTTTCTAAAAATAGTAAGTTCTCGCCTCACCAACGTTTGAAACCCTAATTCTTCATTCCACATAGCCTACGGGTCTCAGGAATAGGCCAATGGACCACTGAAAGCACATCATCAAGAAGGGGACATTACAGTCCGCCCTCCCCAAAATTGCTTGTCCTCAAGCAACTGTAAGGCTGGATGCAGTAAAATGTCCTCATTTTCCCATGTAGCATCCTCTACTGGCAAATTTTTCCATTTGATCAAGTATTCCTTGATCACTCTTCTCCTCAAGGAACGTTCCCTGAAATCAAAGATAGCTTCAAGAACCAAAACTAGCTCTCCCTCCTCATCAAGCGGGGTTAACTCAGCTGAAGCAACAACATTGTGTCCCAAAGCTTTCTTGAGGCAAGACACATGAAATACATTATGAATCCTGCTGCTTGCCGGTAATTCCAGCTCATATGCCACTTCTCCAATTCTCCTGTTGACTCTGAAAGGCCCATAGAATCGTGGCTTCAATTTCTCAACTCCACTCTTCTTGAAAGTAGACTGTCTATAGGGTTGGAGCCTCAAGTAAACCATGTCGCCCACCTCAAAGGTATGCTCTATTCGCTGCTAATCAGCATACAACTTCTGCTGATTCTGTGCATGTTGGAGATTGTCCCTCAGAATCCTCAAAATATCTCGACTCTATTGCATCATATCCTTCGCCTTAGTGCCATGAATGGTGACATCCGGATGGACATGTGATAAGAGGAATTGTAGCAATACTCTCCTAGGTGAAGCCATCTCACCCATACATAATGCTGCTCCGAGGCATAGTTTCGAACATATCCTTCCAACCACTTATTCACTATCTTGGTCTACCCATCAGTTTGTGGGTGATAACCTGTGCTTGGAGTAAGCACAGTACCACATAATCTGAAAATCTCCTACCAAAAAGCACTTAGAAACTTGTTGTCCCTATCACTCACAATGTTCTTCGATAAACCATGTAACCTGAACACCTCCCAAAAGAACACTTCAACAACCTGAGCTGGTGATGGCGAAAAAATGAGCAAACTTAGTTAGTTTGTCCACCACCACATAAATACTATCCTTCCCTTGAGCCCATGGCAACCCAATGATGAAGTCCATGGATATACTTTCCCATTTTTGACCGAGAATGGGCAAGGATTGTAACAAACCAGCTGGCAGAGTGTGCTCATCTTTGTTTCTCTGGCATGTGTGACACTCCTTGATGTACTTCAAGACATCATTTTTAAGTCCCTTCCAAAAAAATCTCTCTCAGATCTGCCTGTATGTTTTGAAGTAACCTTGGTGACCAACAAGGGGAATATCATGGAAAATCTTCAAAATCTTCTCCTTCAGCTTTAGATTCAGCCACAATGAAGATCCTCCCTTTGTATAGAATCAACCCCTCAACCAATTTGTACCTTTCATCATGAAAAGTACCTTCTATAAAGCTGGTTGCAAACTGATTTTTGGCATAATCAGCAAGCAACAACTCCCTCCAATCAACAGTAAGCTTGCACAGTGAGCTCAGATGGGGCATTTTGAACAAGGCATCAGCCACAATGTTGTTCTTTCCCTTGATATACTCAATATTGAAGTCGTAAGCATGTAGCTTACTCACCCACTTCTGCTACCTTTCATTCAAATCCTTCTAATGCATGAAGTGTTTAAGACTATTATGATCAGTCTTAACAATGAACTTACTCCCCACAAGGTACTGCCTGAACTTTGCAAGGGCGTGCATTATGGCAAGCATTTCCTTGTCATATATTGAATACAGCCTTTCAGGCCCTCTCAGCTTCCTACTCTCGAAGGCTATAAGATGTTTATCCTGCATGAGGACTACACCGACACCTTCTCCAGATGCATCACACTGTAGTTCAAAAGGTTTGGTGAAATCTAGGTAAAGCCAAAACGGGGCAAGAACTCATGATCCCCTTAAACTGATCAAAAATTGTTTGTGCCTTTTCGGACCATTCAAAAGCTCCTTTCCTTGTAAGATTTGTGAGGGGGGCAGCCAACTGAGAATATCCCTTCACAAACCTCTGATAAAAACCACACAGACCCAAGAATCCCTTCAAGTGTGTTATGTTTTCGGGAGGAGGCCAATCAATGATGGCTCTAATCTTTTCAGTGCCTACCTTCACACCGCCTATGCTGATAATGTTACCAAGGTAGAGCAATTCTTACATTCCCAATTCATATTTGGACTCCTTGGCAAACAGGGATTCGAATTCCAATATGCTTAACACTTCGTCCAAGTATTGTAAGTGCTCCTTCCAAGATTTGTTGAATATGAGTATGTCATCAAAGAATATCAGTACAAACTTCCTCAGTTGTTTCTAGAAGATCTTGTTCATGCATGACTGAAATGTGGCAGGTGCATTCGTCAAGGCAAAGGGCATGACTAGGAACTCAAAATGACCAAAGTGGCATCTGAAAGCGGTCTTCTCCACATCTGAATCTCTCATCCTAATTTGATGATACCCCGACCTGAGGTCAATCTTAGAAAAAAACACTGCACCATGTAGCTCATCAGTGAGCTCATCGATTCTCGGAATAGGATATTGATTCTTAATAGTTTTCTGATTCAGGGCCCGGTAATCCACGCACATGCGCATGGTCCCATCCTTCTTTTTCACCAAAACAACAGCCGAAGCAAAGGGGCTTTTGCTTGGCCGTATGTAACCCATGTCAAGCAACTCCTGAATTGCTTTCTCAATCTCATCCTTCTACTTCTTGGGATACCAATAAGGAGTAGTCATAACCGTTTTAGCTCCTTCTTCAAGCTCAATGATGTGTTTTGCACCTCTCTCAGGAGGTCTGCCAGGAGGTGGGTTCTCAAACAGCTTACTCATCTTGGTTATCAAGGCCTGAATATCTTCAGGAGAGCTCCGATTCTCTTTTAGTGATTCGGAGGGCATAACCATGACCTTACTTCTGTCCGTGATCAATGCTTGAATGTCTGCGGAATACCTGCCCTTGCCTACCAATGGATTTGATGGCATTATCAAACACTCTGCTGCCCACTCCACTTGGTTATGGCAGATCAACCTCTCCATCCTCTTCAAAGATACAACTCTAAGTCCACCATTCAACATTCCTCTCAATACCACCTTTTTCCCCTTAGACATGAACTTCAGCTCCATGGTTTGCAAGTTTAATGTAATCTCACCAAGAGATCTCAGCCATTGAATCCCAAGAACTGCATCATCAGTCCCACCAATGCTAACCACAAAGAAATCATCCAATTGCAAGATAAAGTGAAGCCATCTGCTACCATGACTTTGAAGCCTTCTACTTCCTCTGCCACTAGTCCCCTCTTTGCAACAATCCTCTCATCAATGAAATTATGAGTCACTCTTGTGTCAATGAGAGCAATGACGCGATGCTCCCCTATCACACCCCGAACTCTAAAGGACTCATTCTTGTGAATGCTCGAGAGTTGAGCAACCACTCCTCAGTCTCCTGACTCAATTTCAGGCCCTTCAAGAGCCTCTTCATACTCGTTGTCCTCAATTTCAGTTTGTTGTTCTGAAATTTCAGAATCTGACCCATCCACGGAATAGCACTCCATTTGATGCAAATTGCCCTTTCCATGACACTTATGTCCTGGGGCCCAAGGTTCTCTGCAAGAATAACAAAGATTCTTCCTTCAAAGCTCTTGACGAAGCTCATCATCCATTCGCGAAGGAAACCTCTTGGTCTGATTTGTAAATTTCTTCTTATCCTTTCGGAAAGGAAAAGGCTTGGACTGAATTTTGTTCCTTGGGGCAGCCAAGTCCATGCTTCGAGATTTCTTAATAGCTTTTGCCAAGGTGGGCGGATCAAATGCTTTAACCCAACCTTTCAAAAGTTCCTCAAGTCCTTTAGTGAAAAGGACAACTAACCGCTTCTCAAAGATGCTACTTACCATAACTGATAGATTTTGGAATTCAGTCACGTAAGTGTCCAATGAACCTTGTTGTTTGAGTTGAGCAAGTTCTCTAAATTTCACCTCTGGATCCTTGGTGTCAAATCTCTCAATCATCTTGTTGGTGAAATCAGCATAGGTGGTGATCAAGTTATGACCAAGGGTGACCAACCCATGGTACCACCATTCGTGGGCCACTCCATCCAAGTGCAAGGTAGCGAACTTGATGGTGTCTTCTTCCAACATAAGCCTCAAAGACAAGTAATTGTCCAACATCTACACCCATTCTCTAGTTGTGCTCTTAGTGCTCCCATCAAAATCTACCAAAGTCACTCTTCCAAGAGCTTGTTGATAATCTCTTGGGGCAGCAAATCTGTTGTCATTCCTCCTTCCTCGCTTCATTTTCTGATTAATAAATTGATCCAAAGTGAGGATATCTCGGATCTCTCCAATGAGAGAAGCAAACTCCATATAGTTGTTCCTTATTTCATCAGCTATAGGTATCTCCATTTCAGCTTGTTGTGCGTAATGTCCCCTTCTCAAACCTGATCCTTTCTGCAACCGTTGGTCTCTTTCTAGGAAGCTCGGAGGCCAGTCGGAGGGTAAAATTAGGGTTTCCTATTTTTGAGGAGGTCTTTTTGGATGGGTTCATCGTCGACTTTTTCTGATGGTTCAGAGGGCTTCGCAAACGATGTCTTCATCTCAGTTTTTGGAGCAGTTTTCAGAATTTACTATTTTTAGTAAGTTCTATTTTTGGCAGGGCTCACGTGGCATCGGGCAATCTCTACATCCTGTTCAGTTAACTCCAGGAGCATGGTCAGGTTCTAGCTTCAGATTTTGGAGTTGTGTGGTCAAGTAACTTTATTTTAATTAAATAATCATTATAATTATAAAGTTGCTTATCCCCCCTTGGCCTAGTCCAACAACTTAAAAACATCACTTAAAAGGGGGACTTTATGGGTGGCGCCCTCATGGAGGATTTAATTAATATTTTATCCTTGGCCAAAGTCAAAACATGGCGAAACTTACCAAGGTGATATTTTTATATTATTTCATTGACTTTTTGGCTAGGTGTGATGGCACCATGTTGAGGAGGGGATTAGGGTTTGCCTTGGAAATCGAATTAGGGTTTTGAGGAGGCAAGTGAAGCTATTTATTGGAGTCTTGGGAGGATTGAAGGGATCTTTTGGCAGAATTTGTATTTGGGCAGCCGTCTGGCTCTGGACATGCTTCAAGGAATGGAAGCCTTCTAGCATAGGCATCTCTTCTTGCTTGAAAAATAGCAACTAGGGTGATTATATTCTCTATGTAATTGCATTTAGCCGTAGTTTATCATCAGAGTTTTCATTGTAATCATTTAGGCTTATAGTTCATTCAGTTTTCTGCATCTAGAATTCCCGCGACTAATTTCATGTTTTGTTCACAACCAGAAAATACAAAAAAATTGCATTGTGGGTATTAGTTCTTTGCATTTGCCTCACCTAGGCGTTGCATTTCCTAGGGTTTCAGCAAGTTTGGTTCATGCATTTATTTTTAATGACAAATCGTATTTTGCAGCCAGCCGTACCATTTTAAATGCATTGGAAATCGTGCCATTTTTCTTTGTGAGGGTTTTGCAGTGTTGTTTGAGTCTTTCGCAGGTTTCCACGTCACCAAGGCATTTTGCAATTAGTTTCCAGAGGAAAGAAGATTGTACGAGGACGAAATGAGCTGTTGGCAGTGATCCATGGGTTCGCGGCTGAATGTGCAGATTTATGTTGAATCAGAAACTCTCTTCTAAAAGGGGAGTTGTGAAAGAATTTCTTTGATTGTACTCTGACCAGTAGTACTGGCAGTCTTGAACTGTGATCTTGATTGTAATTGTCAAGCTAACCAAACTTATCTTATCTACCTCCATCCTATGGTAGCTCCTCTCCCTGTTGGGATTGAAAGCACATCCTGGATGTCGAGTGTCTTTTCAGTTTCTGCAATCAATTAAATTCAAGCATTTAAGTTTCACTCCGTCATATGGTAGCCCCTATCCGTCTGGAGTGGGTAGCACATACTTGGCGTTGAGTTCCTTCCAGTTCTAGATTTCAGGGACCCTCTGACCAATGCTCGCCATCCCGGCGCCATACTGGTTAGAGTTCTTTGCATAAGCAACTAAGACCCTCTGACCAATGCTCGCCATCCCGGCGCCATACTGGTTAGAGTTCTTTTCATAAGCAACTAAGATCCTCTGACCAATGCTCATCCACACGGTGCCATTCTGGTTAGAGTTGCTTCAGCAAATCAAATACTTTTTTCTCAGAACTAATTGATCACTCATATAGTTGTTGTAATTAAGTTGATCAAAAATTTCAAAAAAATTGGCTAGGGATATTTCAGTGGTATCAGAGCCAAGATCCTGCCATCCTGTGAGCAAGTCTGTATATGAGTGACAGAGAAAAAAGATACTGGGCAAGAGAAGATAAGAAGGTTGGGAAACAATTCCAGTTTCATCAACCTCCTGAGGGTCAGACAGCCTCAGAAGTCTTAAGGGCTCACTGGGAATCTTCCGGGGAATCTAACATGGCTGAAGGAGAAAGGTCAATCGGGGGAAATGAGGGGTTCACCCGCAACAGAGATGATAGTGGAAAGGAAAGAGAAAGATCTCTGAGTCCTGGGAAGAGATTTGAAAGGAAGATGGATGCTTTAATGGACATGGTATCCCTCATGATGGGAAGAGTGGGTCAGAACACCACTCCTCAGAATAACTCAGGCCATAGAGGAGAATATAGTGCCTCCAAACCCCAAGATGAACATGCAGGCCGGGTAGTACCTAATAATACCAACATATCTTCCAGGCCCTTTAAACCCACTTTCCTGGCACCTACAATCAACCAGCCAGATCCCGAGGAGAATGCTTCATTTGTGGAGCAGTTGAGACTCGGTAGAGCAGAGTATGATTCTCTGCCTGATGACATCAAAATGGATATGTCCTATAATGATTTTATGGATCATAAAAGGAAAAACAAAGGACAAGGGAGGTATTATGACCAAAGGAGATCATTCAATCAAGGGGATTTGTACCAAGCTGTCAACAAAGTTATCCTTCCACACTTTGACGGAAGTGAGACTAATTCAGCCCGAGCTTGGATTCAGAAGCTGGATAACTATCTAGCTCTTAGGCCAATGGCAGAAGAAGAAGCGATTAAGTTCGCTACGCTGCACCTGGACGGAGTAGCGCACGAGTGGTGGTACCATGGCCTCATTACTCTTGGTCATCGATCTATCACAACGTATGATGAGTTCACCACTAGGCTCATCGAGAGGTTTGAGAAGAAGGATCCTGAAATCCATTTCAGAGAGCTTGCTCAACTGAGACAATATAGTACGGTCGAGGCTTACATTGCAGAGTTTCAAAGGCTCTCAGTCATGGTGACTGGAATCACGGAAAGGAGACTGGTGATTTTGTTTAGTGAAGGGTTGACAGAACCTCTCAAAGGTTGGATCAAAGCCTTTGACCCTCCATCACTGCAAGAAGCCATGAAAAAGGCAAGGAACATGGAGTGGGCTGCTCCTAAGGCCAAGTTTCAGTCAAATTCCCCCTTTCAGAAAAGGGATAAGGGAAAAAGGCCTCAGCATAGACCACCCTTGAGACCTCAACACCAAGAGTTCAAGAACCGCAATCCAAATGTTACCAGATTGGATCCAGAAACCCTGAATGAACTCAGAAGGAAAGGGTTATGTTTTCGGTGTAGAGAAAAATGGTCTCAAGATCATGTTTGCCAAAAGGGGGTTAAGTTCAATCAGATTGAATATTATTCTGCTGGTGAAAGTGGGTCTGATTTATCCGACCAGCAATCTGATTATGAAGAAAGTGAAGGTGATAGAGCCCCAGAAGAATCTGGAGATGAAAAGGAGTATGGTGGAGTCTTGGCCCAGCTCTCTAGTTTTCAAAGAAACGAATCATTCAAGGTTCGTGGGATGATCAAAGGGCAGCGAATTGTTGCCTTGATCGACACCGGAGCAACACATAACTTCATTGATGAAGTTGTAGTAGCCAAGAAGGGGCTGCAAACTGAAGAGTTTGAAGGGTTCAAGGTCATGGTTGCAGATGGATTTCATATCTCTTGCACCAAGAAGATTTCAAACATGACCATGCAGTTGGGAAACTACGAAGTCAAGGATGACTTCTACGTAGTACACATTGGGGATACTGATGCTGTCTTAGGTATTCAATGGCTGCGATCTCTTGGAGAGATCTCCTTGAATCTGCAAACTATGGAGTTAAAGTTTCAATCAGATGGGAAGAGAGTAGTTCTAAGAGGCATGTCTAATGGAGGTCCGCGAGTGGTGTCATTCAAAAGAATGGCAAGACTGATCCGTCATGATCAAGTTGAATGGGTTGCCGAATGTATGATCCTCCCTGCAAGTCCCATTGAGGCTAAGCGTGATCAACCTCCTGATATCCAGTCTCTGCTTGCAAAGAAGAGTGCAGTTTTTGCCGACTTGCCTCCTGGACCTCCCCCTGAACGGGGTTCAGAACACATTATAGAGCTCAAGGAAGGAGCTAAACCAGTGATCACAACTCCATACCGGTATCCAAAGAGGCAGAAGGATGAAATAGAAAGGAATATTCAAGAACTCCTGGAGATGGGTTTCATTCGCCCAAGCAAGAGTCCCTTTGCTTCAGCAGTAGTGCTTGTTAAGAAAAAAGATGGGACCATGCGCATGTGCGTGGACTATCGTGCTTTGAATCAAAGCACCATCAAAAATAGATACCCCATTCCCAGAATTGATGAACTCATTGATGAGTTACATGGGGCCAAGTTCTTTTCGAAGATCGATCTGAGGTCGGGCTACCACCAGATTCGGATGAGGGGATCTGACGTGGAAAAGACAGCCTTCAGATGCCACTATGGCCATTTTGAATTCCTAGTCATGCCCTTTGGGTTGACTAATGCTCCAGCCACCTTCCAGTCTTGCATGAACCGTGTCTTTCAGAATCAGTTAAGGAAATTTGTGCTGATATTTTTTGATGACATCCTGATTTACAGCAAGACTTGGGATGAGCACCTTAAACATTTGGAGGTAGTGCTTAGTACCCTAGAGTCAGAAAGTTTGTTTGCAAAAGCTTCCAAATGTGAATTTGGAACGGAGGAGTTATTGTACTTGGGTCACATAATCAGTGCTGGGGGAGTAAAGGTGGATCCGGAGAAAATAAAAGCAGTAATGGATTGGCCACCTCCCGAGAACTTGACTCAATTAAAAGGATTTCTAGGTCTATGTGGTTTTTATCGGAGGTTTGTTAAGGGGTATTCCCAGAATGCAGCTCCTCTTACTGATCTCACCAAAAAGGGGGCCTTTGTTTGGTCCGAAAGAGCTCAAGAGGTGTTTGATAAATTTAAGAAAATCATGAGCTCGTGTCCAGTTCTAGCCATTCCAGACTTTTCCAAACCATTTGAGTTGCAGTGTGACGCATCAGGTGAAGGAGTTGGCGCTGTCCTGATGCAAGACAAACACCCTATCGTGTTTGAGAGCAGAAAATTGAGGGGTGTGGAGAGATCCTATTCAATTTATGACAAAGAAATGCTTGCCATTATGCATGCATTAGCCAAGTTCAGGCAGTACTTGGTGGGAAACAAGTTCGTGGTAAAAACAGACCACAATAGCCTCAAGCATTTTATGCACCAGAAGGATTTAAATGAGAGGCAACAGAAATGGGTGAGTAAGCTGCAAGCTTACGACTTTGACATTGAATATGTCAAAGGGAAAAATAATGTCGTGGCCGATGCTCTCTCTAGACGGCCTCATCTTAGCTCATTGTGTGAGCTTACTGCCGATTGGAGAGACATGTTGCTTGCTGATTATGCCAAAAATCAGTTTGCAACCAGCATTTTAGAAGGTACTTTCCATGATGAGAAGTATCAGGTGGTTGAGGGATTGATTCACTATAAGGGAAGAATCTTTTTGGTGGCTGATTCTAAGCTCAAAAGAAAGATCCTTGTGAATTTTCATGACATCCCAGTTGCTGGCCATCAAGGTTTTTTCAAGACCTATAGGCAGATCCGCGAAAGGTTTTCTTGGAAAGGTCTGAAGAAGGAGGTGCAACGCTACATTCAGGAATGTCCTGTTTGTCAAGCGAATAAGAATGAGCATACATTGCCCGCCGGATTGCTGCAACCACTTCCCATTCCCAATCAAAAATGGGAAAGCATTTCAATGGATTTCATCACTGGGTTGCCCAAGGCCCAAGGGAGGGATTGCATTTACGTGGTGGTTGACAGATTAACCAAGTTTGCTCATTTCTTTGCCATTACCAGTACTTTTTCTGCAGCCCAAGTTGCAGATTTATTTTTTCGAGAAGTGTTTAGGCTTCATGGATTGCCAAAGAATATTGTAAGTGATAGGGACAGTAAGTTCCTAAGTACATTTTGGCAGGAAGTCTTTAGAATGAGTGGTACTGTGCTGACTCCAAGCACAAGTTATCACCCCCAAACTGATGGGCAAACTGAAGTTGTGAACAAGTGGCTGGAAGGCTACTTGAGAAATTATGTGTCAGAGCAGCAGAAAGCTTGGGTTAAGTGGCTGCATATAGGCGAGTATTGCTACAACTCTACCTATCATATGTCAATCAAAATGTCTCCCTTCTTGGCACTTTATGGGTATGAAGCACCCAGCTTTGCAGATTTGGTGTTTGGGGATAGCAAAGCCCCTTTAGCCAAGGATTTATTGCAGCAGAGTCAAGACATAATGAGGTCCTTAAAGGATAATTTGCAGATTGCACAGAATCAGCAGAAGTTATATGCTGATCAGAGACGGGTAGAGCGTTCTTTTGAGGTTGGGGACATGGTCTATCTCCGGTTACAACCTTATAGACAGTCTACTCTCAAGAAGAGTGGAGCTGAGAAGCTGAAACCGCGCTTCTATGGACCATTTAGGGTCATCAGGAAGATTGGGGCTGTAGCTTATGAATTAGAGCTACCTTCAGATAGCAGAGTGCATAACGTCTTCCACGTGTCTCGCCTCAAGAAGGCACTTGGACACAATGTGATTGCTTCTTCACAGTTGCCACCGTTGGACGAAGAAGGACTATTGATTCTAGTTCCCGAGGAGATACTTGATGTCAGAGAACGTTCTTTGAGGAATAGAACTGTCAGAGAATATTTAGTGAAGTGGAAGAACCTACCTTTGGAGGATGCAACATGGGAAAATGATGAGATATTGCAGCATCCTGGGTTGCGATTGCTTGAGGGCAAGCAATCTTGGGGAGGGCGGACTGTAATGTCCCCTTCTCAAACCTGATCCTTTCTGCAACCGTTGGTCTCTTTCTAGGAAGCTCGGAGGCCAGTCGGAGGGTAAAATTAGGGTTTCCTATTTTTGAGGAGGTCTTTTTGGATGGGTTCATCGTCGACTTTTTCTGATGGTTCAGAGGGCTTCGCAAACGATGTCTTCATCTCAGTTTTTGGAGCAGTTTTCAGAATTTACTATTTTTAGTAAGTTCTATTTTTGGCAGGGCTCACGTGGCATCGGGCAATCTCTACATCCTGTTCAGTTAACTCCAGGAGCATGGTCAGGTTCTAGCTTCAGATTTTGGAGTTGTGTGGTCAAGTAACTTTATTTTAATTAAATAATCATTATAATTATAAAGTTGCTTATCCCCCCTTGGCCTAGTCCAACAACTTAAAAACATCACTTAAAAGGGGGACTTTATGGGTGGCGCCCTCATGGAGGATTTAATTAATATTTTATCCTTGGCCAAAGTCAAAACATGGCGAAACTTACCAAGGTGATATTTTTATATTATTTCATTGACTTTTTGGCTAGGTGTGATGGCACCATGTTGAGGAGGGGATTAGGGTTTGCCTTGGAAATCGAATTAGGGTTTTGAGGAGGCAAGTGAAGCTATTTATTGGAGTCTTGGGAGGATTGAAGGGATCTTTTGGCAGAATTTGTATTTGGGCAGCCGTCTGGCTCTGGACATGCTTCAAGGAATGGAAGCCTTCTAGCATAGGCATCTCTTCTTGCTTGAAAAATAGCAACTAGGGTGATTATATTCTCTATGTAATTGCATTTAGCCGTAGTTTATCATCAGAGTTTTCATTGTAATCATTTAGGCTTATAGTTCATTCAGTTTTCTGCATCTAGAATTCCCGCGACTAATTTCATGTTTTGTTCACAACCAGAAAATACAAAAAAATTGCATTGTGGGTATTAGTTCTTTGCATTTGCCTCACCTAGGCGTTGCATTTCCTAGGGTTTCAGCAAGTTTGGTTCATGCATTTATTTTTAATGACAAATCGTATTTTGCAGCCAGCCGTACCATTTTAAATGCATTGGAAATCGTGCCATTTTTCTTTGTGAGGGTTTTGCAGTGTTGTTTGAGTCTTTCGCAGGTTTCCACGTCACCAAGGCATTTTGCAATTAGTTTCCAGAGGAAAGAAGATTGTACGAGGACGAAATGAGCTGTTGGCAGTGATCCATGGGTTCGCGGCTGAATGTGCAGATTTATGTTGAATCAGAAACTCTCTTCTAAAAGGGGAGTTGTGAAAGAATTTCTTTGATTGTACTCTGACCAGTAGTACTGGCAGTCTTGAACTGTGATCTTGATTGTAATTGTCAAGCTAACCAAACTTATCTTATCTACCTCCATCCTATGGTAGCTCCTCTCCCTGTTGGGATTGAAAGCACATCCTGGATGTCGAGTGTCTTTTCAGTTTCTGCAATCAATTAAATTCAAGCATTTAAGTTTCACTCCGTCATATGGTAGCCCCTATCCGTCTGGAGTGGGTAGCACATACTTGGCGTTGAGTTCCTTCCAGTTCTAGATTTCAGGGACCCTCTGACCAATGCTCGCCATCCCGGCGCCATACTGGTTAGAGTTCTTTGCATAAGCAACTAAGACCCTCTGACCAATGCTCGCCATCCCGGCGCCATACTGGTTAGAGTTCTTTTCATAAGCAACTAAGATCCTCTGACCAATGCTCATCCACACGGTGCCATTCTGGTTAGAGTTGCTTCAGCAAATCAAATACTTTTTTCTCAGAACTAATTGATCACTCATATAGTTGTTGTAATTAAGTTGATCAAAAATTTCAAAAAAATTGGCTAGGGATATTTCATTCTCTTGGCAAGAATACAGGTTGTAGAGGTCTTGGGGCTGAACCTCCACTACTGCTCCCGTTGTTACTCCCATTTCAATTTCCTACAGGAGCATTAGAAGCATTGGCTTCCGGTCCATTGTTGGGTTGGTTAGGGGTCCCAACAACATTCTGGTTAAGTTTGGCTAGCAATTGAGACATCGTGTCCATCATGGCATTGAATTGTTTCTCGGCCTTCTTATCAAGTGCCTCATTCTATTTTGTAGCCTTGTCTGCCATTGAATCCACTGAATCTATAGAATACAAATCCTTCCCTCTGTTTCTCAATACCTCTGAAAATGTATCCTCTTCCCACACTACCGAAATTTGAAATTGTTGTCTCTTCTGTTCTCTGTTGTAGTATCGAACGTCTTGTTGTCCTCAAAAATCAAAAATTGGACTATCACATGGAAATTTTTATATAAAAAATGAAAAAAAATTGCATTATGGCACGCTTCTCGAGGCAAAAATTCGCCCCATCCTTGGACTGGATCAATTGTTGATCCATCCTCAATCTACGTTTCGAATTTTGTCGCGTTTCGAGTCCGTTTGCTATGTTTTTGCTTCAATGTAGGGGAATTTTTCTATAATTACTAATAACTGGTAATTTGTTTTTCAAAACCCCCTTGAAGCTTTTGGTCTTGTAGGGGAATTTTTCTCCAATTACAAGTTTTTGGAAACTAGTAAAAAGGGTTTTAAAACCCCCTTTACTAGTAGAATGACTTTTAAGTGTTTTGTAAAACTTGTAAATGGGTTTTTAAAACCCCTTTACATGTTTTTATGACTTAAAGTTATTTTTATTTTTAAATAGCACTTGTAAATGGGATTTTAAAATCCCTTTACATGTTTTAAGTAAAATCACTTGTAAAGGGAATTTTATTTCCCTATTACAAGTAATTTAACTTGTATTTCCTTTTCTAAAACCCGAAATTTGTCTTAGAGGCAAAAATATGAACATTTTGAAAACTTGTTGTTTCATTTCTGAAACCCGAAATTTCTCCCATGCCTTTGCAAACTGATTTGGGTTCGAATTTTTTGGAGGAAAGATAGGGATTCCTTCCAAATGCGGATTTGGTGCAACTTTGAAGGATTCAAACCCTTGTTCTACGCATCTATCAAACTGATTTTCGCCATTTGTCTTCTTCAACGTTTTTTTTTCTGAATCTTGTATTCATGCCATTTGCCATGGTTTGGAGGTTCGAATCTACCCATTCCTAAGGCGTTTTTGATTTAATCATAAAGGCTTTGGATTCCAAACTTCATTCAAACCGTTTTATGCGTGTTTTGGGTAATCGATTTGCAAAAACGCCCTAAAAACCAGTCACGTTTTTTGCAAGTTTCGCACCTTTCTCATTCAAGGTATGCTTTCAATTCTAAATCATTTTTGCTTCCTCTTGTATTTAATGATGAATCAAATCATTTTCGAACTACTTCCTTGGCATTTTTCATGGCATTTTTCATGGCATTTTTATAGCAAATCGGTTTTTCTTTGGTCACCATGCGTGGCTAAGTTTCTTCCTTTGTTTAAATTCTATTTAAAGGGTTTCATCTTCCATGTTTGGTTGACTCTACAAGCTTGGATCTCTCCTCATATTTGCAAGGTAATTTTTATTTTTGTATTTCTTTCTTGTTTCTTTCCTTGCATTTTCTTGTTTAAGTTTTGGTTTTGTACATGTTCATTTTGGGTTTATGAGAGGAAATTCCCCATTTTACAAAGAAATTTGTAAAGTAAAAGTTGTTCTTCCCCTTTGAAAATTCTCTTTCTTTACTTGCATTCGGGTTTTAGAAACCCGATTGCAAGTAAGAGGAAAATATGTGTTCTTCCCTTTTTTGGACAAAGACTTAACCTTCTTTGATCCAAAAGATCAAGTTTCAAAACAAGAAAAATGTGTTCTTCCCAATATGTTCTTCCCAATTTGCAATCTTCCCAATTTGCAAAGAAATTTGCAAGTGTGAAAAGTTCTACCTCAAAATGTGTTCTTCCCTTTTTTTTGGACAAAGACTTAACCTTCTTTAGTCCAAAAATCAAGTTTCAATGGTGAAAAAATCAAGTTCTTCCCAATTTCGGGTTTTGAAATCCGGATTGCAAGTTGAAAGTCCTTCCCATTTTGGCATGACAAAGTTCCAAGTGATCTTCCCGAAATTCATTTTTACCTATCCGCCTCCAATTCCCTCATCCGTATTTATCATCTTCGTCATTTCCCGCTTGCCTAAATACCTTTTTTCAGTCCATTCCTTTGATTTTCAGTTTGTAAATAAGTTTACATTTGGATTTAGAAAACCAATTGCAAATGTGTTCTTCCCAACTTCCAAACTGAAAATTCATTCTCCTTCCATTTATTCATGCTTCGTGTTTTGCAAGTATAATTGCATTCGGAATTTAAAACCCGATTGCACGTTTGTACTTCCCTCTTGTGTACTTGCAAAACATGTTTCAAAACCCGAAATAAGTCAAAAGCTTATTTTTCCACCTCTTATATCTCCTCTCACAAAGCCAAAATACGAAAGTTGAACTTTCTCATTTGGAGGAGTGAAAATGTCTAAAGATACTGACTTTGATATTGCCTTGATACTCTTGGATTTACATTGCAGCATTCCCAGTTGTTTCCAGATGACAGATGTATCATCATCTCCCACTCCAAAAAAGATGAAATACAGGTATGATAAATACCAAAATGAAGTTCCGCAGTCACAGATCCCCTCCTCCCTTGATCATATCAAGGATACTGAGATAGGGCATGTTGACATGTCCGAATTCATACAAAGGATTGAAGATCCGAAGGAGGGTGATATGCAACGGTTGCTGGACAGCCATATCCATCATGCCGCATCCTTTCCAGTTGCTGCCCTAGAACCAGAATTTATTCTAGCATGTGCTCCTCATTTTCACAAAGAGACACGAGTCATTAGAAATGATGATGGGGAAGTGATCATTCGCCTGGATGCAGAAGCTATAGAGAGGGTTTTCAAAATACCTTCCGAAACCATTTATATAGAGATCTCCAAGCAAAGTGCAGCTAGAAACTTTGCCAAAAGGGAGAAAGACTGTAAGCGTCATATCAACAAATGGATTCATGAACCTCGCACTGCGCTTACCAGATGGACAAAGTTATATCGGTCTGATTTCAAGAATGAGATTGGTGATACTATTACTCTTCTTAGCCGTATGATGGGATTGGAGCATTCCAATGTTTTTGAACCTTGGATGTACCAATTTATTATGTTAGTAAGGTAGTCTCAGCACATCTGTTGGGGTGAAATCATCAGTGATGCTTTGTGTGAGCAACTTGCAGTCGTCCCTACTACCTTCACCTTCTACATGAATTCATATCTCGTGTATATTGCTGCGTCACTTAGACATTTCCCAAGTCTTTCCACCAAGGGTGACCGCATGCTTGTACCGGTTTGGGAATACTATGATCAGTTGCCTCTAAGATCAAGTAGGTCTCATTTCAGAAGGGTTCAGGACGCTTTCTTTGGTCATTATTTGTGTCAATTTGAAAAGAACCTGAAGAACAAAAGAGTCTCAGATGAAGCATGGGAAAAAGTGAAAGAATATGGTTGTTTGTTTCTCCAATTTCCAACTTTTACCTACATGAGAGTTGGATGCTATGGCGGGCAGCCTTACATGCTCCCACGGTACCCAACAAATAAGATTATTCTCATGGAATTGGGAAGGCAGATCATGGCTGTGCATACACACCAGTCAGTTAAGCACAAGGTTGGCATGGGTATTTCTTCCAACAACCCATTGAAGATTGGTCAATATTCTCTAATGACTTCAATCAAGGCCAGGGCCATGGAGACTGAGTTGCAGGAAATTAGACTCAAGATTCAAACCTAGAGCTGATTTCAATTACCAAGGCATGAAGGAGAAGATCAAGAAGACCTTCATCCATGTACACCGGATAGAAGATATCTGGGCTGATCTTCATACCGAAAGGGAGATTCGCAAGATGGATTACTGCCGACTCACTGCAGAACAGATTGTGGATCTAAACCTCGTGAACATGCCACAAGGTATGATTGATGATGGTAACGTTCTTGATCCTGAGTTTGTCAATCAGAATATTGATGAGGCTCCGCTTCCTTCTATCCACTGGTCCCACAAGGAAGGCACTTCTATCTTGGATAGATTTCAGTCAGTTCTTGCCAATACCAATATCTGGCTAAAGAATAATGGTGTCAAGCTCATTAAGATTAAGGTTGGGAAAGAAGATGATTCTACAGGTCCTCTTGGGCGAAAGTCTAAAATTCAACTAGACAACAAAGAAGGTGCATCCTCTTCTAGTACGAGGATTAAATTGCGAGCCAGCCGTGCAATGGTGCTTCCTCCTCGGGAAATAACAATTCAAGGCAAGGAGAAGCTACAGTTGGAAATTCATATGATTGATCCTGAAGCTTCAGAGGAAGAAACTCAATCTGATAATGCTCCTCAGTCACTTTCTACAAAGTCTCCACATAATTCTCTTTCTTCACTTCCTATTGAGGTACCCATGTTTCCTCTTGTGATAGATGTGAGCTCTCAATCTGCCCCTTCAGTTTCAGAATCTCCGTAGAACGTCCTTCCACTTTCAGCAGTAGAACCATCTCAAGGCCATCCTCAGGAAAATTTGTTGAATATCTATCGGAAGATCCTTCATATGTACCTGTGTCTGATATTGATACTTCTATGAACTGTTTTGATGAGTTCATGACATCTTCATCACATCCTGTCATCACTCAGCAGACTATGGTGGCTATCCCGACGAATACATCTCCCAAGGTCACCACTGTTATTCAAACAGAAACTGCTTCTCCCTCTATCCCAAAATCAGAGTTAATGGCTTTACCTCCATGGCTCAATTCCTTCACTGCAAAGAGGAAGAAGCAAGTGATCTCACCTGATCCCTTCGACTACCAACAGTTGAAACAATCAAAACCTAAAGCTGTTAAGAGGGCAAAGACAGTTTCAAAGGTGACCGTTGATGAAAACCGAATGAGAGTGGTAGAGATTGCTGAACCAATATCAGATAAACGAGTTGAAGAAATGCAAGCAGCTGATTATCGGATCACCAAAGTTCAACTGGGTAAGCAGACACATGAGGTTGTCAAGCACGATGCTCAACAAACAGTGGCTACATTGGTACAACGGTATGATGAGGTGTTGACCAAGAAAGATCAACTGGAAGTAGAGAATCAAAGACTCATGGCAGCCATCCAAAGTATTACTCAACCTTCAAGTGGAGAAGGCCAAGTACCTATTTCTTCCAGAGTCAGCAAACCAATCCAAGGTATCGAGAGAGCCGCCCAAAAGGTTCAAGCCTTAGACACCTGGGTTGATCAACTGCATGACTTATGTTCACAAGTCATAAGACAGGTATTTGAAACGATGGTTAAATTGGAGATCATTGAAGATAAGTTGAATCAAATCTTGGGTGCTTTCAAACTAAATTTGGAGAAGGTTGAGGGAAATTTAGTTTCTTGGCGAAAGATGCCTCAACATCAGTTGGGCATTCTTCAGGTGCATGACGTAATTCCTTCCAGAGTCACGTACATTGAATATGAGGAACTTTTGGAGAACAAATCTCTTGTTCTCAAATCACTCATTGAAGAAATTGATGAAACCTTAAAGTTGCGTGAAGCAGTCTTTCAAGATGTAACCTCCCATTGTAAAAAGGCATCCTATGACATTTTAAATCAGAATGATGAGCTACTGCCCGAGGAAGAAGTTCTTGCAGACCTGCAACTCAAGATTCATGATGAAAGGAGAAGTGAGCAATTCTCAGTCGCTTCCATTCAAATATTGATTAAGTATCAAACTGAGTTGCAGGAAATCCGGTCAGCATTGGAAAAAGGCAATTCCACGCTGTGCCAATGCCATGATGTCATCGTAAAAACTAGGGTGGTGGCTATGAACACTCATGAACCAGATCCTGATGAATTGCAGAAAGTTATTCAGAAGTTCGAATTGTTCATATCTTCAAGAGTTGCAACTTAAGTGTTTTTAACACTTGTTGTAAAATTTTAAAATTGTAATTTCAGAATTGTAGTTTCTCTTTCGGCAAAGTTGTCATCACTTGCATTTTTGGAATTGCAAGTTGTCATCACTTGCATTTTTGTAATTACTGGCAAGGCAACTACAAGTTGTGTCCGATTAGGACTGTAGTTGGAATAAGTCTTAGTTAGTTAATGAAGTCATAATTAGTTGTTGAATAGGTCTTGGTGGTTGAGGGAATTTCTCAAGTTAGTTAGGATCCTCCCACCTTTTTCTCAAGGCTCCTCTCCTATAAATAGAAGAGAGGGTCCTTTGTAATCTTTATCTTTTGGGAAAGCAAGCAAAAACTCTGCCAAATTTACAGCAAGAAATCTTTGAGCTTATGTATGTGAATTGAAGGTTTTGAAGAATAATAAAGAAGGATTACTCAAGTTTTGAGTCTTTTGAGCTACAAGTTTGAGTTTCATTCTTTTTATTTATTCTATGCAAAGTGTTTCTAAAGGAGCTTAGTCCAATCTGATTTGAAGTCTTTGAGCTGCAAGTAGAGAAGATTAATTAAAATAGGAAATCTCTAGAAGGAGCAGCAAGTCTTTTGTGATGTCCCCTTCTAGCTAGTGACATCATGCTAGCCAATGATTAGCCTATAATTGGACCCTCGTAGGCTAATGTGGATGGTTAGAGGGTCTTCTGAGGATTGATTCTTCTCCAACATTCAGGAAATTGGCCTTTGTTCGATATCATTTGGACTCCATTTGCCATACTTACTATGTATAGTAAGTCAGGGGTAATAGAGATGGACCCTTTCTATTTTTAGAAAGTGTGTTTGGTCATATGGGGAATTATGAGGAGAGATTCCTATTTCAGACGGCATAGCAATCTGACAAGTATTTCAAGAGATATTAAAGTTTAAGTGACTTAAGTGATTTATTTAAATATTTTAACGTTATTATAAAGTTATAAAGTAACTTATAATAATAAAGTCACTTTAATATTATAAGGTGCAAATATAAGAAAATCTTTTATCCCACATTGGGAAGAAAAGTAAGTGAGCTCCTACAAGGAAAGAATAAATTAACATGAGAGGTTCTTTCTTATCATCGGATTATTGTCAATTGCATTTGATATGAAATTGGGAGAAGAAGCCAAGGGTTTCTGATTTCAGTTAGCCATTGGAGAATGTCAATTCTTCAGTGTTGCAACCATTTGAGGTGGTGAAATATCCACTGAATTTGGCATTTCAGGAGAGCTTCACTCTGGAGTTCTATTTGTGCTTAAAGTAAAGGAATAACAGAAAGGGTTTGAAGAATATTGAGAACTATCGAGTGCAGACCTGAAGATTCATTGGCAGCCATTAGTAATCGTTCTTTTAAAAGTTTGTTCTTGCTGCTACAGTATGCATGAACAGTATGCATGAACAGTACCCATGAACAGTGCGCATGAACAGTGCACGTGAACAGTGCCGCGCTACAGTATTTGCGCTTGATTCCGATTGCAACTTTCATCTCCATCATCGAGCATCACTATTATCAGGTTCCTCTTGCAACTATTAGTAGCTAGTATTGAAATCTTAGGCATATAATTTTGCTGTTGTAAGTGATAACTTAGAATCAGATTTGGCATTGCTGTAGTCTTTTTGTAAGCCAGTTAGTCTTGGCAAATCCATAGCAGCATTGTACTTAGGAATGAATTCAATAAAGAAGATATATGTTGCATACCATTTGTTTGACGAATTGTCCTTTTAATAGCATATATGATCAGCATAATAGTTGCATGCCAGTTGTTTGTCGAAATGTCAGTTGGCTGTAGGTATGCATTCCATATCTAGTTTTCATGTATATGCATTGAAAATACCAAAAAGAACTGCACTCGCATACTAATTCATTGTAAGAGGTATTGTCAACGTCATTGGTGAACTTCCTAAATTTCTTGGCAACTTTCAAAGTGTATCAAACAATCTGAAATACAAAAATCAGAATAGAGAAAGACAGCATACAAAGTGTTTGACAATATTCCTTGAGCCAACATCAGTCAGTTTGGGCAAGGGATATTACATCTTTGAGCTTGCATCTGTTCTTGAGAAAAAATTATTGTTTGATAAGAAATAGCAGCAAGTCTTTGAGCTTGCATTAGTTCTTATCTTTGTGTTAAAAGAATAAATTATTCCAGTCTTTGAGCTGTCGTCTTTTATTCATTGTAAAATTTAGTATAGCAAAGGGTAGATAGGACTTCCAATAGTCAAGTCTTTGAGCTTGGTATTGCTGTCCCGTCCCAAAGGAAGTGACGGAAGTCTTTGCACTTTCAGGAAACTTCATTTCCTTTCTCTTATTTCACTTAAAAGTGGTTACTGTTGTTATTCAATCGCTATCCTTTTCTGTGAAGAGAAAAGGATATTGTCTTTCTTGAAAAAAGAAGAAAGATTGTTGTCCCATCCCATTTTATTTTCCAAGTTGTAGTTAGATAGGGGGAGCCTTCCCTTAATTAGGAGAGTTTTTACTCGTGTGCTGTGGTTGAAACCACAATTTTGTATATTTCCCCAAGTGTACAAAATTTTCAACCAACAAAACTAAGTGAAGAAATCTTTAACTCCCTCCACTCTCTCCTTCATGATTGCACTTGATCTTTACTTCATCATCCTAATCAAGACTTCACCCCAAAACTAGACCAAGGCCAGACCTAAAGAGGGCTTTCAAAGAGACCTTGACCTGGGCCACCCATTGGTTCATCTCAACCTAACGAGATCATCCTATTCAAATAAGCTCTCTGGCAATTCTAATGCAAAGATCAATAGCCAAGACACAAACGAGCAAGGCAAGAAAACCAGCCCTGGAAGGAAAAAAGTAGGGGTCCTCATTTGCAATGGGGCGATGTGTGAATACGTCACAACAAAAACCCATTGGTTCATCTCAACCTAACGAGAGCATCCTATTCAAATAAGCTCTCTGGCAATTCTAATGCAAAGATCAATAGCCAAGACACAAACGAGCAAGGCAAGAAAACCAACCCTAGAAGGAAAAAAGTAGGGGTCCCCATTTGCAATGGGGCGATGTGTGAATACGTCACAACAAAAACCCACTTTTTGTTCCCTCATAGAGATCGTGGCAGATTGGAAAACACAACTATCGACTGAATATTCCAGGAATTCTTTTGCTTGTGATCTGATTTTGATGGTAAGGTGCAAGATGACAAATATGCAATGATGGATGACATTATTTATTATAAAAACAAAATCTATCTTGTACCTGGTTCTAAACTGAAGATTAAAATATTGAAGGCATTACATGATACACCCGTGGCAGGACATCTAGGTTTCTTCAAAACTTATTGCCAGATTCGTGAGAGGTTTACCTGGAAAGGATTGAAGGATGATGTTCTCCAACATGTTAGAGAGTGTCTGACTTGCCAGCAAAACAAGTCTGAACACACATTTCCTGCAGGCCTTCTGCAGCCTTTGCCAATACTTGAGCAGAAATGTAATATCCCCACTTTGAAATAGAATTTAATAATAAATGATAATAATAAAATTAAAATATAAAATGATATAATTAAATATGATTAATAAAAAATTAATTAAGTTAATCAAAAGTCAAAAGACATGAAAGGAAAAGTTGTGACTCCCTCAACAATGATATATAAAAGGGAGAAGAAAACCTCATTTGAGAGGGAGGATAATTTGGTAATGAGAAGTGCAGACCTGATTTAAATAATAAATGCAGATCTGATTTAAATAATAAGTGCAGATCTGATTATGAAAGGTTGTGTCCCTTTCAAATGGTAGAAATAATGAAGAGTTACACTCTTTCAAAGGGTGCTAATGGTGAAAAGGAATGTCTCTTGCCAAAGGGCATACATGATGAAGAGGTGTGACCTCTGCCTCAAATTGAGAGATATAAAGGGAAGGAATCAAAAGCATCTAGTGATATCACCATTGATAAGATCAGATCAGAATTGTTATCAAGTTACAGGAAGTAACATTTGTGTTCTTTGTGGTATGCCTCCCAATCTGCAGGCGACATCTACAGTGCGAACTCCAACCGCAAGCTACAATCTGCGTACAGGTAAGAGGGGTTAAGAAGTCTTAAGGTGTATATGTGTGTGGACATGTGTGCCACACACACATATATATATTAATGCATTTTTATGAATACATATATCTCTAATGATTACTTATATGAATGTAGCAATAAAGATAGGAATCTATGTAGAATATGTATGTATATTTAGGATCATTAGAAAGATTAAAGAATATGTAAATGAAGACGTAAATTATGGAATGGAAAACAGTAATGAATTATAAAATGTAATATTAATGTGATTATATGATGGAGGCTATAGGGAAAAAATTCCCTTAGCTTAATGGAGGGATTATGATAATCCCTGGTAGGCAGTATATACTGAATATCTATATGCATAAATATGGCTTGGTTTGTTGTCCTCATTTTTGTTTCCAAAAATGAAGGACCATTACATAAAAATTGTGAAAAAATGAAAAAAAAATTACTCTATGGCACACTTCCCGAAGCATAATTTCGACTGATCCTTGGACTGGCTTAATCCTCAATCCATCCTCGAACTACGTTTCGAATTTCGTCAAATTCTGGGTTTGTTTGCTATGTCTTTCCTTCAATTTCGGGTTTTAAAATCCCGACTGCAAGTGGAGAATTTTCTTCAAACTACAAGTTTTAATGATATTCATTGTTTTGGTCTTTGTGGGGGAATTTTTGGCTTATTACATGTGCACTTTTATTCAAGGATGAATACTTGTAGTTTGTTTTAAGTTTCCCTTTTATTGTTTTTATTACTTTTATTGTTTTTGGTCTTGTTTAGTTAAAATAGGGATTTTTTAACAAAATTACAAGTAAACTTGCAGTTTGGTCTAAAAACCCCTACTATAATGGTTTTTACATGTAATAGGGATTTTAAATCCCCATTACATATGTGCAAGCAAGTATAACTTGTTCTAGGGATTTTATTTCCCTTTTACAAGTAAGTAAAACTTGCATTTCTCTCCAAAAAACCCAATTTTATGCATAAAGTGCATTTTTGACAATTTTAAACTTGCAATTTGGTCTAAAAAACCCGATTTTGCCTAGTAAGTGAAGAAGTGCAATTTTAAACTTGTCTTTTTCTCCAAAAAACCCAAATTTGGCCTTGTAAGTGAAAAAGTGAAAATTAGAACTTGTCATATGTTTTAAAAAACCCGATTTTCATTCCCTTGTGCATTTCGAACTTGTTCTTGTCTCCAAAAAACCCGAATTGCAAAGAAAAACGGTTTTTGAAGATTTCAAAGCAGACTTTTGTGGAGATCTTCTAGGAAGGAGAGGCGTTTTGGTTTCCACCCTATTCTTATGCATTTGAAACCACTTGTCACGCCATTTTGGGGTTGCATTTACTGGTTTATTGCTTCAAATCAGCAACCACGTGTTTTCAAAATGCCACATTTTGGGGGATTAAAACTTCATCAAGCTGCATTCTCCTAAATCGATTTGAACTCTCCTACCTAGGCGTGGAGATTGGAGTTTTATTAGTGCCATTTTATTCTCATTTGCTGCCACGTTTTTACATAAAACGTTTTTCCCAAAACGTGGCTAGGGTTTAGTGTTGCGGTTTGCCTCTATTTATTGGTGTGTCTTCTCCCTTCCAAAGATTGTTGCATTTTTTAAGAAGCATTTTCAGTTTGAAGAAAGGTATGTTCTCTTTCCTTTCTTTCCTTCATTTTATTATTTTCTTGTTTTCTTAGTTTTCTTTCTTAGTTGCATTTTTGTAAATATTTTGTTCTTCCCCCAAAAATCGGTTTTTGTGAGAGAAATCTTCCCCTTGGTATGCAATTTTCAAATTGCATTGTTCTTCCCAAAATTCCCTCTTTACTTGTATTCGGGATTTTTAATCCCGATTACAAGTTCACTGGAAATTCTTGTTCTTCACCTACGGTTAAGGAATTTAACCATTTTTGGTTAAAATTCCAAGTTGAAACGTGTGAAATACCCCTCCCTTTCAAATTCGGGTTTTAAAAACCGGATTACATGTTGAAGAGTTCTTCCCATTTTCACGAAAATGACATTCCCGGATTTTCCCATTTCTATCCATTCACATTTCCCATATCCGTACTTTCTATTTCCGTCATTTTCCGCAAGTCAAAATCTCATTTTCCGTCCATTTCTCTATTTGCAAATTTACAAGTGTACTTGCATTCGAGTTTTAAAACCCCGATTGCATGTATGTTCTTTCCAACTTGTATACTTGCAAAAAAATTCCCAAGATCCGAAATTGGTCAAAGTCAAGATTTTCCCATATATTTCCCCTCTTCCTCTCACAAAATCGTGAAGTACAAGAATCAAAGTTTTTCCCATTTGAAGAAGGAAGAATGATATTTGCAGCTAACTATAATGTTGCCTTAACTCTTTTAAGTCTTCATCACAGTATTCCAAGTTCACAATCAATGTCAGATTTGTCGGCATCTCCAGCTCCAAAGAAGATGAAATACAGATATGACAAATATCAGAACGAGTTTGCACCTTCCCAGGTTTCTTCTCCTTTGGATCGCATCAGAGACACGGAAATAAGGCACGTTGATATGTCAGAATTCATCAAAAGGGTAGAAGATCCACAGGATAATAACTTGCGGCGGTTGTTGGACAGCCATATCCATCATGCATCTTCCTTCCCGGTGGCTGCCCTAGAACCCGAGCTTGTTCTTGCCTACGCCTATCATTTTGACAAAGAGACAAAAGTCATCAAAAATGATGATGGTGAAGCTATAATCCATCTTGATGCAAATACAATCGAGAAGGTCTTCAGAATACCTCCTGCACCTGTTTACATGGAAATTTCCAAAGAAAGTGCAGCAGAGTATTATGTGAAGAGGGAAAAAGATTGCAAGTGACATATCAATAGGTAGATCCAAGAGCCACGAGCCTCCTTCTCAAGGTGGGCAAAGTTGTACCGTTGAGATTTCAAATGGGAGATAAGAGACACCATAACCCTTCTCAGCAGGATGATGGGTCTCGAGTATTCTAATGTCTTTAAGCCATGGATGTATCAGTTCATCATGTTCATAAGGCAATCTCATCACATTTCATGGGGAGAAGTCATCAGTGATGCCTTGTGCGAACAACTTGCAGTAGTTCCTTCCACCATGACCACCTTCATGAATTCATTTTTGGTATACTTAGCAGCATCACTTAGACACTTTCCAGGTCTTTCTACCAAGGGTGATCGCTCACTTATACCAGTTTGGGAGTATTGTGACTAGTTGTCGTTGAGACCTAGTAGAGTGCATTTCAGAAGAGTCCAAGATGCATTCTTCGGATATTTCATGTGTCAGTTTGACAGAAATCTCAGGAACAAGAGAGTATCAAATGAGGCATGGGACAAGGTGTGCGAGTATGGATGCTTGTTTCTGCAGTTTCCCACCTTCACCTATATGAGGATCGGATGCTATGGTGGTCAGCCATACATGCTTCCCAGATAACCAACTGATAAGATCATTCTTATGGAGTTGGGAAGACAGATCATGGCTGTCCACAATTTTTAGTCTGCTAGACACAAGGTTGGAATGGGGATCTCTACCACAAACCCATTGAAAATTGGCCGGTATTCCCTTGTCACATCTGTGAAAGCTAAGGCCATGGAAACTGAATTGCAGGAAATCAAGCTCAAAAGGTTTAAACCTAGAGCTGATTTTGATTATAGGGGTATGAAGGAGAAGATCAAGAAATCCTTTGTGCATGTGCATCGCATTGAGGACGTCTGGGTAGATCTCCGCACAGAAGCCAAAGTTCTGAAGATGGATTACTGCAGGCTCACTATTGAGCAAATTGTTGACTTGAACTTGGTGGATATCCCACAAGGGATGATTGATGATGGGCACATACTTGATCCTGAATACATTTCTCGGAGGGTTGAGGAAGCTCCACTTCCTTTGATCCAATGGTCACACAAAGAGTGCATATCCATCCTAGAGAGATTTCAGCCTATCTTGGTCAACACCAATGCATGGCTGAAAAGTAATGTTGTTAGACTTATAAAAATCAAGGTTGGTAAAGAAGATGATTCTACGGGGCCTCTTGGACGTAAGTCTGAGATTCGGGTTGACAACAAAGAGGGTGCATCATCTTCGGGCACAAGGATCAAGTTGCGAGTCAGTCGTGCAGTAGTGCTTCCCTGACGAGACGACAGTTCGTGGGAAGGAAAAATCACGATTCCATTTCCAGGTGATCGATCTGGATAATCCAAAAGAGGGGCAACAATCTGATGATGCTCCTAAGTCTCCAATTTCAGACTCGCCTCATGAGATCATTCCACCAGTTTCCATTGAGACACCTCTTTCTCCTCCTAATTTGATTGTGGATGAGTCTCCTCAGAATGCCATTCCCATTTCAGCATACGAGCCATCTCCTGATCATCAACAAGAGAGTGTGTTGGAAGTTCCTGAGGATATTCCTACTTGCATCCAGTTATCAGAAATTGATACTTCCACTTCTGGTTTTGAAAAATTCATGAGGCAATCTTCATGCCCATTGGTAACTGAGCAAACCGTGGTCGTTGTCCAAACAGATATTCCTCCCAAGATGACCACGGTGATTCAAACAGAAACTGCTTCTCCTTTGCCTACGACAGCTACTGGAGGGAAGTTGATGACTTTGCCTCCATGGCCTAGTTCTTTTACCCCGAAAAGGAAGAAGCAAGAAATCTCACCTGATGCCTTCGACTATTAGCAACTGAAACAGTCCAGATCCAAAGTTGCTAAGAAGGCCAAGACTATCTCCAAAGTAACTGTTGGCAGCAACAAGATGAAGGTAGCTGAAATTCTGGAACCTATTGCAGATAAGCCACTTGAAGAAATGTTAGCTGCCGATTATAAGGTTACAAGGATAGAGTTGGGAAAACAGACGCATGAGGTCATTAAACATGATGCTCAGTTTTCTGTTGCTTCGCTAGTGCAAAGGTGTGATGAGCTTCTAGCAAAGAAAGACAAGCTAGAAGAGGAAAACCTACAACTTATGGCAGTCATTCATAAAATCACAAAACCTGCTACTGAAGGGAGTAACTCCATAGGTTCTTTTGGTTCCCAAGAATCAATTTGTGGAGTGGAAAGGGTTGCTCAGAAGGTACAAGCACTGGATTCCTGGGTTGATCAGCTTCATGATCTATGTGCACAGGTAATGAAAGACATTTTTCAGATGATGTCTAAGTTAGAGACCATTGAGGAGAAACTGGATCAGACTTCTAATACTTTCAAAAAGAATCTGGAAAGTGTTGAAAAAGTTTGACAATCTGGTGTCCATGCCCCAACAACAGCTGAGTATTTTGTAGGAGCATACCATCATCTCTTCCAAGATCATGTACTTGGAATTTGAAGAACTCCTGGAAAACAAGGCCCTTGTTCTTAAATCCCTCGTTGAGGAGATCGGTGATGCAAAGAGATTCGGGGGCGAAGTTTTCCGAGATATTGTCTCACATTGTGAAAAGGCCACTTGTAACATAGTAAGTCAGGATGGAGAGTTGATTCTAGAAGAAGAAGTCCTTTCTGATTTACAAATGAGGATTCATAATGAATGGAGGAGCGAACAATTCTCGGCCGCTTCAATTCAGACATTAATGAAACACCAAGCCTTTCTGCATGAAATCCAGTCTATCCTGGATAAAAACAATTCTACGATCCTCCGCTGTCATGACACTATTGTGAAGACCATGGTTGTTGCCAAGAACACCCATGAACCGAATCCCAAGGAACTACAAGTGAGCATCCAGAAATTTCAAGGATTTGTGTCTTCACGTGCTGCAACTTAAGTGTTTTTCAACACTTGTTGAATTTTCCCTCTTTTGTAATCTTTAGTTGTAATTTTGTTTTGACAAGTTACATGTGAAAGTATTTTTTGTAAAATGCAAGTTACGCATTACTTGCACTTTTGTAATTACATTAAGGCAACTACAAGTTGTGTCTGATTA
Organism: Cryptomeria japonica; assembly: GCF_030272615.1. Lineage (NCBI taxonomy): Eukaryota > Viridiplantae > Streptophyta > Pinopsida > Cupressales > Cupressaceae > Cryptomeria > Cryptomeria japonica. Next base: position 126,217,100 of record NC_081410.1, read on the forward strand.
GGACTGTAGTTGGAATAAGTCTTAGTTAGTTATTGAATAAGTCTTGGTGGTTGAGAGAATCTCTCAAGTCAATTAAGATCCTCCCACCTTTTTCTCAAGGCTCCTCTTCTATAAATACTTGAGGGGTCTATTGTAATATTTATCTTTTTGGGAAAGCAAGCAAAAACTCTGCCAAATTTACAGCAAGAAGTCTTTGAGCTTGTGTATGTGAATTGAAAGTTTTTGAAGAATAATATAGAAGGATTACTCAAGTTTTGAGTCTTTGAGCTACATGTTTGAGTTTGAATCTTTTTATTTCTTCCATGCAAAGTGTTTCTAAAAGGAGCTTAGTCTAATCTGATTTGAAGTCTTTGAGCTGCAAGTAGAGAAGATTAATTAAAATAGGAAAATCTCTAGAAGGAGCAGCAAGTCTTTGAGCTTGTGTCTAATCTTGAAGAAAAATTATTGTTTGATAAGAAATAGCAGCAAGTCTTTGAGCTTGCATTAGTTCTTGTCTTTGTGTTGAAAGAATAAATTATTCCAGTCTTTGAGCTGTTGTCTTTTATTCATTGTAAAATTTAGTATAGCAAAGGGTAGATAAGACTTCACATAATCAAGTCTTTGAGTTTGATATTGTCGTCCCGTCCCGAAGGAAGTGACAGAAGTCTTTGCGCTTTCAGAAAACTTCATTTCCTTTCTCTCATTTCACTTGAAAGTGGTTACTGTTGTTCATATTCAATCGCTATCCTTTTCTATGAAGAGAAAAGGATATTGTCTTTCTTGAAAAAAGAAGAAAGATTGTTGTCTCATCCTATTTTATTTTCAAAGTTGTAGTTAGATAGGGGGAGCCTTCCCTTAATTAGAAGAGTTTTTACTCGTGTGTTGTGGTTGAAACCACAATTTTGTATATTTCCCCAAGTGTACAAAATTTTCAACCAACATGGTTGACTAAGCTCATCCAAGAAGAGACGGATCTAGCCGGTCCCCTCTGATGGACTTGGATGATGAGATGCATCATCCAAGGCAAGGAATTGACATATGGTCTTCCTTGGATGGCTTGGGTGTAAGAAATTACACCCAAGACAGGAATCGAATTAACCTTCGATTTCCTGGATGGCATGGGTGTAAGAAGTTACATCTGTTAATGCATTAGTAGCTTCTGCAAGATAAAACTCTCCTAACCTATTAATCTCCTTTGTTCTGTTTTTGATTATACTATCTGAGTTATGCTTTCCGAACTGAATATGTTTATTGGATTACAACATTGATCATGATTATGATATTGACATTGATAAAAGAAGGATTAGATCGACGACTTGCTTAACATAGTTAAGCGTCGATCTAATGCTATCGGGCTAGTAACCCGATAGCACATTAATGTCGATCCATAAATGGATCGGCATTAATATGCTATCGGGGTATTAACCCAATAGCATATAGAACGTTGTTGTTATCGAGTTTAGTTCATAAACCTGTTCAGGCATTAACAAAGCATCTTAACTAAACACCGCTTCTAACAAGAGTTTAATTATTAATGTTAGTTACCAAACATAACATAGATCAGGATGTGCACTATGAAGAGGCACCGATCAATGGGTGCCTTGATCGGTCATGTCTAAATGACATGACCGGTCAAGACATCCATTGACCGGTCCTCTAAACATATAAAGCCCGATATGAATCATTTGGAGAAGACATAGAAAACGTAAATGATCTCTCTCCTTTAGCCTGCAAACGAAACACTAAAATATTAGACAATATTATCACATATATATAATAGTTCTTTTATTGCAATTGAATATAACTTTACATGGTATCAGAGCCAAGTTGATCGAACTTGAGGCTATTCAATTTTGTGAATAATTTAAGAACAAGGTTATATACTACATCACATTTCTCCAATGGCCAGCGCAATCATATTCGAAGACAGACTCGGAGGTGGTGATGATTTTTCAGCCTGGAAGTTCAGAATCCAGATGATCTTAAAGGAGAACAAAGTGGATTCATTTGTTCAAACTAAAAATGATCAACCTGAAAATGAACCTGACAAAACCGCATGGATTGAATGAAATGAAAAAGCAATCAAAATAATAGTTGATGGGGTGAGAAACAACATAATGCCCATCATAAGAAAACATCAGACAGCCTATAAAATGTTCAAAGCACTTGAAAGCACATTTGAGATATCAAATGCAAGTCGAACTCTGGCATTAAAATAAATCATATCACCATGAACAAGGGGGAGACAATCAACGCCTACTTTATGCGGATATCAATTCTAAGAGATGAACTAGCAACTCTGGATTACGAGATCCAAAGCAAAGAGTTAACACTCATTGCTCTAGATGGGTTGCCTAGTGGATGGAGTACATTCGTCCAAGGCATCAGTGCGAGGTCCAAGTATTCTAAGTTTGAAAGATTAAGGGACGATTGTCTTCAAGAAGAATCAAGATTGAACAAGATGGGAATAAAACAAAAGAACATAGATGAAGACCTTCAAGTCCTAAATACTAGCACAAATAAGACAACCAAGAAGAAGCAATTTAGGAAGAGGAAAGGTCATCAAGGCAAGAACACTTCAAAGAAAGACCTATCACATATTCAATGCTATAAGTGCGATAAGTTCGGACACTTTGTTGCAAAATGTCCAGAGAGAGCCAAACAAGCCACATTTGCCAGAGCAGGAAAATCTAAAAGAGAAGATGACTCCCAGAACTATGTCCTCTACTCAGCACTTACAAGCCATGCATCAAATAAATCTAACTCCTGGGTGATCGACAGTGGTTCATCCAGACACATTACAGGGTTTGGAGAAGTGCTAGACTCCATGACAGAGGATAATGAAGAGGAAGTAACCATCGGAGATGATTCCTCACATCCAGTTAGAGGAATTGGTTCCTGCACCATCAAACTGAAGACAGGCATATCATTGCAACTCGAAGGAGTACTGTATGTCTCCGGCATCAAGAGAAATCTAGTTTCCATATCAGCCCTAGAAAATAACGGATACAGAGTAACCTTCATGGAGAACAAGGTGTTGGCTTGGCCGAGAAACTCTTCCATCAAGAAAGCTAAAGTCATTGGTCAAAGACGAGGCTATTTGTATGAGCTGTGCAAAGAGCCCAACCTAGCCCTAATTCATGAAGCAACAAATGCAAATGAGGTCTGACATAGAAGACTAGGCCACCTGAATTATAGAGCTTTATCATCTATGGGAAACCTTGTCACAGGTTTACCTAAGTTGCAGCAATATCATTTAGAGGCATGCAAGGGATGTGCCCTAGGTAAAAATATCAAGGGTGCCTTCCATAATAGTACTAGGAAAACAAGCAAAGTATTAGAGTTAGTTCATTCTGATGTATGTGGACCCATGTCCGCTCCCTCTCTAGGAGGATGTTTGTATTATGTAATTTTTGTTGATGACTACTCTAGGAAAACTTGGATCTACTTTCTGAAGTGTAAAGAATCAGAAGAGATCCTTAGTAGGTTTAAAGAGTTTAAATCACTGACAGAGAACTACACAGGTAACAAAATCAAGACCCTAAGGACTGATAATGGGGAGGAATACACATCAGAATTATTTAGAGATTTTTGTAATAACTCAAGGATTAAGAGGGAGTTAACAATACCTTATAATCCTCAACAAAATGGGGTAGCTGAGAGGAAAAATAGGACAATTGTAGAAGCTGCCAAAGCCATGATTCTTGATCAGAATCTAAATATCAATCTTTGGGCAGAAGCAACTAACACTGCTGTGTATATACAAAACAGATGTCCTCACTCTCATCTTGAAGATAAAACTCCTGAGGAAGTATTTACCAAACTAAAACCAGACATCAGCCACCTCAGGATATTTGGGTGTCCTGTCTATATACATGTACCTAAAGAGAAAAGACTAAAACTAGAACCTTCTGGAAAAAGGGGAATAGTTGTAGGATATAGTGAAACATCCAAGGCCTATAGAATATATATACATGGTCAGAAAAATATTGAACTTAGTAAGGATGTAATCTTCGAAGAAGACTTAGCCTTCAAAAGAGCCTTAAGTACAATAGAGCCTGAAATCTATATCCCCACTCCTAACATAGAAGAAGACCCTACTCCTGAGCTTCAGAGGGAGAATCTTGAGGAAACTATAGGTGAAATTCCAATCCCACCTAGAGAAAACCTCAAGAAAAGACCTCTATGGGCCACCAAGACTATAGCAGAAGCTCAAAAGTTTGCTGCTCCTTCAGGAGCCTTCAGGGAAAGCAAAAGACCTAATAAATTTACTAGCTATGTTGCTCTCATGAATGATCTCTCTAAAAATGAACCAAACAATGTATCAGATGCACTTAAACATCAAGTATGGAAGGATGTCATGTCTGAAGAGTATCAATCCATTATGAAAAATGATGTTTGGGAAATTGTCCCTAGGCCAACCAAGAAATCTGTGGTTTCATCTAAATGGATATTTAAAATCAAACATGCTGCAGACGGCAGTATTGAGAAACACAAGGCCAGATTTGTGGCCAGAGGCTTCTCACAAAGGGAGGGAATAGACTATGAAGTATGAAGAAACTTTTGCTCCTGTTGCCAGGTATACATCAATAAGAGCTATATTAGCCATTGCAGCAGCAAAAGGATGGAAGGTACACCAAATGGACGTTAAGACAGCATTTCTAAATAGTGAAATCTCAGAAGAAGTCTACCTAGAGTAACCTGAAGGGTTTGAAATTTATGATGCAGAGTCTCATGTGTGCAGACTCAAGAAAGCTCTCTATGGGCTTAAACAGGCCCCTAGGGCCTGGTATGAAAGAATTGACACCTATCTCTCAAGACTAGGTTTCTATAAAAATGATGCAGATCCTAATCTCTACTACAAAAAAAATAAAGGTGATATGCTAATGTTGATTTTATATGTTGATGACTTATTAATCACAGGAAATGATCATCTTATAGATCAATGCAAGAATGATCTATCCAAAGAATTTGATATGAAGGACTTAGGACTCCTTCATTACTTCCTAGGATTGGAAATATGGCAGAATTCTAACAATATTATACTAAACCAAGGAAAGCATACCTTGGACATCTTGAAGAGATTCGGAATGCATAACTGCAAACCTATGACCTCCCCCACGGAAACAAATTTACATAAACTTAGAGAAGCAACAGCAGAGTCACAATCCACTGATCCTACACTCTACCGACAGATGATTGGGTCCCTAATGTATCTGGTGAATACAAGGCCAGATATCTGTTATGCTGTCAATGCCTTAAGTCAGTTTATGTGTGAGCCTAAGGAAATTCACTTGATTGCAGTGAAACACATTATGAGATACTTACAAGGTACTCTAAACCTTGGTCTCAAATATGAGAAAGTCAATCTAGACCTACACGGATTTACAGACTCAAATTGGGCTGGGAGTGTGACTGACAGGAAAAGCACTTCAGGGTGTTGCTTCAGTTTAGGATCAGCCATGATATCTTGGATCAGCAAAAAACAGTCTTTTGTAGCTCAGAGTTCCACCGAGGCCGAGTACATTGCAACTTCCATGGCTTCTCGAGAAGCAGTATGGCTTAGGAAGTTGCTTGTGGGACTATTTGGTGAACCTATGAAACCCACTGTCATCCATTGTGACAACCAGAGCTGCATAAAGCTTTCTATAAATCCAGTATTTCATGACAGATCCAAGCATATTGAGATTCCGTACCATTATGTGCGAGACATGGTAGACAAAAATGTGATCAAATTGGAATATGTTAGCACAGGAGATCAGACTGCAGATATTCTGACCAAACCACTTTCCAGAGTGAAGGTTGATCACTTCAGAAAAGGTTTAGGTATGATAGAAAGGTAATCTGCTTTGTAAATAAGATGTTTAATGTGTAAACTTCTTTTGTCATGTTGAAATATTCTGGATTTCACCCCCTGTGTTCATATCTAAGAGGTGATGATCTCTCGGATAATGAACACTTGTATACAGAAATCATAAGGTGACGATCTTATGATTCTCTAACCAGTTATCATGTTGGATCTCTGGTATGTCATGGATGTGCCATGATGGTGTTGTGATAAAACATTTGTATAAAATGCTTGGGGACATATCACAACCTGGATAAGATGAGAATTTAATCATCCTCATATGTTTATCCTTAGTATTGCATGTTTAGGCAATTTTGATATCACGTGTTCAGGTGATATCTTGTCATAATGAAATAATGAATCTTTTATATCACATGGTTAGAGTGATGTTTTATATTTGTATCTTGTGTCCTGATGATACTTCATATCAAGTGTATTGATGATATATATTTTGGAGACTGACATTATGAAAAAGAAATGTGATTCAGGTTACTTTATCTATCTTCCAAAGCTAAGAGGGAGTGTTAATGCATTAGTAGCTTCTGCAAGATAAGACTCTCCTAACCTATTAATCTCCTTTGTTCTGTTTTTGATTATGCTATCTGATTTATGCTTTCCGAACTGAATATGTTTATCGAATTACAACATTGATCATGATTATGATATTGACATTGATAAAAGAAGGATTAGATCGACGACTTGCTTAACATAGTTAAGCGTTGATCTAATGCTATCGGGCTAGTAACCCGATAGCACATTAATGTCGATCCATAAATGGATCAGCATTAATATGCTATCGGTGTATTAACCCGATAGCATATAGAACGTTGTTGTTATCGAGTTTAGTTCATAAACCTGTTCGGGTCATTAACAAAGCATCTTAACTAAACACCGCTTCGAACAAGAGTTTAATTATTAATGTTAGTTACCAAACATAACATAGATCGGGATGTGCACTATGAAGAGGCACCAATCAATGGGTGCCTTGATCGGTCATGTCTAAATGACATGACCGGTCAAGACATCCATTGACCAGTCCTCTAAACATATAAAGCCCGATATGAATCATTTGGAGAAGACATAGAAAACGTAAATGATCTCTCTCCTTCAGCCTGCAAACGAAACAGTAAAATATTAGACAATATTATCACATATATATAATAGTTCTTTTATTGCAATTGAATATAACTTTACAACATCCAAGACAGGAATCGAATTAACCTTCAATTTCCTAGATGGCTTGGGTGTAAGAAGTTACATCCAAGACAAGAATCAAATTAACCTTTGATTTCATGGATGGGTTGGGTGTAAGAAATTACATCCAAGACAGGAATCGAATTCACCTTCGATTTCCTGGATGGCTTGGAACCAAGATGGGTTCCAAGAAGGCGAGCTTCACAGCTGCCTAAGGACATATCTCTGTATGGCATTCGTATCCTTTTTATTTTTAAGAATTGAAATTAGTGTTAATTAAATAATTGAACTTTAATTGCAAATTAGATTAGTTATGTATATATTTTTGTTGTGTTCTAACAATCTGTTTTGCAGGACAATGATCTCTAACTAGTAGGGACATTACAAGAAATGGGAAGGGATATCAATGGATTTTATTACAGAGCTACCTCATGTGCAAGGGAAAGATTGTATCTTTGTGGTAGTTGACAAGCTCACTAAATATGCACACTCCTTTGTTGTTCCTACAGACTCCTCAGCATTGTAGATTGCAAAATTATTTTTCAGGGAGATCTTCAGATTGCACGAATTGCCCAAAACAATTGTGAGTGATAGAGATAGCAGATTTATGAGTATGTTTTGGCAAGAGTTGTTCAGATTGGTAGGAAATAAATTGACACCCAGCACCAGCTACCATCCTCAAATAGATGGGTAGACAGAAATAGTTAGTAAGTGGATTGAAGGCTATTTGCGAAACTATGTTTCGGGACAGCAGCGTGCTTGGGTGAGGTGGCTCTATCTTGGTGAGTATTGCTACAATACCACCTATCACATGTCCATTGGCATGTCACTTTTCAAAGATTTGTATGGATATGAGGCTTTATCATTTATGGATCTACCGTTTGATGACAGTAAGGTCCCACGAGCAAAGGAGACTATGCAGAGCTATCAGGATATTCTCAAGGCATTAAAAGATAATATACACCATACACAAAACCAACAGAAGATGTATGTTGACAGGCACCGAGTTGAGCGTACCTTTGAAGTGGGAGACTTAGTTTTTCTACATTTGTAGTCATACAGACAGACAACGATGAAGATGAGTGGGGCAGAAAAGTTGAAGCCACGTTTTTATGGGCCCTATAGGATTTTGAAGTGAGTAGGAGAGGTTGCATACAAGTTGGAGTTGCCAAAGGGCAGCAAAATACATAATGTATTTCACATTTCCTGCCTCAAGAAAGCGTTAGGCCAGCATATAGTTGTTTCTCCTAAGTTGCCACCTTTAGATGAAGAGGGGGAGCTGGTTTTAGTTCTTCGAGGCATTGCAGATTGGAGAGAGAGGAGACTAAGAAATAAAATGGTCCAAGAATACTTAATCAAGTGGAAGAATCTGCCTCTTGAAGACGCCAGTTGGGAAGGAGAGGAGATATTGCAGCATCCTAGCTTGCAATTGCTAGAGGACCAGCAATTCTGGGAAGGTGTCATGTCCCCTCTTTAGCTTTGTCTAACAAAGACATGTGAGTCAACTTATTATGGGGTCTTGTAGGCTGATAGCGATGGATAGAGACTCAGTGTGGTTATACAGTGTCTGGGACTTGGTGTTCTGGCAGTAGTTGATCAATTTGGAGCAGTTCCTTATTTTTTAGGAGACAGTTCCTACATTTATGGAGGATATCCCTACCATAGATGGCACACTCGCAGAGTACTCGGCAAGTTGCAATGCGAGTTTTTCTGGCTTTAACTCGCATCAAAAACTCACCGAGTAATCGTCGAGTTTCTTTTAAAAACTTGGCTAGACTAAAAAAACAGGCCCAAACATGTGAAAAAATTACCAATTTTTGTTTTTTCAAGTCAATTTCATTCTCTTCATCAGAATATACACATGGAATATAACATTTAAGTATAAGAAAGAAGAAAGATATTCTTATACTTTAAGTTATATTCCATATATACTTTCAGGATGTTTGAGAGTGGTTTCGGACCTCCAGGAGTTATAATGCAAAATCTAGTTTTTGGAGGATTCTTCAATTTTCCAGACTTAGTCAAATTTCAGGATCCTTCGGCGATGCCCCTTGACCCCAACTTGGGGGCGCTGCCCCCAAACCCCCGTCGAAAAATATAGGGGGAAACTGTGTTGATGGAAGTAGGGAAAATTTAACCTCCGAGTCTGATTAGGCTCCATATAACAACATAATTAGCATTGAAGAAATCCTAGTATTATACATTTTAGAGTTGAAAGTTTGAAACTATGAGAATGAATGATGAAATTTCAAATATGATGAAAGTTTGAAACTAGTTTTCGCTAGAGCTGGGAAGAGGAAGTTGTATTTACTTTTAGTTTTACAAAAACTATTTACTATTTTGCTTCCAGCCATCATCATTTCTCATGAGGATGCGATTTTGCAGAAACTTTGCATTTAAATATATCTAGAATCAGCTTGTTTCTTTTGTGTTATCATTTATTGACTCATTGGATGCATCTTCTCATTAAATTTTGCAAAAAGAATGCATTTTTTATTAAAATTAAGCGTGTTTTTACGTTGCCGAGTTTTTTACTGAGTTTTTCCCGAGTTTTCGCCGAGTTTTTTTCTCAGGGGCTTGGCGAGTCGAGCCGAGTCGCGAGTAGTTCAACTATGATCCCTACTATTTAGGAGGTTATGACCATACCCAGGGTTGGGTCTCCTTGAGATTATTCCTTGGGTTCAGTTTCAGAGGATTTGGGTTTGTTTCCTAGTTTCTAGGAGCATCCCTAGATTTTAGGGATGAGACTACCAGTGGATCTTTGATTTCCGACTTCAGTCACAGACAGGTGACAAGTTGACTTTCTGGTTTGTGGTGTCATTTGAGCATTTTGCAACTATTTGGGTTATATTTTTAATATTTCCTAAGTTAGCGTTTATTATTTAAATAAGGCTATGTTTATAGCCATTTTGGAGTAATAAGGGGTTTTTGGCCTCATCTGGATGCGTATCCCTTCGTGTAATAGCTCGTTGGAAAGGTCTTGGACTTTTCTAAATATTTCTCTTTTGACTCAGATCCTTTCGGTGAACGGATTTCTTTATATTTGAAAAAAGGTCGTTTTTCTATACACTTGGCAACTTAAAATGAGAAATATAACATTTTAACCCTAAACGCCCCATTGAGTCACTTTTAGGGTTCGAGCTAAGTGGGAAGATGTTATAAGGAAGTTGTGACCTAATTCTTGTATCTTTTTACACATTCAAAACTTGCTTCTTACGAATTTGCTCTAGTAGAGCGATTCTTCATCTGGGACGCAAACCCCAGGTTGGATACTGGCTGGGACGTAACCCTCAGCAGCAGTTTGTCAGAAATACTTCAGGGTGTTGGACATTGGTTGACAGAGATTGGGTGCGCAATTGATTTGCAAAGGATTCAAATTGCATTCAGAGGGTTTCATCAAGGCAGCTAACCTTATTCAGCTGGCACATGACTACAGCTGCAGCCCATTGGGAGTTGTGGTGGCGTCATTCTTCCTTGCTGTTCACGTTTGGTTTGTTGCTGGTGTGAAGAGCTGGAAATCTGCATATTGTGTCTTGCTTATTCATTGCTGGTCAATTCATTTTGTAGCAGCTCCAAATTGGTTAATGATAATTGCTCGAATACAAGGAAATCAGATTATTGTCCTGGTACGAGTTGTAGTATTTTGGATTGTAAGAGTTCTAATTTATGAACATTGTTCCATTCTTATTTCGCACTATTATTGTTTACTGTTTCTTATATATATATCTTCAAAACTCCAAAACAAAAGAAACAAACCCCCTTTCTGCACTTCTGTCTATTCTATAAGATCACCAGAAAATTACAAAAACCTAGTTTATTAAATAAAAATTACAGCAGGTCAAAAACAGGAATCCAACAAGGATCTTTCAGTGGTATCAGAGCTATCATCCTGCCAGCCTGTAGGGTTTGTGTGGAAATTTCACACTAAGGTTACATTTTATTCTATGCATCCGGGTAGAGAGGAGATACACAGGTATTATACACGCAAGGTATCTCAACAGGAGCGTGAGATTGGAATTGAACAGGTACCCAGTATGGCAGATGAACAAGGGGGTGCTAGACAAAACTGTTAAGATATAGCCCTCATGAATCTAACTAATGGTAAATCGGTTATTATCTAGAGAGTGATTTATTAACAGAGCATACAGTTTGTAAATTAAACATAAACAAACTAATTGTTATGAACGGTTGCCTACGTAGGGACATGTCCATACGTGGCAAAGATGAACAAGGGGGTGCTAGACAGAACTGTTAAGATATAGCCCTCATGAATCTAACTAATGGTAAATCGGTTATTATCTAGAGAGTGATTTATTAACAGAGCATACAGTTTGCAAATTAAACATAAACAAACTAATTGTTATGAACGGTTGCCTCCGTAGGGACATGTCCATACGTGGCAACTGCCACGTATGGACATGTCCCTACGTAGGCAACCTTTCCTCTTGTATTTAAACCGGATTCAATGATGGAGACGATCAATAACTCACGGCAATCAGTCTTCAAGAATCGCTGTCATTATTCTTCGATCCATATTTCACAACATGGTATCAGAGCCAGCATATTAAGAGAATAAATTAGACAGCCATATTACTCATAAGCAATTATCAGAAGTAAATAACAAATCAACGCAGAGGCTATATACGCAGAGGATATATCTGACTAAGAAAATATTCAAAATGTCAACTAATATGAGAGTGGAAGATAGACTTGAAGGAGCCTCCAACTTCGTTTCCTGGAAGATACGAATCATTGCCATTCTTGAAGAACTAGAATTAGAGTCTTACATAGAAGAAAATCTAGACATGCCAAATGATGAACCAGAGAAATCTATCTGGAAAAGGCGTAATAATAAAGCAAAGAAAATAATTATTGACTCAGTCAAAGATCATATTCTTCCATTTATAGCCAGACTGCCTAAAGCATATGAAGTATTTAAAACCATTAAAAATACATATGAAGTTAACAATGCGAGCAGAATGTTAACCTTGAAACAACAACTTTTAAACATAAAGATGAATAAAGATGATACAATATCTACATACTTTTCAAGGATATCTAAAGTAAAAGACCAATTACAAACTATTGGAAATGAGGTAGATGATCAAGAAATCTCTCTCATAGCCCTAAGAGGATTACCAATTTCATGGGAATCCTACATTCAATGTATTAGCAGAACACCCCCCTTACCCAAATTTGAACAACTTAAGAATGAGTGCATTCAAGAGGAATCTCGACTAATCTCAAGAGGATTAGGGACAAATAAAGAAGGAGAATTCCAAGCACTTAATACAAATACCTTCAACAAAAAGAAAAAGTTCTCCAAACAGAAGAGAGGAAATAAAAACCATCAGAAAAGAGATATGTCTAAAATTCAGTGTTACAAATGCGACAAATATGGGCACACTCATAGGAATTGTCCAGAAAGGAAGAAAACACAAGCTACTCTAGCCGAAGTCAAAGGAGAAAACTCACTTTTCTTCTTAGCCCTATCAAGCGAAATAAATACAAATAAAAACACTTGGATCGTAGACAGTGGAGCATCAAGGCATATAACTGGATTTAGAAATCAGTTTGAAACACTTAACGAGCACTCAAGTGAAGAGGTTACTATTGGAGATAACTCCACATATCCTGTGAAAGGAATTGGGACCTGTACTATCAAACTAAGAAATGGAGTATCTCTACAATTAAAGGATGCTCTGTTTGTACCTGGAATAAAAAGAAATCTAGTCTCAATCTCAGGCCTAGCTGATCAAGGATATCGGGTTACCTTCAATGAAGATAAAGTTCTACTCTGGCCTAAAAATACAAATATCAAAAATGCCATAACAGTAGGTTCAAGAGATGGTAGCCTATACAAACTATGCAATGATCAAAAGGAAGCACTAAATCTTGAAGTTTCAAATAATAATGAATTATGGCACAAAAGATTAGGACACCTAAGATATAGTGCTCTATCCAACATAAAGAAGATTACTTCAGGACTGCCTAAATTAAAATCTGAACACACAAGCATTTGCAAAGGATGTGCCTTGGGAAAGAATGTGAAAGTTTCTTTTCCCTCAAGCGAGCACAAATCAAAAGTTATTTTAGAACTAATTCACTCAAACCTATGCGGTCCCATGTCAACACCATCCCTAACTGGATCCTTATACTACATAATCTTTGTTGACGACTACTCTCGAAAAACATGGATATATTTTCTAAAGTGCAAAGACTCAAATGAAGTACTATCTAAGTTCAAAGAATTCAAGGCACTAGTAGAAAACCAGTCAGGGAAGAAAATTAAGGTGTTAAGATCCGACAATGAGGGAGAATATACATCTAACAACTTCAAAGACTTTTGTAATTCTATTGGGATTAAGAGGGAGTATACTGTACCATATAATCCACAACAGAATGGAGTAGCAGAAAGAAAGAATAGAACCATAATTGAAGCAACAAAAGCCATGATGCATGACCAAAACTTACACACTTCATTCTGGGCAGAAGCTTCAAATACAGCAGTCTACATTCAAAACAGATGTTCGCACTCAATTCTAGAAAACATAACTCCTGAAGAAGCTTTTACAGGGAACAAACCAGACTTAAGTCATTTAAGGATATTTGGCTGTCCCGTATATATACATGTTCCTAAAGAAAAGAGGACAAAACTAGAACCATCCGGAAAAAGAGGTATCTTCATTGGCTATAGTGAAAATACTAAAGGATATCGCATTTACATTGCAGGAAAAAAATCTGTTGAGATAAGTAGAGATGTAAAGTTTGAAGAAAACACTACACTCAAAGAACCTGAGGATGATAACATTACTAAAGAAGAAGAAGATCACATAACTGAGATTGAGAGGGAGAATATCATAGAAAATTCCAAACCTTCAGACACTGAGAGGGAGGACATCATAAGAGCTTCTGAACCTTGTTGATGAAAATATTGAAACACTCAATAACAAGAAAAGACCTCTATGGGCAAGGAAAATGATTGAAGAGAATAATGTAAAACCAAATGAAATTTCCAAAGAAAATAAGAGAACAAGAACTCTAAAATGTTATGCTACACTTCTAACCGAACTCACAAATTCTGAACCAACAAATGTTAGAGAAGCCTTATCAAAACAGGCTTGGAAAGATGCTATGGTTGAAGAATATCAATCTATACTAAAGAATGATGTTTGGGATAGAGTGCCTAGACCAAAAGACAAATCAGTTGTCTCATCCAAGTGGTTATTCAAGATCAAATATGCATCTGATGGCAGCATTGAAAAACATAAAGCTCGCTTTGTGGCCAGGGGATTCTCTCAGAAAGCAGGAATTGATTATGAAGAGACATTTGCCCCAGTTGCCCGGTATACGTCAGTAAGAACAATCATTGCAATTGCAGCATCCAAAGGATGGAAAATTCACCAAATGGACGTAAAGACTGCCTTCCTAAATGGTTCAATTGAAGAAGAAGTATATATAGAACAACCAGAAGGATTCACCGTATGTGATAAAAATTGCTATGTTTGTAAACTAAAGAAAGCTATCAATGGGCTAAAACAAGCACCTAGGGCCTGGTATGCAAGGATAGACAACTATCTCTCCAAACTAGGGTACTCCAAGAACCTAGCAGATCCCAACATCTACTTCAAGGCTTCAAATGGCAATATGATTATATTGATCCTTTACGTGGATGATCTTTTGATAATAGGAGAGGATAATCTCATTGAGAAATGTAAGCAAGATCTGGCAGCAAAATTCGATATGAAGGATCTAGGGCTTCTACATTATTTTCTGGGATTAGAAGTATGGCAGAAGAAAAACTACATCTTCCTAAATCAAGGAAAGTACACCACAAATATTCTAACTATATTTGGGATGATGGAGTGTAAGCCATTAGCTACACCAATGGAAACTAATTTGCACAAGCTGAAAATTGAGGCAGAAGATTCAGAACCTACAGATCCCACACTCTACAGACAAATCGTCGGTTCACTCATGTATTTGGTAAATACTCGTCCTGATATCTACTATGCTACAAATGTATTAAGTCACTTCATGTGTGAACCTAAGAAGATACATCTAATGGCTGCTAAACACATTCTAAGATATTTACAAGGCACAATCGGACTTGGCTTAAAGTATGAAAATGTTGAGATTCAACTTGAAGGATATTCTAATTCTGATTGGGCCGGAAGTACCACTGACCATAAAAGTACTACAGGGTGTTGTTTCAGTCTTGGTTCTGCTATGATATCTTGGTTCAGCAGAAAACAGTCAGCAGTTGCACAAAGCTCCACCGAAGCAGAATATATGGCAGCCTCCATGGGAGCTCGTGAAGCGGTATGGCTAAGAAAGTTATTATTTGGATTATTTGGAAAAACTCTAAATTCAACAATAATTCACTGTGATAATCAGAGCTGTATCAAGCTCTCAGTAAATCCAATTTTTCACAATCGATCCAAACATATTGAGATCCCTTATCACTACATAAGAGATATGGTAGATCGAAACGTCATAAAACTAGTGTACATCAGTACTGAAGAACAAAATGTTGATATCTTCACCAAGCCACTTGCAAGATTGAAGATAGAATACTTCAGAAGTAAACTTGGTATGACTAGATTATAATTGAGATTATTAGGATGAAATTCCTACCATGTGTAATTTGTTCATGAATAAATAAATAAAATGTATATTGCAATATTCTAACTGTGTTCAAGAAGATGACGATCTTCTTATGTTTAAGGTTACTATTTCAAGGTGACGATCTTGACAATAGTTGACCAAGTGTCAAGATTGACTACATTAAGTTGTTGTCCCAGACTGTGCCGGATATCTTGATCCTAAAGTATGTGATCATCTCATGATTGACTTCTTAAGTGTTTGTCCCAGACTAAGCCGGATATCATGATATTGAGTTTATTGTCATGACAAGACTATATTAAATGTTGTCCTAAATTGTGTCGGAAGTCATGACAGAATATGCTCCCAAGAAAATTACTTAGATCCACTCCTGCTAAGAGGGAGTGTTAAGATATAGCCCTCATGAATCTAACTAATGGTAAATCGGTTATTATCTGAAGAGTGATATATTAACAGAGCATACAGTTTGGAAATTAAACATTAACAAACTAATTGTTATGAACGGCTGCCTCCATAGGGACATGTCCATACGTGGCAAAGATATAGCCCTCATGAATCTAACTAATGGTAAATCGGTTATTATCTGGAGAGTGATATATTAACAGAGCATACAGTTTGGAAATTAAACATAAACAAACTAATTGTTATGAACGGTTGCCTCCATAGGGACATGTCCATACGTGGCAACTACCACGTATGGACATGTCCCTACGTAGGCAACCTTTCCTCTTGTATTTAAACCGGATTCAATGATGGAGACAATCAATAACTCACGGCAATCAGTCTTCCAGAATCGCTGTCATTATTCTTCGATCCATATTTCACAACAAGAACTGGATTGAGGATGAAGAACGGGAGATGATGAGAACTCTCATCATTACACGGCCCAGGATAGTCCAGACACTTGACAGATTACAGGAAACCTTGGCACAAATGGAGTTGGATAGAAATAGGGGCAGACATGGGCGGAGCATATCAGTTTCAGTGGCAGGCAGTCAGCATAGCCATCAGTCCCATTCATCAGTGGGGAGATCCCTTCATTCCTCTAGGCGGGAACACCATCGTACACCTGCTACGGATAGACCTTTGCTTCCTCAATTTGTACCAGGTGAACAGCCAGCACAGGACGATCCACCAGAGGTTGGGTTCCAGGAGTCAGTTTTGGCAGCCACAGCTGAGTGGAGAGCCCTACCCCCAGAGGTTAGGGATGTTTTCCCTCTTCCCCAGTATTGTGCACAGCGTAGAGATACAACTAGGTTCAGAGGAGATCGTGGTTATAGACCACCACAGCAGCAGAACTATGACCTCAATAGAGCTACTGGGAAGATCACATTGGCTACATATGACGGCTCTGGTGATATGAGTGCACCAGCCTGGGTGCACAAGCTGGACATATATCTATCCTTGAGGCCCATGCTTGAGCGTGAGGCTATTCAGTTTGTTGTGTTGCATTTAGACGAGATTGCCTATGATTGGTGGCACCATGGATTGGTCACCCAGGATCACGCCTTGGTACGTTCCTATGCCGAGTTCACTGAATGACTCATTACACGGTTTGATCGTAAGGATACAGAGCTCTACTATAGAGAGTTGGCACATCTTAGACAGACTGGGCATGCAGAAGCTTATATTAATGAGTTCCAACGTATTGCGGTTATGGTACCTGATATGCCCCAGAGGCGGAGTGTGATGTTATTTATTGAGGGATTGCAGGATAGACTTAAGGGATTGGTACGTGCTTTCCAGCCAGCCACTCTTAAGGAGGCCATTGATGTGACATTGAGACTGGATACCGTTCCCACTTCTTATCAATCAGATAAGAAGCAATTCAAGGACTCTCGGCCTGCACAGAAGGCCAATACTTCACAGAATAAGGAGGGTCATCATCTAGACCCCCTTGGATGAATCAAGAGACGAGGAACGAATTGAGAAGGAAAAAGTTATGCTTTTCTTGCAAGGAACCTTGGGAACCAGGACACCGTTGTATGGGTAAAGGAAAGGTTCATTTGATTGAGGTGACATCTAAGTTAGGGGATGAGGAGGTACTCGACACTGACACCAAGGATAGCATGGAGGATGTTGAGCAGGTGCAGACACAGTTGGAGTTAGATACCCCTGAGCCTTTAGCGACAGCCAAAGTAACTATGGTTACCCTCTCCAGTTATCCTAAATTTCATGCCTTTAGGTTGAAAGGTACACTGAAGGGCAAGCGGGTCATGAGCTTGGTAGACACAGGTGCCACGCATAACTTTATTGATCAGAAGTTAGTGGAGAGGCGTGGATTACAGTATGAGGAGTTTGGTGGTTTTGGAGTGAAGGTGGCAGATGGTGCAGTTTTGGGCTGTACTAAACGGATTTCACAGCTTAGTATTCAGATGGGGGATTATACTCTGACCGATGATTTTTATGTGCTTCCATTAGAGGATTATGATGTGGTCTTGGGCATGCAGTGGTTACAGGGTATTGGGCTTTACATTATTGATCACCACCGTATGTAGTTAGAGTTCCTTTCTGGGGGGAAGAAGACTATCTTAAAGGCAGCGTCAGATGGTGGACCTAAGGAGGTGTCTTCTCATAGGATGGAGACAATTATTAGACATAATGATGTGATTTGGGCTACATATTGTTTGGTGAAGTCCAAAACACCTACACCTCAGGATGGCAGGGTATTTCATGTTGATATTCAGTCAGTGATGGACCGTCATGGGAGAGTATTTGGTGACATACCTTCTGGAGTGCCTCCAGATAGAGGTTTTGAGCATGGTATAGAGATGGAGGATGGAGTGAAGCTAGTGATTACTACCCCATATCGTCATCCTCGAGCCTATAAGGATGAAATTGAGAAGACTATTCATGAGCTGTTGGATATGGGTTTCATTCAGCCTAGTTCTAGCCCCTTTGCTTCTTCTATAGTGCTTGTTAAGAAGAAGGATGGGACTCTACGGATGTGTAAAGATTACAGAGCCTTGAACAAGAAGACAATCAAGAACAGATACCCTATTCCACGCATTGATGAGTTGTTGGATGAGCTTCATGGAGCTATCTACTTCTCTAAGATTGATCTTCGTTCAGGTTACCATCAGATACGTGTGCGGGCAGAGGATGTACACAAGACTGCCTTCCGTTGTCACTATGGGCACTATGAGTTTCTGGTAATGCTTTTTGGCCTTGCCAATGCACCAGCCACTTTCCAGTCCTGTATGAACCATATCTTCAACAAGCAGTTGAGGAAGTCGGTTCTAGTGTTCTTTGATGACATATTGATTTACAGTCGTACTTGGGAGGACCATCTCAGACATGTTGAGGAGGTACTTAGCATTATGGAGAGCCAGTCTCTATTTGCTAAGTTATCCAAATGTGAGTTTGGACTTAGGGAGGTTTTATATTTGGGCCATGTGATCAGTGCTGACGGGGTGAAGGTGCATGAGGAGAAGATTCAGGCGATTCGGGATTGGCCCCGCCCTCAAAACATTACAGAGTTACGTGGGTTCCTGTTGACGTGTATTTCATACACAATCATACACAGAATAAAATACCGATAGGCATCTTATCCTCTCTTGAGAAAATAGTCTCTAACTGCTGAAGATCTGCAAAAAGGATCAGTTAGATGGACTCCAAGGTTCTTTTAGTGGGGTCTCCACGTGTGGACAAGCTTTTTTAGTGGTATGATGTGATTTGCTGTTTCCTCCAAGGCGTCTTACGGATTCAATGGTTCGAAGATTTTACTAATCTAAAAGGAACTTTCAAAAAATGGAAAAAGGACAGGGTTTAAGTAAGTCTAATCTAGTCTAATCCTATGAACGACTTAGCATGAATGAGATTTGGCAAGACTCAACCAATTTCAATTTTGCCATAAGATAACAACTCAACTGAAATTAGTGCGATCTTCTAAGGTAATAATGGTGTTCAATGCATCAAAGACCAAGGACACTACTACGAAGGTACATATCCTAGATACGAAAATGCTTGAAGGTTAAGGATTCAAAGTGTTTTCCAGTCGACCACGCAAGGCGTTCCTACAATCAGCAAGAAGCTAGTGGTTTGGATTGCGAATCCTACCAAATATCAAATCTCACACTTAGTCTTTCAAATTAACAAACTACTTTGATTGAGCGTGATTCAAGTACATCCAACAACCATGAAGATAACTCAAGAAACTTGCAACAAAACACCATAACTTCAATATTTTATTGATTTCCAAGTCATCATATACAACAATTGCTTGAACTTCTCTCTTCAAGACTCAATCTTGCTACAAAATAAAATTGCTTACAACTCTAGTCTCTCTATTTCACTCTTATCTGACTAACTATTTTTCTATTCTATTACCCAAATGAAATGAAAAATGGGGGTATAAATAGCATCCCCAGTTACAATGAAAGGTCCAGATTGAAAGTAAATCAATGGACAAGATCATGACACCTAAACCCTAATTAGGGTTTGTTACAAATGACCTCCTTTTTACTGAACAATATTAAATACATAGCCAAATATTAAATTTGGCACAAAAATCTAGGAGGTATCAACCAATGAGAAATAAGATGTCATGTCATCTGTAACAACCTTTCATCTAGAATCTTATTCCCTTTCCAATTCTCTTTCTTAGCATATGTAATGAATTTTGTCACGATTCCTTCGATTTCTGTGCTTGGAATCTCGGGAAGATTCTTGATACTCTCTTCTAAGTGGATAACCTGATCAAATGCATCTAGAAGAGCTGCGTCCCAAGTAGGTTCAAGTTCCTTTGTTCTATCAATCAGGAGCATGGTGGCATACATCTGATCATACTGCTCATCTGTAACATCTGCGTCCTTGCGAAAGATGATCGTGATTCTATCCTCAAACTCTTGTAAATCCACATCTGTCTCGACCTCGATCCTTCTGCCAAGAATGGTACGAAGTACCTCAAATACTCTGTCCTGGATCGGATTGATCACCTCCTCAACTTGACCACATCTAACACTGATGTCCTCGAAGAGAACACTCTTTATATGGAGTAAGGTTGACCACTGAAACAAACTATGAGAATCACCTTCTAAGATCCTCTCTTGTGCTAAAATTCTTCTGGATGTGTGTCTTATAACTTTCAAGACAGGGATGACAACGTCCTTGGTATGGGCAAATGCAGCTACTGTTGCCATCAATCTGTGGATTATCTCAAGAACTTGGATAGCCTGATGGGTGATCTTCGACATCCTTGTAACAAACTCAATGGCCACCGCGTGAGATCTATCCATCCAACCACATGTACGCTGGACCAGGTTCCTGAATCTTTCTGCTTCATTGATTGATTGAAGGGGTAATGCCTGCAATGGTGATCTAACTGGATCCTGACGTCCCAAAGGTTCATTGATGTGACTGAAATATGTCCTCCATGCACCGACCTCTCTCTCAAGCTTTCTATTCCTTTCTGCTTCTTCTCTAAGCTTGTCCTTCAATGCCTCAAATGTGTCGGTGGCATCATCTAAAGTCTGCTCTGCTGTGGATGGTCCTAACTCAATAGTCTGTATATGATAGTCCTCTGCTAGGATCTCACCCTCATATTTGTCTGCTGCCGGTGTAGCTATCTGCAGTTTTCTAGATCCAGTCTCATCTCGAATCATCTTGGACATCTTTGTAGCCTTCTTCTTCTCTGTTGTCATATGTGAACGCCCAACAAGGCTCTCTAAATCAATTGCACTGTCCTCGTCCTCAATTACGATCACCTTAGTCAATCTTTCCTTCAACCAATCTGGGATATTTGATCTTGTCTCTTGAACTTGAATTTCTTTGTGTACTATTTCTTCTTGTCTGGGAGGAGATGTTACTTCGTTATCATTATCTAAATCATAGTCTTGGAGAGATCCATCGAATGAAACATGTTGTGCCAGTTCTTCTTCCTGTCTGTCATTCTGTACCATCGATTCCATGGACTCTTCCACTCGAACTGTTCTATCTTCTGGTCTGGAAGAAGTACCTGGTGCTTGATCTTTGTTGGCACCTTGCTTTTTCTTGGAAGACTCTTTCTTTTCTGATCTTTCTTTTCTCTTCGACCCTCTCGAATGGAGATTGCCCTCACTGGCACATCGAAGGTTACCTTCACCTGAATTCCTAGGATTAGGATTGCCTTCACTAACACTGGCTCCACCCTCGGCTGGCTTTTCTTCCAAAGTAAAAGACATAGCTATGCCCTGTTCTCTCAACTTCTGATGTTGAACGTCTACCCATCTGCGAGTACAAGACAAGACTGGTGCCATCAAATCATCAAAATCCACGGCCTCTGGCTCATTCCAATTCAAACTAATTGTTTTACTTTCTCTATCATATGAAGATTGGATGTGCCTGCCGTTGTCTTGAGCTTGGTCGGCCACTCTGTAAATCTTACATTTCCTGATGAAATCCAAAGGCAATCTAGAATGTATCTTTCGTTTCACTTCGAGATCATCTAGGAGATTCATCATAAAATCTTCAATTTGGTACTCATGTCTAAATCTTCTGCCGACCGTCTCCTCTAAATGTCCATGAGGATCAAAACTATTCCTCCAAGCAAAAGATGAAAAAGGATACAAGGCTAACTCCCTCTCTGCGTCATCCATGGCTGAGACATTGGGACATACCTCGACTGAATTACCCAAAATAATAGGTACCTGAACTCCATTCTGATGTCTGTGTCTGAATGCCTTCACATATGCTGCCAACTGCCTTGTTACTTCAAGTAACACAATTCTATCTGTCGGGTACCTCGGCAACATGTATGGAGGTAAAGGACATCCATGCACTCTAATGTAAGTGAACTTGGGAAACTGAATGAACCAAGCACCGTACCTCTTGATGAATTCCTGGGCATCCTGAGATAATCTGTTGTGAATCCCTCCTTGCAACGTCCTGGTGATGTTCATCGTGAAAGTATCATTGATTAACTTGTAGTTCTTCCCTGGTGGATGATGCAAGTAGGTATAGGATTCACAAACTCTGACCTCGCCGGGTCCTCTTCCAATCACTCCTCTGTGAGGTAGTCCTGCGTACTCAACGCTCCTGATTAAGGCATAGATGACGTATGAACTCATGTGGAAGGACTTAGTAGCCCTGAGTCTTCTCAACTGTACGTCTAAGCAATGGCTAATTATCCTAGCCCAATGTATTGTACCCTTTCCTTGAACAATCACCTGGATGAAATAAAACATCCATTTCTCAAAATAGAAGGCATGAGGTGCTCCTGTAACTCTGTTGAGCATGGTAATCAAATCTCTGTACTCCTCTTGGAAATCAATCCTGTGTGGTGTGTTCGGTACTTTGCTTAGACGGGGACGACTCTTGAGTAGCCAGTTCTTGTTGATTATGCTTAGGCAAGCATCTGGATCATCATCGTACACTGATCTGGCTCCTTCAATGCTCTTGTATATCATGTCCCTGTGCTCTGGAAGATGGAAGGCTTCACTTATGGCTTCCTCTGAAAGGTACGCCAAAGTGTTTCCCTCGTTGGACACAATTGTCCTGGACTGTGGATTGTAATGACGGGCACACTCGATCATTAATTCATGGCACTGAATAGCTGGAGGAAAACCGGCCGCCTTAATGATGCCACTCTCTATTATTCTCCGGGCGACAGGTGATGGCTTGCCGATGTAAGGGACCTCTCGGAACTTCTTCGTGCTAAAGTTCCCCAAGTTTGTATCTCCAACGTTGCTCCACTTGGACACGATCTTGGTCTCCACTTCTTCGGTCTTCTGATCTTCTTTCATGAGAGCCGAGCGACTGGTGGATGCTCCCGCCTTTGGAGTCGCCATACCTACACAACATTTCATTATAAGAAATAGATTTTGCAATAAATAACGTAAATAAGAGAGATGAATTTTAGGAAACCTCATGATAAGTCACTAGAGTTATCATTTCCTAAAATACACGATTGAGCCAAGAGATTCAAAATTCAAAACTTCAACAAAATTTGAAATATGACGATGAATGAATAAAACAATAACAATTAAATCGCCATACCTCGACAGAGAGCTAACTCTAGAATGCAAAAACAAAATTTGCCTAGGCAAAATTGAGGTATAAAGATAATCTTCAATATGATCTCCTCAAATTTGACTTCGCCACCTCTGGAGAGAATGTGATCTTCAATTACCACCTTGGATGTGGTCTCAAATGGATCTTCAAATTCGCACTAACAAATCTCCAAGTCTTTAGCAAATTCGCCTTTGGCGTGGTCTTAGATGGATCTTCAAATTCGCATCACCTTTTGATTGCTTACGCCACCTTGGATGGAATTTGCACCTCTTCAAACTCACTTCGCACGCCTCGCACCACCTTGGGAATGTCTACGCCACTTTTGGTTTGAAATCGCACCACCTTTTAATAACTAAGCACGCCACCCTTGGATGAATGAAACTCGCACTACATTCGCCACTTCTCAATTCGCATGAAGGAAGGTAAAATAATGATGTAGAAAATGATAATTCCACCCCCCTTATATAGCGCTTGCATCCTTCACCCCTTAGGCCGACTTAATAAAAATAAAACCATTTTTTAAATGATTTGCAATGAAATGACAAGGCCGACCCCCTTAAATGAGCGCTCAAATCGATTTTTTATTAATTAATTAATTAACTATTAATGCCTTGCGTTTTTTAATTGCAAATTTCGATTTTTAAATAAGGCAAAAATAATTAATAAATGTTAACGCCATATTAAATGCCAATAAAAAATGGATTTTCAATTTTTTAAATTGATTTAGCATTTAAAGAAAATTTGAATTGTTTAATTTGGCGCCAAAAATATGAAAATAAAGGGACGTACCTCATCGCTCTGGTCCCTTGGAGAGGGACAGGAGCGATCCATGATTTTGGTCTAGATTCTTGCATTTTCAACGTTCAACTCCTTCATTTCCACGTCCCAAATCGATCATCTGGTGGTCCTTCGAATTTGATTGCCTTTCTTGTGCGAGCAAATGCATCTTATGACCATTATCGCCCTGGTCCCTTGGAGAGGGACAGGAGCGATCCTAAGGTTTTTGCTTAAAATTCTCCATTTTGGTACGATCCTTTCCTTGCATCATCTTCCAAATGTCATTTAGAACCTTGTGCGTCCTTGTCTTAACGTGATTTTCAAAAAATATCATGTGTTTTGTCTAACATCGCCCTTGTCCCTTGGAGAGGGACAGGAGCGATCTCCATGTCTTTATGTTCATCTTGTATCTTTGACCTTCGAAATATCAATGCTTGTGTTCTTTTGCGCTTATTCTATTAGTCTTCATTATGTGTTTGGACGCATCAAAGGGACCATCGCCCTTGTCCCTTGGAGAGGGACAGGAGCGATCCATTATTTCTCCTTGAACTTGGCGACTTTTAAACTTCGATCCCCTTTGCAATGTCTTCCCAACGATGTCCTTCGCACATCCTAACCTTGCTTCGCTTGGACCTTGAAGGAACGTGAGTGTTTTTAATAGTATCGCCCTGGTCCTTGTCCAAAGGACAGGAGCGATCTTGATTTTTTCACATTCAATATGCATTTTTGACCTTCGATCTTTCATTGTGATGTTTTCCAAACGCCGTCCCTTGTCTCGCTTAACCTTGCCTTGATTCGATTTTGGAGGAATATGAGCGCTTTAGATAGGATCGCCCTGGTCCTTGTCCAAAGGACAGGAGCGATGTGGGGCCTTTACACCATTTGGCGATGTTTGGACGTTCAAAACTCTTGCAAACTATCTTCAAACGATGTCTTGGAGCATATGTAACCTTGTGTATCTTTGTCTTTACGTAAATCTTGCATGAATTAATCAAATATATCAATATCGCTCTAGTCCCTTCCTGAGGGACAGGAGCGAAGTTCATCATTATGTGCTTGTTCTTGTTTGTACCAACTTGCAATCATCTTCATTACGTCAAATGATGTCCTTTCGACCTTCTTGGTTGCTCGAAACTTGTTTGCCTTTTGAAATTTACGCCATTATGTAGATATCGCTCTAGTCCCTTCCTGAGGGACAGGAGCGATCTGGGTCTTAGGGCGCAAATCCTTCCATGTGATGACCTTTACAACCTTGCGCCTGATGGAAATGCTCTAAAAATGTCTTCGCCACCCTTCGTCTTGACTTGGATCGGCCTTGAACCTTGGAGGGACGACCTTGAACTTGCGTAGAGAGTATTATCATCATCATCGCCCTGGTCCCTTGGAGAGGGACAGGAGCGATCCTTCCCTTGTGGCTTTCATCTCACTTTGCCATGCTCTAAGTTTATATTCAACGGATTCGTCCTTCTTCACTCTATCCGCCCATGCCTTGACATTGTTTGTAATTTTGCAAAAAAAGGCAATTATATCAAAAATCGCTCTGGTCCCTTCCTGAGGGACAGGAGCGAACTAGGCATTTAACACTGGTATGGATGTCCCAAAAATCTTCAATTCATATTCAACGCATTTATCTCATGTTCTCCTTTGTTTTTGAACGTAAACTTGCCTTGACCCTTGTCTGGATTTTGCAAAATGAAGGAAATCGCTCTGGTCCCTGGGAGAGGGACGAGAGCTACAAGGTACCTCGCCCTGGTCCCTTGGAGAGGGACAGGAGCGATTTAGTCAATATAGGTCATTTTCCTTTGTTTTTTGCATCTCAAATTATATTCATTTGGCAAAGTATCTTCCTTCGGACGTCCTCAAATCATTAAGTTTTCGAAATCTTGCAAGGACAGGGTGAAATTTGAATTGTAGCTCTGGTCCTTCACTGAGGGACAGGAGCGATTTTCCTCCTGGAGGCATTTCTGTGCTCATGAAAATCTTCAATTTATATTCAATGGAAAGGTCTCGTCGTTCTCCATCACTTCAAACGTAAACTTTGTCCGGACTCTGCAAGGATGATGAGATATTTGAAAATGAGCTCCCGTCCTTCACTGAGGGACAGGAGCGATTTTGCTCCTACAGGTCAAAATAACAAGATTTTTCACATTTTAACACTTCACGAGGTGAAAACAAATCAATTCCAATGCCCAGGATCAAAATTCAAAAAGGTCAAAATTTGGCTAAAATATTCAATCAGACAAAAATTCACATTGACGATCAACACTTAGACAAATTTAAGCTCTGCATGAACATTCCAATTGAAAATTAGACCATTTTGGCGAATTCATTGCATTCAAAATTTGCATTCTAGAAAAGAAGCTCAAAAGCTCTCAAAAAACGACTGGATTCTGGCTTGAAAAAAGGCAAAATTTAAAACCCTAAGGCTTGGCCCTAAATCCAGACAACCAACTGACTAACAAAACCCTAAAAACGAAAGCGAAAACAAGCGAAAAACAAGCAAAAAAGAAGGGGTCCCCATTTGCGATGGGGCGATGTGTGAAATGGTCACAACAGTTCCTTGGTTTATGTGCTTATTACAGAAGATTTGTGAGAGGTTTCTCTCAGTTGGCAGCACCTTTGACAAACCTCACAAAGAAAGGGGCGTTCAGATGGACAGAACAGGCACAGGGAGTCTTTGATAGACTCAAGGAGGTTATGAACACTTGTCCAATTTTGGCACTACCTGATTTCTCGCAGCGATTTGTCCTAGAGTGTGATGCTTCAGGTCTGGGCATAGGAGCTGTGTTGATGCAGAACAGACATCCCATTGCCTATGAGAGCCGGAAGCTACGAGATAATGAGAGGTTGTACTCTACCTATGATAAGGAAATGTTGGCTATTATGCATGCTTTAGCCAAATTCAGACAGTATCTTGTTGGCAGCAAATTTGTGGTAAGAACTGACCACAACAGTTTGAAATATTTCCTAGATCAGACAGAGCTCAATGATCGACAACAAAAATGGGTGAGCAAGATTCAGGCTTATGATTTCGATATTGAATTCATAAAGGGGAAAAATAAAACTGTGGCTAATGCACTCTCTAGGAAACCATCACTTGCTGCTCTATGTTCGTTGAGCGAGATTTCAGCAGATTGGAAGGCTCAACTTTTGGTTGAGTATTCCAAAAATCAGCATGCTTGTGAGGTCATGGATGGTTTGATAATGGACAACAGATACAGTGTGGTAGATGATATTATCTATTACAATGGCAGGGTTTATCTTGTTCCGGGTTCACAGTTGAAGGAACAAATTTTGCATGCTTTCCATGATACTCCTACGGCAGGACATCCAGGGTATGTTAAGACTTACAGAGCGGTTCGAGAGAGATTCTCTTGGAAGGGTCTCAAAGATGATGTTTTGCGGCATGTCCGTGAGTGTATGACTTGTCAGCAGAACAAGTCGGAGCATACTTATCTTGCTGGGTTGTTACAGCCCTTGCCTATACCGGAACAGAAGTGGACTGGGATTTCTATGGACTTCATTACAGGTCTTCCTCGGGTGCAAAGGAAGGATTGTATCTATGTGGTCGTGGATAGGCTAACCAAATATGCCCACTTCTTTCCCATTGCAGTTGATTTTACAGCATCTTAGGTGGCTGAGCTATTTTTCAGAGAGGTGTTTAGACTCCATGGTCTTCCCAAGACCATAGTGAGTGACAGGGACAGCAGATTCATGAGTTCCTTTTGGTAGGAACTTTTCAGGCTAGCAGGCACTGAGTTGACACCTAGTACTAGTTACCACCCTCAAACAGATGGACAGACCGAAATAGTCAATAAGTGGGTTGAGGGATATTTGCGTAACTATGTGTCAAGGCAGCAGAAAGCATGGGTACGTTGGTTGTATTTGGGCGAGTATTGTTATAATACTACGCACCATATGTCCATTGGTATGACGCCTTTCAGAGCTCTCTACGGCTATGAGGCATTATCCTTCATTGATTTAGCTCTGAGTGACAGTAGAGTTCCTTTGGCTCAGGATTGGTTACAGAAGAATCAAGATATCATGAGATCTCTCAGGGAGAATTTACAGCATGCACAAAATCAGCAAAAGATATACGCTGATCGGCATAGGATTGAGAGAGCATTTGAGGTGGATGACATGGTTTTCTTGCGCTTACAGCCATACCGGCAAAGCACCCTTAAAGGGGGGGGGAGCTGAGAAGCTCAAACCACGTTTTTATGGACCATAGAGGGTACTCGGGCTAGTTGGAGAGGTTGCTTATGAGGTTGAGTTACCACCAGGCAGTAAAATTCATAATGTGTTTCATGTATCTTGCCTGAAAAAGGCCCTTGGACAGCATATCACAGTTTCATCCGATTTGCCCCCCATGGATGAGGAAGGTAAATTGACTTTGGTTCCTGAGGAGATTCTTGAGGCAAGGGAATGGCAGTTGAGAAGCAGGGTGATTCGTGAGTATTTGGTACGTTGGAGAAATCTTCCCATAGAGAATGCCACTTGGGAGGGTGAGGCCATTTTACAACATCCAGCATTACAGTTGCTTGTGGGCAAGCATCTCCGAGAGGGGAGGACTGTCATGTCCCCTCTTTAGCTCTGTCTAGCAGAGACATGTGAGTCAGCTTATTATGGGGTCTTGTAGGCTGACAGTGATGGATAGAGACTCAGTGTGGTTATACAGTGTCTGGGACTTGGTGTTCTGGCAGTAGTTGATCAGTTTGGAGCAGTTCCTTATTTTTAGGAGACAGTTCCTACATTTATGGAGGATATCCCTACTATTTAGGATGTTATGACCATACCCAGGGTTGGGTCTCCTTGAGATTATTCCTTGGGTTCAGTTTCAGAGGATTTGGGTTTGTTTCCTAGTTTCTAGGAGCATCCCTAGATTTTAGGGATGAGACTCCCAGTGGATCTTTGATTTCCGACTTCAGTCACAGACAGGTGGCAGGTTGACTTTCTGGTTTGTGGTGTCATTTGAGCATTTTGCAACTATTTGGGTTATATTTTTAATATTTCCTAAGTTAGCGTTTATTATTTAAATAAGGCTATGTTTATAGCCATTCTGGAGTAATAAGGGGTTTTGGCCTCATCTGGATGCGTATCCCTTCGTGTAATAGCTCGTTGGAAAGGTCTTAGACTTTTCTAAATATTTCTCTTTTGACTCAGATCCTTTCGGTGAACGGATTTCTTTATATTTGAAAAAAGGTCGTTTTTCTATACACTTGGCAACTTAAAATGAGAAATATAACATTTTAACCCTAAACGCCCCATTGAGTCACTTTTAGGGTTCGAGCTAAGTGGGAAGATGTTATAAGGAAGTTGTAACCTAATTCTTGTATCTTTTTACACATTCAAAACTTGCTTCTGCGAATTTGCTCTGGTAGAGCGATTCTTCATCTGGGACGCAAACCCCAGGTTGGATACTGGCTGGGACGTAACCCTTAGCAGTAGTTTGTCAGTAAATACTTCAGGGTGTTGGACATTGGTTGACAGAGATTGGGTGCGCTATTGATTTACAGAGGATTCAGATTGCATTCAGAGGGTTTCATCAAGGCAGCTAACCATATTCAGTTGGCACGTGACTACAGCTGCAGCCCATTGGGAGTTGTGGTGGCATCATTCTTCCTTGTTGTTCACGTTTGGTTTGTTGCTGGTGTGAAGAGCTGAAATCTACATATTGTGTCTTGCTTATTAATTGCTGGTCAATTCATTTTGTAGCAGCTCCAAATTGGTTAATGATAATTGCTGGAATACAAGGAAATCAGATTATTGTCCTGGTACGAGTTGTAGTATTTTGGATTGTAAGAGTTCTAATTTATGAACACTGTTCCATTCTTATTTCGCACTATTATTGTTTACTGTTTCTTATATATATCTTCAAAACTCCAAAACAAAAGAAACAAACCCCCTTTCTGCACTTCTATCTATTCTATAAGATCACCAGAAAATTACAAAAACCTAGTTTATTAAATAAAAATTACAGCAGGTCAGAAACAGGAAGCCAGCAGGGATCTTTCAGAAGGGAGGACTGTAATGTCCCCATTCTTTTGACAGGCCACTGGCAGTCAAATTCTAGCCACTCTCATCCCATAGGGTAGAATTAATCAATTAATAAAGGGGATAAATAAATAGTTAATGGCATACCCCAAAAGAGCTGATATCTAGTGAATAATTATTCTAATTATCCATTATAACTTAAAATGGGGCCATTTCATATTAAAACATTATTTGTCCTAGGCGTATCTTCTTGGGGGTCAATTAATATGCAATGAAATAAAAACTATTGTCAATTTTGCATCATTAGCCCAAGTTATTGCATTTAATCATCATGTCTTATCCAATTGCAGCAATTCAACAAAAGTAAGTAACCCAACCATTGTGCCCAGCTCTCCCAATGGTCTGAAGTTGCACCTATTGGTCATTTCCTTAATGTGGATTGATGTGAATGAGTTTGATTCTTAGTTTGCATGTTTACACTAGTGAATCCTATTCCACCAACTCTACAAGAATAAATGCTAGGAAAGTAATGATAAATTTGGTCTGCTAATTATGATGACCTTAAATGTAATAGCAATAGGACTTTCATATTGGAGCCCTAACTCCATATGCCAAAAAGACATGTCAAAGGTTTGAACTTGGATAAACTAGTTTATTCAACTTGCTTAGAGACATTAAAATTTGATAAAACTGGGTAAAATAATGATAATGTGTTGCAATTGGGTAAACTGCTGCATCCGACTTGCTCAGAGAAGTGTTGATATCGGAAGTAAAGCATAACCCAATGAAAGAATGGGGCCAAATACTGCATCTAGTTCACTTAGAGATGTGTTGAAGTGTTCAAAATGGATAACATATTGCATCTAACTAATTAGGTCAGACATAACCAACCAACACGGCCAGGTGCAAGTCCTTGGAAGAATTCCTTAGCTGTTCAGGAGGATCAAAGCAAGGCTAAGTGCAAGTCTCGGGTAAATTTGACTTAAGTGAGAGTCAACTAAGCTATGCATTGTCCAAGCAAAGGAATCCACCAAATAGAAAAGGATAAAAAATAGCAAACTGGGTCTGATTTGTACCTGAAATTTATCGAGAGGAAAATCATAAACTGAAGCCAAATGAATCGCACTAATATTAAAGCTCTTATCCTCTTGAACTTTCGCACAGAACTCCACTACTCTCTCAAATTTGTCTTTCCTAGTGTATTCTTTTCCTTCAAAACCAACCCCCAACTCTTCGTCCTCTTCCTTCTCATCATCACTGTCATAAAATGCTTCCACTTCATCATATTCTTCAGCCGCGAAATCCTCATCGTCTTCCTCTTCACAATCATCCTCACTTAAATTTAAACTTTCTGAGTCATCGATTACAACAAAAGTAGTGTGGGTTCTGATGATTTCAAATTTTTTTTTGTTCTCCGATAAATTGTTGTCCTTAATAAATCTAAATTTGAAGGAACGTTGTAAAATAATTTGGTGTTTCAATCCATTTGTTCTGCGGTTTTTCTGGGTGTTGAATCCACGTTGGAAAAAATGTGTGGGGAATCCAGAAGCAAGCGTGCCCATTCTCGTGGAGTTTCCCCGAGTGAACGGGAAGAATTGAAGACTAGTACGGTAGTTTTTAAATAAACGTTTGAATGTGAATCGATAGCCTTACAAAATAATAAAATATCTACATTATCCACGCTCCGCGATTGTTCAAAACAATCAACAAATGCTACAAAGAAGATTAAGAATTTCTGTCAAATTTTATTTTATTTTTTTCCTTCGACCGGGTTAAATTCTGTCAGAATTTGTTTAGAAATATTTATAGTAAGGGAAAATGGAGGGTAAGATATTAAATTTTATCTTGAATTGGATTATGTAATAAATCTATAAAGTATTTAGGAGATTTGAATTCAGCATTATTTAGGTATCTACAACATGGTCATTATATCAAATGTCCTTGAATAAATCCAAGAAGGTCGCGTTGTTGCTACCAAATTCTGTCAAGACAGTTTTGTGAAAATGGAGGGTAAGCTATTAAACTTCATCTTGAATTGGATTATGTAATAAATCTATGAAGTATTTAGGAAATTTGAACTCAGCATTATTTAAGTATCTACATGATCATTACATCAAATGTCCTTGAACAAATCGAACAAGGACGCGTTGTTGCTGCCAAATTTTGTCAAGGCAGTTTTCTTCAATAAATTGAAATGTACCAAACAATGTAGATTTCAATTTAGTGAACAAAACTATCTTGACAAAATTTGGCAACACAACCTTGTTTCCCTTTGAACATCTATATTTTTATTTAAATGTTTCAATTGTTTCCAATAATTATTTTTGGTTTAAAGAGAAATAATTTTTCCATCATTAAAATGATCTGTATATGTATATTTTTTATGAAACATATCATGAATTTGCAATTGAAAAGCTAATGCTAGCCTATATAATTAATCTCCTATCTTTTGATTTTATCATTGTGTTCACACTAGTAACCTCTTATCTTCAACATAGATATTTTAATATTTTATATAAACATTAATATAAAATTTATTAAAAAAAAGGTATTATCATGCATTCAAATAACACTTAACTAATGAATGGCATGCATATTTCATACTATGAAGTCACTCATCATTGTTAAGTATCATATAATTTATTTACTTAAAATATATTTTAAGATGACAATCATGTGCTTCGGACTATCATTTTTAAGATGTAAATATGATAGTAGCATCTATGGGATATGAGCCCACCATACTTCTATTATGTCATTTTAATACAAATTTTGCACTGGATCAACATCACTCTCATATTTAATCATAAAATCCATCTTCTCATTGAATGGATGGGATGTTATAAACCTTTTTAAGGTATGTAATATTAAATCTACTACATTTAGTATTATGCTAACAAATCTTTTGAAATAGGCATTCTATTTTATCTTTTTACTAATATTAAAAATTATAAATTTTTCTCATATACTATGGTATAAAATCATTGTCATTATAATATTAAAGTAGTTGATTCCACAATTAGTTTAATAATATTTTTATGAGAAGGCAAGGAATGACAACATGTACCTTTATATAGAAAGTTATAACTTAATAGCTTACCAAAGTAAGGCATAATCATTTAGTTCTAGACAATGGATGTTACACATAACAAAGTTATACTTGATTTGATATGATAGAATATGTGTGTATGAATTGCGCATTGATATTTACTTTTATTTTTATTCAAGAGAATATAGATGCATATCGATTGGTTAACAAATCTAGGACATTATTAAGGAAAGCTCATGCATACTTCAATTGATATCAAAACTATTCATTAACATTGATATATTGTTCACATGCTTAGCACATCAATATCATATATATTTTATTAGGATACCAACCAAAGATGACTGTACAAAACTTAAATAATTGAGCCAAGTACAAATCATCATTTACCAGTATCAAAAGTGTCCCTTTTTAACCAAGTTGGATGATATCTCAACCACTTAACTTAGGCATAAAGATTGTCATTCTAGAACAAAAGATTACTTAACAGTATGTCTATAAACCCTAATTGATATACACAAAATAATATTATGTATAAACTATAAATATATATTCTAATGTAGCCTGAATACAATAATCTTATACTAGATTCAACACCCTTGATTAAAATAACTATTAGATAATGATAACTTTACTCAATTAACCTTTTTTATCCTTTTCAACAAAAAAACCTCTTACCAAAATGCTCAAATCATAGGTGTTTCTGCTTCAATGTTTATTAATAGGGACTCTCAAAGTTGATATAATCATTATATTTAGATCTAACATCTATTATTTCCTAGCCCTATTTGCACTTATTCCATGACGAAACATGTTAGAAAGGCTAACCTGGGAAGGAACCTAGATATTGTTCCCTTGCCTATTAAACCAAATATGTGACTTATCAAAGCTAGCAGATGGAAAAATTCAAGCTTTATTCAATGTTGTTTATGGTCAAAATGAGTGTGTTGATGATATATTAAATAGGTTCGACAATTTGAACTCAAAAATTCTTCTAAAATGTTTGAACTACTCAAAATTACCTTCAAGCAGAGATAAATTATTTTAAGCCTTTCTCAACAAATTTACAAGTAGCAAAATTTCTTTGAACAATAAAAAGTGGTTAAGAGTCAAAAAATACCATCATTGTACCAAAAGTCATCATAAATCTTTAAAATATAAATGAGTCTTAAAATATTATTAAAACCCTTAAATCAAATGTGTCATCGAGCCTTTTGAACCAAAAGAATCTTGCATCCAAGGTTGAACATATGGATACAACTTTAGAATATATGTTTAAGGAGTGGTGGATGTAGTAATATAAGCAAAATTCGAGAAGGGGAGTTAAAGACATCTCAAGTCACTTAAGCTTTAAGTTAGAGGATTAAAGAAACAAGATGATCCACCTAATTCAAGTAAATAATTTTTTCATAATATAATGGGACATAAGACAATCATACCTAAGAGATCTTGGTTTGCTCAAGAATGTTAAAGCCGATAGATAACTTTATGGGAGCAAGGGATCTTTATAGTAACTCATCTACATAAGCGAAGAACAAAAGAAATTGATGCAAAACATAAATAGACACATTAATTAATTAAATTGTGAAGGAAAATGTATACATATATATTTCCCAACAATATACAAACTGAGAAAATGAATATCATGATACATGTCACAAGATTCATAAATGGAAAATAGGAAAACAACTTCCCATCAAATACCCTAATGAACTTATGATTGTGTGTGAACATTATTTCACACCAATACCCCATTTAAGTGCAACTTAGGAACATACAAGTGAAAAAGGGAGATGGGTCCCAATAACAATGCATAATCAAGTACTTGTTTACAAAAAAATATCTCTCATGACAAGAATAAAGGAAGAAACCTCGATAACAAAATATCTCTCAAAAAATAAGAAGAAAAAAGTATGCACAAGTGATTGATCACAAATAACAAATTGCATCATTAATATATAATGAATATTGTAAAGTGGAAAATTGATTTAAGGTTTCCACCATTAGAGGGATGAAAACCACTAAAATTTTTCACTTAAGACCTTTACATTCAAAAGAGGGAAGGAAATCCACTAGATTTAGTCACACGTCGGATAAGGACTGAATACTAAATGGATTGGATTAATTTGATTTTGGGTTTTCCTCTATTTTGTAAGTTGAAATGTTGAATTAAGGTAAAGTGCTTAAAAATGAAGGTAAAACTGAGAAAATAGATTTGTACATGTTTCTTGCATACAAAAAAAGGGGAAATAGGTTGGGAATATCACTTGCCTTAGGTCAAACCTCGGTTTTTGAATCAACCATGAAATTAAAATAAAGATAATTGAAATGACTATAATGAAAGATTCTCCTTTTAAGGGAGATGTTGAATCATGAATGAAAATTGAATAATAATATCTCCTTGTGAAGTTTTACTTGCCTCCACATAGAATTAGGGTTTATGAAGTCTCCAATCAAAATACGATGGACAATGTCCTCCTCAATGCTTGAATCTTGACTTTATTGCTGCTCCAAGGCTTGAAGGAAGACTGAAAATGCTCAATTGCTCTTGAATGCTTGAATGCTTGATCTCATGTGATTGTCAGATGCTTGATAGATTATTGATAGATTGATAGATGTCAAATGAGACAAGAAATCCCCTTTAATACCTACCCGTCAGGAAAATTGACTAATTATTCAACATAAGCTAACACGGAGAGGGGAATCCTGCTCATTTTTTAAATGCAAAAATGGGTTTAAAGGGGCCCAAACTTAGAGAGGATTGTGGCATGACGCCATGGTCCTACCCTATTTTGGGTTAGGATCAAGGTGCCCAATGGGGTACAAATCAATTTTTATGGCATTTATGATGGGTATGATCATAATTAGGTCTTCAATAAGGCCAAGGGGTGCAAACAGTAAGGTGAAGACCCAAATGTGGTCAAAATTTTGAAGGGGTACAATTTTAGGATGCTACAAATACCTGTTGTCAAGCCTTCTGATTCCACTTGTGATTCAATATTAGTGTAATAGTTTTCACAACTCAGGGATAGTAATCCAATCTGAGCAACACTTTATGGACTAGAAGCTACATTTTTAACTTGTCAACCCAAGGGTTATAAAACTTGAAATGGGATAGCACTATATGTGCATTATGAATTCACAATTGTAGAAAAAAAAATGCTAAAGCTTGTTATAACTAATATCAAAATATTACAGAAAGAACAAGTGCAATGAAAGATGAACATGGTAATAAAGTAATCATAACAAGAACATTTGTAACTAACACTTACACTAGATATAATGATAATAATAAGAACTTTTACAGGATATTTGTAATGAATAAAATGCTACACAACTATTGTATGAAATCTAACAGCAAAATGAACTGGAAAGATCTAATTAAAATACATAAATGAAACATTGAGTAACATTGCCTCAAGTAGGCCCCCTTTAAGTAAAATAGACTTTTAGAAGATCACAAAATCAAATGACTACAAATGCATTGTTATTCATATGCAATAGGCGTACATGCATTTTTTTTAAAACTAATATCCAAAAAGGAGACATTATAAGATTCATAGTATTGTTAACCTTTGCAAATTGTAAATGGACTCGTATATAACCTCCAACCTGATGACTCATTCTCTAACTAACCAGTGCTTGTTCCTCGGATATAGGAAGAAATTTATTAAACAAGAAAGTATATAGTGTCCAAGAGTCCTAATTATACTAAAGCTCATAACCATGCCAAGATATAAATGTTCACTTTAAAATAGCATAACATATCATTGAATATCATTTCCTCGAGTAGTTGGGTGTATCATTAAAGCATTCATGTATGAGTGGCACTTTTTGACAACTTGGAGTACTCCAACTACCTTTGACTAATTCAAACTCAATTTTGCCTTTGGTCATAGGAAGTAGCACATCATCAATTATAAGAATAACTTCCTCCACTTTGAATAAAATGTTGCATAGCATGTTGGAATGAACAACATTGCAAACCATACAGTTGTCTAATTACATCATGTGCACACATAATTATAAGTACATATTTATTTCATATTCATATCTATTTGAATAAATGTATTAAAGTGCTCATATGAAGTTTTGGTAAACTAAGAAGAATTTTGCACCATATATGTCATAAAAACTTGACTAAAGTTTGATGTGAAGCTATGGAAAGTAGAAAAAATATAATCCTATCATCCCCCATGCAAGAGGGTTAATGAATGAGATGGTGTTTTCCCTCCACAAAGAAGTAGCTCTAATACCCATGTTAAGTACTTTAAGGTAGAAAATTATCCAATGCCTACAACTATATTCCCATTGGTGAATGTAAAAGCCATTCCCATAATATAGATGAATAGAGAACATGAATCTAAATAGGTTCATCTAATTCAAATTTTGTGTCCTCGTGCTAGAATAAGATGTCTCTTCCAAAACAAGAATTAAATGCCTAATAATAGGAATAAAAGCATAGACAATGTGATGATGTCACCACCATTAAATAAATAGTGTGAATCCTCTAATAGTTCTTCCAAATGATAAATGTGAGACTCTGTAAATGAGGATTAAATGTTTAAGTAAATAAGATTCTTGATGAGGTGAATCAAAAAGATTATGTTACAAAGAACCAATGGAAGCTCCCAAATGAGAAGCATTGGACTCTAAGGTAGTAATAAATGATAGAGATGTGATCTCAATAAGTGGAGAAAGACCATCAAATGTTATATCATTTGCATCACCAATGGATATGAGGCATTTCATAGTAGGATCATCTTGGGATAGTGACATGTGAAAATTACTTAAGCAAAGATTGTGCTCTGATACATGTTGAATTTTGCAACACAGAAGATTGTAACACAAGCACCTATGAGGTCAAACGACAAACAACAACACCTTCCACAAATGAGAGCCACACAAATGAATGATATATTACTCAAAAGAAAATAATATAGAATGAATTACAATTGTACAATGAGGTGCTTATAAAGAAATAACAAAGCTAAATTTAG
This sequence comes from Cryptomeria japonica, assembly GCF_030272615.1. Lineage (NCBI taxonomy): Eukaryota > Viridiplantae > Streptophyta > Pinopsida > Cupressales > Cupressaceae > Cryptomeria > Cryptomeria japonica. The sequence goes on from NC_081410.1 coordinate 126,255,555, forward strand.
GAGAACTAAAGTAAAAGCATGAGGAACTAAATAAAGCTCAACTCTAGCTAAACTAGATGCATAAAATCTAAACAACGTGCATAACTAAAATAAGCTCACTCATGTTGGTTGAAAATTTTGTACACTTGGAGAAATATACAAAATTGTGGTTTCAACCACAGTGTGTGAGTAAAACTCTCCTAATTAAGGGAAGGCTCCCCCTATCTATCTCCAACTTAAAAATAAAATGAGACGGGACAACAGTCTTTCTTCTTCTTACAAGAAAGCCAATATCCTTTTCTCTTCATAGAAAAGTGATAGCAATTTAACATAAAACAACAGTAACAACTTTTTGAAATGAAATGAAAGAAAGGAAATGAATTTTCCTGAAAGCTCAAAGACTTTCGTCACTTCCTTCGGAACGGGACAACAATATCAAGCTCAAAGTCTTGATTATGTGAAGTCCTATCTACCCTTTTCTATACTAATGCTATCAAGAACAAATTATAACAGCACAAAGTTTTAAATAACATATTTCTTTCTACACAAGACAACAAGAACAAGTGTGAGCTCAAAGACTCACAACTATTTCTCACAAAATCTATTTCTAAACTCTCTTAAGAACAAGTGCAAGCACAAAGTCTTACAACTTTTCTCAATAGAACTTCTACTTTTAACTAAATTAATCTCCAATACTTGCAGCTCAAAGACTGCAAATCAGATTCGATTAAGCTCTCAAAGAAACACTTGCAAGAAAGGTAATATGGAACAAAAACTCAAGAATGTAGTACAAAGACTCAAAGCTTGAGAAATTTTCTTCTATTCCTTTCAATTTTTCAATTTAGACATAAAATCTCAAAGACTTCTTTGTTGCAAATTTGGCAAAGTTTTTGCTTGCTTTCTAAAATATATCAATTACAATAGACCCCCTCAGTATTTATAAGAGAGGAACATTGAGAAAAAGGTGGTAGGATCCTAAATATCTTGAGAAATTCTCTCAACCACCTAGACTTATTCAATAACTAACTATGACTTATTCCAACTACAGTCTTAATTGAACACAACTTGTAGTTGCTTTACATGTAATTACAAAAGTGAAAGTAATGAGTTAACTTGCAATTACAAGGTTATTTTTACATTTAACTTGTCAAAACAAAATTACAAATGCATAACCAAAACTATTACATGTGTCTAAAAACATGACTCTAACCGCATCATCCTTTGTCTGTGATGATCTTCATGTCGCTTCAGGATGCTAGAACTTGAAGTATTCTGGATTGGTAAAGACATCTTGAACCGGAATGAGAACTTGCATCCTTATCATCTTGCTTGGGGTGGTACTAGATTTTCAGGAGGGAAAGGGTTGCCCTCCTCTTTTCATGTTATGACCATCTTTGTCTTGAAAGTATTCTATGTTCTCAACCATGAATTGTTGTTGTATCTCTTCTTTGTTGTTAGGCCCAATATAGAAAGCTAATGTACTGAGAGGGGAGGGGCGAATCAATACTCCAAAACTTTTCCTTTGTAATAACCTTACTGTTATGCATAAACAGAATAGTGCGGTAACATAAAATAAAACTATAATCAACAGATAACAATCATACATGACTCACTCCATAACACATATATTTTGGTCACGCAGAAACTCTTGGTTAGAGAGAAAAACTGCGGTGGGGATGGCACCCACAACTTCACTACTGCAATAATAAAGAATGCTCGGTTAGAGCTACATTTAGCTATTTCTGATAGCTTACCCTGTTAGGAGTATTAAGATCAGTTAGATCTACCTCACTAAAGGATTTTTACAACACTATATAAGTGTAACACCTGGTTAAAGGATTTACAATTTATAGACTTGGTTAGAGTCTTTTACCCTGTTAAAGGTTTCTCTTACAACTTCAAAATATTACAATATAATCATTACAAATATCTACAACTTTACATCTGAAATGCTAAAGCAGATTCTATGTGCTCTGAATAAGATTACCTAGCTTGTAGCATACCTCAGTAACCCATAATGAAACTTGGTAAACCCTTCTATTTACTCTATTCTTCGACTATTCACTGATAACCTTCTCGGTGACCTCTCTGTGTCTCTGTAATAGTCTTCCTTCATGTATATACACTGCTATCTCATTGCATCTCATACCATATATATCTAACCCTAGAATCATGTTGTATATATAGATCTCTTATAGCGGTGATCTGATTCATTGCTTCGATCTTACAAAAAGATTCTTCGAATGAATAACTAAACAAAATATCTCATAGGTTAGATTGGCCTTGTAATCATACATAATCTCATAGTGCAATTTCCAATGCAAAAACGGTTAGATGTGCCTCGATCTTGTAACACGTTTTCATGTGCATGTCCAGGTTCAATGTATCTAGTAAAACGTTTCACTCGGTGAATATCAACTCGGTGAGTTAACTTTACCACTCGGTAGCTATGAACCTTTACTCGGTGAATACTATGTTCTGTGACTGCTTTCTTCAGTAACCAACTAGACTGTTCATATCGACTTCTCTGTGTGTACCGACTGCATGATTCAGTAATACTAACTGACTAGAATATAGTATGACTTTGGATATGAAACTAATGGCAATTTGATAAGTAGTAACAATCTCCCCTTTTGACATTAGTTGAGATGTTTGACAAAAACTACTTACAAAGTCATAACTCAAAAAACAACTATATACTTGACAAAATGACTATACTTGACAATATGTACAATAGTCAATAGTATATGTAGATATACTCTCCTTATCATTATCCTGTACATAACTTTGAATTTTGCATGTTCAGTTTTGTTCTGTACTTGTGTTCTCTGAATGCTCTGTATATTCTGCTTGGTATACTCCCCTTGTATACAATACTCAAAATTGTCTTATCAAAACTGTACTACTCTCCAAGTGTAGAATTACTCCCCCTTTGCTGGGCTTTCCTCTGTGTAGTAACATAATATTACTCCCCCCTTTTGACAAACATTAAAAACTTAATTTGCATCTGGAGGCAGTAACTGATCAAAAATAGTTTTATACTTGGTCCGAGCGTCAGTGAGGGCAACTAAGAGTGAGTCCTTGAGACTTTCCATTAATGAGCTTTGTGCTTGAATGTCAGATAAGAGTGATATCAAGCCATCAAGAGTGCTTCTCTCTTGGGTAGTTGATAAGCTTGTAGCTCGGTTGAGCTGCTCTTGGACTGATGAGAGATGAGGAAGGAATAATTTTTGAAGGGTCATTATATCCATCCTAACTTTATGCTCTTCTTTCCTCAGTTCTAACTATTGAGCCATGAGTTGTTGTAGCTTTTTGTAAAAATTCTGAACTGAATTAGGCTCAGTGGTCAACTTGGATGAGAGATCGGTGATCTCTTTCTCAATTGCATCAGTTTTATTTTTGATGTCTTTAATAAATAATGAAAATGTACACAATTTCTGGAATAAATAAAGGATGTGCTTGAGTTGAGGGGACAACTCAACAATGAATTTGACAAGTTTTACCTTGCCAATAGCAATTGATTTTTGGACTTCCTCTATCATTTTTGCTGTGAGCTCTTTATCCTTGAGCTTGCTTAGGTATTCAGATGCATCAACTCTAGATGTTTCAATCTGATTAAGGAGTTCATCCAACTGAATATGGATGGCTGCATCGGTTGACACTGTGGCTGATGGTAGCATTTTTGTGAGTAGTGTCCTAACCTTTTGAAGTACCTTGTTCTTTTTCTGTATGGCCAGTTGTTTCTCCTATTCGACCTTTGCTTTGCATAGTTCACCGAATTCAGTGAGTGCTTACCCTTTTAATTTGGAGATGTCGACATTGGGCAACACGATCGGTTTAGATAAGTTAAATTTAAAACCATGCTTTCTCACCTTCTTCTCTTTTCCTTTTATCTAGGGCACTAAGACAAGTGCTTGTGAGGCTTGTTGTCCCTCGGTAGGTTGCTCGGTAGATGCAACACTTTGCACTGTTCCTGTAGCAGTTACAGTGTTTTTGGATGGCTCGGTGCTAGGGGTCTCTGTTGTAATGTTTGTTGTGCTTGTCTGTCCCTTAGACGATTGATCTTTTGTTGTGTCTATTGCAGCTTCAGACTTATTACTTGTATCTTCTGCAGCTTCAGATTTATTACCTTCAGTAATTTGTTCGGTGTCCTTGGGGGCTTCGGTTGGTACTGTTCGCTTCACCGACGGATAAGGCTGAACTTGTTCTAAGACTGATTCACTAGACACAAGTTTTGCATAAGTGGTGCCTTCAATCATTTCTTGCTCCGGTGTGGCTTCATCCATTACATCTTCATCAATTTGTATTGTGTCAACCGGGTCTGGACCTTGCTCGGCGACATCTGGATCTTGCTCGATGACATCAATAGTTTCAATTTGAGATTGTTCACCAACATCCTTTTGTTTGAAAATCTCCTGCCACTTGGCCTTAGTCTCATTCTCCACATCAATATATAGCCCATTCATCAATTTTAAGGCTCTCTGTTTCACAAGAAATTTTGAATTGTATGTGGACAAATGCTCCTTGATTTCAACTAGGGTCATGAAATAAGTGGACAAGACTTCTTTCTCTTATTTGTCTCTCTGAATCCATTGCATATTTCCATTTGTTATCAATATGTGAGTAGAGTTCACTTGGAAGTGACTTTGCTAGTTCCAATGGTGCTAACCGAAACTTCAGAAGTGTACATATGACAGCTTCTTCAATTTGTCATTTCTCATCATTGTTCCTAGACTCATACTTAACATATCTGAATCCTGCAAATCCATCATATTCCTTAAGATTGGCACAAAAGTTTTCAACACTATGAATGTTTACCTTTTTGCTCTTCACAATCTGGAATTTGTTACCATCATCAGACTCTGTATCACTCGACTCTTTTGCCAAGATGAGTCTCCGAGTAAATTTCTTGTAAGTCTTTGTTACCTTAGGAACGGCAACAGTCTTTTGTTTCTTGCTCGGCGATGCAGCTGATGCTCTGGTGTTGGGTCTCTTTGTTGGTGGAGTCGGCAGGGCCTTTGTGATGTCCTGTTTCTTTCTTTTTAGAACTTTTCCCTTTGGCAACTCTGTGCTTAATGTTATTGCAGCCTCCTGTGCTTCTGATTCTTCCTCGGTAATGGCAAGATTGCCTTTGACAGGTATAGATGAGGATTCTTCTCCAAATTTCTCAGATAAAGCTTTTATTATATTTGTAGCTTTCCTTGTAGCCTTAGGAACTACAATGCTCATTTTTACTTTCTCCTTTACCTCTTCATAGGTTCCATACCTTAGTTCAGTTGCATGCCTTGGCAATGTTAGGTAGGCATCAATTTGTTGCTGTGTGATGTCATAATCAATTTCATAACCCATTGGTTGCAACGACTGAATCCTCGGTTCAACAACATTTACATAGCAATAATCAGTGTCGACTTCAAAATAAATATTGTCCTTGTATTTATCGACTAGTTGTGGTGGGATCCTGTACTTGTTGTGCATTTTCTCTTGGAATTTGCTAAAGTAATCATCCATGACATCATTAAAGTTATCTCCTAACTTCTTGATGTAATCATTGATCTGATGGGTGATAGGTCGATGTAGCTCCCATACTACTTTACTGACTGAGGGAAAGAACTTTTCAAAATAGAAAAACATATAGACAATTAGTGAACCGAACTTGAGTGTGTTTGCCGAGTTGTTCTTCTTTGACTTCCTTATTGTGTTCAGGTTCTCAAATAAGTTCTTTAGTAGTACTTCACACAAGTCTACTTGCATTCCCTTCTTTACTATTTTGTAGGCCAGGTCCACTGCAACACATGGTACACTATTTTCCCTTGCAGATTGGAAGAAACAGTAACCAATGACTCTGATTGCAAATTTCAGTTCAGCATCAGTGACATTATTCAATTTCAGTCCTCGGTAATCGGATTCTACTTCAATTAGACTGATTAGCTCCTTTTGTGATATCATTTTATGTGCACGAGCATGATCGTAGATGGGATATCCGGTGATCAGGTGAATGACTTCCTTTGTGATCTTGAACGGTTGCTCTTGTAGCCACATGAAGCCATCATGTACTCTGCTCAATACAAACTTAACCCATTGGGGTTTGAACACACGAGGATAAACTAGGGCTTCAGTTAATCCCTTGATTCTGATATGTTCAAATTTACTATCCAGTTTGTCGTCAATGCACGGTTCATCATATGTGTCACTATTCTCTACATGACCAAGTTCCTCAACATGACACTTGGTAAAGAATCTGACATCTTCTACCAATAATACTCAATCCGGGATGAGTGAAAATGCAGTTTTATCATCCGATTCTGAGGCGACTTTAGGAGTTAGGGAATACTTCAGAGATGGCTTCTCCACATTTTGGACAACTACAGGGTCTTGGATCTTGGGCGCCATGGTAGATCTCAAGTAAAATCCGACAGGTTATCCTTAGGGTTTACAAGTAGCTTACTCTTCACACTCGGTAGACACTAGCAATTTGACTAGATCAAAAACCAGCTAAATAGTGTGTATAGATTGATGTAAATACCTTAAAATTCGCTCTGAATGAAGTTTGGTCGCTTTGATTCACTCTGCTTTGCTTCTCGAAAACTTGGGTGAATGATAATGACCGCGAAAACACTTTTAAGTACTCAAAAAATACCTTATCGGGCTCCGTGCAAGTTAGGTCAAGATATTAAATGCACTCGGTTCACCTTTTACTATTTATTTTCTGTTTTCACCGAGTACCCAACTTTGCTTTGTTAACTGACTTGACAGGTTCCCTGTATACACCAACTAGACAAGTTTCTTGTATAGTATGTAAACTGACTAATTGCATCTTAACTATGCAGATTTTGAATTCTGTTCATAATAAAATAGGAACTGTTATGATTTAACTTTTAAAGAATGTAGTCCCTTCATACCTTTTCTTGGCTAATTTGAAATAGGTGCACCTAACTCGGTAGGTAAGGTGCTTTCTTCATCAGACATAATTTCTTTCTTTTTCCAAATCATCTTGAATTTTTCTTTTATCTCCTCAGTGTCTCTTCTTGGTTGATCTCTGCAATCTCCAGCTAAATGTCCAGCTTTGTGACAATGAAAACATGCCATACCGGGATTTCTCCATGATCTCCAGTTGTTCATTCCAAACCTTATAAAATAGTTGGCACTTATATGTCCATATCTTCCACAACATTCGCACCATATCCTTGTATTATAATCCCATGGTACTGCTGCATATTGTCGGTAAGAATCTATGTGAGTTCGGTAACCTCCAGTGTTTGCTCGGTGTGGATACTTCATGTAGATCTTTTGCCTAAACCAACACTTCTCGGTACTATGTCCATATCTATTGCAGTTTTTACAAAACCCTTTGAATTTTGCCTTCTGATGGTTGTTAATAGACTTTGTCCTACATTGATTAGGTATGTGACCATATTTTTTGCAATTATAACAATATCCATTGGACTTAGAGATATTCGGTTGCTTACCTTTTCTGATCTGGCATATGTTGGCAGTATGACCTTGATTTCCACAATAGTAGCAAATAGGCTTCTTCCTTTTGATGTTATTTCTTTTTCCAGATTGTTTTGATGATTCTCCTCTCTCGGTAGTATTAATTCCTTTCTCGGTAGATTCTTTTCCTTTATAACTGAGTCCTCCATCTTTGTAGAGTCTTCTTGTATTCAGTTGCTCATCCAACATCTTTGATGCTTCATAACTTTTCTCCAATGATTCTTTGGATTTCTTTTCTATTTCAAGTTCACCAGTCAACCTTGATACTTCAAGTTTCAATGATTGATTTTCATCATTCTTCAGAATTGCTTCATGATGAGCATAACCTAGTTGATCTGTCATATTTTGTTGAATACCAATTAACCTTATGATTTCATCATCCTTATCAGATACTGGAGCTTCAAGTTGTTGTTTCTCTCTTTGTAGATCTCTTGCTTTATCCTCAGCTCTCCTTAATGCATCTAGATTTTTAGTCATTTGTGTACTGAAATGTTCATGTTCTCTTTTCATTGCTTTTAGTTGATCAACCAATGCTTTGTTCTTTTCTTTCAACATTCCAATCATTTCTTCAGTTTCTTCAGATATACTGTTCTCAGATGATGTCTCGATTTGTTCCACTAGCTCTTGAGAATCCTGCAAGTCATCAGATAATCTTCTCCTTACTTTCAGAGATTTTTGTATTTGCCTCTGCATGTCTGCAATCACTTGATTTGCATTATCCAGCTCTTCTCGAAGATGCACAATCCTCCGAGATTGTTTGTAGCCTTCCATTGCTAAGATCTTTCTCTTTAGGTGGTTAAACCCTTTTCCAAGATTCAGGCTCTGATACCAATTGTTAGGCCCAATATAGAAAGCTAATGTACTGAGAGGGGAGGGGTGAATCAGTACTCCATAACTTTTCCTTTGTAATAACATTACTGTTATGCATGAACAAAATAGTGCAATAACATAAAATAAAACTATAATCAACAGATAACAATCATACATGATTCACTCCATAACACATATATTTTGGTCATGCGGAAACTCTTGGTTAGAGAGAAAACTGCGGTGGGGATGGCACCCACAACTTCACTACTACAATAATAAAGAATGCTCGCTTAGAGCTGCATTTATCTATTTTTGATAGCTTACCCTGTTAGGAGTATTAAGATCAGTTAGATCTACCTTACTAAAGGTTTTTTATAACACTATATAAGTGTAGCACCTGGTTAAAGGATTTACAATTTATAGACTTGGTTAGAGTCTTTTACCCTGTTAAAGGTTTCTCTTACAACTTCAAAATATTACAATATAATCATTACAAATATTTGCAACTTTACATTTGAAATGCTAAAGCAGATTCTATGCGCTCTGAATAAGATTACCTAGCTTGTAGCATACCTCGGTAACCCATAATGAATCTCGGTAAACCCTTACGTTTACTCTATTCTTCGACTGTTCACTGATAACCTTCTCGGTGACCTCTCTGTGTCTCTGTAACAGTCTTCCTTCATGTATATACACTGCTATCTCATTGCATCTCATACCATATATATCTAACCCTAGAATCATGTTGTATATATAGATCTCTTACAACGGTGATCTGATTCATTGCTTCGATCTTACAAAAAGATTCTTCGAATGAATAACTAAACAAAATATCTCATAGGTTAGATTGGCCTTGCAATCATGCATAATCTCATAGTGCAATTTCCAATGCAAAAATGGTTAGATGTGCCTCGATCTTGTAACACGTTTTCATGTGCATGTCCAGGTTCAATGTATCTAGTAAAATGTTTCACTCGGTGAGTTAACTTTACCACTCGGTAGCTATGAACCTTTACTCGGTAAACAACTCGATGAATACTGTGTTCTGTGACTGCTTTCTTCAGTAACCGACTAGACTGTTCATACCGACTTCTCTGTGTGTACCAACTACATGATCCGGTAATACTAACCGACTAGAATATAGTATGACTTTGGATATGAAACTAATGGCAATTTGATAAGTAGTAACATTTGTATCATCCTCCAATCTTTAAATCTTCTTACAAAATAAGTCCCATGCCTTAATTTATTTATTTGGTAGGTCGTGTGTGCAAACCGGACTAACAAGGGAAGAGATAAATTGATGCAAAAATGGGCTCACAAGTAAATTTCGGGTTTTGGAAGCTGCATTGCATGTGTGAGAAAAACAAGAGAATTAACTTGAAATTGTGGTGAATAAACATGCAACTTCATATGCGTAATGGGTAAACATAAGTTTGCACTTGTAATTGGACCTTTAAAACTCATTTTCAAGTGTTTTTTGAGTGCATTTTGGACCAATTTCAGGTTTTGGATGGTTGACTGCAAGTGAGGACTTTAAATGGGAAAAATGAATGAAGGTGTGAAATGAGTGGATGAAATGGTGGGAATGGTATGTATGGATGATGCAAATGAATATGAGTGAAAATGAAAAGATTTTGGGAAGATCATCTTTATGAAAATGGGAAGAACTTTCAACATGTAATCCGGTTCTAAAAACCCAATTTTGAAAGGATGAATATTTTCCAATTTAGAAACTTGGAGTTTCACCAAAATATGGTTAAGATTTTCCAACCAAAGGGGAAGATCAACTATTTTCATCTTATATGCAATCGAGTTTTTAAATCTTGAATGCAAGTAAAGAGGGAAAATGGGGAAAGACAATGCAATTTGCAAATTGCTTAGAAAACTTGGAACAAAGGGAAAAAATCTCTCACAAAACCGATTTTAGGAAAGAGTAAAACAAAACTAACAACTATCATGAAGAGAAAGAATCTCTTATAGACAAAAGAAGAAGATTCAAACCCTAGCCACGTTTTTAAGAAAATGCCATATGTAGCAAAAAGGACTATCAAAATGGCATGAGAATTGGTCAAATCTTCATCCAAACCCCATGCCTAGGTATAACAAGAAAAAATGACTAAGGAGGAAGAGGATTCATGGCATATTTCAAGGGCAAATCGTGGTATTTTCAAACACATTTTTGTTTATTAACACACCATAAAAACAGCGATAATTCTTCCAAATGGCATGGAGGGAGTTTCAAAATGAATGAAAATGGGCATGAAATCAAAATGCCTTCTTCCTCCTTGAATTTCTCCACAAAAATCATTGGAAATATTCAACAAAATCCTCCAATATTGCTGGTTGTGTTTTTGAGGAAAAATGACAAGTTTTAAATTGCAAAAAACACATGAAATTGGGTTTCTAAAACCCATTTGCAAGTTTTAAAAAATGTCACTTTTTCATGCATAAGGCAAAATCAGGTTTGTGAGAGCAAACAAGAAGTTTAAAATACTTGTAATAGGGAAATAAAACTCCCATTACAAGTTTTAAAATACCTATTCACAAATACCTAAACGGCAACAACGATCGATAAGTCAACAACGAATTCCGATTTATCAAAACATGGCAAGTTATCATAATCCAACACACCAACAAGGCTATCATCAATCTCAATTAATGTCACCTCAAGTACCACAATACCAATCAGCTACTTCATCCCCTGATGTTTTTCTAGTCAATACTGAATGGGAAGAAATGAAATCCACCCTCAAGTCATTACAGGAGAATAGCTCCGAACGAGTCTTCAAATTTGAAGAAATTTGTCCAATACCTGTTCGCCAAATCTATCACAGCTATGCCTTTTCCTAAACACTTTGAAATGCCAAGATTCGATAATTACAAAGGAAAAGGAGATCCATGACATCATGTCAAGGAATTCTTCATGGCTCGTCAAGAAGTATCATGGTGTGACAACTATCTTTTGTGGTTGTTCCATAAGAGCCTCGGTGGTCCTTCATTAGAATGGTTCTCCAAATTGCCATTCGGTGTCATCGCCACTTTTGTGGACTTATCTAAGTGTTTCCTGACTCAATATCACTATAACATAGAGAATGACATCTCCATGCTTGACTTATGTCAAGCTAAACAAAAAGGTGGTGAAAGTCTTCTTGATTATACCCAATGATGGAGAGCCCTAGCTGGTCGCCTCCCATGCATAATGTCAGACACCTAATTGGTGCCTATTTTCATCAGTAATCTTCATCCTAAACTGGGGTATCACATTCAATTGAACTCTTCTATCACACTCAAAGATATCATGTCTAAAGGACCATTGGTAGAACAAACTCTAATCGACGAAGGAGTCATCAAGATCTACAAAGAGTTTTCTAATAAGCCCAACAATGATAGGCCACATTATTGGAACAAGAATAAGAATGTTGTTGCCAATGGGGTCACTGATTTTAAGACAGTACAAATGATTGTGGCTTCTAAGCTACCACCCACACAAACGTAGAATAATCCCTCACCATAGGCATATGTCAATCCTCCACCACCAACGCATGTCCCTCCCCCATAAGCGCAAACATTAAATGTGCAGCCCAATAGGACTAACACAATCACAGTATCTCAGGATCCCCCATGTCAATTATGTAACAACGGTTCTCGACGCTATTTCACGCCTATGGCTGAACCATTAGATGTTATATTTAAATGTATGGAACAACACAACATGGTTGTATATCCTCAAACACAACCTTTTGATGAATCTAAACCTAAACCTAAATGGTATAAGGAAAACAAATATTGTGCCTATCATCATGTCAAGGGTCATAAAACAAACAAGTGCATGAAGCTAAAACCCCTAGCTCGGGACCTCATTGAACAGGGCAAAATTGCTATTGACCTTGCCACAAGAAAATCACCCAATGCCAATCTAGAAATGTATAAAAATGCTCTTCCAAAGCATCAAGGGGAAGCAATCACATCCACTGCAAGTCAAGGTCACACTAACAATAACATTAATTACAATAATGTACCATTCGAATATGGACCTACCATAGGGTGAATTTCTCAAGTAGATGATCATGTTAACATGATTTGTGTTAAAGGAGGTGATACCCACTATGCAGTCACCACTAGAAGAGCTTGCATGTCAATCCAAGTAGCTCCTACATCTAATGTTCCTTTTACAATGTTAGTGTCCATGCAATACAATATCCTCGATCATTTAAGAACAACTCTTGCACAGATCTTCATTCTTGACCTCCTAAAGGCCTCACTTACTCATCAGGAGATCCTTACACGAAGCTTACAAGAAACTCATATTCCTGGTGACATTGATACCACCCAGTTTCAAGCTATGGTAGCCCATTTATCTTCTACTTGCCACCTTAGTTTCACACAATTCAATGTTGTGTTCCCAGATCCTGATCACATTTGTTCATTGAACATTCAATCCATAATTAAGCTACACAAAGTGAAATAAGTCCTAATTGATAATGGTTTTGCCCTCAACCTTTGTACATTAAGATTTGTCACTCAAGTGGGGTACACTGTCTCAGACATGCACAATCAATGCATTACTATCAAGGCCTATGACAATGCTGAGAGAAGCTCAGTAAGAATGATCAATTTCCCTATTTAGGTGGGCCCAGTAACACAAAGCTCATTGTGCCACATCATTGATCTTGATCTCCCATTCAACATACTTCTTGGTCACTCGTGGATCCATGTCATGCAGGTCACCACTTCCACCTATCACCAATGCCTCAAATTTCCATTTCAAGGATGCGAAATCACTATTTGTGGCGATGCTCAACCCTTTGAGTACTATCACGCACTTGAGGCTTCATCTCCATATTCTCATCATTGGCTTGGCATCAACAGTGGAGTTGCACCTACTGCCACATCATCCTTATATATTGACCCTAATGCCATACTAGCTACTGCTAAAGAGAATACTTACGTCTCTTCCTCTTTCTCCCAACTCAAGATCAATGACACTAGGTGTGGTGAATACTCCTTGCAAGGTACCTTTGCGGTGGGAACTCTACCTTTAGATCCACATGCCCATGGGAAACCCACTAGAGAACAAAAGAAGAAGGAACCAGTGATCCAACAATGTGGCTCCACTACTTTCTAAGCTTAAGGAGAGCTTAATCATGAGGTCATAGAAGGAGACATAAATCAGTGGCTATACCAGGATGTACTTATAGATAACAAGACTCATCTCAAGGAATTCAAAGAGAAATACCTGACCGCTAATAAGTGGGATACTCAAAAAATAGAATTATCAAGGTGGTGGATTAGGCCAGGAAGACAAGGAATCAAAAGACTTATTGATCCGACTCCCAATATGAATCATCAAGGGCTTGGTTTTGGACATCCCTCCCATGGAGCCTCAAGTTCGAAAGGCACTTCTGGAAACAACAAAAATGCCTCACTCGATATCAAAGACATGCCAGAGGAGGTTGTCATACAAGAATATGACGATATAGATAGCTCCTCGACCTTTGGCACATCATACCTTCTTGATACATTCGTCCTTCTTATTGACCTTCCCTTTCAGCATCCTAAACTCATTGATTGTGGCTGAACTGTTGCACAATTAGACACGTTCCAAAATGACATAGTGCTCGTATAGTTTCTGGGGGCAACTGAGTGTGCACTGTATTATCATCCTGAGCAGAACATAGTCTACAAGCTGGATCCTCAAGGTTATTTTGAGGAAGAAGGAATCCTTAACTATAAAAGTGGAAAAGAATCAAAAGATCAAGAGCCTTGTGGTGAAAACCTTTCTAAGACACCTATGGACCATAAAATAGTAAAAATAAAGGATATATCTTCTGGTAAAAACCTCTCTGAGGTGCCAGAAGATGAGGATTCTCTTCTTCCCCTCATTGATGACCATACTTTTGAAAGATCGTCAATCCTCATAGATTAGACCACATAAATAAATTTGTGCACTACAGAAAACCCACACATCACGCATATCGTAACTTCCCTATCTGAAGATGAGTTTCAAGTATTCTCTAACATTCTTCATAAGTGGCCTATCAACATTGCATGGTATTATATAGATATGCCTGGTTTCGACTCTGAGTTGGTAGTTCATCGTCTAGCAGTTGATCCAAATGTTAGACTAGTCAAACAAAAATTGTGCAAGATGCATCCTAGAGCAGCACTATTGGTCAAAGCAGAGTTGGAAAAGCTCCTGGAGGTTAAGTTTATCTAGCCAATAGATTCTTTAGAATGGATTTCTAACATGGCACCTATTCTTAAGCCTAATGGTGATATCAGAGTATGTACAGACTTCAAGGACCTAAATAAAGCATGTCCCAAAGATGATTTTCCACTTCCTAACATCGACATCTTTATCGATCTAACAACGGGACATCAAATTCTATCCCTCATGGATGGATTCTCAAGATATAACCAGATAAAGATAGTAGAAGAGGACCAACAGAAAACTGCCTTTACAACCGCATGGGTGACTTTATATTATTAGGTCATGTCTTTTGGTCTTAAGAATGCTGGCACCAGATACCAACACGTTATGACAGTAATCTTCCATGATCTCATGCATAAGATATTAAAAGATTATGTGGACGATATGCTCGGTAAGTCAAGTTAAACACCTAAATTTGACTAATTAATTTAATCAAATTTAAATCCTACTCTTCCAATTAATTGATCTAATTAATTAATCCCCCAATCCTATATGTCCAATTAATTAATCCCTCTTTCCCATTTCCTACAAATTAATTAATTTCCCTTTTCTACCCTTTTTGATTAATTAATTTCATTAATCGATTCCCCTTTTCCGAGTCCATGAATTAATTAATTTTATTAATTAATTTAATTCAAGTATTCTATTTAAGCACATGGCTCCTAACTTTACCTCTCCCCCCCATCTAACTTAAGCATCTAACCTAACCCTATCCTAGTCAACCTCCAACCCTCCTAACCAACCCCATCCCATCCCTTCTAACCTCCCCTCATATGTGCACATTCTAACTACTTTTCCTAATTATTAGGAAATATCCCTTTATTTTTGGGTGGGTGCTCCCCAAAATAGACATGTGTCCCCTGAGACACATGCCATTCCTTGTTGAGCCACTTTCCCTCCTTGGGGAAAAATGTGGAATCTCTTCCGCAAGGCTTGACACTTGTCCTCCCTGAAGACAAGTGTCTGATCCTCACACCCCCTCTCATTCCTCTCATCTCCTATTTATCTCCCCCCCCCCAATTTAGACCAAATTATCCACTTTTATGCTAAAATATTGTTACTATGTTGGAATTGCTACTCGCATTACACATTTCACCAAATCGCCAATTACCATTTGCATCTACCATCATGGAGCATAATCGAGCATCCGTCGATGTCATGAGCACACATCCAAACCTGGGATAATCAAATTGAAGTTGGTAAATGAGGTTTGTGTTTATTTAGGTTATGTTTTTTGTGATTCATTTCCTTCTTCTTGGCATCCCTATCTTGAGATGTTTGGGTTTTATGTCTTCTTTGGTTGTTTTCTTCGATATTTCAATTGTTTAGTCTAGCACACGCATTTTACCTCACACACCTACCTCCTTAGTTCATCTAGTGCATTCAATTATAATATCCTCTACTTTTGTGCTTCAAAAATATCTATACCAAGTTCTAAGGAAATTCTAAGTGTCTTATGTTCAAACTCAATGAACACCACAACCTTTTGTCCATATGTTATCTCAAAACCTGTATAAACCCCATAGTTGTCTTTCAAGTGAATCTATAGGTCTAAACAGATTCTAATAACTTCAATGCCCAATCCTTCTTGTAAAATTCTATTGTCTTTATTAAAATGACTTTTATTTCCCTATTATTTACCTTTACATGCCCATTTTCCTGATGATGGTATGGGGTAGACTTCATGTGCCTCAATTTGTATTCATTCACGAGTGCTTGAATAAGAGTTGAGGTAAATTGGGGCCCTTGATCTGATACAATCTCTCTAGGGGCACCATACTTGGTGAATATTTCTTCATAGATAAATTATAATACTTTTTATCCCTTTCATGTTTCATTGTTCAAACCTCAATCCACTTTATTAGGTAATTAATGTAGACCAAGATGTACTCTTTGTTGTTTGATGGTGGATACATGGGTCCTATGAAATATATTGCCCATTTGTCAAAGGGTAAGAGGACTAACTGAGGATGCAATGACATCTCATTTGATCCAGTTGGTCTACCCATTATTTGATATCTATCACATTCCCTGGTATGTTTAACTACATCCTTGTTCAAAGAAGGCCAATAATAACCAACATTCAACACTTTCATGGTTGTCTGTTTTGTTGCAAAATACCCCCCATACTGTTCATCATGAAAAGCATGTAGAATGTCATAGATCTCATCTTCTCCAATGCATCTCCTCATTACACTATCAATTCCTATCTAAAATAGATATCCATGAATAAGGAAGACTCTTTTCTACCAATTGGCATTTCTCCTTGGGATAAAATAAGTGGGAGTTCTGCTTGACACTAGGTAATTGGCAATATCAACATACCATGGAGCATATATGTGGAGTACAAAAAGATACTCGTTTGGAAAAGAGTCATCTATAATATGTTCTTCTTCTCCATGAGTCAACCCTAAAAGGAAATTTGCAACTACATTTACCCTTCTAGGTTGATCTACTACCATGATATCAAATTCTTGCATCAATAGTAGCCATCTAACTAATTAACACTAACAACTGGTTTATTCACCAAGTATTTAATTGTAGCATGATCAATATGTATATATACCCGATATTCAATTATGTAATGTCTGAATTTGTTGATAGCATAGATGACTACTAATATTTTCTTCTCTTTCACTATGTAGTTGAGTTCAACTACTTGTAGGTTCTTGTTGATATAATAGACAGTATATTCAATGATTCCCACATCTAGTCCCATAATTTCTCCTACTGCATGATCACATACATCTATATGAATGTGAAATGGAAGTGTCTAATTTGGTCCTCTCAAGATTGGTGCTTCAGCTAGCAAGTATTTGAACATGTGCAAGGTTGTCTAACAATGAGTAGTCTAGTGTAATTTTGCATCTTTAGTCAACATAGTGAATAGAGGTGACACAATTTTACTGAAGTCTTTGATGAAACACCAATAGTAACCAGTGTGTCCTAGGAAACTTTTAACATCTTTCTATTTTGATGAAACAACTAGGTTCTTTGTCACTTCGATCTTCATTGGATCAACTTATATTCCCTTCTTAGAAATGTGGTGTCCTAGAACCACTCCTTGCATCATCATGTAGCACTTTTTCATTTCTCAATGATAAATTGTGTTCTTGACACCTCTGGAGGACTTTCTATATGCATGTCATATCTTGATCATAAGTATCACCATATGTGGTGAAATTATCCATATAGACTTCCATGCATTCATGCGTGAGATCAAAAAAGATGCTAAGCATTGCTCTCTAAAATATTACAAAGGCAAAAAGGGAGTACAAAATATGCATATGTTCCTCATGGGTAGGTGAATGTTGTCTTGTCTTGGTCTTTTGCAACTATCTTGATTTGATTGTAGCCACTAACATCATTCAAAAATGAAAATTATTGCTTACCAACTAGGGATTCTAACATGATCAATGAACAAGAGAGGATAACAATTCTTCCTTGTTTTTTAATTAAGTTCTCCATAGTCCACATAAACTCTCCATTTTACACCCTTTTTAAGAATAATCGCCAAGTGAGAAACCCGTTATCCTGTTATCTATTTGAGATTGGATATATGAATCCTACATTTAACATTTTTTGCAGCTTTGTCTTGACCATTTCTTAAATTATTGGATTCATCCTTCGCTGAATCTACCTAACTAGCCTGCAATCTTCTTTTATATATATCCTATGTGTTTAAATATCCCAGTCAATTCCTCTCATGGCCTAACATCTCATGCAAAATTTGAGTGATGTTCCTCTAGTAAAGAAGTCAATTGTTGGTGTTGTTCTTGGTTTAATTCGTTGTTAATATTGAGATACCTTCCAGATGTATGTTTACTTGTGCAACGAGGAGAATCATATACGCAACATTTATGCATGTGATTCTCTCATATGATGTATGAGGTAAAAGATTATGCAACAATGCATAAGTAAAAAGGTAACGTTCAGTTGTTGCTGTCGAAAGTAGAGTATGAAATGGACAAGATGAATAGGCTAAACAGGTCAAATCATTTGGGTCCCATTGATAGTCATTTTGGATTATGTGGGTAGACAAAGTATCCTCATCTTGCAAATTTATCATGGAACTTATGTATATCATCATAAGGGTTTGCAATGAATCTTCTTCTCCATCCCCTAAATTAAGCCAAATTACTTAATCAGATTCTTAATATGGCTAGGCTAGTGGATACAAGACTAGCTTCTTTATAATATTTCCATTTGAGATTGTCATTTCCCTTGAGAGTTATATCCCATGAAGGCATCTACAATGACAAGCCATGGTCTCCCAAGAATAATGGGGTAGTCACCTAAACTAGGCTTGTGTTGTAGAATAATGAAGTCAATTGGGTAATCCCGTGAGTCAAGTGTTATGACAATATCCTCCACCATCCCTCCTGACTCAACTATACAATTGTTTGCTAATTGTAGGACTGTGGGTGTTGGTGGTATGTCTCTTAGTTGCAAAGTCTTCATTTTCTTTCTTGTCGTTGCATTAATGGTGGCTCCTAAATCAATCATGATATTACGTACCAATTTGTTGTTGATATTCACTGTGTTGACTTAAGTTGAACTCTTCAAAATAAACCTGCAACTTGTTAGCTCATCATAAAATACAAAAAGCTATAGGAATTCAAGCTTCAACCAATGAAACAAAGTAAAATAACAAAATATCAAAGATTATAACTTTTTACCCTTACGTCTCATTGTGTCCTATCCCCATAGTTCTTGATTGTAGATTGATGTTGCTCTCAGACAAACATTGTTTAGCTTCCAAGATGACACATGAAGAATGGACAAATAACTGGTTGTTGATTGATGATTGCTAAATGATATTAAGCTAATATGCAAAGATAATGATATGCTATGAAAAAACTCCTAAAATTCTAAATTGCTTCAAACTCAAAAACTCACAGATGCAAAATGAAGACTCCTAGATTACTATGAGATTAGCTATTAGCTTGAAAATGGCTTAGGAGACCTATGTTTATAGATTTTTGAGAGGATAAGCTTAGGTGACAGAGATCTGCAGTCCTAATTAAATCTTGCAATTTGGATGGCTATGAAATAAGAGGTTGAGATGTGAGAGATAAAGGTGGAAGATGTTCCTCCTACACCTACAAGATGGAGGAAAAGGTGGAAGGAGAAGCCAAGTGTCAGAAGGCTCACCTTGATTGGAGTGGAAGACTAGAGGAAATGTAGGAAGGTTAGAGAGAATATGGGGATGTGAGGACAAGTGGATGTTGACTAAGCTGATGTGGATAAACTTCTCCCAAAAATGTAGGAGTTGTTGGAGAGGATACAGGGAAGTTGAAGATGAGTGTACGTACACATTCTCAAAAGAAGGAAATGAAGTTAGGATCAATATGGCTAATTAAAAATTAAAATTTAATAATTTATTTAGCCACATAAAATGTGAGTTGGCAAGGGTGAGTGGTGTGGAGATGAAGATGAGTTGAAATGGGAGATCAGATAATTAAGAAATTATTTAATTAAATGAGTCTAGGATAGTGGATGGGAGATAACTAAATATTAGATATTTAATTGTTTGATTTAGAAGAAAGGGATCAACATGAATTAATTAATAAAATGTTTCAATTTAATTAATTAGTGGAAGAATATTAATGAAATAGAATTAAATAAAATAATCTTTTCAAATTAATTATTTAATAGAAGAATTAAAATAAAAATGAATTAAACAATTAAAATTGTCAATTTAATTATTTAATAGAGGAAATCAACATTTAATAAATAATAAATATTTATTTAATTATTCATAGCCAATTTTTGAGTGTATACAGTCACATTGACTACAGGACTACTTGGATCACTGTATTTGGGAATGTCAAGCCTACCCAACATAATATCTACCAGTTTTCTCACAATATGAATTGTTGTAGGGTCCTTCCTTTTTAGTCCTGTCTTCTTAATACACAATTCTTCAATGGTTTTGTTGTAGATTGGAACATTCTTTATGGCATGGAATAGAGGAAAATGAATGTTGATATTCTTTAGTTGTTTCAAAAAATCAAAATCAAGTGTAGGCTCATTTTTCTCCTCACTTAACCTTTCAAGAATGATGGAGATTGCCACTCAATAGGTAAGAATGTTGGCTCAGTGCATTGTTGTTTGTCCATGAGGCCTGTTGGTAAACGGATTTGTTGCTTTAAGAAACTTTCTTGAAATACTTTGTTTTGCCCTGTAATTAGCAACAAAGCGTTCACAACAGTTGAAGAATCACAAAAAAAAGAATGGTAATTCTTCTCTGCGTTTGAGAGGGGCAACTCCCTCGTATAATGGGGGTATTTGGATTTTTCAAAAATTTTAAAGAACGAACAATAAAGAAAGATTGAATGCCATACAAGGTATGAATCTAGATTAAAATAAATTCCATATAATCAAGTTTGAGATACCACAACTTGAAATAATCTTCTTCACATTCAATGTTAAAGGGAAAGCATAGGTAATCATCAATTAAACATAAGAACATTGATAATAACCCATGAGAATAAGTTGAACACACGTCCAAATTGATCTCTATTGCTTAATTGCTTGAATAATACTATCCAAGTCTCTCATACAAAGCTTGTGAAAAAGTGGAATCCCCCTCCCCTTGAATAATAATGAGGTATATATAGGTGAAGTGATAACCACCTGAGGTACCTACCCTAACCACCTTTATAACTACTTGAAATAACTTCCTCAACTAACCACTTTGTGTAACTACTTAGATTAACTTCCTAAATAGCCATGTAGGAAAAACACCTAGGTGATCGATTAAGATAACAACCTTAAGTACCAACTTAGGATAACTACACAAGTGGCCACTTTTAATAACTACCTTTAAGAAACAAGTTAGGATTTACCTAACTTTTACAAAAGTGAAGTTCAAATTCAAAGTTGTTTTAGAGTGGATGGCATAAGAACTTTTGAAACTTGTGACCTTGAAGAAAGATGATATTATTGATCATCATGTTGAGGTAGTTTTTAATCCTCACTAGCTTCATCTCTAATAACTTTGAAAGCATTCCGAGCACTCACCATTTTATATATTTTGTTTTCTTAATACACACTTGTAACTATACCACCACCTTGATCTTCGATGTAGAGGAGTAGTCATTCACCAACAACATTCCAAGACTATAATCTTTGCGAACATTTCTAATAACATAATCCCATAACTACAAACATCTTCCTTTTGTAGAAACTCTCTCTCACCCAAACCGTATCTAGGGGCAATGTAACCAATACGACCTTTGAGGATAGAATGTATTGAATTTATACAAACATCTAACCTAAACATACCAAAATCAATTGCAAGAGCTATTATTTTGGTATCTACAAGGACATTTCTTAGCTTCAAATCACAATGCAGTACTGGAACAGATAAATCGTGATGTAAATATTCAATGCCACAGTCTTCATCTATGGAAATGTTTAATAAGCACTCGAAATTCTCAACCCACTTTGCATGCATGTCTAATAATGAAATACATCTCCTTCACGCACCAAGAAAGCATGCTCACACAACCACCACGCCTCTAACTCGGCCTATCATATTTGCTTGAAAGCTTCTAAAGCCTTTTCAACAAATCTATTATCTATATATGCTGTGATGAGATCGTATTTTTTTTAATACATCACGCTGAATATTTCACATGTCTCGGCTATGCTTCCACATTTTTCATGCATGTCGACTAGCACATTTCCAACTATAATATCTGACATAAATCTTCCTCCCATTGATATGGTTTGGTGGATGTTTACAACCTACTCCAAAGCTCCCATATTCAGTGCAGACACAAAAGAATCGCAGAGCCTGGCACTATTTGTGCAATTCCATTCACTTGAAAATGAATACCTTTACACCCGCCAAGTGCATTTTCTTGAAACTGAATAATGCCTTCACACCGAATCTATTTTCTGCATTTACTTAGTGTAACTGTGGAAAACAATTCCAAAGGTGGTGGTATCTGGCATCAACCTGTCACTTGCATTTGTTTCCAAGTTTCTAAAGCCTTTTTAACAAATCAAATTTTCCTATATCCTGTAATCACTGATCCCATATTGGCAATGGCGTGCTGAATGCTGGAGGAATCTGTGTGG